>NC_058100.1:70392500-71017500 GCF_020171115.1 Neogale vison
GGATGAAGGGGTGAGTGGGTGGATGGATGGACAGGCTGTGGCATCTTGGGCACACGGGGGGAATTCTGAGCCCCTAATCCCGGGGCTCCCAGTCTACCCTGGAGCCCACCCCACTGCCCATTGCCCACAGGATCTGCAGCGAGGATATTGAGTGCAGTGGGCTGACCATCCCCAAGGCTGTGCAGTACCTGAGCTCCCAGGATGAGAAGTACCAGGCCATCGGGGCCTATTACATCCAGCACACCTGTTTCCAGGATGAATCGGCCAAACAACAGGTAGCTGGCTGCACACCTTCCTCCCCCTGGAGGCCTGGGCAGGGACTGGGCGTGTCAGCCTGACCCCATTTAGAGATGGGTGGGGGCATTTGCACTCGCTCCTTCTCACCCGGCCTGGCTGCCTGGGGCGAGGAGCGTGCTTGGCATCGCCTAAGATCACAGCTGAGCATCTTAACCCTCTAGTGAGTGGACATTAGTCAAGCGTGTCTCCCCTACTGGTCACATGGAAGAAACAGTCATGGGTTCTACAGACATGCCCTTTCTCAGATGCCACTAGAAAACATGACTGCTTTCCACCCTTCAACTCCCCTCCCCACCGTCTGTCTGTCTGTCTCTGCCTCTCTGCCTCTCGGTCTCCATCTCTCTCCCCCTCTCCATAGCTGATCCTCTTTCTCACCAGGCGTCATTCTTGCCTCCTGAGCCTGGCTGGTGGGAAGGACCCCTCTGGGGCTCTGCAGCTCAGCCCAAGGGTGTAGTGCCCTAAACAAACGGGTTTTCCAAAAATTCCATGATCCACCTGCATCCAAATTCCTGCCCCAGAGGAGAAGGAGTTCCCCTGGGAGGGTCTCTCTTACGTCTGTCCTGGTTTAGGATTTTGAAATATATTTATATCTGTCTCCTCCTCTGGTCCTCACTGCCGTATTTCAGAGGAGGAAAGTGGGGCTCAGAGCAGAGGGGCGCTTTCCTGAGGGTCTCCTGGCGAGGAGGTGGGGGAGCTTGCCTTTGAATCCATCTTGGCTCCTGGTCTGGCCCATTGCTATGATTCCAGCCTGCTCATTCATGTTGGTTGGCTTGAGTCTTTCTGAACTGACAGTAGACTTTGGGTCTGAGAAGACTCACCTTGAGCAGAGCCATGAGATCAGCCTCACCTCCCTGACCGGGCAAGACGGCCCCCTTATCCCGACAGGTCTATCAGCTGGGAGGCATCTGCAAGCTGGTGGACCTCCTCCGGAGCCCCAACCAGAACGTCCAGCAGGCTGCTGCCGGGGCCCTGCGTAACCTGGTGTTCCGAAGTGTCACCAACAAGCTGGAGACCCGGAGGCAGAATGGGATCCGAGAGGCTGTCAGCCTCCTGAGGAGAACCGGGAGCACTGAGATCCAGAAACAACTGACCGGTAGGGAGCCCCTGCTGTGGAGAGCTCAGGGCTGGGGTTGGCAGGACTGCTGGCTGCAGCCCCAAGATGGGGTGTGGGGCAGCCCCTCCAGGCTGGCTCAGAGCACAGCCGTGCAGACTTGACCTCAGGCTGAGGTCTTGAGAGCTTCCATGGTACTGGCCTTGGCCAGATTAGTGGTGTCCAGATGGTGCATACCTGCAAGGGGTCAAAGTCTTTCTGAAGATAGAATGCAAAGCGTGGAAGGCTGGTGCCCAGACAGGACCCTTGTTCAGCAGAGGCTGGGATCTGTAGGTGACAGGGAGGAAGGGAAGTCAATGAAAGCAGGAACTAACAGTTCTTAACCACCTTCCTGTGTCCAAACAATATGGTAAGCACTCAGGTCAGGGGCACAAGAGACAGAGAAACTATGAAACCCTCAGACTGGACGGGGAAGATGAGGCCAGGCACAGAGTAACCAAGATCAGTATTTCTGGAATAACTTTTAGGAAGAAAATAGAAAACATTTGAAGACTCTACACGCTAACATTTATATTAAAAACCATGAATCAATCCAGTGTTTCTGATCACCTTCCCTATTCATAATTTTGACCTAGATAAAGAACTCTAGATGCTCCCTGCTCTCACAGAACCTGCAGTCTTGTTGAGATGCTGGGAAGTGGGCTCAGGAAATAATCAGACACTAAGTGAAATAAACCAGGCCTACTTAGAAGGTGACCTTTTACTAGGATTCATTTGCCAAAGCAGGCTGGAGGCTGGAGGGTGGTCCCCTGTTGCCTGGGGTCTTCCTTGGCCTGGCATGTGTTGAGTTGACTGTCCCCGACCTCTAGGGCTGCTCTGGAACCTGTCCTCCACTGACGAGCTGAAGGAGGAGCTCATCGCCGATGCCCTGCCCGTGCTGGCCGACCGGGTCATCATCCCCTTCTCCGGCTGGTGTGATGGCAACAGCAACATGAGCCGGGAAATGGTGGACCCTGAAGTCTTCTTCAATGCCACGGGCTGCTTGAGGTGAGAGAAGAGTATGCCCGTGGAGTCTTTTGGCCCCAGCCCTGGGCTTTGCCCAGGCAGCCCCATCTCGGGCAGGACCAGCCAGGGAAGAGAACATAGAATGCAGTCTGCTTGGCACTGGTCTTCACGGGCAGACTCCAAGAAACGGAGCCCCCAGTGTTCCTGATGTCCCTGCACCCAGATAAGGATCGGGACTCCATGACCTCCTTTAAGGGACCACAGATGACTTCATTAGAAATCTAAGAGTGGAAGTGCCAGATCTGAATACCCAAACTGCTTCAACCATTTCCCTCTCCTCCATTTCCTAAAAATCCATTTCTGGTACTATCTTGAAGAGTGTCCTTTTAGACAAAAGGCGGCTGATGGGCTCCTAATGAGTCACTTCCCAGCCATGGTGCTAACTGCCACATTCATCGGCATAAAGATGGCACGGCTCCGCCCAGAGTCTCCTGCGTCCCCCCTTGGCAGGGAGGAGGGATGCGGGTACGCTCGTTCCAGGAGTGCAGTTACAGGCTGGGTTGTGGGTGCTGGTATGGAGGTGAAGCCGTGGAACGGATCTCCTTTGAGGATCATACCCTGCTCTGATGGCGTCTGTCTCCTCCAGCTCCTGGATGCTGCAGAGTGAGGGGTGCGGTGTCTCAGCTGGGGCTCCTCCCTGTCAGCCTCCAGCAGTGGGCTCCAGTGAGCAAAGCTGGGGTGTTAGGGACCTGATGGGCTGCAGGGCTATTGGTGGCAACAGGAACGACACTTGGCAGGCACCAGACAAACAGGCCCGGAAGGAGCCCGCTGCTTCCACAGGGAGGGGGCATGTGGCCCCAGCCAAGCACCCCTCAGCTCCTTTCCCAGATCTAGCCCCTGGCCCCACAGAGAAACTGGGCAGGTGAAGCTTCCAGCCCCTGTTAACAGGTGCCCACTAGTGGTAGCGCATGTGTCTTGGGCTGCTAGCTGCATTAGAGCCCTGGACGGTCATAAAAGTTACAGGCCTGGGGCCCAGGTGGGCGGAAGGAGGGGTGGAAAGAGCTCAGTTCAGATGAGAGCCCGACCAGCCCCAGCCACGATGGGGCGGAATGGCCTGAATGGTCTTTTCTTACTTCTTCCTCGTGCCTTTTGCCCTGCTCTCGTCCTACCAAACCTCCAACCTCATCCTCATCCCCTCGGGCCCCCTTCTGCCACCTGCTCTCCTCCCTGCGTGCCCCCAACCACTCTCCACCCTCACCCCTCCCCCCCTGCCTCCTCACCCCCTCTCGGCTCTCCCCCGCAGGAACCTGAGCTCTGCCGATGCGGGCCGCCAGACCATGCGAAACTACACGGGGCTCATTGATTCCCTCATGGCCTATGTCCAGAACTGCGTGGCCGCCAGCCGCTGTGATGACAAGGTGAGCGCACCCAGGCAGCGCCCCACTCCGGCCCTGGACCCCAGTCCTCCTCTCGGTACAGCACTCCAAGGCCCAGGGCCTCCCCAGAATCAGTGAGGGCAGCTCCTTGGGCTCTAGGTCCTGGCATTTTTCTCTTCCAGGCTCCATGAGGCAGGTCTGCCCTTGAGGTGGCCTTTAAGGTATGGTCCAGTGACAGGACAGAGGCCCAGAGACGGGCCGGTGAAGGGGACTGCTGGCTGCAGAGTGCTCTGCTTGCCGGGGAGAGTGGTTACAGGGCAGCTCCCCTGTCCCTCAGTTAGAGGCTGTGTGAATGCGGACACTTCGTGACATCTCTGTTCCTCAGTGTGCACTTTACTCCAATGGAGATGATCATATCCTGTCTGCCTCCTGGGTTGGTTTAAGGCCCAGTTAGTTCATAAGCAAGACTCAAAGTGGGCCTGTGGCCAAGAGAGCACCCCGCGAGCCATCACTGTCACTAGTGCCAAGCCCTGCAGACGGCCCCGAGGAGCCCCACTAATACCCCAGGGATCCTACCTGCACCAAGGCTCCCTCTGCTACACTGGTTTCCCACTGCCCCCCAGTGAGGCCACTGGCCAGACTGCCCTCCTGTCCCCTTTGAGCTTTGGGACACACTAGCACACACAGACAGGAAAAATCACAGAGGGAAGAGGAACTGAAGGCTGGGTGTTTCCATCACGGCAGGACAGCAACTTGGGAGAATAGTGAGTTCCCACAGTCCCCGGGTGACCAGGGGACTGTCTGAGCGCCATGGGCTCTGGGTCTGGCATATAGTTTCCCAGCGGCCCGCTCCTCTCCTGAAAGTAACAGCAGGGCCTCGGGAGAGAGACAGTCCCGTGGAGGCTCAGCCAGGTCCCAGGGGTCGTCTTGTTTTCTTTTGCTGCAGATGCAGCATCCCCTCTACCTGTGTGACCCAGACCCAGTGACTCAGAGTCCCTTAAACCCTAGCAGGGCCATTGGACGGTCCGTCTGCTGGCCCAAACCCCAGCCTGTTAACTGAGGACAAAGGCAAAGGCCTAGGAGAAGCTGCCACAGCCAAGTCCCAGGTGCCGGGTCTCACTGCCTGTATGGACTTGGGATGGGTCAGCATTTCTACTGCTAGAAGCTGAGGACGAGCCAGCTACAACACGGGGCAGTCGTAGGGCTTTGGAACCTAGATAAGTCCAGCAGCTCCCGAGGGAGAATGTGTGAGAACAGAGGTGTGTTCTTCAATAGCCCAGCCTGACCACCGGTACCGTGGCTGTCGCACAGAAGCGGTGGCCGCTCTCTGTCGTGTCCTCCGATGTGAGGGGCCCTGTGACAGGCATTTCCGGGTAGGACTTCCCAGGAGCCCTGTGAAGCAGGTGACTTCAGTCCCATTTTACGACTGAGAAAACCGGGGCCCGGAAGGTAAAGCAAGCCCCTCCAGTTCACACAGCTAGGAAGCGACAGACCTGGGTTCGAGTCCAGACCCCGGGGAGCGTGACGGTGGGGGGGAGATTTTCACGCAGGCCCGTGTTCCTCTGTCCTGAAGCCGCTGAGGGGCTGCCTCTCTCTCGTGAGCAAGGGCGGCGGGGGAGCCCGGGATGCCATCGGGGTGTTGGGGAGGCCCGGGCTCAGGTGCCACACTTCTGCTTGGCCCCCAGTCCGTGGAGAACTGCATGTGTATCCTGCACAACCTGTCCTACCGCCTGGACGCCGAGGTGCCCACCCGCTACCGCCAGCTGGAGTACAATGCGCGCAACGCCTACACCGAGAAGTCCTCCACGGGCTGCTTCAGCAACAAGAGCGACAAGACGATGGTGAGTGATGATGACAGAGTCAGGGCCTGCTCCCCACCAGGCAGCCTGCTGGACTCAGCTGCCCGGCGCCTGCTTTCCTCTCTCCCTCAAGCCTGAAACCAGCAAGAAGGGCCAAGCCCAGGCCGAAGCCCTGGTCTCAGGCTGGTGTCGTGCTCCAGAAGCTGAGTAGAGGGCATTCGTCTGGCCTACAGAGGGGATCTGTGTACTTGAGACTGTAAGACCTCAGACTACCCGGAGGTCAAAAGCTCCCGCCCTCCATTGGCAGAGCTTATCCTCTCTTACCCGGGATTGATAAGCTTGACCCCATCTTGTCCATTTCCCTGGAAGGTTTGGAGTAGCCAGGACTCTAAGCCCTCTCTGGCCTGGTTCCCACCAGCTCCCAGGCCTCCCAGGTCCCCCAGAAGCAGGAGGGTGCTGTGGAGGGAGGGTCAGTCTTCCCCACTGGGTACAACTGTGGAAACTGGGCTCTGGGCCACACCTGCTGGCCCAGGGTGGGTCCGGCTCGGAGTCTGACTCTGGGAGGGGAAGAAGGATCATGGTGTGAGACCCCAAAGCAGCTGGAAGGTTTGGGCAAAGGCTGGCCGGCAGCACACTCCTCAGAATCCCAAGATTGTCCTCTGACTCCCTCGGAGACCGCCTAAAGGAGCAGGTCCCCTGTCCTCACTCACTTCTGCGGAGCTGTCATAGTGAGAAAAGGGACACCAGGCAGGTTCTTCCCAGGTCCCTCCTATCAGGACCCAGGACCCTGGAGCTGGGAGGCACACAGAAGGCTTGGGTTGGCTCCCTTCCCAAGGTTCCCTGCTGACCTGCTCTTTGTCCTCAGAACAACAACTACGACTGCCCCCTCCCGGAGGAGGAGACCAGCCCCAAGGGCAGCAGCTGGCTGTACCATTCAGATGCCATCCGCACCTACCTGAACCTCATGGGCAAGAGCAAGAAAGATGCCACCTTGGAGGCCTGTGCGGGGGCCCTGCAGAACCTGACCGCCAGCAAGGGGCTGGTGAGGAGCGGCCCCTGCCCCACCCCCATTCCTCCAACTCAGGCCAGGCTCCGCTCCCTTCCCTGTTCTCCCACGAGCATGTCCCTGGTCTGAGTCCTAGCAAACACCTGTGGCCTCCAGAGCTCGGTTCTGCAGGCATGAATAGAGGCAATGTCCTATGTGATATGGGGGAGATGAAGGAGGAGAAATAGCCCCGCCCTCTGGGAACTCTCAGGCCGTGGCAAAGCAAACCCACTCCTGCAGGATTCTGTCTGTACACACAGAGCCCCCTTAGCGTTGTGATTCCTGCCCCACGCTGGTCCTGTCTGGGGTGGGGGACAGGGATGAAGGGTATGTTTGTGGTGGGAAGAGTCTCCTGGGTGTTGAACTGGCAGAGGGAAAAATAGAGGGTTTGGAGCATGAACGGATCTAGAGGAAAATGTGGCAGGATCAGCAGAGATTTTGAAACCAAATATAGTTTGGAGGACACGACGGAATGGCCCTGAGCCATAGGAGGCCTGTTGCAATCAACAAGCATTTAGATGGGGAGGCAGCCAACAATCCTTCATCTTTACTTAGGACAAAAGAGAATCAGTTGGAAGCAGGACCAGGGTGAACTGAGGTAAGGAAGGAACTTTCTTGACTATGAGAGGATGGGTCTGGGGGTCTTCAAGAACTCCAGACCAGCTGGGACCAGATTACAGCCAGGATGGCTTTGTTGCTAGAGCTGGCCTACTTCTAGGGGGCCCTAGATGGTATCTTCAGGTGGGCACGGACCCTCTCCTACCCATCTTTGTCCTAGGCAAGTACCCAACAAATATGCGTTGGTTTCCCCGGAGGTAGGAAAGTTGGAAGGTGGTTCGATGCTTCTTTAATTGACAAATATCACTGACCACGAGGTTTCACATGAGCAGACACAGCTGGGACATGTTAGGAAGGCAGAGCTGAGACCCACAGCTGAGCAGGGGTATCTGACCCTTCTGTTAGACTGGGAGCCGATTCAGGGGCCCTGGGAGCGAGGGGTCTGAGACTACCCTCTTATCACCCATCTGGCCTCCAGGCTGATCCGGGAGTAGAGCTCAAGGTCAGGAGAGGCCGGGGTGCATTTCTGCCTGGGTGCTCTGTCTGTTGCCGGCGCATGAGCAAGTTTGTGTCTCTCTTTGTGCGCGCTTCCAACACGAAAGACAAAAGATTCTGTGGTTTTTTCATTTGGGATTACCTGGCTTGCTTCCACCACGGTGCCTGGGAAGCCACAGGCTAAGTCCTCACTCGGCCCTTCTTCCTCAGATGTCCAGCGGCATGAGCCAGTTGATTGGGCTCAAGGAAAAAGGCCTGCCCCAAATCGCTCGCCTCCTGCAATCTGGCAACTCTGACGTGGTGAGGTCCGGAGCCTCCCTCCTGAGCAACATGTCCCGCCACCCTGTGCTGCACCGCGCGATGGGTAAGCGCCCTCCACAGCATCTGGTCGGCCCTCTCCCCCGGGCCACCAGCTAGGACTTGACAGAACCCCGCTTTCCAGACCCTGCTGGAAGGTCCCCCTCTAAATTTTCCCTCGCATTCCAAGAGGGGAAACTGGCCCACGAGGGGCATGAAGGTAGGAAGGGGCAGGTCCCCTGGAGATGGGGGTGGGGAGTGCAGGTGTGCAGAGGTCCCATCTGGGTCCCAAGCCCTGACTTG
This sequence comes from Neogale vison, assembly GCF_020171115.1. Lineage (NCBI taxonomy): Eukaryota > Metazoa > Chordata > Mammalia > Carnivora > Mustelidae > Neogale > Neogale vison. The sequence continues at coordinate 70,400,727 of NC_058100.1, forward strand.
GAGCTAGAATGGAGCCTTGAGGAGTCACCTGTCTAGGAATCTGGTTGAGGGCAGCCGGGACTCTGGCCCCAGGAGGGGAGGGAGCCCCTCAGCGCCTCTCTCCCTCAGTCATCTGAGCCCCTGCCTTCCACTGCTTCCTCTCTCAGGGAACCAAGTATTCCCAGAGGTGACCAGGCTCCTCACCAGTCACACTGGGAACACCAGCAACTCAGAAGACATCCTGTCCTCCGCCTGCTACACTGTGAGGAACCTGATGGCATCCCAGCCGCAGATGGCCAAGCAGTACTTCACCAGCAGCATGGTCAACAACGTCATCAACCTGTGCCGTAGCAGGTGGGCGGGGCAGCGGGCGGTCTCCTCCCCAGGCCCCCACACCCCCTCATCCTTCACCCCACGCAGGCCGTCCTACGACTCCCTGCAAAGTCTCAGAGGCAAGGTGGAAGCAGTAGCTAGAATAGACAGGAGAGCCAGGGTGGGGTGGGGGTGGGGGGAAGCTTGGATGCAGAGAAGTTCCAGAAGCCAGGAGCACTGTGGGGCTGAGTCCAGCAGGCAAGCCCTGGGGCTGCACAAAAGGGACAGAGGCAGTGCGTTCTCCACTGCGGGTCACCAGAGGACACTGGTCCTTAGAGCATCAGCAGGAGGCATGGAACAGCAGACCCTACATGGGGGAACTTTATTCTGCTCCAGGGGACTTTCTCCTCCCCAGACAAGGGCTGGGGGGCCTTCCCCCTTACAGCCTGCAAGGAGAATCCTAGGACACCTCTAAGTGGGCAGGGCCGTGGGGTCGTGCCCACTGTGCAGAGCGAGCCTGATGGGGCTCCTTTCTCATGCACCTCTGGGGCCTCCCACGTTTCTAAGACCTGAAGGGGAGGGAAGGAGGGAGGAGGGGGCTCGTTCTCATGTTCCCTGAGTCTCACCCCACAAATGAACTTCCTGCCTGCCCAGTGCCTCACCCAAGGCTGCAGAAGCTGCCCGCCTCCTCCTGTCTGACATGTGGTCCAGCAAGGAACTGCAGGGAGTCCTCAGACAGGTAAGGGCCCACACTGTTGACCCCTCCCCAGGAGACTTTCCTGCACTTCCCCTGCCCGGAATCAAGTCCGAGTGGGGAAAGGAGAGAGAGGCAGAATGGTCCGCCCCACCCCATGGGGGAGAGGGAGCTATACTCCAGACAGAGAGAATCAGAGCTAAGAGACCAATGTGTGTGACGATGAACTTGATCACACTCTGAACAAACCCCTAGGCTAGAATTCTAGGAGGATGCCTAGTGCCCGGAGGGCAGAGGGAATCGAGGAAATGTGATGTGCTCTGTGGCTGCAGAGGGCTTTGATTACAAACCCCTTGAATCTCTGTGAGAGTTTGCCCTTAGCACTGGGGAGCCATTGAGGATTTTAGGTAGAGAGTGTCATGATTAAAGCAACATTTGGCAGTCTCCCTCATTGCCAGGGTCAGGGCAGAGGGGACCGAAAGATGCTGGGGCAGCTGGATTTGTCCAGTGGTGACCCTCACTCCTCTCTGTTCTCAACGCCTCCCAACCTCATCAAATATAAAGTCCTACCTTGGGTCTTAGTTCACCAAACCTCTCCACACTGGCCTCTCCCACTCCTGCGTCACCATTCTTCAGACAGAGACGTCAGCAGTGGTGAGGCCAGAACAAGGACAGGATGCAGAAGAGACAGACTGGCCAGACTGACCATGCTCAAGTGCACGCCTGGAGAGCCTGTGGTCACGTGCGCAGAAAGAGATCGGTTGGGGAGAGGCCAAGTAGGCTTTGCGGGGAGAGGAAGAGCATTTCCAATTTTAAGAGGTCAAGTCTGAGGGGATTGGATTGGGGTGCGGGGGTGGTACCTGAAGAGAGAGGCCAGGCTCCCACCCAGATAGGAGCACAGGGCAGTTGGAAGCCCCAAGAGCAGGCAGGACCATCATGGGGCACAGGTGTGTGGGTGAGCCTTGGAGAATAAGGGCAGAAGCTTGGAGAAGACCTTCACCTAGGGGACAAAGATAGCAAAAGACCAGGGAGCCAGGAGGAGCTGTACCACCTAGCCAGGAGGGGGCTGCAGCCCATGTGGGAGGAGAAAGCCCAGGAGCGGGAGCAGGTGAGTGACAGTTCCAAGGACCACCGAGGCAGCGGGCAGGACGGAAACCAGGGAGGCCCCTGGATGCGGTGATCTGAAGTCCCAGGACACAGTAAGAGCACTGTTGGCAAAGCAGGGGGAGCACTTGGGGCCCCTGCCATGGGCAAGGAGGGACGGGAATGGGGAGAGATGGAAGGGGGGGAGAGGGGAGAACCGCTCTCCTCAGTGTAGCCCAGAAAGGGGAGAGAAAAGGCATGGGTAAAAGGCCCCTGTTTAATGACAGAGGGGACCCAAGCATCTCTGTCATGAGATGAAGAATGGGCAGAGCAGGAGACAGTGAAGGGGCAGGAGGATGAGGAAGACCACAGAACAGAGAGGCCACAGAGGGTCAGGGATGGCCTGATCATGTAAGAGAGGAGATGGGAAGACACCTGCCCTGGGGCAGAAGGAGGAACTAACCCTTCCTCCAGCAAGGCAGGGAGACAGGAAGGACCAGGTGGTCAAGGTCGACTGGGGAAGTCTGAAGGCCACAGCCAGTGGTGGTCCATGTCCTCTGTTGGACAACCCAGTGCTCTTTCCCGGCAACACCACGGTGTGGGCAGGCTTGGCCATATGACAGCTGTCAGAGAGACTCCATAGAAGGGAGGCAGGTAAAGAGACTGGGTGAGAACTTCCTCAAGCTGTTCCGTAGTGGTCCAGAAAGTTCAGCTCACCCAGAAATACTGACACGACACCCACCCTAAGGCCCCCAGAGAGTCCCCTTGCCAGCATGCTTGTGTTCAGCGTCAGTGGGAACCAGCCTCGTCATCCAGTCTCTGTGGCTCCCTCTAGCCATGCTTCACAGCAGCTTGGACATGACAAGGGTCGTGTTTCTGTCCCCAGAGCTCCTGCACTGGCACTGCCCCCTGGGTCCTTGCAACCACAGTGAAGCCAACCATGGGGCTTGGTTGCACCCCACAGAATGGGAGTTTGCCTTGATGCTGTGGGTCAGGGCAGGAGCAGGGCTGGGACCCAGGAATTTCCACTCCTGGGCTCTTTCCACCAAATCCAGCCAAGCTCAACAGGAATGAGCAAGCCGATCTGCAGGGGAAAAACCAACGTCATATGATTCAGGCCCAGACCAAGTAGGCCTCGGGCTTTGAACCACCTGGTGTCTGGATCTCTCATGTTCCCACAGGCCAGTGAGAGCTGACAGACTCTCAGAGCCCTTCTCAAGGGCGTCTGGGCCCCGTCTGCTATCCCCATGCACTCCAAAGAATTTATTGAGCACCTGCAGTATGCCGGGAGACATAACAGAAACAAGATCCTGTCACTCCCCAGTGGGAGCTCAGGGACTGGTGGGGCTGCGGGTGGGAGAGCAGATGGGTAAACCGAGTCCACGGCACGGCGGCTCCTCGCTACCAGCACCAGACGCCTCTCTGGTGACATGTCCTCGTTGCCGAGAGCTCCGTCAAGACTTGGGGGGAAAAAAAAAGAACAGGGACAGTCAGAGGGAGGAAAAACAAACAGCTTTTCTTTTCTTTTCTTTTCTTTTTTTAAATATTTTATTTTATTTGACAGAGAGAGATCACAAGTAGGCAGAGAGGCAGGCAGAGAGAGGAAGGGAAGCAGGCCCCCTGCTGAGCAAAGAGCCCGATGCGGGGGCTCAATCCCAGGACCCTGAGATCATGACCTGAGCTGAAGGCAGAGGCTTTAACCCACTGAGCCACTCAGGCGCCCCACAAACAACTTTTCTAATCTGATTTTGGTTATCGTTCTGTGTAGAGAGTAATGAATAAGAGCTTAAATCCTTATGCCTTAATTCAGATTTCTGCAGATCTGCCTAGGAAATTCAGAAGCGCTGGTGGGAGCCCAGACACTGAGACAATTTACTGACCCATGGATGTCAATGGCCTTATGTTTGGTTGCACATTTAATCGGGCCAGGTTTAGCCCAGACACACATATCTAATGAATCCAGAGGGCTCTGGCTCAAGGCCAAAGACACTCTGGGAGGGCAATGTCTGGCTCAAGGTCAAGGACACTCTGGGAAGGCAGTGTCTGGTTCAAGGTCAAGGACACTCTGGGAGGGCAGTGTCTGGCCCCGTGGGAAGTCACATACTCTCATCCTAGAGTATTTCACGCAGTCGCCGTTTCTTTCCCCTGCAGCAAGGCTTGGATAGGAACATGCTGGGAAGCTTAGCCGGGCCCAACAGCCTCAGGAACTTCACCTCCCGATTCTAAGAAGGGGCTGCCCCAGCAAGTACAGATTGCAGGTAAGGATCGGCTCCCCCAGGGCAGAGGCACATCCAGGACACCTGCAGCAGCCTCAGCTGGTCTCAGAGGAAGAGGCCAGGCCTGTGCTCCCCAGGGGCACAGAAGAATCCTTCGATCTGGCAGATAGCCTAACTGTGGCCAACACAAGGCCTATGATGACAGCTGTATAGCTACTCGGTCAGGGTGCCGTGGGCTGTCCCACCACAGTACATTAGGGATATATAATGATAGCATCAGCAGGCCAGAGGTCTGGGCAGAACTTCTAGGTATGGCTGTGTAGGTTACACACTGCACAACCTAGGTGGTGCCCTACACGTGGATATGGTATGAATGCCCCCTGCCCTGCAGTGATACAATATGTCAGTCTGGGTTTGCACACCTACAGCTTTTTCTTATCCTTTTCATAATTCACTTTCCAGTCTGCACATGCCTAATGTGGATAAGCTTATTTCCAGCTGCTGATTCCAGGGACCAAAAACTCAGAACCAGTATCTATGACAAAGGCCTGCAAGCCTTAGCTTCCAGTGGCATCACCTGGTGCTTCCTAAAACACACACTCCTGGCCCCAATCCCAGCAGTTCTGACTCTGGAAAGTACATTACTAAACAATCATCCTGGGAGTTTCTGAGGCAGGTGACATCACCAACCTTCCCTAGAGGGTCACCAGAGATGGCCCCGGTGTGGAGCCATCGCAGAGAGTCGGGGGCGAGGACAGGGCCTCCTGAGCTGAGGGGAGCTTCTCAGCACCCTGGCTCTGTGCAGGCATGCCATCACCTGAGGACGGTCCTGGTGGGGGAGGTGGCTGTGACTGTGGTCCAGGCGAAAGTAAATACGTCAGACACCTTCTCCTGGCAGAAGAGCTTCAACAACATGAGGATGGGAAAAGAGAGAAGACAAAAGTCAATAGATTCTCAGCGAGTGAAGTCTGGACCCTCAGCACTGTGCGGGGCCCGGTGCTGGCCCAACAGGGTGGGCGTGGTGGGAAGGCACAAAGCCGACACACTTCTGGTTAGCGAGAGCGACCTACAGATGTGTCAAGGGCGACTGGGAATGCCCTGGCTGGCCTGGGGGCATATCCTTGTGGATGTGGGTGAAAGGGGGGGGCAGCATTGGCTAGACCTACTGGTGTGGGGGTGTCTCCCTGGAAATGCTAACCGGATGATCTCTCCTTTTCCAGAAATGCTACAACCCAGCTGAGACGACCTCAGGGCTTGCTGGAAGGGTGATTCTTCGCACCCTGTGCAGTTTTGGAAAAGTTCCACTGCAATTGAAAGCAAACCTCAAAACTGTGGCTGATGGAAATATTTTTAGATTTTTTTTTTCCTTGGGGGAACTGGCAGGCAAGGGGGGTTGGGAAGGGTGGGCGGGGGGACTTTTCTTGAGTTAAAGGGGCTTGTGTTTCATGTCAATACTTCTTTCGCTGAGAAATGGTATGTATATATATATGTATAATGTAAGTGTGTGTGTGTGTGCACGCGCGCATGCTTGTGCGTGAGTGCCTAAAAGCACGACCACAAACTTCAAGGAGCTAAGTAAGCCGCTTCTGCCGCTCATGAGGTGGTCAAAAGGACTCTCACTCTCCCACATTTCCTCCACGACTTGCGCTCTTGGTGGAGCTGTCCGTAGTTCCCAAAATGTGTCATGCCAGGGCAAGGGGCCCGCACCAGGGTCGGGTCCACGAGAAGCCTCGAGGGAACCATCCCTGGGGCAAGGGGAGGTGGGAGGGGAGCGTAACTGGGGCCGGGGTCCTGCCAGAAGGGAGGCTGGCAGGGTTGTTGAAGTTCAGTGTAGCTCATGGGAAACTTTAGTTGTCTGATCACGCCTCCCTTCCCGTAGGGCCACAGGACCTGGGGCTGGATGGGGTTGGGGCTCCAGGGGACGGGCAAGGACAGTCACGCTTGCTTTGCTATCTGAAGTCTGCTCTGGGGGCATAAGAGCCAGAGGGATGGGACTGGCCATGGTCTTGGGCTGCACACCTGTCAGAGGGCGCTCAGCCTACAAAGCCCCAGCCTTCAGGGGCTTGTCATCTGTTTGTTTCGGGAGGAAGAAGGCAAAATGGTGCTCAAAGCCAAAGAGCTATTTGGAGAATGGCTGTTAGGTCTTCATATCCCTGGTGGGGAGGGGGACAGGCTGGGTTGGACAGGCAGCCATGCCAGGCTCCTGTGGGACAGCTGGCGGTTTGGAAGTTAACCAGGAGCTGACTTCCCTGCTGAGACCCAAGAGAGGGAATGTTCTGGGTCTCAGGAGACTTGGAAGATGGAAATTTGGATAGACCAGGAAAGGAAGCTGTCACTTCAGGGCACCAACAAGCCCCAGCCCAAGGCTGATCCTACCTTCCCCTGAACCCCAGCCTTCCCATCTCCACTCTGTCTTGGGGAAAAGCACAGAGGATGTGATTGAAGCAGCTTGTCGGGGGCACCTGCCACCCCAACGCCCCAGACTCTTGTGCATTTCAGAGAAGTAGTAGTAGAAGGACCTCCCGACTCCCCATGGGAAAGCTCGCTGTCAGCAGCCCTCGGTGTACGCTGTAGGGTAGAGCAGAACATGGGTTCCCAAGGCTTCCTGACATCTGCCTCCGTCTCCCGGACTAACACTGTTGGTGTCAGCTAGGAATTAGCTGCCTGGTCCACAGCCTTCTCTAGAAGAATAAAAGGTGCTTCTCACTCTTCCTTCCTCCTCATCAGCCTCCCAGGCCCCCTGCTCCCCACCTGGCTCTACCCCCCATCCAACCCCACTTCTTACCCCAGCAGTCAAAACTGAAAAGTACCCTTCTGGACGAAGGATGTGCCTGCTAAGACATGTAACAGACTGCGGCCAGACCTGTGATAACGGGCCGTTTAATCAGTGTCCCCTGCTGCTGTGGGTCCGCGATGCCTTCCCCCCCTTTTTGCACATGATGGAAGGCCTCCTCCTGACTCCCTCTCCCTCAGGGGCCACATGGGAGTGTGGTCCCACCAGGCCGTCCTGGGCGTAGGTTCTAGGATGACTCCTCTGGTGACCAGGGCTCAGAGGAAGTCATTTCTTTAAAAAAAAAAAAAATATGTGCAGAGCACCAAGACATGCCAGGCAGTGTTGTAAGCCCTCAGCATACATCCATGAACAAGCAGACCACAGCCCCGTCCTCATGCAGCTTACGTTCTCAGAGAGGAAGGAGGACACATGGGGTGCTTGACTTTGGGGATCCCCCTCCCAGTGTGAGTGGATTGTCCAGTCAGGGCGTGAGGGAAAGAGCCCACGACCAGTGAGTCTGTGGTGAGTGGCCCCCAGGGAAGTGCCCCTTCCCTTAGCGCTGCCCTCACTTCCTGCCTCTCCGCTCCTCAGCTGGAGTGGAGTGGGCCAGCTGGGCCCAGCCCTCTGCCTTGGGGAGCAGCGGGCTAAGATGAACAGTTAGGCTAGACCTGATTTTGTATTCTCTCTTGCGCTTTCTCTGGCTGGCCAGCTGGGCCCGACACCTGGGCCTCTGACCCGTGGCTGTCCCTTTGGAAGAGACAGCACTGAGAGAGTCCTGAGGATGCATTTCCTAAAGTCAGGGAGGAGGGGTTTGCCCAGGGATGGCTTGGTATCTTCCGCCCACACTGGCCTCACGCTAGCAGGGCTGACACCTCAAGCAAGGCATTCCAATTTGGGGCCAATGAGGAAGGGCATAGACCACTCCATCTCTGCCTGTCCTGGCCCTGACCCCAGGATCTCCCGTGCTTCAGATAGATCTGGTCATTGACCGCCAACAGCCTCTCCAGGGGGGCGGCCAGACCAGCGTCGCAGACCCCATGCTTTCCCTCATGATGCAGTGAAGGGTTTTCTCCAGATATGGAGACAGTGATAGTCTCTCTTGTCCATCCCCAGAGCCTGGCTGAAACGTGGGATGGCCAGGAGGAGGAAGGCTGGGAAGATGGCATGGGCAGGGGGAGATGGGCAGAGGGAAGCCCGGGGGGTGATGCTGGAGGTATCCTGGGACCCATCTAGAGCCCAGCCTTCCCTTTGCCCCATGTTTGTATAAGGACCTCGCGCTGGCCAGGCCCAGTTTCCCTGTGTGATGCACTATGTATTTGCTTCTGTGGAAATATAGGAAATCAATAAATTGCTGGCATTTCTTTGAACTTCTTCAAGCAGTGGATTATTTGGGGGTGCCGTTGAGGAAAGAAGAGCTGCTTACTCCCTCCCAGGCTCTATTCTCACTGAGCCTGTGCCGGGCTAGGACTGAGCACCACCTGAGGGAGACGGGGACCACCACGAAAAGGCGCCTGCCCCATGTCCGCACATCTGAGCCCCACAGGGGCTCCATGACACCAGCACCCTCCCTCCAGTGGGAGAGAGTACGCCCATATCACAGAGCTTGGAGGGGGGAAAGGCGCCCCACCCATGAATGCACCAGGCAGAGCAGCTGCAGGGAAAGGAACTTCAAGGGCGTTAGAAGAACCCAAGTTTACTGAAAGTGCATCCTACCTGCGTCCCGTATGGGGCACTTGGAGCATCACAGAAGCAGAGGATGCAGTGGGCCTCTGCCACAAGAGGGCCATCCACCATAGACCATACACCACAGACACATATGGGGAACTTTCTAAGACACAGCTGGTAAATTCCAAGTGGTGGTCTGGACATAACCACTGGAGGCCATCACCGAGTGTCAGGGCTCTCTGGGTGGGGAAGGCTGAGAACGCTGAGGAAAGTGTTAAAGAGGAGCTCTTCCCAGCCCAGGAGCGTGGTTCCTGGCACGGGCTCTCTAGAGAGCCATGACCCTGACTTTCTGGGCCATCTCTGGGCTCCGTAATGGTCAGGGCAACCAGGGAGGAGAGGCTGCACCTCAGCGCAGGGAGAGGAAGGTGGCCTGTCTATGGCCTAGATTGTTAATACACTCAGTCTGAGGCCCTGGAAAATGCCTTGAGACCTGAAGACATGTATTGGCTCTGAGGTGTGAGCTCTAATTACAAATTCAAAATCAAGGAATGTCAGATGGTTAAGCTTTCCTTCCAATAGTGCACACACACAAACACACAAATTACATGTGTGCTGCTCTCCGAATCTTTGCAAACGAACACCCCATGCAACCAACACCCAGATCAAGAACGAAACGTTACCAGCACCCGAAGTCCCCCTCAGGGCCCCGCTTGCCGAGCGTCGCCACTATCCGGACTTGTAACACTGAAGAGTCATTTTGCTGTTTGGCGTCTGTATGAATAGAGTCGAGCTGTCGCTTGCTGTGTCCGGCTTCTCTAGCTCGTGGGCATCAGGTTCATCCATTACTATCGTATGTCACCTTCACAGCTGTGAACTTGGGAGTCCAACGCAGGACAATGCTGCAATGCAACATACGGTCTGACAGCACCATCATGGTTATATCTAGGATTTCTAAGCATCTGGAAGTAATGTCCAGATTAGCCATCTCCCTTCCCCCATCTCCCTTCCCCCAAAGTTCCCACATGTGGCGTGATCACTGGAAAATTAAAACTAACAGCAAAGAAGTTTCACTTGATGTGGGTGTGGGTGCATCTAATGTGTTGGCATTGCAAAGGGCTCCAAAGGTCCTGCATTGGCCATCCCTGGCCAAGAGAGTGACAGACCCCTTTCTGGCCCCTCAGGCGACTAAGCCTATGAACAAGGGAGGGCCCTGGGGTCCAGGAGCAGAGGGCAGGACAAAACTGGGGGGCCACCGGGAGCAACTGGAAGCTTAGATGGTGCCAAGGGAAGGGTCCCAGGGTCCTCAAGAAAGACTCTCCCAGACCCCCATGGGCAGGCTGCGGACGGCTCCCTGTCCCTTAGCCTTGATGTCATTTCCTCCTGTCCCTTTGCAGATGGCCTGGCCCACGGCCCGGATCCCCTCGGTCGTCCCAGCTACTCTAGAGACAAAGCAATCTTTGTGCCTCACTTCTCAAAATGCAGGTCATTCTGTTGCCTCAAAGAAAGAACGAAAGAAGTTGTTAAAAAACAATAGTCTTTTTACTTAAGGGGCCAAAAAATGACCCCATTAATCTTTCAAAGCCTTAAGGTATTCATTTTCTGTTTTGAGCTTTGCCTCATTCTAGTGAGACAAGCAGAGCTCTGAGTATTACATTCCAACGTGTAGATTAAGAGAGAAATTGTCTTACCCAGACTCACGTTGTTAAGTGTGTGGCAGAACCACAAGCATCCTCTGTCCCAGCCCAGGCGTGTACTCTGATCGACTCCCACGAGCCTTCCCAACTGTTGGGGGCTTAGGACGGGATAATACAGGACTGTGCACATTTCAGCCCAGTGGTCCAGAAGCTCACGCCACCTTGAGGCACGCTAAGACTGCTCGTCGTATGAGCGTGGGTTGCTATGCAGACGTTCTGATGAGTAGAAAGTTCTGGTTTGTGACATATCAGGTACCTGAAACCACAGTGGCGATCATCGAGTCTGGGGCCACCTGGTTTGGTGGGTCAGCATATGGGGCCAATGAACCCCGGCAGGCCTGCCCTACCCTAACCGGTCATCCTTCAGACACCTGTGTCTTCATCAGCAAAGTACAAATGTCACCAAGTAGTATGTCTGCCCTCGCCTCAAAGGCGATGAACCCCACAGACGGCAGATCAGCAGACACATTCCATGTAAGAAAGGGCTGCCTGCTCCCAATGTTCCAGGCCCATGAGTCAACCATTAAGAAGTTTCATGACTGGTGAATTTTTTAAATTTTCCATATTAATCAAGGCTCAAATCTCTGGGCTGTAATCCTACCCCCTCTACACAAAGCCATTAAAATCCTGCTCTCTATATCTCACTCAGAAAGGAAGCTTCCACCAGCTCTCCAAGGCCGAATGCAGCCCTGGTGGGTCATTCTGGATCCTCCCAAGCTCACATTCCTGCATTCTAGGGCCCAGAGTTTTCCTGGAAAACAGCTGGGCTGTGGGGCACAGGTGTAGACCTAGAGAGGAGTAACCTCATATTAATTATGTCATTACGTTTCATCTTCATAGCGTTGCCACAAAGCAGGTTTGACCATCCCCATTTCACAGATAATGAAACTTGGGTTCAGGGAGGCCTAGTTATTTTTTCAGGGTCACACAGCTAGTACGTGATGGACTCAGAATTTGAACCAAGTCTGAGGCTGTCACCGCTCTTCTCCCCCGTTCACTATAACCGCATTTAGACAGCAGCGGCCAGCGGTTAGGCTGACTTCTTGGTTGCCCTCCAGGATCGTCCTTTGACTGTAGTTCCTGCTCTGAGCCTCCATAACCTGGGTCAGAGGCTAGAGCAAGCACCTACCTGTGCCCTGGACATACACTGCTCACTTTTTCTTTTTTTAATTCAAGAAACTCCTGGGTAAAAAAATTCTTGTCCTCCAAAAAGACTCTTGAGACAAAACTACGAGTCAAACCCTACCCCCGCCCCCTGCGACCTCACTGGCTCCTCCAAGCTGATAAAAAGCCATTTCGCAGACATGTGGCCAGTTCTGACTCTGTGAGAAGCCCTTCTTGTCCAAAGTCACCATCTGTTTTTCCTTTGCCAGCCCAGAGCTGGCCCTCCCGGGACCCCGGGCCTGCCTGAGTCTGTGCACATTTCACAGACTCTTGGGGCAGAGCCTTTACTCTGGATCTCAACAAACCAGAGCTCCTGGGTGGCTGGACAGTCCAGCAGAGGGGGAGCTGTAGCCCCCCGAGCCGGGGGCTGGAAGGTGGGCTGGCAGGGAGCGGGACTCAGGGGACACCCCGGCGTCACCATCCAGCAGCTGGGACCCACCCTTTGGAACTGGCCCTTGTCAGAGTCTCAGACTGTCAGAGTTGGGAGGGACCTCAGGATTCCCCTTGTCGGGTGATTTTCACACAATTTTCAGCCACAGAACCCTTTCGGTGAGTTACATCCGACATGGAAGCCTGAAGCCCCCAACAGCTAAGACCTAAGCAGCCTTTTTGAAGGCGCTCCAACTGCTCACCCCTGTCTTCCTGGGAGGGGGAATCCTTGGAACCCCAGGCTCCAAGGAGCTGTTGGAAAATCTCTGGTCTAGTCCAGCCCCTGGTTTTGCAGGTGAGGAAACAGAGATCCAGGTGAGGTCACACAGAAGCTCTGGTAGCAGAACCAGGTCTAGAGCTCGGGCCTCAAATAGCAGGCCAGATCCTTTCTCCTACACTGCCCTCGCCTCCCCCACTGGACCACATGTACCTTCTGGTGCTCCCCCCGGCCCCCCAGTGCTCTGCTGGAACATAGCATGACACCCACCCTGGCTAACTGTAGCAGCCCATCGTCTCCTCCTGCACTAGACTGTGACCTCCTTGAGGGCGGTGATCCCCAGCACAGAGAAGAGGCTAGACAGCGCACGCGCACACACACACACACACACACACACACACACACGGCCGCGTGCTGATTGGAGCATCTGTGACAGCACCTGGCACTACGTGGGCACAGAGCAGAGTCTTTGGTGTTTTTGCCACTATATGATTAAGGAGGACCTTTCTTCTAGTCCCAGCATTGGTGACCAGGACACAGCAGGGGACAAATGGATGCCAAGTGTCCCATATCTTAAAGAGAATGTAGAATAAATGGAACCAGACACCAGACATTTTGAGGAAAGATGTGAGAGCTTTTAAACCATAAGACAAGGGGCACTTCGGTGGCTCTGCTGATTAGACATCTGCCGTCAGCTCGGGTTATGGTCCCAGAGTCCTGGTGTCTTTTTTCTCTCATCACTTTAAAGATGCTGTTCCAGGGCACCTGGGTGGCTCAGTCCATTAGGTGGCTGCCTTCGGCTCAGGGCATGATCCCAGGGTCCTGGGATAGTGCCCCGCATCAGGCTCCCTGCTCAACAGAGAGCCTGCTTCTCCTTCTCCCTCTGCCTGCCGCTCTGCCTACTGTGCTCTCTCTCTGTGTATCAAATAAATAAATAAACTTTTTCAAAAATAAAAAATAAATAAAGATGCTGTCCCACTATCTTCTGGCCTCCATTATGTCTGCTGAGACTCCAGCAGTCACACATATCACTGTTCCTTTATATATCATATCATTTTCCTCGGTCTTGCTTTCCAGAATTTCTCTTATCTTTGTTGCTTTTGGTGATTTGACTATAATGTGCCTAACGATGATTTTCTTTGCATATATCTTGCTTGGAGTGTGCTAAGCCTAATCTTTCACCTTGTTTAGGGAAATTGGGGCCATTATTTCTTTAGTTATTTTTATGTTTCCGTTTTCTCTGTCCTATCAGACAGAGAGGACAATTACCTGTATATTAGTAGGCCTTTATATATTTTCCCACAGATCATTGTCTGTTTATTTATATTCTCTGTTCTTCAGATTAGTTCATTTTTAGTGACCTATCTTCAAGTCCACTAACAATGGTTCCATCATTGTAAATGTGCTATTGAGTTCATCCTGTGAGTTTTTATTTTACATACTATATTTTTCAGTCTTAGAATTTCTATTGGGTGCTATTTAATACTCTATATTTCTTTGATAATATTTTCTACTAATTTCTATTTATTACTTACAAGTATTTTTTCCTTTATATCTTTGAGCAAAGTTATATCTTTACTTTAAAATATTTGATTTTAAAGATTTTTTATTTTAAAGATATTTTAAAAGATTAAATAAATTAATTCCACAATAAAAAGATAATGCAGTATCAGAGCGGGGTAACAAATAAAAAAAAACAAAATAAAATAAAATCTCTGTCTGCTGGGGTACCTGGGTGTCTCAGTCAGTTGAGCATCCAACTTTGATATTGGCTCAGGTTGTGATCTTAGGATCATGGGACTGGGCCCCATATCAAGCTTCACATTCAGTGAGGAGTCTGCTTGACATTCTTCCTCTCTCTCTCCCTCCACCCCCTCCCTCCAAAATAAAAAAACAAATAAATCTTTTTTAAAAATTAAAAAATTAGGGGCGCCTGGGTGGCTTAGTGGATTAAGCCTCTGCCTTTGGTCCGGGTCATGATCTCAGGGTCCTGGGATGGAGCCCCGCATCGATCTCTCTGCTTGGCAGGGAACCTCCACCCCCTCTCTACCTGCCTCTCTGCCTACTTGTGATCTTTCTCTCTGTCAAATAAATAAATAAATAAATAAAGTCTTTTAAAAAATTTAAAAATTAAATCTTTATTTACTTTCATGATCAGTCTCCATTTGTTGCCTTTTCTTTCAAGTACAGGTTACAGTTTCTTACTTCTTATTCTGTTAGTAAATTTGGGTTGCATCCTGGACTTTATGCATGATAAATTATATACCTTCTGGATTGTGTTATATTCCCTTGAAGAGTATTAATTTTTTTTTTTTAACAGGAAATTAACTGGCTGGACTCAAATTCCCTTTGTGGTGAGCAGCAGCTAAAATCTCTGTTCAATTCATTTAATTTTGTTGGGCTGTTTGGATTCTTTTCCACACATACATAATTCAAAGGTCACCCAGAGGTTTGGGCAGAGTTTACATTCAGAATTTGTGGAATTCTCTCTGTGACTCTCCTTTCAATTTTTCCCTCCTCTGCTTTCCAACTGCTTCAAATTCTTGCCTCTAATTCTTCTATCCAGTAAGACTATGAGCTTCTACTCAAGCTTCTGACAGCCTGAATGGAGCCAATTGCAGCCGGCCATTGGGAGGAAAACTATAAAAATAGAAAACTTACTCAATGCATTGTTATTCTTCTCAGTGTCAACTCCCCTCCATTTTCTGACTGCTTTTTGGCCATGCTTTAATACCCTCATGTAGTTGTTACTTTTCATATTTTGGGCAGCTTTAAGCCATTACCTGCAAGAAAGATGATTTGATAGGCTCTACTCCACCATCACTGCAAATGGAACCTTCTGACCATCAAATTCAGTGACATGAAAGCCATTGGTGCCTCAATAGGAGCAATTTTGGTTACATGGTAAGAGCAGAAACTTGACTAGAGTGGATTCTTAAGAAAATGGGGAAAATGAAATTATGGATAGGAAATATTTACAGTTTCATGAATGGTTTTGCTGTAGAGGGAGAGAGAAATCAAGTCATTTCCGGAGGTGGATGTGGTGTCAAGAGAGGCCATTTTGTGAGATAAAAGCATGTCTTCTGTGTTGATGGCAATAATCCAGCAGAGAAGGAAAAGGTGATGATACAGAAAAAGAGGGAAGAATTGCTGGCATGATGTTCTTGAACAGATGAGAGAAGATAGGACCTGTATAATGGCCTTGGATAGATTATGGACAGTTTGTCTACACATGCAGTGGCAGGTGGATGGGTAGATGTGGTGGAGCAGGCCAGTTGGAGTTCCCTTTGTTTCATTTCCATGTTCTCAGCAAGATAGGAAGCCCAATTATTATCTGAGAGTGAGGATAGAGGGGGATGTATTAGACACTTGGGAGACGGGGAGGAGGCATGAAAGAGTTTTCTAGGAAAGTAGAAGAACTAAGGAACTAACAAAATATAGTAGGAATGTTGGGTAGTGCTAAGAACCCTCTTGAGGTCAATGTCGTGAATTTTAAAAGAGTCAGCGTAGGCCTGAATTTTCTACACCCACATTTTGCTACCACACAGCTGCTAGTGTAGAATAGGTGAAGAGTATTTAACCAGAGATTTTTCCAAGAAAGTACAATGAGACAAAAGAGGAGTAAGGGAGTTAAGGCTGCATATAAAGGAGTGACTAGAGATGGCCCGAGAACTTTAACCTGGGCAAGTAAGGAGAAAACATGAGGGCTTTGAGAGCTGATTAAAATTAAGGCAGTAGAATGAATGGATTATAGGGTCTGAAGAATTATGGGAGTCAGAGGACTTGAGGAGTGAACTGAAAGGTAGGAAGTCACAGAGCGTATTGCTTGAAGTGGAAAAGATGCAAAGTGTCATCATTGGTAACAATTAGACGAGCTGACCGTGAGAGTGTGTAGCTAAGACAGTACAGAGGAAGAATCACCGGTGGACAGAAGATCAAGAAACAAAGAGGCCAGGATATTGGAAAGATCATACTCCCGGACATTGAAATCACCAAGAATTTAAACAGAACTCATATTGAGAAAGTGATGGTGGACTGGAACTAAAGTCTTCGGGGGAATGAGGGGAATGGCCTGGGGGTCTCTAGGTCACTGCGCCAGTGGGTAGTAGCTGCACAGGTTGATAGTGTTTAACGAAACTGAAGTCAAGGTCCAAGGCAGCCCCAGACTTTCTTCTCTCCTGGATTCTACCTATAGTAGTGTCTAGTCAATGCACAAGTAGCTTATGGTGATAAAGATGAGCTCTCCCCCAAATTCTCTAAGAGAACAACTTGGAGCCACTAAGAACAAACCACTCTTTGAGATTACAGTGAGAAGGGATCCATACTTCACTGCTGGTGGTTCTGAGCCCTGTGGGTCCAAGTGCCCAACTGGTGGGCACGCTAACTCCCAGCAAGGCCACGGGCAGGGGCCAGTGCAGGGAGCCCAGCAAACACACTTCATTGTCAGTCTACCTGTTTATCTTGAGAAGAGAGCTGCAGAGTTTGGCAGAAGGGTGTGGGGTGCACCAGGCGAGAGAGAGGGAGGCAGAGGAGAAGGTCTGGGGCTTTGCTAGAAAGCCAGGACATTGCATCTGCTTCTGCTGCACATTCAGAGGAAATGAGGCACTAAAAGGGGAGAGCCCAGAGAGCAAACTTCAGACCTCTCATGGCTGCCCTGAGAGCTTCTTCCCAGCTTGCCGGCACCTCCCTAAGCCTTCCTTTCTCTACTCAGAGCTCCACCAAGCTTAAAACCAGCCTGAGCCACACATATTTTGGGGTGTTTGCTTTTGAGAAACAAAAGACAAAGGCTAATGAAATCACCACCTACCCACTCATCTGAGCAAGAAACGCTAGCCTCATCTTTAATACTTCCTTTCCCATCTGGGCACCAAGCCCTTGACGGCGCTGAGATGTCACCTCCTCTCCATACCCACCACTGCTGTCCTAAACTGGGCCCCTCGCAAGCCTGGTCTTGACCATTTCAAGACACCTGCACCTCCAATCGGCCCCTCCAATTCTTGCTCCCCTCGCCGACCTCCCAGCCACCAGAGCGCGCCGCCATGAGCCCAATCACTAAAAGCAATGCTGAAGAAATCCTTCCTCTGTGGAAAAACATCTGCCCGCTCCCAATTTTCTGCAACTAGAATTCTTAGCCTGTCACCCCAGGCTTTCCCTGGCTGGTCCCCAACCACCCTGTCTGTCTCCGGCTCCCTCCCATCCACTTACTCTCTCCACTCCGCCCATGCAAGGCATCTCCCCGAACACGACATGCCTGTTTAATCCCACTGTCCTTGTGTGTGTCTCCTGCCCAGTGCGCGCTCTGCCTAGCTCTGCCCGTCAAAACCCTGTTTATCCTTTGAGGCCCAACTCACATGTCCTTCTTTCTGCGGGGCCTGCGTGTTTGCACCTGCGCGGAGGCCCCGATCAGGTCTTGACTTGCACACGGTTCTATTTTTGCCCTCTGTGGAACGCGGAGTTCCTTTCTGGACAGCAACAGTGACTTACTCATTTTTATGTCCTTACTCCACACCTAGCCCAGTGTCCAGCGGGGAGCATGGGCGCTGGCCTGCATAGACGCGGAATCAAAGAGGATTCTGGGTTCATCTCGCGTTGCACGGGTCTTAAAAGCTTCCCAGGCCTTCCTCCCCTCTATCTGATTTCAAAGGTCCACACTGACAGCCTCCAAGTTGGCCAAGCGCCCTCTGAGCCTCTCCAGGGAAAGTCCCCTCAAAGCTGTCCTGGCTGTTAGAAGTTTCCCTCCCATGGCTTGCCCTCGCTGGCCCTTGGCTTCCCTCCCTGGGGCTTCCAGGCAGTTCTCTCAATATCTGAGCACTGCCATCCTGTGCCTCTGCGTGGTCTCATACCCAGCCTACGCCTTCTCAGGCTCTTCAGACTTTGCTTATCAGGCACGGGTTAGCTTCCCTTCACTGTCTGGGTCGCCCTCCTGGATACATCTCACATTATCATCATCCCTGTTAAGAACTGGGGCCATGAATGGGGTTTAGGACACCGGATATGGCCTGAGTGGTACCAGGACCGGTGGAAGGGACCTCTCTAATATGAGGCTCACATGTCTAGTCTACCCAGTCATCCAGCCCTGAATTCCCCGGGTTCCTGGCCTCTCTGAGCTCCGGTCCCTTGGAAACTCCCGCAGAGGTCTTTCTTGACTGCAGGGGGCCCAGGCCTGTGGTGGATCCTATTCTGAGTTTCCTCAGGGAGCTGGGACTCGTAAGGAGCCAGGAAACTGGGCATGTGTTTGCTGGTATTTGGAAATGGGATTCTCCAGTGTGGACGGATCCAGCATTGGAATAAATTTATTCTCAAGTAATTTAGTTCCAGCTGGGGAAGTGATCAGAAGCCACAAAACATGGTGTCTCAGTATAATCATCAGGAAATCCCAGCTCTGCCACAGTGTCACTGGATGGCCTTGGGAAAGCCTCCTCACCCATTTCCTCTCCACTAAAATGGGGTGTCTAGGGTCCCGTGCACTTCTGCCTCTCTGGGCTGATACCTGATGATTCTCAAAGCATCAGGGTACTCCAAGACTCCTTTCCCCAGGCTCCCTGATTCCCCCAAGGTCTCCACGAACTCTAGACTATGGTCCCAGCCTGCCCCAGCTCCACGGCAGGGGCCACGGAACCCACACACTGGCGTTGCTGTACAGATCCCCACACCGGCCCCACCTCGGCCTCCTCAGCCCCACTGTGCCGGTTGCAAGAGGCCGGAGGCCGAAGAAGCTGGTGAGTCAGGCTGTCAGAACTGGCCCTGCCAGTTCCACGTTCCATCTAACCACGGTGTCAGCAGAAGCCCAGGCCAGGTTTGGGCTAGAAACCTCTTGCAGCCGCTGCCACACATTCTCCAGGTGGGCAAGGCATAGAGCTTTCCTGCAGAAGCCCAGGTCAGCAGCTGGATTTGCGAAAGCTCTTCCCTCCCTCTCCCTCAGGAGGGAGTCACGCCTTCTTTTATAATGGCCATCGGGCCCATGGGAACAGCATTTTCCCTGCTGATGGGGACAGCACGCCAGCTCCAGACGAGGCTGGTAGACTGGGGGGACACCAGCAGTTGCGATCCGCAGCAAAAGCTGGTGAGAACAACAGGCCCCATGGACTCTGGGCTAAGTGACACTGCCTACACCCACTGGGGCCGGCCGGACCCCCCCACAAGACCCTCCCCTTAGCCACCAGACTCAGTTTCTCACCTCAGAAAATGGAGGCAAGGGACCCTTTAGCACCAGAGAGCCTCACATCAAGATTTCAGTGTTTGTGTATCTGTGCGTGTGCGTGTGTGTGTGCAAGTGTGCGTGTAGAAGGGAATTAGGCTAGCATTTCCCAAAGGTATTACCACGGGACATTTAAAGATGTCAAGTGACAGAAGAAGTCTACGTTTTAGAGACTCTGGGATAAATGAAGTTAAACAGTTTTGTTTTACTCCTATTTCCCAGAAGCTTTAAGGTGCTGATGTGCGTCCCAGCAGAGAGAGGACAGGAGAAAGAGAGAGGAAGTGGGGGTGACTGGAAGTCCTTCCTGAATTTGTTTCATGGAGGAACACTTCTTGGCAGAATAGTTGTGTTCCAGAGAGCCGGTCTGGGGCACACTCAGACTGGCTAAGCTTACTTTCCAAGGGAGATTCTGGAATCCCGGGCAGAGGTCCTTCTCGAACAGTAAATGGCCAACCGATGAGACCTTTCTTGCAGCTGACCAAGGGTCGGGGTAATTCTGGTGTGCCCGGCCTTCAGCCAGCTGGGGGGTGGGGGGTTGCTGGTGGGAAGGCCATTCAAAAATCAGATGCAGGGATGGTAGAGCAGAGCAGGGACCATATCGTCATTTACAGGATGAAATTCTCTCTTCTGTCTCCAGCCGGCCTGATACCAGCTGACCCAGAGTCCCAGAGTCTCCATCTTCTCAGGGACTGGAAGAGCAAGAGCAACCTAGCTCCATGACTCTGAAACTGTATTGCACCTGCGGATCCCTGGGGGCTGTGTTACAATGCAAATTCTGAGATGAAGCGTTTCTGGGAGCCCCTAGGTGGACATTGTTGCTACCAGGCGTCCATCCACGGACCACCTGTTGAGTAGATAGGTCCCAGCCAGAGTAGGAAGGCTTTCTGGAAGGGAAGACCTACAGTTAGAGGGGAGACTTGAGGGCAGAGTTACCAGAGAGCTGGGCTGGGGCTGCAGAATACTGAGAAAATGGGGAGAGAGAGAAGTTGAGACAGGATGGTGGGAAAAAGGAAGCCAAGGTTTGGGGCTCAGATTTTAAAGCTAGGTATGGGCCAAGAGGCACAGACGAGGGCTGGAGGATGGACAGCAAGGTTGAGCAGCTAGCGAATTCCACCCGATCCCACCCCTGTGGCCACACAAGTGAGGTTGACAATAATTCTGGGGCAGGGCCTAGGGACCTGAGTGATAATCCCTCAGAAGGAGACTGTGGCCACGTGAGCTCCATGTCTCCCCATTCTACGGAAGAGATCTCTGATGTCCTGGCAGGAGATGGGAATGTCATCAGCATCTTCCCCGGGCTTCCCGTCCCTGGTGGCTGCGGGCGAGGCGAGATGGGCTGACTCACCAGCCAGGCCCATCTTCCCATGACCAGCGGGGCCCAGGCTCGGCTCAGGGAAGAAGAGGGCGGGAAGGAGGGGCTGGCCAAGGCCTGCCCAAATTCTCCTAAACTGGGGGACCTAAACTAGGGGAATCTGAGAGGAGGGAGAAGGGGGAGTAGACACCGCAGGGAGGGAAAAGGAGAAAGGAGACACACTGGGGGGAGGGAAGTCTTTCGATCTCCACGGCATCCCAGTGATAACAGCAAACACCCATAGGCTCGTGCCACGTGCTAGGCACCGTTCTGAGCAACTTATATTTATAGAAGCTCGTTTCTTCCTCCAAAACCCAATGAGGCAGTTGCTCATATCATCCCCACCTTATAGATTAAACGAAACGGACGGAGACTGTAGCTTGGCCAAGGTCATGCAGTGAATACACGGCAGAATGGGGAATGACTCCAGGGAGTTTGGTGCCCTTAAGCACTCTCTAGAAGACAACAGATTCTGGGGCACATAAGACTTCTCTTCCACCCTCCGCCCCACCGTCTGCCCAACTGGGAGGCAGAATGGCTTGTTGGTGGCCGGACACCAGTACCAATCCATCAGGTGTGGCAAGGCAGCCTGATTTCTTGGGGGAAAATCTCCTTTCCAACTGGTATTTCCCCAGCATCCACCCCCATCCCGATCATTCATTCAGGGTATTGAAGCCTGGCCTCTTCATCTCCACGAGCTTAAAATTCTGCAAATGTTCAGAATGTCCATTTCTTCAGTGTCAAATATCCATGCAAAAGAGACCCTGCCCCAGAGCCCCCAAATCTCTCTGTTCACCTTTCCAAGCTGAAAGATTATCTCTGGCCTTTTTAGAACACCGTGTATATGCGACCTGTCCAGCATCAAGTCCTGACTCCTTGGGGATACACGACAATTCCTTCCTTCATTCAGTAGCTACAGAGTGCCCTGGTTCCAGGCACCTTCCCCGTGCTGGGGATTCAGCAGTGAACAAAAAACGCTGGGTCTTCCGGAGCTCATAGTAGACCAAAAACAAGTTGGGGAGGGGCGGGGGAGGGACCAGAGGTAGGGAATGGAAGGGAGCGTGCAACAGTGTTTGCCTTATGGCCAGGGGTGGACAGCACCTACAGCGGAGGCTGAATAAAGACCTAGACCGGGGAGACTTGATTACGAACTCTCATTGTTCTCTCCATAACTGCTACCACCTGGGCTCTGGTGGGTTCCAGTAAAGGTTCCAAAACTCAACAACCACTTTTGATTCTTTCAACAGCCCCACTGTAGTTACTAAGGCTTCAACCTTATTGGCTTCAAATCCCAACCACTTTTGATTCTTTCAACAGCCCCACTGTAGTTACTAAGGCTTCAACCTTATTGGCTTCAAATCCCAACTTCCCATTTGATTCACAGCTTCCCATCGCCCACTGGCCTGCAGGGACTAGACTTGGGGGAGTGGGGCTGGGATGAGCTCTCTCACACACCCCTTGACCACACAGATCCCTCTCAGGCTGGGAAGGCGCCAGGGAAAGTAAAGGCACCTGCTCTTCCCTGGTTCCTTCCCATGGGTGTCCCACTGTCGCCCGTGGAGGCTCCCGCTCTTCTGTCTTGCGGTCTGTTAACTCAGAGGGGCCCAGATGGGGCTCAAAAGGCCCCTCTGGGAATTCTCTCCTGAGCCACACCCATCAGGTTTGCCACTTCCCACGTTCCAGAGTATGTGCTCCATAAATACGTGTTACTTTTACGGAAGGACTGAACCGGTGAATGAACAAACCCTCAACAACGGACACGTTAGTCATCCAGCAGACTCTGTGCTAACACTGATTCACGTGAGTGAGGTAGACATCCGAACCTTTTAAGATCAGTTTTTCTTTTTCTGGGTTCCATTGTCTTGTTTTGACTTGCAGCGTTTTGACAACTATCAAAGACAATACAACCATAAGGCAACTGTTTCACCATATTTTTCCTCTCCGTCAATATTGGACAATCTAATGACCAAATACCATACAAGATCTGCTGAATGAGAATGATTTTCTCCTACATTCGTTCAACTGGTATGGAGGGGCTCTGGGACCTCAGGATAAACAAGCCAGGAGCCCCGCCCCATGCCCATGCCCAGCCATCTAGACCTGGAGAGCAATGAGGAAATCAACAATGCAGCAGGCATTGTGGGGGGGGGGGGGATGGGGATGGGAACCACCCCCCACTTTGTTCATTAGCAAGTCATTTTATCTGAGCAAGAAACAGCCCTAAGATCAGTAAGATTGCACTCTCATCCTGGGTTGCCCCTGGGAGTGATCAAAAGTCTGCCATAGGCCAATCAGAGCATTCTTCCACAGAGTTTCCTTAAAAGGATCAATGCACACATACTTTGCATTACATTGTCACAAACCACTCAAATATTTGTTAGCTAAAATACAGAAATAATTTAAACTACGCTTTTCTTTGTTTCTATCAGATACCCAGTTTTATTTGGTGGAAAGTATACCGTGCAAATAAAAAAATCATAAGCAGAACAATCGGGATCCTGCCCTGTATGACCTTAACTGCTTTGAGCCCCAGCATCATCACCTGTAACCTGGAGCTCTTGGGGTCCTTCCTGTATCTGGAGAGTGCACGTAAACTGTGCTGCACCTTGCCTGGCACATAGTAGGTGCTGATAGGTAGGGGCTGATATCATTTATTAACAGGATCATGAAGCCGGCTTGTAAATTATGTCCAGTCTCTCCCAGTGAGGTCCACTGCTCACCATCACCCCTGGACCCCAGAATGCTGAGAGATGTGGGGCCAGAGGGGTCTCTGTGTCAAGTTCAGAGGGAAGACTCTGTGTGTGCATGACCCCCAAGCAACGATGAAGCGACCTCCCCCTCCTTCATCCTCAGGGACCTCAGGAGGCTGGCTTCTTTGGGGAATTGGCAGAGTAAGGGTGGGTGGGGATGAGGGAGGGGTAAGGCAGCTCCATGCTAAACAAGTCTCCCTGACCCACCTTCCGCAAGGCCAGCACAATCTGAGCCCCGGAGCCAGCCTGGGAATCTCACCACCTCTCCCGGCCCGCCCTCCTCTTTCCTGAAGAGCAACCCCAGCCCCACCGCCTCCCGCAGATGTGCGTTGCCCAGGCCTGACTTTACCGGGGAAACTGCTTCGGGTGTGCTGAAGGTGTGGCTGGTGTGGCCCAGGTAGGGCCAGGGGGCAGGGCGACTCCCCCGGTGGGGGGCGGGGGAGAGGGGGGCTTTGCACAAGGTGGAAACGTTTTTCTCCTGAGTTCTTCAGCTGAGAGCAGCTGAAATTCCTGTAGCTGTCGGGGTGGGGGCTGAGAACCGGGATGAGTAGGTGGGTGGGGCTGAAGCGGCATCCAGGCGGCGAGGGCGGGGCGGGGCGGGGCGGGGCAGCCCGACCTGGTTTCTGTGAATCACAAGCCCGGGGTGAATGGGCCTCAGTGTGGGGTTCTCAAGGCAGCAATGGGGGCATTGTGCTCAGGAGGAGGCCCCCTGACTTATTGCAGAAACTGCCCCTGGAGCCCTGACCTGAGAGGTGGGGAAAGGTTGGGTAGGTGGAGAGGGAGCGAGGGCGTTCTAGTGTTAAGAAAGAGTTTTGCGGAGGAGAGCATGGGCTATGGGCGGGGGGGGGGGGGGGGGGGGGGGGGTGTCACAAAACTCCTAGCTCCATCTGGCTGAGCAGTAGGACTGCAGGTAGACTAAGGGGGCAAGAGGATGTCTCTGGATCAGGCCCGCCACGCCAACAGCAGCTGGACCAACCCACTGCTTTTGTTTACAGGCCAAACCTCTATCCACCCTGGGTTCCCTCTCTTTGCAGGATTGGGGGGTGACCCATTGGCAAAGTAATGACAGGTGCTTCCATGATCCACTCGTCCCCCTAAGCGCCCGTGGACAGAGGCATGGGCTGTCATCAACCCCCAAAAGGAGGAGGCTCACTGACTGTGCTCTTCCAACTCTGGACAAAGCCCCCTCTCATGCTGGACCTGCCCCTCTCCTCCCATCAGGCCCCGGGGCTTCCTGTGGGGCAGAACAGCTATCCTTGCCAGCTGACGGGCACAGGGCAGACAGGCTGCTGGGAGGGGCTGCTGTCTCCCTGGGCTGGGGGCTGATGGCAGGGGTGGGGGTGGTGCTGGGACAGAGAATGCTGAGCCTGGACCCACCTCCAGCAGCCCACAGGTGGCTCTGGGAGATCTGAGGTCTTCCTCAATCCACAAGGTTCATGTCCTGGCTCTGAAGCCATAAGCCTGGGTTCAACTCCCAGCTTCACCCCTTACTAACTGAATGGCCCTTGACATGTTGCTCAAACCATCAAACTTCAGTGTCCTCCTAAGATTTTGGGGACTAGACTTGAGGGCCATGGCAGGGGCGGGGGTGGGGAGGGGAGGGAGTTGGCCAAAGTGAATATGTGTCCAGCGGCCAACATAGGGCCTGGCGCAGGGGCCAGGAGGGGATGTTCCTGTGGGAGAAAGGGTGGGTTACCACCCCAGCCAGCAGCATCGCCCCCAATTCCCACTCAGTCTTTCTCCTGGTAGGGCCGACGGAGCAGGCAGGATTTTCCAAGGAGAAGCCAAGCCCAGAATGGCGATGACCCACAGCCGTCCTTTGGGGACACGGACACCAGCATGGTCTGCCCTGCACTTCTGGCCAACCCCTGCCTCCCAGCCTGTGCTAACCCTAGAGCCTGGCCCTGGGGCTTGAGCCCAGCACAGAGGAGCCCCCAGCCCCCACCCCCACCCCACCCCCACCCCACCGCCCGCCAGGGTGGGTGCTGCCCCACCCTTTCCTGAACCGGGGCGAAGTGTCAGGGGTGGAACTCCACCTGGGAGTGAGTTCTGCCCACCTCTGTCCCGCCAGTGCACAGACCTGGGACAGCCACGTGTCACGCCACTAGGAAGGACCATCAGCAGCAGCAGGCTCCCGCCCCCCACCACCCCGGGCTCCCAGTGGTCTGGTCAGGCAGAAGACCTGACCCTGAAACACAGAAGGAAGAGAGGCTTCCAGGGGCTCCAGGAAACCCCACAGACAAGGAGTAGCCAGCTCGGACCCAGCATGCCTGACTCAGCTTCCCCAAACCTTGAGCCCTTGAAAGGGGCTGGTGACAAGGTACCACTAAAATGAGCGTATCAATGGCTAAGGTGTGCTCCCCACTTACCGTGCACCAAGCGCCCCTCCAGTTACCAGACACACTGTCTCATCAGCCTTCCTGACAATTCCTGTTTTTCACATAAGCGAACTCGGGCACAGAGAAGGGAGATAACTCACCCCGGGTTGCAGAAAGAAAGTGAGACTCTAGCTTCAGAGCCTGGAGTCTCCCGATGGAAGAGCTGGATGCCAAGGCAGGCAGCCCCTGGAGAATCCATCAACCTCTCCCGGCTTTTCCTCCTCAAAAGTGGGCTTATAGGGGCACCTGGGTGGCTCAGTGGGTTAAGCTTCTGCCTTCGGCTCAGGTCATGATCTCAGGGTGGTGGGATTGAGCCCTGCATTGGGCTCTCTGCTCAGTAGGGAGCCTGCTTCCTCCTCTCTCTCTGCCTGCTGCTCTGCCTACTTGTGATCTCTGTCTGTCAAATAAATAAAATCTTTAAAAAAAAAAAAAAAAAGTGGGCACCTGGGTGGCTCAGTGGGTTAAGCCGCTGCCTTCGGCTCAGGTCATGATCTCAGGGTCCTGGGATCAAGTCCCGCATCGGGCTCTCTGCTCTGCAGGGAGCCTGCTTCCTCCTCTCTCTCTCTCTGCCTGTCTCTCTGGCTACTTGTGATCTCTCTCTGTCAAATAAATAAATAAAATCTTTAAAAAAAAAAAAAAGTGGGCTTATCATGGGAATGCATTCATGACCTGAGCTTGTTTGGAGAGAAAATCTGATGACGGGAGGACAGTGGCGACACGGGGACCTTCATCTCTCTGACCCAGGGCCGAGCAGAACTTGGAGGTCATTTCCCTGAGCGTATACCCAGGGTGCCCAGAGATCGGCCCGGTGAGGGGTACACCCAGAGCAGAGGGAGGCGGGAACGTTGTGGAGACGGTGGTGCCCGGGGGATCACAGGGGACGATGCAGGGGGGAATCAGGCTGGTGGCACAGTCGCCCCACTGCAGCCTCAGCCAGCTCCTGAGTGGTCAGGAGGCCCAGGACTACTCACTCCCTGAGTGTCTGGTTCGGGTCCCATTGCATGGTGAGCACCGGAGTGACAGAGTCGTGACTGAACCAGCAGGGACACGTGCATGCCTCTCGGCACCTTGCCATGAGCTCCGGAACCCATCACAGTGCGCTTCTGTGCACGTATCCGTGGTGCCTCCGTTCCCTAGGAACGTCATGGGGAAAGCACGGGCCCAGAGCCCATGAGGCCCAGAGCCCATGCCCTTGCCTGTTGGATTTGGAAGGGCCCCTGCCTTGGGCTGATGACCCAGGTGTGCCCCTGTACCCTGACCCTCATCTGCTCTCTCCTCAGCGAGTAGGACAGGACAGGGCCACCTGCCTGGTCTCTTCACTTAGACCAGGGATCTGCGGGGCTCCCCTCTGGAGACAACACCCAGGTCACCCTGCTATGCTCTTGTTCAGGGGATGGGGACCTCACCTGGGTGCCGCTGAGTCAGAGCGGGAAAAGCCCTGTGTGGGGACATGGTCCAGGGCACTCATAGGGTCTTCCCTAAACACCAGGTGACTCCAGGAGAAAAGATACCTGGGACCTGGCCTCAAGGAGTCTCAGAGTAGACAGCAAGGCTGCCTTCGTGTCCCCCTCGGAACACAGCAATGGAAGAAGAGACCACACCTACCAGGGTAGATGGATGACCACGAGGAGCCCCTGGTGGGAAAGGAGGCGCAGGAAGCCGGACCCAGGACTGCACCCTCAGTCCCTCCTGCTGCTCTGAGGAGAGGCTGCGACAGGAGGTGGAGACCCCCTGGGGATTTGGCAGTTGGAAATTCTGGAGTTTCAGTTCTGGATTCCATGCCCCTGTCTCTGGTAGCGGGGAGGATGGGGCTGCAGAGACAAGGAGCTCCCACCTCCCACCTCCGGCCTTGTGGTCACTTCCAGAGGCCCTTCTGGTTCCCCAGCTGAAGCCCTTGGATTCTGTGGTAACTGGGGCTCCGCAAACACACCAGGCCACACCTTACTTCTAGGGCTTTCTATGTGCTATTCCCTCTTCCCATCCCTGACCCCTGTCTTTGGCTTTCTTCTTCTCAGACTCTGAAACTTGATGTAGAAACCCTTTCCTCCAGAAAGCCCTCCTGCTTTGTCTGCCTCTTGTCTGTGCCTCCCCAGCACCTTCTGCCCTGCCAACTGTGACACGGGGCTAGAATTTTCTGTTGGCTGCCTCTCTCCCGTGAGCTGTGATTTCCACAAGGGCGGGGATGTGCTTATTAAATCACAGCATCCCCTCCGCTTGACACAGTGCCTAGCACCTCTTGGTGCTCAGGAGACATTTATAGGATGGATGGATGGATGGATGGATGGACAGATGGATAAGAAATGAGGCCAAAACCCCAGGCTAAGCCTGTCCTCATTGCCCAGGGACTATACCCCTTTCATCTCTGTCTCCTGGCCATTTGTCACAGTGTCTGGCATGTGGCACAGGATAAGTGGGTCTATATTGTCTCTTGAGAGTCAGAGGGGTGATGCCTGCAGGTCCGGACAGAGGGAACACAGTGTCGTATTAGATGCCGAACTATGGTCGCAGTTAAAGCGGGTGCAGGGTGCCCAGAGCAAGAAGAAATGAATCACTCTGCGTGGAAGAGTGTGGGAAGCTTCCCAGGGACAGTGGAGCTCCCGTTGGTGGATGACAAGTGGAGAATTGAGGGAAGGCCTTCCAGGCAGGGGGGCAGCTGGAGCAGAAGCATGGGGGCGCCCATCCAGGGGGCTCCTCCAGGAGGCTGTTGAGTTAGGAGCTCTCCCCTCCCACATCGTTTCCCTTCTGCCGACTGGGCTCCATGCTGCCATGCTGTCTTCTTCAGCTCAGGACCCTGAGGTCCCTCGCCTGCACTCAAGCCCTAGAGGACATGCAAATGGCGGGACCAGCCCAGGCCTCTCGGCAGCTCATCTCTGGCGGAAAAGCTACCTGATGAAACTGGCCCTCTCTCCTTCCTCAAGGGCTCCCTGCCCCTCAGACGCCTGTTTCCTAGGCCCTGGCCAGGAAGAGAAAGAAAACAAGCCCATCCAAAAAGGCCTCCATTGTTCCCAAAGTGTGACTCACACAGAAACAGGAACGCTTGTCCCGCACTCAGCGCTTCCCCCCAGTGGGCCTTGCAGTGACTCACAGCAGCTCCCTCACAAGCCCTTCTCCTGTTGTGAGGCCCAAGCCCTGAGTCCTGACAAAGCCAGTGATTCCCCCAGGGCCAGCCGCCCTCTCCCCTCCGGAAGTAGGTGGGAGGGAGCTTCTTAGGGTCCAGCAGTTACCAGGGACCTGTGATCCTGAGGGTCTGCTCTTGGCCCTGACACCCTGTGAGACAGGCTCTCACTTCCATTTCCCTCCCTCTGAGGGGAGCTGACAGACAAGGCCTGCGATGTGTGTTGGCTTTTATTATTGGCATGCGTGGGCATGTGGGGGCACAGGCACCGAGAGCGGCAGCTCCCAGCCGGGCCAGCTCCTGGCTTCCAGACCCGAGTCTGCCTCCAGGGCCCAGGAGGGCCCCAGAAGCTGGGGACGAGCAGGGCAGGGCCACAGCGAGGATCTCTGGTGAAGGGGACTGCTGCCCCTACTTCCAGCGCCCAGTGACTTTGGCCTTCCCCCGGGTCTTGGAGCTGCAAAAGAAGCAGGGCCCAGTCAGAAGCGGGACCAGGGCAGTGGGTCTCCACAGGGAGGAGGCAGAGGCAGGAGGGCTGAGGGTTCAGAGGGGCAGCCTGGAGCTGCCTCCACATGCAGAGTAGGGCAGCGGCCTCAGGCGGGAGGGAGTCCCTGGGGCCCTGCACTCCATTCCCCACCTAACAGTGGCCACAGGGAAGCCCAAGGAGGAAGCAGCCTGTGCCCTGAAGGGGAGGGGAAGGAGTGGGAGCCGGAGCCCTCAGAAGAGGAGAGGGATGGCTGGGAAGACAGGGAAAGAGGAGGCAGGGCTGGGGATGGAAGGACCTAGAAACTTACACTTTCTGGTTATCATTGATCCTGTTCCGGAGAACATTGATCTGTAAGTGGAAAAAATAGAGTAACTTCGAGCTCATTGACTCAGGTCTCAGAAGGCTGGAGCTGAGGGGGAAGCCAGTTTAGCACAGTTGAGGAGGGGGAGGAGGGGGAGAAGGAGGGAGGAGGAGGGGGAAGGAGGGATAGAGGAGATAGGGAGAGGGGAAGGGAGAGGAGAGGGCACAGAGGAGGCCCAGCAGCAATGCTGTGAGGGTCCGAATGGTTAGAGACCTGGAGGGGCCCTGGTCCCATACGCAGGAGCCGAGGAGAGGTTTCCTGACCACACCACTGGCCGGTCACTGTGGGGTCCCAGAGCCTCGGAGGGCTCCGGTCAAGGGAGGCATGAAGAGACCTTCTGAGAATCTGGTGCAAGGCTGGACCTCGGGAAGTCCTCCCAACAGCCCTAGCCTAGCCTGAGACAATGCCCCCTCCCCAGGCACTCCTGCCCCGGGGCTCAAGAAGGACAGCACCCCCATGTTCACAGCCCTGTACTTCGGCCAAATCGAAGCCCAGCAGGGCAGCTGCAGTTAAACGGGGACCCAGAGGGAGAGAGGAAGGCCCAGGCCTGGAGAGGCTTCAATGGCAGCTAATACCTACTGAGCTCTTAGTGGGGCGGCCGGCCGACCCTTTCTGTTCCGTTATGAGCACTCTCCCAAACAGTGTAACTTCATACGTGGAAAAGTCCTCGAACAGTGCTTGGAACATGTTATTACTGTTATTATTACTATTATTACCTCTGTAACTCTCACAACAGCCCTCGGAAACAGGGCCTGCTGGCATCCTTGTCATTTAGAGGAGAAACGGAAACAAGGAAAAGTAAGTGACTTGCCCAGGGTCACACAGCTGGTAAGGGGCAGAGCTAGCTACAGAACCCAGGTAGTGTGGCTCCAAAGTCCACGTTCGCTGTCAGCGCACAAAATGGCCTCTCTGCAAGCCATGGAGGCCCGAGCGGTGCTCCGAGGAGGGGCCCATTGCACAGGGGATGCAGGAAAGCAGGCCCCAAGAGGGAAGCTTGAGGCAGAAGGCCCCTGCAGGGAAGTGTGCGGGACCTGGGCTGGCTGAGCAGATCTGTGCCTGCTGTCTGGGCACCTGAGACTCTTTGAGGCTGGGAGTCTGAGGCTCAGCCAGCTGTGCCCACACCAGGGCCTTGGGGTACATAGGGACAGAAGTGGCCACATCTCTGGTGAGACCCGGGACGCCTCGCTCTGCCCATCCTGCTCCTCTCATCTGGCTCTGTGTGCCTGAGCTGCTGCCTCAAGGCCTTCAGGGACAGAAGGGAGGGAGACCCCTCCGAGGGCTGGAACCCAGAAATGAGTCTTTGCTCAGCCCCAACCAGTGAACCAACCATTCGACCTCTCCAACAAGCTGTGGGCGCAGAGCACTGTCAGGGACAAGACACCCCAGCAGGAGTATGAGTTCGCCTGGGTGACAGGGACAGAGAAAAGGGACCTGACTGGCGGGAGCAGCAGCATGGGACCCCAATCAAACCAGGAGGAGCATGGGATGGGGGAGGGGAGCAGTAAGTAGGCTCACTTCGTATTTCTGCTGCTTGAACTTCTCCTGCAGGTCGAACTTCTCTGCCTCCAGGTTGTAGATGCTCTGCCATAGCTCCTTGGCCTTCTCCCTGCACGGGGCAGGGCGGGGATGGGGGAGAGAAAGGACAGGGACAATAAGGAAGGGCTGTCATCTACCTTTACCCCAAATCTGACCCAGCCCCAGAGGTCCCAGTCCTCCTTCCCACCTCCAGGCCTGCTAAGGGGACCCCCAGCCCACCTGGCTCAGCATGGGACAGTACCCACTTAGGAACAGATACAGGGGCTGCTAGGGCAGAGTTGGGGGGCGGGTGGGGAGGGAGAGGGAAAAGCCCTTCTATCACTGTAGAGCACAGTCCAATCCCCCTTCCCACCAACTGGGGGCAGGTGGGTAAGGAGAAGCTCACAGGGGTGAGGTGCCTAGTCAGTTCTCTTTCCCTAGTCCCTGGAGGCAAAGCACAGAGATGGCCCAACCAGCTCCCGCCCAATTTTACTGGCACCAGTAAGCCTTTGAGGGGAAAAATATGTGGTGTGGCAGCGCCCTCTGGTGGTGGATGGTGAGACCGTGCCCTCTGCCCAACCTGCCCTCCCCATGCAGGTGTATGCAATGCCCAGAGCTCCCAGCCCCCACCTCAGCTGATCTTCATTCAGGTGGTCGATGGCCAGCACCTTCCTCCTCTCGGCCAGAATCTTCTTCTTCTTCTCCCGCTCCGTCTGTCTCTTCCCACTTTTCCGCTCCGTCTGGAGAGGGTGACAAGCCGGGGAGGGTTGGCTGGAGAACACCCACCCCCTCTTCTCCCCTAACCCTCCGGAAGCCCAACAGGGAGTAAGACAAGGACTGCAGAAGGACCAGGTCCTTATCCTCTTCTTCCTGAGACCCCCACGCCATCAACGGCCTGGATTTCCAGGCAGGACCCAGGAAGGCCATTTCAGTCCTTGATTCCTTTGGTCTCGAAATTCTTCCATCTCTCTGGCCACTCCCTCCTCCCACTAACCCATCCTCCACACTCCTCCCCTCCAGCCAGGCGCCCTGCCCTCCCCCGGAGGACCCAAAACCATGAGGAGGAGGAGGGTTAGAGGTTTTTGTACCCACCTGGGCCTGCAGAGCCAGGACACCATGAGAGAAAGACCCAGAGAGAAAGAACGAGACCCGGACAGAGACACAGAGAGAGAGCAGAGCACGGGGCCGAAGGCAGAGGCAGAGAGACAGGAGAAGGAGAAGGTGATTGAGATGCTCGTTGTAGGCAACCTTGTTTAGTAGGACAGGAGTCTGGGGGTGAGGCACGGACCGTTTTGAGAGCGGGCCCACGCCAAAAGTCTGGCTGGCGTGGTCACTGTGGGGGCGGAGGCAGGCAACCTGGTCTGGTTCTGAGCGGGGGGCTTTGGAAATCTGAGAAAATGTTCTGATCTCTTCACTGCACAGAGAAAATCAATTTTATGTTTCCTCTCCTCCCCTGAGAATGGAGAACCTTGCAGGAGCAGGGCCCAAAAATTAGGAGCGGAGGGAGTCCGCAGGAATAAACCATCTCCCAGCTGCCTGCCACGTGAGCCCGTCTGAGCTCTGAGCAAGCAGAGCAGACAACAAAAAACCCACTTTACAGATGCGCTGAGGCCCTGAGGTTGCCTGAGGCCACACAACTCTAAGTGGCAGATCGGGGTCTCCCACCAGAGCTCTGAGGCACAGGGCTCTTCCAGATGCACCATCCACCCTGGGGACCCCTGGGCACTGCTGACACGGGGCAGGGGCAGTGGGCGGCTCTGTCTGCAGGCCCCTCCTGGAGAAAGCCACAGTGGGGCAGAGAGCCGGCTCGGGGGCCAGGCAGGAGGAGGCCTCGGTCTCTCACATACAGTTGGGAATTTCTCCTCCCCATACCCCAGGACCCCTGAAGACGGCTGCTGCTCCCTGACCTACCTTCTGGATGTAGCCCCCAAAGTGCATCATGTTGGACAAAGCCTTCTTCTTCCGGGCCTCATCCTCGGCTTTCCTCCTGTTCTCCTCCTCCTCTCGTCGGGCCCTCTCTTCCTGTTTCCAGGGGGCAGGAAGAGAGCACATCAGGGGTGGGGGCACAAACCCCTGACATGGGGCTGAAGTCTGGGGTCTTTCTGGGTCAGTGGAGCAGAGCTTTCTCTCCACCAGGCAAGAAGCCCCCTGAGAGGACCCCCCCAGCATAGGGCCTGGCCCACTGTGAAGACTTCTGTTGATCAATGAGGGAAGAATGATTCCCAGGTGTGGATCATGTCACCCCCTCAGGCAGGAGCCCCTTGAGGAGGCCTGCTGCTCTGGAAGGACCTCCAGCAGCAACACAAGAAGAGGGCCATGGGACCCTCTGTTCCCCGGGAGCCGGCCTATGGGGCAGGTTGGAGGCCTGAGAGGACCTACTTGTCTTATAATGAAAGTTGTACCTTCCGACCCCTTCCACCCATTTTGCCCACCCCTAACCTCTGCCTCTGGCAACCATCAGTCTGTTCTCCACATCTATGAGCTTGGTGTTTTGTTTTGGTTGTGTTTCATTTTAGATTCCACATATAAGTGAAATCATACAGTATTTGTCCTTCACTGTCTGACTTACATCACTTAGCATAATACCCTCCAGGTCCAGCCATGTTCTCACAAATGGCAAGATTTCCTTCTTTTTTTAATGGCTGAGTAATAATATATCACTGTGTGTACCTGTGCGTGTGTGTGTGTGTGTGTGTGTGTGTGCATTTTCCTCATCCATTCCTCCATCAAGGGACACCCGGTTTGCGGCCACGTCTTTGCTACTGTAAACAAGGCTACACTGAGTGGGACCCAGACCTTTCTGGATTTGCGGTTTCATTTTCCGGTAAATACCCAGATGTGGGACTGCTGGACGGAGGGTCTTACTATATAAAATAGGAAGTTCAGGAGGACCCAGACATCTGTCTTGTTTGCTGTGTGTCATCAGAATCCCCTCAGTGTGCAGCACTCGCCAGGGGCTCGAGCACTGAATCAGTGTGTACAGAGTGGCGGGGAGCCTGGGGGCCTGGAAGCACAGGGGGTTTGGTGGGCCTCGGAGAGAGGGGGGGCCTGGGGACCTGGAAGCACGGGGGTTCAGTGGGCCTCGGACTAGGGGTCACTCACAGCCAGGCGAGTCTGACGCTCCTTCTCCCGCTCATTCCGGATGCGCTGCTGCTCGGCCCGCTCAGCCCGCCGCTTCTCCTGTAGGGAGAGAGGCCAAGCCTGCCCAATGCGTGCGCAGGGAGGGGGGTGCTCCGAGGTGCCCGGACCAACCAGGGAGAGCGGTGGCAAGGGAACCCACAGAGACTGTTCCCCTCCGAGTCTCGGCTGCCCCCAAAAGCTGCTGCTCTCAACCAGCTCCGTGCATGAGGATGGAGATGGCCCCTGGACAGGTGGCCCAGCTCAGAAGGCGGCCCCGGCTAAATAAAGACAGACCACAGCGGGCCTGTGAAGAGGACCGACTTTGAACGTCACTCATCACGGGGTTGTCCTCAAAGATTTGACAAATGTGAGGCGGGCTTCTCCCGTCTCCCCTGAGTGCTGGGTCCCTGGCCCCTCGCCGGTCCTGGCCTCTGCAGCTGCTCCGTGCTCACTGACAGATGGCCAAATCCCCGGCGGCCAGCCAGAGCCACTCAGCCGTGCGCCAACGTGGCGGCAAGTGTGGTGGAGGGAAAAGCAAAGGAATCACAAAAACCTCCCCTCTCCCCAGCAGAGGCCCCGTCATCCTCCCCGAGTCAGTGGGGAGCACTGAGTCCCCTGGAAGGGACGCAGGCGCAGAAGTAGGACAACAGCTCTCTGACTGGTCACCCCACAACCAGAGACCGGGGCGCCCAGAGACAAGCAGCAGTTCCAGCTGCCAAGAACCATCCAGTCTGGTGAGGAGGGAGGGCGGGGACCCGAGACACCCCAGTGCAGGGCCTCCGGAGAGGCTCCTGGCCACAGGGGTCCTGAGGGAGAGCCAGGGTCAGGCACGCCCAGGGGAAGGCTGCCTGGAGGAGGCGGGGCCTCACACAGAGGGCGTGGAGGACAGTGCATGGCCTCCAGGGGCCTTCCCACGGGAGACTGGACACCCACGATCCTGTCTTTGAGTGAGATGAGCTCCTCCTCTTCCTTCTTCCTGTTCTCAAAGTGAGCCTCGATCAGTGTCTGCAGCTCGTTCAGGTCCTTCTCCATGCGCTTCCGGTGGATGTCCTGCGAATGCACGATTTCATGGGCTCAGGGGCTGCGGTGCCCACGGGTCCAGGGGGATGTGGCCAGGCAGGTGGTACCCTCCGCAAAGCAGAAGGGGCGGGCAGGCTTGGGGCCTGAACCCAGGATAGTGCCCAGCCGGGCCTGTGCCGATCACCGCCTCACCTGCCACGTCACCTGCCCCGCCCGCTCCCCCAGTCTCCTCGGGGTCCCTGAGACCCCTGCCAGTCCCAGCCCACTCTCCCCGCAGTCACACTCACATCAAAGTCTACTCTTTCCCCATCGGGGATCTTGGGTGGCACCAAGTTGGGCATAAAAGGCCTGTTGGAGAGAAGAGGAGGGACTCTGTGACTGTCATCCGGGGGGACTATGGGTGCCCTGGGCAGGCAGGGCCCCCTCTATCCTGCAGAAGCACAGCACCGCCTCAACAGTGAAAGCTCACCGCCCACCCCACCCCCCCCCCGCCACCGGAGGGCAGCATCCTCTTTCACGCGTGCCCTCTTGCTTCAACCTCCCCTGCACCCGCCACGGAGGGACTACCCATCTTGTTTAAGACACCTGCAGCTCAGAGAGGTAATGATGTGCTCCAAATCACACAGCACGTGTGGCTGACCCCACAGAACCTCCCACGAGCCCTTGAGTCCTGTGGTTTCGTTCCCACCCCCACGCATGCTTGCAGTGTGACACCAGAGCCAGTGGGCTCTGTCCTCAGTTTCCCCATTTGCCCTTAGGTCTGGGTGGGTCTGAAATGAGATACTGCCGCGTCCATTCAGGTGCCTGGAAAGGGAAGGGTGCTGGACAAATGAGCATTGCTGGGATTGTCTCCAGGGCTGGTTTCCAGAGGCCCCAAGGAAATGGGGAGAAGCCCGCAAGTGTGGGCGGAGATGTCATCTGCTAACAGGTTGAGCATCACAGAAAGGGAAATCCTCGCTGGCCCCCCACCTGAGCCCCCCGCAATCTTACCCCGCCCTGCCCCACCCAACATCCACAGATGCTTTCACTTGTGTGGCACCAAGCTGCCCTGCCCCACCCCTCTGTGACACCGTGAAGCCACCTAGGCTGGCACAATGTCATTGCTTGGCTCCCCCAGATTTTTTTCCCTCTTCCCTCCAGTCCCAATTAAGCTACAGAGGAAGGTGTTCCAGCTGGGCTGTGGATAGGAGAGGACATCTGTCCAGGACCACAACTGGTCCTTCCTTTTCCCGTAGATGAACACAGTGGTGTCCATGACGGTGTATGCAATTGGTAATGGAGTCTGAGGCCCCAGCTCTCCCTCAGGCCATCACTCATGCAGTACACAACCTATACAACCATACCTGGTGGCCTGTGTCTGCCGCAAGCCCCAGCCCATGCCCACTGTGCCATACTGCATTCGTGTCCTGCCCTAATCATCCACCAGGGCTTCACCACAGGTGTGTCCCACTCACCTGGGCTTTGGTTTGGACTCCTCCACTGGGCCATCTGGAGAGGAGAGAAGCACATAGCCACAGGTCAGGAGGCCCCAGATGTGGTCCCAGCTCTGCCCCTGATGAGCTGGGCACCCATGGGCCTCCACTTCTCCATCTACACAGTACACTCCTTCCACCCCAGGGATCCCCGGTTCCGGGAGCAGCACGAAGAATTAAAGCGGCAGAGCCACAGACCCTACACTTCCTCTCCCACAGCAGCTCCCAGGGGCAACGTCTCAGGGCACAGCTGGGCCCTAATGGGAAGCACACACTCCCAGAGTGAAACTTCCAAGCCTTTTCTCATTCACCAATTCTAGGCAAGGCAGATTTTCTTCCTAGTGAGGCAGGGTCCCATGGCACTGTCCCAGAGGATCCTGGCTACACAGTTCCCTCCCAGGTCTCTGCCTAATTGGTTGCTCCCTGGACTCCCTGGCCTCCAGGGGGATGCTGATGGGCATGATGCCAAGACCCAGCTGGTTGCCCCTCCCCACGAGATGTGGCTAGGACCACTGCACCCTTGCCAAAGCCTGCCGCGTGAAAATGACCCCTGCAGCGACCCAGCACGTGGACCATCTATGTCTTGGGATTTCATCCTATAGACACCACACCTTACAAGTGATTTTGTCTGAGTTCCAGGCACCTTGTATGTGTCAGTGACTTCTGGGGGCCCTGGCCAGATTGAGGACTGGACATTGGTCCCCTCTCCCACAGGGCACCACCCCGGCAACTTCTCTGGAATGAGGCAGCCAGACATTTGGAGCCCTTCACCAAAACCCGCATGGCCACCAACTTCTGTCCTCTCCTTCCCTGAGCCCCTCTTCACCCACCTCCCTGGAAGGAGCCCTGTGGGCAGTCTCCAGCAGTCTGCTTGTAGGGGTTCCCTTGATGCCCCAATACCTGTCTCGTGATGTCCAGCTGTCCTTACCCTCGGCTTCTTTAGCCTCCTCTTCTCGTCCATCTCCTAAACAGAACACGAAACATCAGTAAGGTCCCTATTCCAGGCTCAGGGTCCCCTGCCAAGAGTCTTCCCCTCACATAGGTCCTAACCAGAGCGCCCCCTGCCAGCTCCTGCAGTCACACATGTGCCCCTGGGCCCAAGGCTCTGCCTGACACGAAAGGAGCACACAGTCAAGGTCATTGACCGGACCACTGGCGGCTGAATCCCAGCACAGGCAGGACGTTCTGCTATACAGGCTGGATATCCTAGAGCCATAGGACTGCCTCTGAGGGCTCCTGCCACCCCCCCCCAAAGCACCAGGACAAAGCCCCTTGCACCCTCACCCCAGACAGACCCTTACCTTCCGCATTGGTCTCCTCCGTCTCAGCCTCACCTTCAGCCCCTTCCGCTGCCGCCTCTTCTGTTGCCGCCTCTTCCTGCTCTGCAGAAGCGAGTCAGACACAGTGAACACCCAGCACCTACTTCTGCTAGCAGGCAGACCAGATCAGAGAAGTCTGGGGATGGAGGTCAGCAACATCCAAGATCCAGATGAATAGGGGGGTCAGTGATATGAATAACAAGGGGCTGCTGAGCTCTGGGTTTAAACCAGAAGTTGGCAAACTATGGCCCAAGGGCCAAATCTGGCCCCCAGACTATTTCTATAAATAAAGTTTTATTGGAACGCAGCCACATCCATTCATGTGCATACTATCTATGCCTGCCTTTGCCTTACTACAGCAGAGTTCAGTAGTGGCAACAGATAGATACTGTGTGGCTCACAAAGCCTAGAGTATTTACCATCTGCTCCTTTGCAGAAAATGTTTGCTGACCCTGGTCAACCATGAAGGGCATGATCGGGCTTATGAAGAGTCCTTTTGTTCTACTCTTGCCTCTCCTGGAGTCTGGGAATTGGAAGTGGGTCTTTCTGAGCGTGGAGACCTGTTCTCTACCTGAAAGCCAGCAGGAGGGCTAGAAGTCTGGGGTAGTTTCGTGTTAGGGTGTGGAGGGAGCTGCGGGTAGCAGAGAAGGGCTTGCAGGCCTGGCAAGGCTCATTGTTGGGGTGGGAAGGTCTGGTGGCTCACTGTTTCTGCCTGACTTTAGCCTTTTCCCAGCAGCCCCTCTGGCAATGTGACTCCACCCCACTCCCCAACCACCCGCCTCACCAGAATGTTCCACCAGGGATCTGGCACCCCAGGATGTACCCTGCGTAAGCTGTGCTGCTGGGAAAGCTCCTGTCCTAGACTCAGGAATTCTAGGGACCCTTTGTCTGTTTCTAAAAGAAACCAAAACAGCAAGACTATGGGTGGAAGGACTATGGGTGTAGGTACCCCCTGTGTCGACAGCTGAGCTGTCCACAGAGTCAGTAGGATTTTTCTATTTTCATCCCTTTGCTTGGCAGGATATGGACCCCACCCAAGTCAGGCACTTGGAGTGGACAGATAAGACAGGATGACGCCCGGCAGGCGGCTCTGCCTGTAGGAGGTGCTTGGGAACGCTCACTGACCAATGGCGGACAAGGGGTGACCTCCTGGCAGAGGGAGGAGAAAAAGCCTCAGGGCAGGCGAGAGAGAGGCGGTCAGGAAAGAAACACCAGCCACCACTCACTTCCCCTTGATGCTCTCTCTTGTCCTTTTTTTCCTAGGTCTGGGCCTGGGGATGTCTCTTCTTTGATCCCCACAGGCTCCTTACCTCAGAGAAGATCTTTCCAGAAGGGGTGAGAGTAGAAGGCTGACCAGCAAGTGTATTGCCTGTTTTGGGGTCCTCTTCAGGACATCTTGTTAGCCCCTGCCCCCCCCACCTAATGTTTCAGTTCTCTGAAGAATGGCCCTTGCCCTCAGCCAGTGGTCAGGCAACACGCTGGCCGAGGCGCCCCCAGCCTCCCTGGACCACCCGGCGCATCTTGAGACATCACTGTGAGAAAGCACTTACCAAACTTCAGCCCAAGTCTATCTCCCTTGCCCTAGCCCTCTCCCCAGGGGCCGGGAACAAGTCCAGCCCCACCCCCCACCCCCAACGCCCCACAGCAGTGCACATTTGAAGGCTGACGTCATGTCCTTTCTGCTCTAGCTATTTCCAGTTCCCCCAGCTGCTCTCGGATAACTTTGTCCCCGGGCCCCTCTTGCCAGGGCCATCCCTCTTGTCCAGTTCAGAGGGAGGGCCCAAGTATGTGCAGGGGGAGCAGAGAAAGGCCACTCGGTCTGGACATTAGTCCCCCTTTGCGGCCACATTCAGAGCAGGCTGGGGGACAAGCCAGCCCGGGTCCTGCCCACCACCTAGCCCAGGAGAAAGATCAGGAATGAGGGAAAGGAGCCGAGGTCTGGCCCCTCTCAGGCTGGGAGGAAGTGACTGACCCACTCCACACCTGTCCCTCCCCACCCCACCTCCACCCCCGCCTACTCGGCCGCAGAGCAGGGCCCGGCTCAGGACAGCAGGGAGCAGAAAGCACAGGAAAGTAAAAGCTGTACTACCGTCTTCGTCCTCTCTCCAGTCCTCCTCTTCTGGGGGTCAGGGAGTGGCCGCCGCAATGGGGAAAAGCGAGACAGGTTAGTCTGGGAGCAGAAGGACAGGGCGGGAGTTGCGGGACAGTGCGCGGTTTTGAGCATGGGCTTGGGAATTGAGCTCCCGTTCTGGTTTCTGATTCACCACTTCTAGCAACCTGGGCAGTTCATTCCTCAGCAGCTTCCCAGGCGCCTTGTCAGTGAAATGGAAATAACCATCCTCACCTCTCCGTCCGTATTAAGACACAATGACCCACCAGGCAGTTACCTGGCCCGTGGGGGTCATTCAGTAAGTGGTAACTGGCCGTTTCCTGCTCTGCCTCTAGCCACGAGGACGGAGGCCCGGACGAGCAGAGTGTGATAACTCCCGGCCATCAAGCTTCTCCCACGTTCCTACCCTGAGTGAGGTTCTCAGGAGTCTCCCAGAACATCTCCAGTGTCCAGGGTCACAGTTCTGAAAGCCCCACTGGAGAGCCTGGCACAGCGCAGACTTGCCTGGTCTGGGTGAAGGAAGGAGCCCCCGTCTGAGGAAGGCACAGCACCTACCACTGAGGGAACAGACCAGCACATGGTCTGCAAATCCCTGCCTGAAGGAAGAGCTCAGAGCCGTTGGCACTCGGCATCTCAGCTTAGTGGCCATGCATTTGACCTTGCTCTTTCTTGGTCATTTCCAGCCAGGGACGTAGCTATGCGGGAGGCAGGTGGGGTCCATTCAGTGCAAGCAAGGCGGGTGCTACCTGGAGCTCAGGCCACCATCGCAGTAGAGAACTATTCTGTTAATTCATAGCCAAAGCCTACTGTGTGTAGCAGGCAGGTTAGTCCCAGATCCAGAGGTCTGTATCTCAAATACCACACCCGACAATTCACCAGCTGGCAAGTCCTCAAAAACAGAGGAAAAGCCTCCGTACCGAGAGCGTATGCAGGGAACACAGCAAAAAGTGGATTTGGGGTTCAAAAAGCATTGGGGATAGGTTCCGACGTATCTGGTGTCCCTTGAAAACCAAGTGACTCCCATGTCCCCTCTCAGTTTCCCCCATGAGTTTCTCTGGGGTCTACTCTGTGGCCAGGCACCCTGGAACAGCCTTCAATGTGCAAGAGGGTCCTCATTGTCCCTAAAAGGCACCGGGAAGGAGGGGGACAGCTACTGAGGCTCCTGGCTCTCTCCCAGACCTTCGGGAAGCCCTGTATCCTGATGTCCACACCTCGTGTGCTGAGTGATACTGGTGAGAATTTGCTGAGCCTCTTACAGGACAAGATGCAAACCGTCTAGGGTGCTGAAGCCTGAGGGGACTGAGGGCTATTCTGGGCCACCTGGGGGGCTGGGTGGTGACTGGAGTGAGACCTCTTAGTCACTTCCATGTGTCACGCGCTCAGGAAGACGGAACAGTTAGGGTGTTCCTCCAAAGGGATATGAGGCGGAAAGCTGAGGCAAGAACTGTGAGAACAGATCAGAGTAGGGTCTATGGGTCAAAACAGACTTTCGAAAGATAATGATGTTGTCGTGTTTATCTAAATTGTTACAGAGGGGCTCCTGGGTAGCACAGTGAAGCGTCCAACTCTAGGTTTTGGCTCAGGTCATGGTCTCAGGGTCGTGCTCTCAGGGTCATGGTCTCAGGGTCATGGTCTCAGGGTCGTGCCCTCAGGGTCATGATCTCAGGGATCAAACCCAGAACTGGGCTCCATGCTCAGTGGGGAATCTGCCTGTCCTTCCTCTTCTACCTTTCCCCCTCCCCGCTTGTGCTCTCTCTCTCTCTCTCAAATAAATAAAGAAAATCTTTTTTTTTAATGTTTCAGATAACTGAATGCTTTCATTATCTCATTTGGAAAATTATTAAGTTGAATGTTTTTAGAGGTGATAATGGTGTCACAGTTATGTTTTTCTTTAAATAGTGCTTATCCTTTAGAGATACCTAATGAACTACTTAAGCATGAAATGATATGACATCTGGGGACAATTTGGGATGTCAGCTGTAAAATAACTGAGGGGAGAGGAAACCTAGATGAAAAGAGATTGGCCGTAGTTGATTGTTGAAGCCAGATGCTGGGGGCTTGGGGAAGGGGGGGATGTTTGCGCATAATTCTGTTTTTGCTACTTGTACGTGCATTTAAAATTTTCCATGGGAAAAAAAATAGAGAAAAAAATCAAAAATAATTAATTGGGAAAAAAGGTGATTCTGTGTGAACAAAGGAATGGACAGTAGAGACAGGTGTAAACCTTTTGGTTAAGACCTGAGCAACTGAGGCTAGGACTGATTCCCAGTTAGGAGCCATGGACCTTGGCTCAGCAGGCAGTGAGGGGCAGGGACAGGATACTGGATTCCCCGGGACCTCTCTTTTTTGGCCCTCCCTCTGCCCAAGCTCCGTACCTTCCACAGCTTCTTCTGCTCAGGAGAGAAGACCACGGCCGCAAGAGAGAAGACAAGACGGGGGTCAGTTTCCAGCCAGGCTGCCCTTCATCCAAATGAGTTCATAGGCATGTGCTTACCTTCCTGCTCCCTGCCGTGCAGAAGGAGACTGTCAGTAGCACAGTACACACACACACACTACACAAACACACACACACACACACAGAGTATGCACACACTGGTCTTTCCCTAAAGATAAGTCCATTCTTTATTTCCCTCATTGCCTCATGGAGCTCCACCCACCTACAAAGACACCCCCGCAACGGGCCCTGTCTTCTCATCCAGGGCTCCTGCTCTGGTCTCTACAAAGTCTGCCCAGTTACCGC
This sequence comes from Neogale vison, assembly GCF_020171115.1. Taxonomy (NCBI): domain Eukaryota; kingdom Metazoa; phylum Chordata; class Mammalia; order Carnivora; family Mustelidae; genus Neogale; species Neogale vison. Next base: position 70,443,886 of record NC_058100.1, read on the forward strand.
TCTCTCCTGGCGCTGAGCTTTGCCAGGCTGTGCCCTAGAACACTCTTTCCTCCCCCTTCTCTCCCTATCTAAATCCAACACAGATAAGCCTGATGACCACAGCCCCCTCCCCCGCTCTCCCCCTCCTTAGAGCTCCTGCACACCCACAGCCCACCCTCCAAGCCCAGCCCCTCCTGGCTGATTACTTCCAGCATTTGACATCTTAAATCCCAAAGGAGAGCAAATCCCATGAGGGTAGGAGCTCTGAATCCTGATACCTCTGCCTCCTCCCCGGTAAGCGTCACCCTCCAGACATCACTGTCACCTTGGCTGCCAGTGTCCCACCCCCAGGGTGTCCCCAGGCAGGGCGGTGGACAAGTCACTTCGAGAGGAGAATGGTTCCAAGACGAAGTGCTAACTGTGAGCTCAGATTTAGGTTTTATGGGGCACGATCAACTCTGCGGCTTCGGGACAGTCACTGAACATCTCTGGCTCCGTTTTCAGGAGACAAAGCTTCTCAGCTTCTCTGCCTCTAAGTCTCCTAGCCAGCTAGAACCCCAGCTGATCCTGGGAGCTGAGCCTCTTTATTCCCAAAAGTCTCCCAGCCTCTGGCCAACCCAAGATCGGCAGCCCAGAGGCACAGAGGCACAGGTTAGAGCCCCGGAGTGGACGCAGTGGATCCCCTCCCCATCCCAGCAGGTTCCTGGGCCAGGTGTGAGGGGTGGGGCTGGGGGGGTGGCCTGCGGAGGCTCCAGATACTCACTCCTCGTACTCTTCGGCCACCTCTTCCGTGTCAGACATGGTCTCTGCTCTCCCTCCAGAAAGAGAAAAATGTCAATATGGGCAGAAGGGGAAGCCTGTCCTCATCAGCCCCAGGCTGCCACCCCAAGAGATCTTGCGGGGTGGCGGGGGAGGGGGGCCACGGTGAAGCTAGCCCACCCCTCATCAGCCCTGTGACCTGCAGTTAGGAAGTGAGGCGCCTGCTTCCTCCTCTCTCCACGAGGCAGGGGTGGGGGTATAACCTCAAGGGCAACCAGCCCATGTCCATTTCATTCCTTGCCTTTCAATAGGCAAACCATTTGGAATGTCCCTGTTCTGGTGCAAATTCTAACTCTCAAAACAATGTTTCTAAAGTGTCTCAACCCGGTGCCTGGGTGGCTCAGTGGGTTAAGCTGCTGCCTTCGGCTCAGGTCATGATCTCAGGGTCCTGGAATCGAGTCCCGCATCGGGCTCTCTGCTCAGCAGGGAGCCTGCTTCCTCCTCTCTCTCTCTGCCTGCCTCTCTGCCTACTTGTGATCTCTCTCTATCAAATAAATAAAATCTTTAAAAAAAAAAAAATAAAGTGTCTCAACCTTTCCAGCCCACAGTCTTTCCATGCATTCAGGACAGCAAAGTTGGGTAACCCCACTCATGAGGTCTGCTCATCAGGGCACAAAGTACCCCCCACTCACGGGAGGCTGGTTAAACGGACTGTGGCACATTCCTAGTGTGGACCACATCTGGGCCATGAAAAGGAATAATCCAGTGATATGCAGGATGCCTTGGGAGAATCTCCAGGGAATTACTCTCCTGGAGGAGGAAAAGGCCAAGTCACATGATTTCATTTAGGTAACATTCTTGCAAGGGTAAAAATTATAGAAATGGAGAATAGACCGGTGCTTGTCGGAGGGTTGTGTGTGGGTTGGAAGCGGGGGTGGGGGGAGGTAGACATGGGGATAAAAGGCATGGAGGAGGGATGCCTGGCTGGCTTAGTCAATGGAGTGGAAAACTCTTGATCTTGGGATGGTGAGTTCAAGCCCTACCTTGGGTGTAGAAAATACTTAAAAACTTTTAAAAAGGCACACCAGATTTTTGCAGTTTTAGAACAGTCTGAGGTCGTGAGTGTGCTGATAAACACATGAACCTACACAAGTTATGCCATATAGAATTTCACACATGGGGGTGCCTGGGTGGTTCAGTGTGTTAAAGCCTCTGCCTTCGGCTCAGGACATGATCCCAGGGTCTTGGGATAGAGCCCCACATGGGGCTCTCTGCTCAGCGAGGAGTCTGCTTCCTCCTCTCTCTCTCTGCCTGCCTCTCTGCCTACTTGTGATCTCTGTATGTCAAATAAATAAATAAAATTTTAAAAAAATAAAAGAATTTCACACATGCCTGGTGCAAGTAGAGCTGGGGAAGTCTGTGTAAGGTTACGGTGTGGCCGTGTCCATATCCTGGTTATAATCTGTACCACAGATGTGTATGTGTAGCATTGGGGGGGACCGGGCAAAGTGTACAACGGACCTGTAGCATTTCTTAGGATTGCCCATTAAACTATCGCTGATCAGTACAAATTCTAATTAAAGAATGTTTGCTCAGGAAACTCATTTTGAGATGCTCCCTTAGCTGGGATAGGAAAGGACAATTCAAACCCTCTTCCATCAGCTTGCTGAGTATGTTTAAGCAAGTCTTTAACCCCTCTGAACCATGGAGAGAGGGCACACACACCCTGGCTACAGATCCTTATGAGGGGTGAGTGGGCATTGGGAAAAGTAGCAGGCACTAGGCGAGGTCCAGTTTTATTGTATTTCCATGCGATTACAGGGAGAGGCCGCAGGGAGAGGTAAGAAAACCTGCTTGTGAATCCTGGCTCCATCTCACAATTGTCGGTGACCTTGGAAAGGTCACTTAACCTCCCTTCCCCTCGGTTCCCTCTTCTGTGAAATGTCTCCTCCTGGGGCGGCCGTGAGGCTCGGAGCTAACACAGTACCTGGCGCGGAGCAGACCTCCGAGTAACACCTGTTCTAACCCAACCCTCCTGGGCCCATACACAGCAGGGCACAACCTGTTGAAAGGTGACCGGCGCCGCCCCCCTCCAGCGGGGCAGTATGAAAGCCATTGATCTGCCTGAGTGAGGAAAGGGAGAAGGTGGTGTGAGGGCAGGATCACGGCGAGGCTGGACGAGCATTAGAACGACAGATGGCGGCCACTTCAGTGAGGCTTCGCGTGTGCCCCTGCCTGCTGTCCCACCAGCATCCAGTATGGCAGCCACCAACTTCTGACTCAAGCCACAGGGGACAGGGGCACAGAGAGAGCAAGACTCGACACCCTCTCCACCTCTCCCTGCCCCTCCTCCTGGAGAGGTGCCCCAGGCACCCACCTGAGCACATTCAGTGACAGTCCCTGCTCTGGTGGGGTGGGTCAGCAGCGTTCAGGCTGAGGACTCCGAAGGAACCTCTGCTCATGACTGCCCCCTGCGGTGGAGAACTCCCCCGACCCGGGGCCCACGGCAGCCTTGTGCCGGGGCTCATCTGAACCCGCTCCAGAGATGTGGGGGTCCTGCTGGGTTTGGCGTAAGCCCGGCTGTGGCCAGGCTGGAGTAGGGTGGGGGCCATAAAGGAGGGTCTACATAGAACTTTGGACAGAAACTCTGAGCCAGGGTTTGGCTCCCCTGAGATGGGGGGTGGGCGAGAAGAGATGGCAGGCGCTTATGGGGTCATGCTGGGGGATAGAGCTTCCCTGTACTGAAAAAAGCCCCAAAACCCAGAGCATTTCCAAATGGGTCTTCAGATGAGAGTGGCCAAGGAAAAGAGCCCCCCGAAACCCCAGATAGGCACTGTCCCAAGCCCCAGGGCGGTAGGACTAGCCCCCTGGGAGGACTCTGTCACCTCAGGGAGGAGAGAGAAGTCTCTCAGGGGAGCTGTGCATGCCAGCGCAGGGCACGTGGCTTCTAGCTTTCTCTCCTCTCCTGCCCTGCCCTCCCACCAGCTCAGAGCCACCGGCTCAGGGGCTCAGAGGAAAAAAGAGCAGCTTAGAGCCCTCTCCCTGCTCCCAGGAGCGCCATCCAACTCCTAAAAATAGTGAGGATGGAGAGCCGGGAAGGGCTTGAATCCACCCAAGAGGACGCAGCCAAGTCAACTGCCCAAAGGCAAGACAGATGAAGGGGCAGGGGACGGGCTGAGAGGCTGCGGCTCTGGAATGAGACCCAGGCAGGACCTGGCAAGGCGAGGAATGAGAATGTCCAAGGCCGCTGTGTGCTCACGCCCAGGCCCTCACCTGCTGCCACAGATGGCTTTCTAGCCAAATTCCCTCACAGCCCAGAGATCAGGGTCACCTTCCTTGGGGAGTAAGTCAAAAACAATACAAGGCAGAAGGAACGCTGGCCATGGGGTCAAAAGATCTGGATGTGGGGGTGCCTGCCGGGCTCAGTCCATAGACCAGGAAACACTTGATCTCAGGGTCATGAGTTTGAGTCCCGCATTAGGCATAGACATTACTTTAAAAAAAAAAAAAGATCTGGGTTTAAAACCGGGTTTTTGCTGTGTGACCTTAGCTAAGTCATTTATTCTCTTCAGGCTTCGATGAGCTTATCTATAAAATAGATGAGTCTCAAGTTCTCATCTTGCAGAAACAAGTCTCTGAGTCTCTGAGGAATGTAGGCCCTGTCCCTCAGCCCTTGTCCCCAACATCCAGCTGGACTCCTCCCAAGCCTGCAGCTGTCAGCCCACCAGGAGAGCTAGGGGACAGGGTTGAGGGGGGCCAGTGGGTAACCTGAGCCTCTCAGATTCCTCTTCAGCACAGAGAGGAGGACCTGCCCTGTGAGACTGGGGTCAGAGGAAGAATTCTGGAGGTCAGGTGCCTTCCCAAATGCACGGGGCCTGGAATGTGCTTTGAAATTCCTTACACTCCAGGCAATCGCTCCCCCAGATACTTGCTAGGCCTGCCCACGGAGAAGCCGAAAACCAAGGGAACAAGACCTTCTCTTGCCACTCCCAGACACCGAGCAAGGTCTGTCCCTCCAGGGCATGTTGGGATGGGGTGGGGCAAGGGGTCACACTCCAGAGACCTTGGGGACAGGGGGGCAGCTGGACTCTAGCACCTGGAGCTGGGCTCACAGCCTGTGAAAGGACCCCGGGGTGGGGTCTCTCCGCCATCAGCCCCCCTGATGCTGCTTGGCTGTGCTTTCTCTCTGGGGAGGCCATGGTGCTGACTCTGGAAGCCAGACGAACATCTCCCGTCTGCTTGCAGAGCTGCTCCAGCAGTCCCTGCCTCCCTCTCTGCACCTGTGCTCTTTCCCAGTGCCTCCAGGACAGTCGCTGACTTGCTGGAGATGAGAATTTGGCCACCAGGACCCTTGTGACTAATAGGACCACAGTCCTGCTCTGCTCTGAGTCCAGAAGGACCTGCCTAGAAAGGTTCAGGGGGTCCTGGGTCTGGAGGTGAGGCTTGGGGCCGAGCAATCTGGGGTAGACCCCGTTGGTTAGAGCTTCATTGTCTTTAGAGCAGGCAGCGGCCTGGCGATTATCTTGTCCATTCTACAGATGAGGAAACTGAGGTCCAGGGAGGAAAAGTTACTCCCCAAGACTCCCCAGCTAAAATATCTTTAGTGGCAGAGCTGGGACTCAGCTCTTCAAGGCTCTAACTTCTAACCAAGGGTTGCTGCTGTCCTACTGTGCTAGTCTTGGAGTCTGATCCTGCAACACCTCCTCTAAAGTGTGGCCTCTTGTTCAAGGGACCATGGACCAGTAGCAACTCTGAAATCCACGCAGTGCGGACATGGGCAAACTCTGCACAAAGGTGCCAAGGAAGACACTGCCCCTCTCCTCTCTGCACCCCCATCTCCAGCCGTGCCCGAGTCTTACCTCACACCAGCAGCTGCCCACCGATCCCAAGGTGTCTGCTCAGCCTCTGCAGGGACTGGGTGAGGACAGGGGATGGAGAGGGCTTTAAGCAGGCCTGTGGGCTGGAGCCTCGGAAGCCAAGCCCCATGGTGGGAGGGATGTGTGGCAGGAGACGAGGCGGGGGCGCGGGGGGTGTTGGCTGCTATTTTAGCAGGTGCCAGGGACAGGGCTAAGGGAACAGGCACCCCACGCCATATAAGCCCATGTGGTTTTACAGCTGCTCAGATAAGCTATTTAAAACCAGCACAGATACGCAGGGAACAGAGGAGGGAGCAGCCATGTAACATAAAGCAGCTGTCCCTCTTAAGAATCCTGATAAAGCAGATGCCAGAGGCCCAGGCCTGGGATGACAGGCTAGGAGTGGGGTTGGGGGGCAGATGGCAATGTCCAAGGCACTGCATGAGTCTCTGGGCCAGGGGTTTCGGGGGCAGAGGGAAGGGCTTATCTGCAGCTACACTGAAAAGGATGCTGTGGGGGAAGCCAGTTCCCAGGCTACTGGCTGCTTCTACGGGGCTGAGTGGCCTTGCACGCAGGCTCGGCAGGCCTCAGGGAGGCCATCTGCAAAGTGGGTCTTCTCCCCTGCCCCCTAAAGCTGTGTGACAAGCCCTCCTCCCTGGGAAGGGACTAAAACTGCTCTGGGGGGTCAGATACAAGGTAGAACTTCAAGTCTGGAATGATGGTTCTCCTCGGGCAGGGAGCTGGGTTGTTTGAAGGGACCACGAGGACCGCCAAAGTCCATCCCCCTAAGAGCTTGAAGATGAAGGAATACGGGACCACGATCTGCTAAACCTACTAGAATGCAAGATCCGTCGGCCAGGACCCAGGGGGTTTGTGGTTGGCTTGCATGTCTGTGTCCACAGCCCCTAGCCCAGTGCCCAGGACATCCTGGGGGTCGATATAGGATGGAAATGGAGGGGAAAGCAAGCAAGCTGACTCTCCCCCTCAATGCCTCTGAGTCTTCAAGGCCCCTCCCCTACTTCTGGAGAAGCAACACCCCTCCTCTGGGCCAGGCCCCTCCTCCCACGTGCCCCTGAGCTCCAAACCCCACCGGCCCTTTCAGATCTTGCCCATCAGTGATGCACCCGCTTGTCTGTTTCTCCATGGGTGAAGGAAGCCAGTCTCCCCCTCTCCTAGCCTCCTCCCCTCCGCCGGACCATAGGCCTCCCAGTTCTGGACTCTCTTCTCGGTCCTGCTGCCTTGGGAGCTATTCCGTTACCCCCGCCACCACCGTTCTCTAGAGAATGTGGGATTTCCACTTGCGGCTCCCCGGCTCCGCTATCATGCTCTTGCCCCATCAACTCCGCTGACACCGTCCCCTCCGTGGTCCCAAGGGCCTTGGAGCCCAACGGCCTGATTCCCCACCTCCAGGCTTATTCCCGCCACGTGGCCCTCCCGGCCGCCAACAGCTCTGCGACAGGGTGAGCTGAGGCCACGTGCCTGCTGGTCAACATCCTGGGGGAGCGGGACTGCAGGCCAGCAGAGAGGAGCCAGAGAAGGGCAGGTGCGGGGAGCAGATTGACAGAGGAACAGGAACAACCAGGCTGCCCCGGAGAAAAAGGAAGAAAAGCACGATGCTCCCGCTTTCCTCTCTAACCCACCAGGACCCCAGCCTGGCTTTGTGTCCTCGCCTGGAATCTCCTGGAATTCAGGACTTGCTTATCTTAGACCATCCTGTCACTTGAGCCACTATCAGTGGGTTACTGTTCCTCGTAAACCCAAAAATCTTTCCAAGAGGACGTGATTTGTTTGCACAGGCGCCTAGGAGAGGTACCTGGGCACCTGCATCCTCAAAGGCCCATGGAAAAAAATCCAGTAGGTTCTTGGCACTCGTGGACCATGTGAGGCTTTTATTAAGTGTTCTAAAGCAGGGATTTAATTCAGAGAAGCTGGGGACAGGCAGACGGGGAGAAATGCCACTTTCCAGCAGCCACATCTTAACACGGCAGGGCTGCTCCCAGGCTGTCGTGGGTGCCTGGTCCTTGCAAACAGATACAGAGCTCCCTCCTCAAGCTAACGGTAGAAGGAAGAGGAAACAAAGAGATGGTGCTTACCTGGCGTTATACTGAAGCAGCATAAGCTGAACACTGCTTGCAGCTTGAAGCTGCAAGGAGAGCACGTCCTGTGTGGGGCCCCAAGGACACTAGGGCAGGAGAGCAGACCAGGCAGAGCCGTGGGTATATGGGTAGGGGGACCTGCTGTGTCTCCAGAGGATGCTCAGTGCCACCCACCCCCCAAGAGTCCTCCCCTGCTCACTTAGCCACCCTGAAATCAGCATGCTGATTGTCCTCACACTTGTCACCCACTGAAATCATCTTGGGCACATAGTTGTCTCCTTGTTGGGTGTCTGTCCCCCTGCCAGGAATGAGGTCAAGTACTCTTTGATGTTGGGCGGGGTGGGGTGGGGGAGGCATGAATGCAAAGGACAGGGAGTCGTGGGGTTGTCTCCCAACACTCTGCCCTGCAGCCTGTCCTTGAAGGTCCCCCGGGGACGCTGTGTGGGCATGAAGTGTTTCAACACCCCAAGGAAGCAGCCGCCAGGACCTCTCAGACACAAGGCCCAAGGCAGCCCCCCTCAGTCCCCAACCAGGCCTCCATTCTAGAGGAGAGTTTCTGGGAGCCTCTCCCAAGAAAGGTCTATGTGAGGACGGTTCTACCAGCAGAACAAATTCACCTGCCGGGTAACTTGCCCAAGTTTAGGACATGCACATTCCAAAATCCCAGGTCCTAGTTTGAACCCTGAGCTCCCAGCAGGTCCTTTGAGTTTCTGGGTAATTCTCATCACCCACCTCCCCCTGCCCCTGGTTTTGTCCTCAAATTCTGGAGCTCCAGCCTTTGGGGGAATTAGTGGGGTACAGGGCGGGGCCTCCAAGTCTCACTCTCCCTAGCTCAGTGCAGGCACAGGACCAGCCACAAGAGACCCACCAGCTGTAGACGGGCCAGCCTGGGGTTCCCGGGAAGTCTGTAGGTATGGGGCCCTGAGGGTCTTCTGTCCCCTGGACCAAAGGACCCAAGACTGGAGCCCTCACTCACACATAGGCTGGGACAAGGCTGGTAATCCCTAGCTGGCTATGTCAGTGCCCACAAGCTTGGGGAACTAAGGCCTGGTGACGCCCTGAAGGGCGGTGTTCTGAGAAACCCTGGGGTTTTCCAGGTATGGCCTGGGGACGGGGGACAAAGAGGAAGAGGGCAAGGTTCTGCACTTCTTCCCTGCTCCCCGGCTGGTTCTGCGTAAAACCCGAGCAATTAGGTAGAATTCTAATCAAGTTCAAATGGGGAAAAAAATGTAGATATAGATATATAGATATGTGTGTGTGTAGTATGGAGTACATATGTGTAGATATCTGTAGAGACTACATAAATATCTGTAATATATATATACATATGTGTACACACACATACATACATACATTTTTTTAAATTACAGCATTAAGGGGGTTGACAGGGCGCCACACTGACTGAGCTTGGTCTGTCCTAGATTCTCAGAAAGCTCGGCATTTCCCAAGCTCACAGGGGCCACGATATCGGGGGAGGGGAGGACGGGCTGTCGGGAGACCCTGCTGGGGAAGCGTGGCGGCAAGCGTGGCACTGTCCGTGGCAGTTCGGCCCCCCCCCAGCTCCCCACCAAGTCACGATGCTGGATAGGGTGTCAGCCCACCTCAGTGTGAGGACAAGAGGGGGCTGCAGGGAGAATGACAAGTGACCCCCCCACACACACAATCCAGTCACAACAGTCCCCCTCACATCCTGTAGACAAACCCACTGGAAAGTAAATCCTCCAGGCAGGAATCCATTTTTAAGGTCTTATTGGTCACACCTGAGAGTGAAGGAGTTTATCAGCTCTTTCCTGAGAACAGCTTTTCCAGAGAGGGGGTGAAGGGGTGCACAAAATGGCACCGAGTTCCTGGCCGGAGCAGCAGGCCGAGGAAGTGAGAGGCAGACCAGGCGGAGAGACGGGGCACATGGAAGACACAGGGCAGCTCCCGGACAGTCTCAGCAAGCTGGAGGCAGGCCCCAGGAACTGAGGTGCTCAGCTCCAGGCCTCAGTGAGGGAGAAACATCATAGGCATGTGGAGGCACCTGCTAGAAGCAGATCGCAGAGAGTTCCCGGGAGACAGCACCGCCCTGCCCCTGCAAGGGAGCAGGGCCTGGAAGCCACCTCCGGACAGGACATGGAGGCCACAGGGTGCTGACACTGGGTCCCAGGACCCGCTGTGCCTGCCATGGGATGAGAAGGGGGCGGGGCACACCCACCCCCAGAAGTTAGACTGGGAAGGAGTTGGCTTGAGTCTCCCCAACACTCCTGGCCCCAGGTCCAGAGGCAGAGAGGGAGCAGGGGCGATGAGAGACAGGGGTGCTGCTGGCAGCAGGGCCTAGCCTGAGGGAGGGCCCCGGAGATGCGGACTTGCGGGTGTGTCCTGGCCCGGCTCATCACACCTGTGGGGCAGAAGTCTGTCAGAAAAGGCGAGGAGGCTCCTAGGGCTGGGGGGACAGGGGGTCTCTGGACAGGAAGGCATCCCCTGGCCCAAGGCCCACACCCACACTGGTCAGAAGTCCCAAAGCTGCTTGTTGAAGGGGGCTGGGGCTTTGCAGAGCTGCGGGAAAGAGAAGCCAGCTCAGGGGTTCAACCAGTCATCTTGAGGTTGGGTCAAACCAGCCTGACAGCAGACCTGGGACATTCTGGGTACCAGGACTATGCAGTTGAAGGGGTGGCAGTGGGGAGCAGGGTGTCCCCAGGGCCAGGCCCTCTCTGCCCCTCACCTCGACATCCAGGGAGGAGTCTCCTTTTTTTCCCCACTGGGTCCTCTTGGTGGCCACCGACTCTTTCCGTGGATCCTGGTTGGGGACATCATGGGGGGAGGGGGGTGGAATAAGGCTGACTACAGAGGGGGTTAGGATCCCCGGGTCTCTCCCCTTCCTGAGTAGGAAGATCCCAGACCCACCCCTCCTCTCTCCTGCCTCCTGGTGACAGGCTTAGCCCTCCCACTCCACATGGTCTCCCTTCCTGGAACGTCTCCATTTCCCTCAGGGCTGCCCCTTCTCTGACCCAGGTAATTCTAACACAAAAGGCCCACAGCCCAAGATCTCAGGGAGGGACAATGTACCTGCGGGTCCTGATCTCCAGACTCCTGGGTCCTGCTGATCCACAGGTTGAGCTTGGATGTCACAACCCCGGAGAGCCTCAAGTTTTCCTGAAAAGAAAGGCCTGCATCTCAGGGCCTGCGGCCGCTAGCAACCCCAAGGCTAGTTTTCCGACGCCCCGGCACAAGGACACCGTTCTGCCTCACTCCCATATCTACTCAGCAGGGCCACATGTACCCGGGAAGGCCCCCACCCGCCGCCACCGCAGGGACTGCTGTGCGCCGCTAAGGAGACGGGCTCCTGAATGACAACTCGAGTCAAGAGCGGATTCTGCCAAAACACACATGAAAACACGGAGCTTCCTAGTATGGCCAGGGTCTGGTTCTGCATCCGGAGGCCTCAAGCCTAATCAGCCTAAAGACCCCTGGCTGGGCTCAAGCCCCTCACCTTCCGGCTGGAGGCTGGTTCTGCTCGGCTCTGGCCCACCAGCTCCTTCTCAAAGAGGTGGCGCTTGCTAGCTACGCCCATGGGAGCCACAAAGAACTCAGTGCGGGACGAGCCGGGACACCTGACGGCTTCCGATCTCTGGAAACAGAGAATACAGACGGCTGACCCTTGAAGGTGAGGCGCCCAGACCCCCACCCAGCAGGCCAGTCAGGTCCCGAGGTCCCTCCGCAAGAGCCCTGCCCACCTGGATCGCTGTGTGGTATCGCTCCAGCTTCTCCCCTAACTTGACTGTGCCAGCGGGGAGCCTCATGCTGGCGCTGCGGGACGGGAGGGCAGGACAGATCAGACCAATGACACCTCTGCCCTCAGCCTGCCCGGAGCCTGAGCACTGCCCACCCACCCTCTGGGCAAAGGGAAGACGGCCTCCCTCACTGAATGAGACTCCAGTGACTTGGCCGAGGTGGAAATCTACTAGAAAAGTCCAGGGACTTTCCTTACCTCCCTAGAAATAGCCCACTCAGCAGGACGCCCCCAGGACCAGGAGTATCGGCCATTCCTCCCCCGTCCTGTCACGGCCACCTCACACACGTCTCCTGGATCTCCGTCCCCACCTTCCCCACCACTGCGACCACCTTCCCCCACTCCCTCCGCCCGCCACCCCAAGCTCTCCCCCTCCTGCCACCAGACCATCCCACCCACCTCAAACAAAGCCCACCCTGTCCTTCCAGCTCCAACCTCCTGGGCCACAGGGCAGGGACCAAACTCCCTGGCACAGCATACAAGGCTCTCGTGGTCTGGTCCCTGCCTCCCCTTCTGAAACCAGCTTTCCCCCACCCCCGCCCCGCTCTAACCCCTTTCTCCACAGGCATCTGTGCCAAGTGACCAGGTACCTCAGGCTTTTCCCTTCTGGGCCTTTACTTGTGCCAGGCCCTCTGTTTCGAGTCCCTCTCGGAAGTCAACTGCTCTGGGACGTGTCCTCTGCCTCCCGCAGGCTGGGCTGCTGCAGCCACTCTGGGAACACGTTCCTGTCCCTACACCACCCTGCTGGGGGCTCCTGCATGTTTACTGGTCCAATGTGAGCTGCCACGTCTCATTTGTCTGTGGACCCCCTTGCTGCCACCGTCACCCCAGGCCTCGCCCGGGACAGCTGGCCTCCACAAATGTGTACGGGCAGAAGGACACAGCACAAGTGTGTGTAATTCCTAATACATGAGGACAACTGCTTCTCAGACCCTGTTTCCGTTTCTTTTCTTCCAAACACAGTCCTTAAACGATTTGCATCAAAATTATGGGGCACAGGGATGCTCAGGGAACATGTGGATTCCCAGCTACCCCCTCCCCCAACATCAGGCCCGCTAAAGCAGGGGCTTCCCCTTCCCTGCACTCTTCATGGTCCCCCTCCTCCGAGGCTCTCCTCCCCCTCGCCACCCCAACTTCCTCTACCTTCAGAGCCCCACCCAAGCCTGCCTCCTCCAAGAAGCTCTCCCTGATCCCTTCCCTCCCCGTTCCATCTCCTTGGGCCTCCGTCACTTGTGTCAGTCTAAGCTCCTTGCAGGATCTGAAGCCCTGGCCAAGGACGGCACCTTCCCCTCAGATACCCCGTGGCCCCTGCCTGGGAAGACAGGCAGCAAGTGCTCAGCACACACAGGCTGAATGTGACCAGATTAGACAAAGCCAGAGTCACCAGACCCCTGACCTGCGGGTTAAGGTTGTTTCTGAGTTGTCTTTCCTGGGGCTCATCTGAAAGAAAAAGGAAAGGCTCTGATGAGTGAGAATCCCAAGGAGGCCAGGGCCCTCCAGAAGGGAAGGGCTCAGCTCTCCAAATACTTCCTCCTCCTCCTCCTCCAACCCCCAACTAAACCTCCATTAAAGGCCTTCCTCTTGTCTGGGAGACACCTGCCCCCACCCACCAGACTGAGTCAGAAGCCCCTCCTGTGCCCCACCCCGCCCCACCTCAACCATCTGTTTTCCCACCTGCCTCCCCACTGCCCATGAGCCCTGCCAGGTGGGAACCAGCCCTGATCAACACCAGGCCTCCAGCTTCCTCCCCAGGGCCTGGCACACATTGGGGCAACCGGTGAACCAAGGAACCGAGAGTAAATACCAGGTGAGATCAGAGTCCCCAGTTTGTACAACTTGTAGTACGAGAGCACAGGCAGAGCAGGGAACTCTCTGGTTCAGGAGAACCAGACTGTTCTCAGCCCCTACCCTACGCCAGCCTCCTGGGTAAGATCAGGAGTTGATGAAGGTGGCCTTGGGGGCCCCTGCCGCTGAACCCACCTGGTGCCCTCTTACTGCAGCTCTGGCCTTGCCCACTAGGTGGGGCTGCTCAGTCTCATCCACACCTGCCCCCTGGGTCATGAACCTGCTCTCCTTCAGTTAATCCAAGTCATCGGCTCTTGGCCACCCATGAGAATCCAAAACCCCTCTATCCAAAGGATCCACTCGGTATCTAACCTAAGGCCTGGATAATAAATGCCGATTTCCCTGGCTTGCCCTCCAGTGGACTGGAAACAAAGGCGCCCTGGGCTCTCACCCGAAAGGAGATGGTCCTGGGGCTGGAGCGTTTGAGGGAGCTGCTGTAGGTGGCCTGGGTGGGTGAAAGTGTGTCCAGCTCTTCCTCATTGCTGGGGATTTTCACCTGGATGGAGTGGGGGGAGTGTCACACAGGAGGTCTGGGTAGCCCAAAGCCCAAGCCGCCATGGGAACCCTGTGTGGCCCAGCCCGGCCCAGGAGCTGCAGGAGGAAGCTGCCTCACACCCCTCCGCCTCTGCTGTGGGGCTGATGAATACAGTTCTGTGGGGCCAGGCCACCGGACAGAGCTTTCCAGCAGAACTTCTGGAAGGACCTGAGGCTTCCTGAAAGGCTGCGGGGGTCCTGAAATCCAGGCCCTTGATGAGGACGGGGTGCAGGGTGGCAGGTGGTCCCTGCCCCACAGCTAATGCCCTTTTCAGCTGCCAGCCACCTGCCCTGTGTTAGTGTCTACTCTAACAGGGACCAGAAGCAGGCAGGGAGAAAGGAAACGGCCCAAGCCGGCCTCATGGTGAGAGGACAGGAAACAGCAAGGGAGCCAGAGACCACCTGGGGCAGGACGAGAGGGGCACGTGCAGGGCTGGGAGGGGCAGGGGCACTGCCAACCTGCAACGTGATGGGCGGGAGGCGGGAAGTCGCAGCCGGAGAAGCCGGCGCCCCCTGCTCCCTCAGCTTGGCCGAGGACGGGGGGGTCTTCTCAGGGAGGGCCTTTCCACTCTGCCCTGTGGTGGAGGTGGGCTGGCTTCCCCCAGAGGCCGGCTGCTCCCCTGCCTGAGGCTGCCGTGGGGCGGCCGCCCTCTCTGGGGCCAGCTTTGTCTCGGTGGCCGGGGTCTTCTCTGACACCAGAGACTTCTCGAAGAGCGATGCTTTCTCAGAAACTGTTCTCCTTTCTGAGTCTGATGTCTTCCTGGGGGGTGGCAGCTTCTCCGACACACTTGTTTTTTCTAGAATTGACTTCTCTGAGACGGCTCTTTTCTCTGACACAGATGTTTTCTCAGGGCCCAAGGCCTTCCCTGAGATGGAGGTTTCCTCCGAGACCAGTCTCTTTCCAAGTACTAATGTCTTCCCTGGAGCGGGGGGCTTCTCTGAGACCACAGGCTTCTCTGAGATCTCCTTCTTCCCACCTTCGGACTCTTGGGCCGCCAAGCTCTCTTCCTCCCTGGCCCAGGGGCCGCGCCGCTCCCGGCTCAGTCTCCGTGGAGGCGGCGGCTCCACCTCCTTCTTGGGCATGAGAGGCTGCTGCTTGGCCTGCCCTGGGCCAGAGCCATCCCTTCCCTCCTCTGTCTCCGGCGGGCTGGGGGCCCGCGCAGCCTCCACCGCCTGCCGCCTCTGCCTCCGCTCCTGCCGGGTCCTGAGGAGGGCCTGGATGTCCTCATCCTCATCTTTGGAGACTGAGGTTCGTGGCTTGGGCGCCTCTGTTTCCTCCACGCTCAGCAGTCTAGGCCAGAAGATGGGAGATGCGGTGGGAGGTAAGAAACAGAGGATATCAGAGGTGGGAGAGACCTGGGGTGACCTGACCCAATGGAGAAGCTTCCAGGGCTGCCAGAGAGGGGGCGAGGAAAGAGAGCCCTGGCCCCCCTTACCCCCCAACTATTCCTTAAGTAAGGATGACTTTCACCTGCTTTACATATGGGGTTTCCAGAAGTCATCTGAACAAAGCACACCATGCTTTCTTTTTTTTTTTTTTTTTTAAAGATTTCATTTATTTATTTAACAGACAGAGATCACAGGTAGGCAGAGAGGCAGGCAGAGAGAGGAGGAAGCAGGCTCCCCGCTGAGCAGAGAGCCCGACGCAGGGCTCGATCCCAGGACCCTGGGATCATGACCTGAGCCGAAGGCAGAGGCTCCAACCCACTGAGCCACCCAGGCGCCCCTCACACCATGCTTTCAAAAACAGTTGATAGGGGTGCCTGGGTGGCTCAGTGGGTTAAATAAAGCCTCTGCCTTCGGCTCAGGTCATGATCCCAGGGTCCTGGGATCGAGCCCCACATCGGGCTCTCTGCTCAGCAGGGAGCCTGCTTCCTCCTCTCTCTCTGCCTGCCTCTCTGTCTACTTGTGATCTTTCTCTGTCAAATAAATAAATAAAATCTTTAAAAAAAATAAAATGGACAAAACAAATTAAAAAAAAAAACAGTTGATAAGCCTCTATAAGGTCCAACTATTCTGTATTCAGACTCAATCAACAAACACAGAACAACTTCTTCATAGGTGTGAGGCCCCATACTGGGTCTTAGAGCTCAAAGGGAATACAAGCGGTCTTTGCTCCTTAGGGCTCAGATCAAGACTCAGATCAAAGGTCACCCAGATAATGAGAGGTGGAACTGGGGAGTAGAACCCGGAGCTTCCAGCAGGCCATCCTGCACTCCTGGTAGTCACGTGATGGCCATGGCTCTGGCGCAGCCTGGGGCATGACCCGGTTGTCCCTTCCTTCAGGGACCCAAGGAAACAAGAGCAACATGAGGAGACCATCCAAAAGGTATCCAGCCCTTGGCCTTCAGCCAATGGAGATCCTTTTCCTCCCTCACCTTCCTGCCCTCCATGTGGTTTGGGGCAAAGTCAATTCACTGGGCCTCAGCTTCCCAATGTGCAAGCCAGGCTTGTTGGGCGGAATGAGACTCCTTCCCTGTGAATGCCCACCACCGCCCTGGCACACGGGGAACCTGCTGTCCCCCACAGTCCTACAATCCAGACGGCGAGAGTCGCCCCCATGTCCCTCCCCTCAGAGCCAATCATGGAGGGTGAGGGGGACAAGGAGGCAGCGTGGGTGGTGGAAAGGGTTATGCCACAGAGCCTGAGAGAGCCAGAGGAAAAGTTGACCCCGCCACTCCCTGGGTAAGCCATCTCAGCGAGTGGCCTGTGTATCTAACATGTCTTTGTGGCGTTTCTGCAGCTGTAAAGTCGGATGATGAGGCCTCTGGCTCAGAGACACTGGAAGAATTGATTCTGTCCAGCAAAGCATCAGGGACGGTATGAACCCACAGACGGGTGTCTGCTTCCAAGGAGGCTGGAGCCTGGTGCACGGAGCACAGTCTGGGGAGGGAGAGGACCGGGAGCCTATCTTCAGACCCTAGGTCACGTTCACCAGGCAGGCCAAACCTGCCATACGTGGTCTGTCGGGGGCAGCTACATCCATTCTGGTCCCCTGGGACAGGGAACCGGCGCCCCCCACCACCCCCCTCCGCGACCCGAGCACCTCCGGGCAGCCGGCGGGTCTCCATTCTGGGCGGGCTTGGGAGCCTCGTCGTCCGTGGTGGAGCTCAGGTTCCGGTGTCGCCGCCGGCGCTCGCGCTCCTGCTCCTCCTCATCCTCGAGGGTCCACTGCCTGGCCAGGCTGCGGGGCGGCAGGGGGGGACAATCAGTGCAGCCCAGGCCAGACCCCTGGACCCCTGGACCCACAGATCCCCAGTCCCGAGCCAGACCCCTGCAGCGCCGGGGCAAGACCGCAAACAGCCCCTTGGCCTGGGCTGTGTGTGGGGCTGTGGGACACTGGAGCCGGCACATGCTGTAAGAGACACGAGCATCCCCAAGACCTGATACAGAGAACAGACTCTAAAATAGCTCGTTTGTAATCCTGCATATTGATCACACGTTAAAATGATAATGTTTGGGATATACTGGGGACACGAGATAGGTTATTAAAACTGATCACCTGTTTCTTTTTACTTTCTTAGTATGTTGTCTATAGAAAAATCGACAACTTTAGATGCGCCTGGGTGGCTCGGTCGGTTAAGTGTCTGCCTTCGGTTCAGGTCATGATCCCACGGTCCTGGGATGGGTGGCCCACATCAGGCTCCCTGCTTAGTGGGGACCCTGCTTCTCCTTCTGCCTCTGCCGCTCCCCCCATTTGTGCTTTCCTTCTTGCAAATAAATAAAATCTTTTTTTTTTTTAATGGACTATTTTAGGGGCACCTGGGTGGCTCAATAGGTTGGGCCTCTGCCTTCGGCTCAGGTCATGATCCTAGGGTCCTGGGATTGAGCCCCACATCGGGCTCCATGCTCAGCGGGGAGCCTGCTTCTCCCCTCTCTCTCTGCCTGCCTCTCTGCCTACTTGTGATCTCTGTCTGTCAAATAAATAAGTAAATAAAATCTTTTTTTAAAAAAAGGACTATTTTGAATGTGGTTCGCATCTGTGGTTCCCATTACATGTGTATTAAATTTCAGCTAAAGGTACCGAAAGGATTTGGATTGGACCAGGGCTTCTCATCCCGCCCATCACTAACATCTCAGCCAGGTAACTCCGTGTGCAGGGGATGTGCTGGATTATAGGGGTTGAACAGCACCCCGACCCCTACCCACTCAATGTCTCAGCACGAGCCCCAAGCTGTGACAACCAAAAATGTCTCCTCATTTTGCCATGTCCCTCGGGGGGGGGGCACCAAAACCACTTCCGATGGCAACCACTGGGTTAGACCTGACTCTAGAATCCAGAGTGGGAACGCGGGGCCTCCCTCTCTGGGGGTGGCTACGAACATGAGAGGAAGGGCATGGTTCTGTCTGAAGGAGATGGATACGCTTGACAAGTTCCTTTCTCTTTTTGGATTCTTAGATAACATCCATCAATGGACAAGCACAGAAAAACCCGAGTTTCCCAGCAACCCCTGGTTTCTCAGCTGTTCAGAGTTGGGAAGCCCCACAAACAAGACCAGTTACACTTAGAAAAGATTCCAGGATCGGCCTCCCTTCTCAGGAGCTCTTTGAGTCTCTCTCACGTCCTAGAACCAGCTTTCACTTGTCAGGGAGCAGGGGGACTCCGTACGCTCTACTTTGGGTTCCTGTCCCCTCTCCCCACTGCCACTCTGCATTCACAGGACCCCTCCGCACTGCCACTCTGCATTCACAGGACCCCTCCCCACTGCCACTCTGCATTCACAGGACCCCTCCCCACTGCCACTCTGCATTCACAGGACCCCTCCCCACTGCCACTCTGCATTCACAGGACCCATCAGGCACTCTCACAACCAGTCACCCCCTTGCCCATCTCCTTCCTCACTTGCTACCTATCCACCCAGCCACCTGTCTATCCAAACACCCGTCAACTCAGTCACCCCTCATTTCCCTGTCTAATCATCTTTTATCTTTAATTTTTTTTTTTTTTAAGATTTACTTATTTGCGAGAGACTGCAAGCAAGCAAGGAGGGGGAAGGACAAAGGGGGAGGGAGAGAGCCAAGCAGACTCTATACTGAGCAGGGAGCCCAACTCGGGGCTCAAGCCCAGGACCCTGAGATCATGACCTGAGCTGAAACCAGAGTCAAGACGTTCATCCGACTGAGCCACCCAGGCGCTCCCCACCAATCACCTTAAGCTACCTGCCCTGCCATCCTCCTACCCCCCTCACTGCCAGCCCACCCCACCTTCCATCCACCCATCCTTCCATCCCATCAAAGACCAAATACATCATTGCTGAGCAACGGCAATGGACCAGCAAATCAGGAACGGGGGTGGCGGGGGGGGGGGGTTCACAGAACAAGGCAGAGTCCCTGCCCTAAAGATACCTCTATCTACCGAGAAACAAAAGCATGTCCCCCAATAAGTCCCTCAACCAAAGCACAGACACTGCTCTGCAGGAGAGGGAATGATTACTGTAAACCAAAATTATCCAGAAAGCCTCACAGACGACACTGACCCTGGGCTGGATCCTGGTGCGTGAACAGGATTTTAATGGGGGTGATAGGGGGCTGGGGAGGAACTGGCAGGACCAGCAGGAGGGAGGGCCCGGCCAAGCCTGAGGACAGAGGTGAGGGGTTTGTTGGGCAGGAGGACGTGCTTCACGCAGCACTCCAGGACGAGGTCTGGGCTGGGAATAGCACAACGGGAGAGTCAGCAGAGCAAGCCCTCTCTGGAGCTTTCCTGGGACTCTCCCTACCTGGAGCCCTACAGAAAGGCAGTGTCTGGAAAAGGCCTCATCCCTCCCAGAGTTGCTGTTTAAGGCCTTCCCTCTGCCACCGGCAGGTGCCAAACCTGCTCTCCCGGCCTGTCCTGTGGCCCAGCCCCAGTCCTCCTGCACCTCTCCCCCTCCTGCGGGGTATCGCCCACAACCAAGCCTCAAGTTAAGGAACAGACATGTTTCTGAAAAAAAATCATCATGCAAACCCATGGATTCCACAAACAGAAGTGCATATGAAATGCATCTCTGGAGCCTCCCAGGAAAGGTTCTCCAGGCAGCCTCTCATAAGGCAGCCTACTCCACTACCCTTGTGGACATCCCTGGCTTTCCTCTTCGAAGTTTTCCTTCTGTAAATGTAGAGGATACACCACACAATGGCTCCAATCTGTTTTTCTAAACCCAACATCACGTTGATCCAACCTTCACCAAACAAATATTTTTTTGAGCACTGACTACGTGCCAGACATAGTCCCAGGCATGGGGGTGCAGCAGAGGAGGCCGGCAGGCTCTTCCCCCCCCACCTCCATCCCCAGGAGCGCCGAGTGCAGGGGTCAGGGGGTGTGGTCAGTGAGCCAGGAAATGAGCGCCTGAACCAAACAATGTCAGGAAGTGACACGAGGACAACAGAACCAGGTAAGGGGTAACGTGAGAGAAGGTGACGGGGAGGGGAGGCCTTTCTGGGAGCTCTGAGGAGCTGGATCTGGTGGCAGGGTGTCCCGGGAGGAGGGCACAGCACTGGTAAAGCACTGGGTGTGACAGCTGGGTGTTCAGGGCAAGGAGGAGCCAGAGCTCCAGAGAGGCCCACAGAGAGCTTAGACAGCGAGGGGAGGCCAGAGGAAAAGGCCTCATGGACCAGGGAAAGGATCTGGGTTTTATTCAAGTGAGCCAGAGAGCCACTGGATAGCTTTACATGGAGGAGTGACATGATAGAATTTGCTACTATTATTATTTAATCTCTCCAGCCACTGATGGAAGAAGAATTGAGGGTAGCAGGGGGAGAGAGGATCAGGGGTCCCTGTTAGGAGGCTCCTGCCATGGCCCAGGTGAGAGCTGTGCTGGCCTGAACTGCGGGGGTGACACAGAGAAGGAAAGAAGGATGGACTGGGGACACATCTTGAAGATACAGCCAAGAGGACTTGCAGATGGGCTGGATGCGGATGAAGGCAGAGACTAAGAGAAGAAGGAAAACTCCTGGATTTTTGGCCTGAGCAATTCCTGGTGCTGTTAGTGAAATGGGAAAGATGGTGGGGAAGGAGGCAGTTTGGGGAGATGTCAGCTGTCAAGGGGGGTGTCTCTTTCTGGCTGTTCAGGGTGAGAGAGGACATAGGTGCAAAGGAGACCAAGACCCTGAGCCAGGGAGACCAGAGGAAGGCCAGGGCAGAGTGTGAACCTGGAGGGAGAAACAAGATCCTGTCCAAGACTACTTGGGCGAGGGGGGTGGGGGAGAGACCAGCACAGAGTAGTGAGCACAGAGGTGCTGGTCCCCAGGAGCTCGGGGGCTGGGCCAGAGCCAGGCTGGACTAGCAAAGGGAGAACAGTGGAAGTAGGAACCGGTGAGGACCAACAGGTCTTTGGAGGAAGAAAAGCAAATGAAACGGGACATAGCCACAGTGCAAGTAGCCTCAAGGAATGCTTTTTTAATTGAGGTATAATTTATATACAACAGACACATATCAAGTTTTGTTTTCTTTTTAAAGTTGGGCAAATGGGGGCACCCAGGTGGCTTAGTGGGTTAAGCCTCTGCCTTTGGCTCAGGTCATGATCCCAGGGTCCTGGGATAGAGCCCCACATCGGGCTCTCTGCTCCACAGGGACCCTGCTTCCCCCTCTCTCTCTGCCTACCTTTCTGCCTGCTTGTGATCTCTGTCAAATAAATAAATAAACAAAATCTTTTTTTAAACAAATAAATAAATAAATAAATAAAATCTTTAAATTAATTAATTACTTCTGTGGTCAAGGCTAATGAGGCTGACCAGAGCCCTTCTCCATCACACCTGGAAATAAACACCAGCTTCTACTGGCTTCCATCTGAGGCCGTGTTTTCAGCTCTCCTTCTCTGGACTTACTCTCGCCCCCGATGTCCAGTTTGGGGCCAGCTCTTGCCCTCTGGAGTTGAGGGATCCATCCACTGGGGAAAGGGCCCCCACAAAGCCGGAAACTCCTCTCTCCCGGCCACACCCAGCTGGGCTGGGCTGGAGCCTCCAGGATTCCTTGGTCCTGAGCAACCCCGTTCCCACACACACTCCTCTCAGCCCTGGGGGGGAAGCAGCTTATTTGTTTATCTCCAGGGCGGCCATATATGGAGAGTGATCTGCCAGAGCCTGGTCTCCTCAGAAATGACTCACCCCCCACCCCACTTGCTCCCCAGGCCAGCCCTAGCCCTAAGACGTTTTCGGGGCTGGAACTGCAGGAGGGGAGACCAAGGTGTCCCTGCTGGCCCACCAGCTTTATGCCAGGACCCCACAGTTCACTCCCCAGCACTTCCAGCATCATGGGGCTGCCTTCAACCCCTAGCAGAACATGAATCACTCACCTCCACCACCTTGACCACCACCACACCCGGGGGGAGGTAGGGGGAAGATTACTGCTGATAACTCTTGCTTATAAGATGAGGAAATGAACAGAACTGGGAGCAGGGGGCAAGGGTCAGTCTCTAGGAGGGACCTCAGCAGGTGCAGCTGTTGAAATCCCAATAATAAATAAAAATATATGATAGAGGCACCTGGGTGGCTCAGTGGGTTAAAGCCTCTGCCTTCAGCTCAGGTCATGATCCCAGGGTCCTGGGATCGAGCCCCACATCGTGCTCTCTGCTCGGCAGGGAGCCTGCTTCCCCCCTCTCTCTCTGCCCGCCTCTCTGCCTACTTGTGATCTCTGTCTATCAAATAAATAAATAAAATCTTAAAAATAAATATATGATAAGTAAGGGCGTTAGAACGGTGCTTAACATTCAGTAGCGCACAAGGATTTGTTAAATGTGGTAAATAATAATACGTCAATAAAGAAAGGAATCAAGAAGTGACAGTACTAACAAACACCTAAGTGCTTACTATAATGCTAGGCCCCGTTCTAAGTACTTTATAAATAACATGGACATTAAACCTCACAACGACCCCGTGAGGTAAGGTGGTGTTACCCCCATTTCACTAATGAGGAAATGGAAGGTCACTGGGATGAACAACTTTCCCAAGATAGCACAACTAATCAAAAGCAAAAAGTGAGATTCCATCCCAGGTCAGCTTCTCAAAAGCCCATACCCTTAACCACAATACCAGATGCCAGGAAAGAGGTCCAAGGAGGGCTGCCCCTAAGCCAGAGTGAGGCCCCACCTTCGCCACAGGGGGTCAGTGTATGTTCAGAGGAAGGCACAGAGGAGCCTGGGAGGGCCTCTGACCGTGTGGGATTCCCCAGCCCAGGGCAAGCCAGAGCTCACGGTGCAGCCTGGGAGAGCAGAGGTTTGGGGAAGCCTGTGGCCAACACACTGACCAGAACCAGGCCCAGAATGGAACCTGGGTCCCACCACCTGGGGTGGGACCAGCTGAGGCCATAGCCCTAGGCAGCCACCCCTCCACTCCCTCCTTCCCGACAATCCCTTCCTCCACCTCCTGGCCTTCCTCCAGGGACAACATCCCTCTCCTGGCCTCCATGTCGGGCCACTGCCCTCCCCAGTACCAACTCACGCTGCTGTTCTCAGGGGCTGAACAGAAGAGAAGTTAGATCTAAGGAAGAACGTCCCTGCGGGAGACCTCAAACCAAGCTCTGAAAAACAGATCAAGGCTCAGCTGCTCTGGTTAAAGTAGGGGAAGGGTGGGAAGGTGGCCCCAGAAACATCAGTGGAACCCTGGGCCTCAAGGAGCAGGACTGGCAACTCTTTGAAGTAAAGAGCAGACGGGAGCTTGACAGGCTATATGACCTTGGGCCAGTCTTCAACCCCTCTGGAAAACAGGTCTCGGGCTGCCCTTCTACACAAGGAAGGGTCACCATGCAGAGTTACTAAAGTCCCCTTCAGCCCTAATGGGCTAGGGAGAGGTGTCCGGGGAGGACGGAGAGCCAAGCTGGGAGGTGGGAGGGCTGCTCCAGGCCCAGGCCGGGAAATGATTAACCACGGGCGGCTCAGTCCCAGGCACCCTCAGACCCACCCCTCACCCCCTGCAGACAGGCCCAGCCCAGCCTCACCAGTCACCCGGCCAGCCCAGCGAGGAAAGGACAAGGCCACTGAGCAAGGCACCCTGCCAGTCAGCTCACCACCGCCCCCGTCCCAGGGCTGGAGCCTCTGTATGTCTACTATACTACGCCAAGGATGGGTGGCAGGCTGGCCCTCCGCTCCCACCTGGACCCTGCCTGGAGCCACAGCGGTCACACCCTCATCACAGTCCTCCCCAGCCTGGGAGACTCGGTTGACGGTGACTCACAGCCCTTTCCCTCCTGCCCGCCGAGGCTTGTTGTTCAGCCGGGGAGCAGAGCAGGAGCGGTCCCCTGCTCCAGGTGCCTCCTCAGAAGGACTGTTGGCAGCAGCTGTGTCTGCCCACGGGGCTCTGCGAGGGCTGGGGCCGGCAGGGAGGGCAGGCCAGGGGCTCCAGTGGCAGGACTGGTTCCCCAGGGTGTGCCTGGCACTTACCCTGGACATCCCGTGGGAACGCAGCCCCACCCCAGCAGCCCCATGTCCATCTGAGCGGTGGACAAGCTAAGACCAGACCCTGCTCCCATTTTTAAAGCTCCCGTGCTCTAGCCGCCCACCCACCCCACACACACACCCTATACGTATCCAGGCACGCTCTCAGACACAAAACCACACACATCCCACCAGCCAGTGAGCTCCTGCCGAAGGAGTGTGTGGTTTGCATTTTTCACCCAATACACTATACCGAGGTCTTCAATAAACATTCACACCAAACGTACTCAGACTTCTACGGCCCAAATTCAGCAACATAAGCATCTACCCACACAGACGTCTCCACACCACATGAGCCATAAACATGCTCGCCCACACGTACACCTGCACGCACCCATGCAAGCACACCACCGCAGGCACAGATATGCCCACAGCTAGGAGCAAAGACACTCCCACATCAACCCCCATGTACAATGGCCCACGTGCAGAGTTCAAGGTCTGGACCCCCAAACCCCACCCTCAGCACAGACCTTCCCTGGGGTGTGTCCAACCTCTGGGGCAGCCTAGGTTCCTTCTCCCAGGGCACCAACTTCCTTCCATTCTCTCCTTCCATTCTCGGGGCTTACCTTATCCCCTCTCTAGAGCCCTTGCCCCACCCCCCACATGGGGGGTTACTAGGCAATGGTGCTTCAGAGCAATGGGAGGTCCTGAGGGTCTGAGGAGGTGGACCCCCAGCCCTGGGAAGGATGGGCCTGAGACACTATAGAAGCTCTAGAGCCCTTCTGAAGGGAGGGGAAGGAGATCCTAGAACACTGGCGAATGCCTAAAAGCCACATTCATGGGGAAGGCCCAGGTAGGGTGCTGGTCTGCCCCTGCAGAAAGAATCCAGCTCGGAGCTACTACGCGGGCCTCAGTTTCTTCAAAGGCAAGATGGGTGCGGATGGCAGGGACCGTGGGGGATGAGACCAAGACGCTGATGTGAACACTTCCAAGGGGAGGTGCAGGGTATCTCCAAGAGAAGTCACCAGGGGTCACCGGCCACAGTGAGGGGTGCTGCCTCCAGGACAACCCCCCAACATCCCAGTCTTATCTAACCCTGACAGGATGTCCAGCGGACAGGGATAAGATACCCAGTGTCCTGACCCTCTGACAGACCAGCCAACAAAAAACAAAAAAGGACTGAAGCACAAAAGGGGACAGCAACTATCTTGAGGTCACCGAGTACAGACACCACCTCAAAATGCCACACTCAGAATCTGAGCCTCCCTCATGAGTGAGAAAAGGATATGTTGCCCAGTGGTCTCTATTCACTGATGCTGTTCTTCTGATCCTCCAGAGAGAGTGCTGTCCCTATCCCTCGGCCCCAAGAGGGGCTGAGGGACACCTCCCCAGAGGCCGGCTCTCCTAGTCCCTACCAGAGAAAGTGGCAGCGGGGGGGAGGCTTGGCGGTAACTCTTGAACACCTCCCCAGTCCCCTCAAATGTCCCCGCCACCCTACATGGGGTCATGGGCTCTCCAGGCCCGGGACCAGCCTCCCCCAAGCACCCTGAGTGTGGCCTCAGTTCCGGAGGGGAGGAAAGGAAACCGTGGGGGAGCGAAAACGCCCACCACCACCACCACCCCGCCCCGGGCCCTGTCACCTAAGAGTTCCCCAGTTCGGCCCCAATGGCTGCCCCCCTCCCCGCACGCACCCCCGCTTCGGCGTCCCGACTTGAGGAGCTGCAGGAGCAGCAGGACCCAGGCTCGGAGCCCGGCTCCGGGAGCGGAAGGGGGCCGACGCCGCGGCAGCAGAGAGGAGCCGGGCGCGGCTGCCGGGCGGGCCTCGGCGCTCACCTGGACAGCGCGGACCAGTCCTTCCTGCCGCCAGCCATGCCGCCGCCGAGCCCGCGGCCGCCGTGTGCGCGTGCAGGGCCGGGCGGCCGCCGCCTCACCTGCGCGCCCCTCCCCCGCCGCCCGGCCCAGGTAAGGTCACATGGCCGCTTATCTCAGCCCGCCCGGCCCGCCGCGCTCGCACCCGCCGCCCCGAGCGGCCTCCGGGCTGTGGGCGGCCCGCGCCCAGCCGCATTGATCTCCGCCCCGGGCGGCCCCACTGAGAGCCCGCGAGCGCCGGCTAGCTGTCGGGCAGGCCCCCGGACGGACCGACGGACTCTCGGGCCCGCGCGGGGTCGATCCGCCGCCGGCGGCGAGGGCGGGGGACTTCCTGCTCAGAACCAGTTGGACCAGCTCCGCGCTGGGCCGCCTCCTCTCGCAGGGGGCCGGCCAGAGTGCCGGGAGGGGGGCCGCGGGCGAGGACCCGACGATCGGGGTCGGGCCGAGCTCGCTGCGGGTAAAGCGACTTAGCCCGGAGTAACCCAAGAGCGGAAGCCGAGCGGGAGAGTGGGAGCAGGTACCGTCATCTGGGGTCCGGGGCGTCGAGCGCCTCCCGGCCTGCAGCCCCCAGCCCGGCCCGCCGCCCCTAAGAGGCCCCAGGAGAGGAGCCGGGTAGTGCTTTCTCTGTGCCGCAGACAAAACTACAAAACGCGCCCCCCGTGCAAAGCCAGCCTCTCCCTAGATGAGAGCCTTAGATGAAGGTCAGCAAACACTCGAGTGCCCATAGTTCTGAAAACACAGCGATGTGGAAGGAAGGCACTGTCCTGGCTTTGAGGACGCTGATCTTTGGGCAGGCGCGGCAGGCTGTGTAAAAGGGCAGGGGAAGCTCAGCTTTTCCCTGGAAGGAATGAGCACGCATAACCGGGACTGAATTCTGAAGGCCTCTCAGGCAACACCAGCACCACCTGGCTCCCTTCAGGTGTGCAGCTGGGCTGGTGGGGACCAGGGTCTTTCTACCCAGGAACCAGTCTCAGATCGGCTGAGAGACGGCCAGTGCATTGAGT
The DNA here is from genome assembly GCF_020171115.1 of Neogale vison. Taxonomy (NCBI): domain Eukaryota; kingdom Metazoa; phylum Chordata; class Mammalia; order Carnivora; family Mustelidae; genus Neogale; species Neogale vison. Next base: position 70,470,946 of record NC_058100.1, read on the forward strand.
GCAGAGAATCTTATCTCCCCGGATGGACCAGAACTGCAAGGTCAGCAGCAGCAGTTCCTGCTTTGAGAGGGATGAGATGCAGCCCCAGGCACCCGGAGGAGAAGAAGGAGGGGAGACAGAACTGCTTGCACTCTGGCCTTGCTCCCCAGCCTGGCCTCCCTTTGGCACTGATGCAGGACTGATGGTCTCCAGGGTGCCCTCCAGCTCCCAGAGCTCCCAGGGATGAGCAAGCCCCCTGCTGAGCAGAAGCCTGGAAACACAGACACCCAGCAAGGGATCTCCTTCCCCAAAAGGCCCCCTCCTCCAGGGAGCCTTTCTTCTTGGCCTAGGCCATGAGAGGTGAGGTTTAAGGAATGAGGGCTGGACTGGGAGCCTGAAGATGTGGCTTTGAGTTCAAATTCTGCCATTTAGGTGCCATATGACTTGGGACAAATCACTTTTGTTTCCTCATCTATGTAGTGGAAATAATGATACTTTGCTTCCTTCCAGACTGTGGGAATCAAATGAGTCAATCATTGAGTGTTGGCAGCACCGGGGTGAGCAGTGTCAAGGTTGACAAGGGCCCCAGAAAGTTTCTTGTTTCGTTTTGTTTTTTTTAAGATTTTATTTATTCATTTGACAGAGAGAGAGAGAGAAAGCACAACACAAGGGAGTAGTAGGTAGAGGGAGAGGGAGCCTGCTGTCTCCCTGGGGAGCTAGGGAATGCTCTTTCCAAGGTTTGTCGGTAGAGGCACCTCAACTTAGGAAGAAAAATACTCCTACTAGTCACGTGATGCCTGGTCCCTCTAGGGACACTTCCTGAAGCCAGGGGACAGTACAAGCAGCTCTAAGTCCAAAATCCGGCAGCCTCTCTATGGATATAAGAACCCAAAGACATGGAAGGTTGGTATGAGGATGATTCTAGAAGTAAGGAAAAGTAAATTAAGTGCATATTAAAGCCCCCAAAGTTCTTTGAGGGCAGGCATTACAGATTTACTAGGCTTTTTCCATGTGCCAGGTGCTGTGCTTGATACAGCAGTTTCCTGGGGCTTTGTAGCAAAGTGCCACAAATGAGTGGCTTAAAACAACAAAAATGTATTTTTTCCCAGTTCTGGAGGCTAGAAGTTCAAGTTCAAGTTCAAGCTGTGGGCAGAGACACACTGCCTCCACGGCCTCTAGGGGAGAAGCGAATCGTTCCTTGCTTCTTCCTAGCTTCTGGCAGTTACTGGCAATTCCAAGTTCCCTGGCTTACAGCTGTGTTATTCCAGTCTCCGCCTCTGCCATCACAAGGACTTCTCCCTGTGTCTCCATGTCTGCGTCCAAATTCCCCTCTTCTGAGAAAAACATCAGTCATTACATGTGGCCCACCGAATGCAGTCAGATAGACATACTTCATTTTAACCTGATTACATCTGCAAAGACCCTAGTTGCCGGTAAGGTCAGACTCTTGGGTACCAGGGGTTAGGAATTAAACATATCTTTTTGGGAACCAGAATTCTACCCACAACAATCAGCCAAGTGGCTCTGACTTCAGGGACACAAAAATGGTAAGGCCTTGGCTCCTGACCTCCAGACCTTCCCACTCTAGCAATGGAGACATACACCCAAGCATCATTCCAGACAGACTGATAAAAATTGAAATTATGTCACCAGGAGGGATTAACTCTAATGGAGGGATTGGGAAGTCTTAAAGAGGAAGGAACATCGGGGTTGGGCTTTGGAGGGTAAGTGGAATTCAGCCATCAGAAACGGCAGCCAAGCACCCGGCTTCTGGACACAGCATCAACCAAGACAGAGGGGCAACGGTGGGAGGTGTTTGTGGAGGGAGAGAAGACTCCTGTGCCTGAGGCGTGGAGCCCCTTCTGAGGCTGAAGGGAAAGACGGGGGACAGATAGAAAGGACCCTGTGTTTGGCTCAGGTATTACCTTTTCACCACAGCGTATGTGGATCTTGAACCAAAAGGGAGAGTTAATGGCCTTTGAACGGGAAACGTCATAGACCGGACAGACAGCTCTGGAGGCAGTATGACTAGAGGTCAGATTGGAAGTGGGAGGTCATGCTGTGTGTGCGGGCGGAGGAGGGGGCCAGTAATTTTGTATAGTCCACAGAAGAAACGAAGGGGGCTTGAGCAAGGGCAGCCAGGAAAGGGGAGAAGAGAGGTGTTGGCAAGAGCTTTGGAAAGTTGAATCGTCAAGACTGACTCAACAGATTGTGGGCAGCAAAGGAAGACCGAGCCCTGGGACTCCCATCTCCCTAGGCTGAGGAGCTGGGTGAAGGCAGGTGCCCTTCCTTGATGAGACAGGGCAGCAGGAGGAGGAGGCGATTTGGGGAGGAAGGTGACTTTACAGCACTAGGGATTCTTCAGCCTCAGCATGACTGACGTTTTAGACCTGATCATTCCTTGTTGTGAGGCCTGTCCGTGCATGGTGAGATGGTCAGCTGCGTCCCTGACCTCTACTTGTTAGAATTTAAGGTCCATGAAGAAAGCCAGGAGGAGCTGTCCAACAGATGGCGGGATGTGGGAGTGTGAGAGCTTTGCTTGTTTTCCAGAGCACCCAGCGGAGAACTGCAGAGCGGGTGGGAGGAGGGAGGGATTCCCAAGGACAGGCCAGGGAGGGACGTGTTAATGTGCCAGATATCTGTGCCCCAGGGCTGACTCCCTGTGTGTCTCGTGAGTGTCTTGAGAGCAAATGCCTTACTCCCTTCAGTATTCCCTCAACTCTACGCCTAGTAGAGTAGGTGCTCAATCAAGGTTTGGAGAATCACACTAACTTGCTTTGGGAAGAACAGGAAAACCCAGATCGGCCAAAGACCCTGCTGAGTGTAACATTGGGAGCAGGGTCGGGGAGGAGCTGAGATGGGGAAGGGGGTTCTAAGCATCCCTTGGCCTCCTAGATATGGCAAAAACAGGATATGGATCAACAGCAACTACCGCTGTTGTTGGAAGGGGCGCACGAGGAACAATCTGTCAAAGGGGAAGATATGGTTCCTGACGTCCTAGCAATTGCGCTCCTAGGGAAAGAAGCTCTTGACCAGAGCAGAAAAGAGGCTCATGAATATTCCAAGCAGCACTCTTTACGGTGGCAAAATTCTGGAAACCACCTCCATGACTGTTCATCGGAAAATGGGTGAATAAGCGATGGTATTTTTGTCACGTCACAGCAACAGGGGTGCCTTTCACCACCTTCACCTGGAGGGGAAAAAGTAGGAAGCACGCTTTTATGTCAGGCTTACCCCCAAAATGCAAAAGTAGACAATGTCTTGTTCAGGAGTTCATAAGTACAGAGCAGCGCTAGAAAGAAAACCGAGAGCCTGGTAAACGCAGACCGGAGGATTCCTGACCTCTGCGGAGAGGAAGGGCCTGCGAAAGCATTTACAACACCCTCGTTCTTAACATGAGTGCTTGGGATAAGGATGTTCATTTTATTGCTCTTCAACTGTACATGCATTAAAAGCCACAAGCGTGGGCTGGTTGCTTCCTCCAAGGACAATCCGTGGAGATAGGGCTGGTCACATGGGGAATTCCCTGGTCAAAGGCAAGGGCTGTCAAGACTTCCTGGCCAGCAGTGGGGGAAGGGAGTGTCTCTCCTCCCAGAACTGACCTCAGGCTCTGGAATCCACCCTCCACCCCTATCCACATAGCTCATAGGTCAGCTTCTCCTTCTCCAAAGAGGCCAGAGTGGGCCCCCTGGCCCCAGAGTAGCAGGTTTGTAAATCACACCCTGACATTTCCGTTTTATTCCCATTCCTGTATTCACACCGAGCAACTGAGCCATCCCGGATGGCTCTTGGCAAAGGCAGAAAACAAATAAATGAGGTAATCCCACTCATTCCCTAAAATACCCAGGGCAGTGGTTCCCAGGCTTTGGGTTTTCACCAACTAATATTTTTAAAATACGAATACCCAAATGGTGTTGATACCATTTAATTTTGCAAAGTAAGAACTTTAAAAAACAATGACTCCCTCCCCTGCAGCCAGATGTGTGCTGAGCCCAGCCATCCATGGGCCACATGCTCAGGTCACCAGAACTCTGCCTCTGGCTGAGATATTAAAGCTCAGCCCACATCCAGTTTTTTTTCAGGAGACTGGGGGTCCAGGGACCTATGTTTTCCTCCCAGTTATGTCTGTGAACTTGAACAAGTCACTTGCCCTCCCTGGGCCTGCCGACATTGACCATAGTTTTCCTGGGCCAGGGCCAGGGCCCTGGGGTTATAGAGACTCGGGCTGCTCAGCGTCAGGGAACCCACAGACCAGCTTAGGAGTTTGTCTTGGGAATCCAAGGAGCCCCCTGTTCCTCAGCTCCAGTGAAGGAGCCTCAGCTGGCAAGCTTTGGGGATTTCTGAGGAGAGCGCCCCATGCAGTCAGGAGAGGAGACTGCATGGGTCCCAGCAACCTGTCCCAGTTTTCAGTAGCTTGATCACTCAGCTGGAAAGAAACTGCCCCCCCACCCTGGTTGCCCTGCCCAGATCCCTGCGGGGAGTCTGACTCACTTCGTGGGGGGCCTCTGGGGCTAATGTTTAACTCTGCTCCCTCCCTTCGCAGGCCCTTTAGCCCTGGCAGCCCTGGACAATGGGCCTGTCCTGATCGCCCTGCTGAGAGTGGGCTCCAGATAGACAGGGGCCCAGACTCCTACCTCCCCTCTCATGGAGACAAGGACCTTGTGGGAAGGGAGAGGCAGCAGGGGGTGTCCTGAGGGCTCTGGGACAGGCAGGGGGTAGCAGGTGGCATTCAGCCCTGGGCATTCCTACCAAGGAGGGAGGAAGTCCATCTCCTGCCCACCACAGGCATCCCAGGAAATCTGCCATCCCTTCACCACCCCTACTTCTGGCCCTGGTATTGGAGGAAGACCTCACCTTTGCTCAGCTGGGTGCCATTTGCATCTCCTTTGAATGTTTTCCCTTTGGATGGGGATATTGGAATTCCTCAGCTGCATGAGCAGGGCTCCTGACCCCCAGCTGCTTCCCTTGGGGAAAGGGGCTGGTTGGGCTCTCTGTGGCTCCAGGAGAGGACAACCCCAGAGGCAGGCTGACCTAGGCTCCAACTGTTGGAGAGCAGCTATCAAACCCTACCACTCGGGGTAAACTAATTCATGTCTCCCAGCCAGGTTCTCTTTTGGCAATCCAAGATAAGAGTGTCTCCTTCTTGGAGTACGTGGGGGGCTCAGTCGGTTGAGTGGCTGACTCTTGTTTTTCAGCTCAGGTCATGCATGATCTCAGGGTCCTGGGATCAAGCCACCCCACCCCCCAGCTGGGCTCTGCCCTGATCTGGGAAGTCAGCCTGGGGATTCTCTCTCCCTCTCCCTCTGCCCCTACCCTACATGTGCTCTCTCTTGCTCTCTCTCAAATAAATCTTTTTTTTTTTTAAAAGAGTATCTAGGGATGCCTGGGTGGCTCAGTGGGTTAAAGGCTCTGCCTTTGGCTCAGGTCATGATCTCAGGGTTCTGGGATCAAGCTCCACATTGGGCTCTCTGCTCTGCAGGGAGCCTGCTTCCTCCTCTATGCCTGCCTCTCTGCCTCCTTGTGATCTCTGTGTGTCAGATAAATAAATAAAAATTAAAAAAAAAAAAGTATCTACTTCTTAACATTTTGTGAGAATATAATGATAAAATTCTGATAAAGCATTGAGCATCATTTTTATTATTCCTAAAATAGTGACTAAGTGTATGGACTCTGACTGCCTGGGTTGAATCCTGGCCCCTCCGTCCACTGGCTGTGTGACCACAGGGCGGAAGGCGGTGATCTCTCTGTGCTTCTCTCTCAGAGGGGCGTTGTGAGGGTGAAATGTGAGGGTGTGAACGGTGGCACCCGACGTATACTCGGCAGGCTGCCAGTGGGAGCTGTTCTCGGTGGGAGGCCCAGCTCCCGGCTCAGCTGCCCCTGTATCCGGGCCGGTCTTGGGCCTCCACGTGAAAAGAAGTAGAATCATGGCTCTTCAGATACCGTGCCTCCCAGCCAGGCCCTGTTCACGGATATGACTCCACGAGCAGCCCCCTCCCAAACGTTGCTCTCCGCCGCAAAGCGGCCCTGTGACGGAGCCTGCCTCCTCCCTCACCCAGGCCGCTCCCGTGTCTTCACTCTCAGGAAGCGTTTGGCCCCGTTGCCCTTGCTCTGCCTACCCAGGGGATGGATTAGGTCTAGCCCTGTTGGAAGACAGGAAGGACGAGATGACGACCTCCAGGAAGCCTCTGTGCAAATCCGTGGCCCTTTCCCAGAGGGCCTTCACCTTGGGTGTGTTGAGTTGGCCCCATGGGCTCGGGGCACCCAGGTGTTTGCTTTGAGTCAGGCCTGGGGCTGGTCTCCGGCCTTTGTAGGCAGGGTGGAGATCCCAGTCTGCCAGGGCCCCAGGTTAATAGTCGACTGGCGGAACTGAGGTTTAACTGAGATTTGGCTTTGGAAATTGGGGCCAGGCTCTCTCAAAGGGCTGAGCAGAGGCAGAGCAAGGAGACCATGCTTTGGACCCAGGCCAGCAAGGAGGAGCCCTGGGAGGCAGGGAAGGGTGGGTTTCCGTCGCTGCCTGGGCATGGAGCCCAACCCCATCCTCTGGGGCGCGGACTGGCCCCATCAGGTTCTCCAGCTTCACGCGTGCGTGTGTGTGTGTGTGTGTGTGTGTGTGTGTGTGTGTGTGAATGAGAGAGACTGGGTGTGTTTGTGCCGAAGGGTTTCTGTGTATGGTTGGAGTTGTGCTCTTTGCACACATCAGCCTTTCTGCCGACTGAGCTGTTTGTAGAAGAAGCCTGGGCAGAGGGCTGCCTCCGCTCATCCACTCAAGCTGCTGGTCCCTCAAGGGGCTGGCAGGCTGGGCAGCCCCGGGATCTAGACCCTGCCCCAGGGGGTAGTTGGAACTGCACTTTGTACTCAGCTTCTGGTATTTATGGCAAATAATACACTGGGAGCAGAGGACAGAACAGGGAGTTACAGGGCAGGAGGAAGGGGGACTCCTCAGACAGCTCAGCCTCTCCTGGGACCAGTGCTGGGGTGGTGAAAAAGTCCAAGGGCCCCGGTTTTATAGGCTCAGTTCAGGAGTCGCCAAGACACTGCCCTGAAAAACCAGGCTCTGCTCTTCCCAGAACTTTGGTCTCTGCTCCAGAGGAGGAGCACGTGGGAGGGCAGGGAGAGAGGCTGCTGCTTCCCCCCATTCCACTCCAGCAGGCTCGCACCCCTCACCCTCTGGGTCCAGACATCAATGGAATGGAGGAAGAACATGACCTAGAGGACAGATCACTGTCCAGCCCACCTCGAGGCCAGCGGATCTAGAGGATATGACCTGGAGGATATGACCCGTTCGGGAGCCTGAAGAGAAAATGAGTGGGAGGAGGGGGCATGAAGGTGGAGAGAGCAGGGGTCCGAAGGACTGAAGAGCCCCAGGGGCTGCGATGGGGAAAGGAGCCACTTAGTGGCCAGACGTAGAACTGCAAAGGTGTCCCTGCAGGCGGGGCCTGGGTGTGGAGAAACTCCGGCTCGGTGCCTGTGGGTCCCGGAGAGGGGCTGAAAGCACCCTGACCTCTCAGTCCAGAACAGCCAGGAACACCCAGCAGCTACCAGGGAGAGGTGATCCAGGTTTGCAGAACAAGGGAATTGTGAAATCAAGCGACACGAGAGGTTATGAATGGAGAGGCCCATCTTGATGGCCGGCGTCATTAGGAGGGGCTGGGGCTGCAGCAGAGGTTAGGGTTTGGGTAATCTGAGCAACCTGGATGGTTGAGGGGGTGCTGCTAGATGTCACTGGGGCTGAGCAGAATGGGTCCCAGAGGGACTTCAGCAGACAGCTGCCAATTCCTTAGACCTCCGTTCGGGACCCCGAGCTCCTGCCTGGAACCACCCTCATCCATCTTTCCAGACTCCCTGTCTTCTCTTTCTTCTGAGCACTCACAGCCAGAGCTACAGAAATGACCAGGAGCCTGGTTTTTAATGGAGAAGCTGTGATGCCTGGGGGCACTCTACAGGTCAGGGAAGCAGTGCAGGGCTGCGGCAGAGAGCCAGACAGGAAGGTGCTGCCACACCTCTTCCTCCCCAGCTCAGCTAGCTGGGGTCTCTACCCTGCGAGGGAGAGGTCTTCAGACACGGCTGTGTGTCCTCTCAGGTGTCTGTTTAATCCCAGTTCCAGAGGAGGGCACTCAGGCTGGAGGGGAGAGGTGGGAGCAGGATGGGAGGCTCCAGAAATGCAGGGTGGGAGTCAGAGAGGGGAGCCAGGCTGGAGGGAGGAGCGGGAAGCGGAAGCCCAGAGCACAGAGCAGCAAGCCGGCCTGTAGGGAAAAAGAGGCAGAAGCTATCTTACAGATTTCCCTGGGGGACGTGCAGTTCTGGGACTTCTCACCCCTAGCACCCTCCCCCCTACCCCCATCCAGGCTGGACCATCATCCAGAAGGGCTTGTATAAAGCCTCAGCTTCTCAGCCCAGGGCCCAAGCTAAGCTCCCCATCCCTTTCAGAAGCCCTACAGTGGCTCCTCTCCCTCAGCTGGTTAATTCCCACTTCCGTGCTTTCCTGGCACCTCGGCCTTGAAACAGGCCCTTCTCCTGTACCTGCTAACCCTTGCCCATCTCTTCCTCAGAGAGCTCAGGGCTCTGGAAGGCCTCCTGTGCCAGGGCAAGACAGCAGGCCTCAGCATTCTGTGGAGCTTTTATGTGGCCTAACGTTGCTGCTTTCTCTAGCAATTTCCTCAGGGATGGCAGGGGGTGATCTTGTCTTCTCTGAATGGAACCCCCCTGAGGCCAGGGACTCTGAGTTTGGGATACTTTGCCAGGAGGTATTTTTAAAAGCTTAGACTCTGAGAAAGAGCTGGAGGGTCCTCAGGGATCATCCAACCCAGTGGATCTCAGGGTCTTGGGGAGAATCACCCAGATTCTGGACCCACCCCCAGAGTTACTGATTCAGCGGCTCAGGGGTGGAGTCGGAACCTTGCTGGCGGTACCGGTATACCTTGACTGAGAACCTCCAGCTTTGGAGATGAGGGGAGCAAATACTGCCCCAAAGCAGAAATGATCTGCCCAAGGTCTCCAGGGGCTGGAGCCAGGACTGAGTCGACCCAAGCTGACCCCCATCAACGTACCACACTGGGCCCGAACCAACAGCCATCGTCCTAGAGCTCCTATTGTCTATTAGAGGTTGGTGGGCCCCAGAAGAAGGGAGCTCGTCTCTAGGTACCTCTACTGTGAGGTTGGAGACTTGGCGGCGTCAAACATCTTCTTCCGGCCTTCCATCCCGGACATGGCCTCCACGTTCTTCCTCCAGTCACCCACCTCCACAGGCCGCTCCTATGGGGGGCCACACACACACATGTTGGAGACCAAGCAGGCCGGGGGGCAGCTGGGGGCCCTCCAGGCACCAGAGAAACTAGGTGAGGGAAAATCAGCCTCTTTGACAAGAGGAAATCCCAGCACCCCTGCCCCACGGGTGAGGCCCAAGGACAGATTTGGGGTAGACAAGGGACAAGCTGAGGTTTCACTGGAAGAAGGAAGCTGTGTCAACTGGGAGTTCTGGATGATCGCAATGGGGTGCCGGCGTCAGTTCCCACCCTGGTAAACCACAGCCCAGCCTTGCCTCCAGACCCACGCCAACCTCCTGGTCTGGTGCTCAAGGCAAGCTCAAGGCCACCTCTTCTAAGAAGCCTACCTCCTCCTAAACTGGCTCATTTTCCATTTCACCAGCATACAACCTGCCATTTCCTCTCTCTATGAAGCCCCTTGGGCCGAAGACCATGTCTTTCATCCATGTTCCTTCTAGAGCCCATCCATTCTGAGTACATATATCGAGTTCAATCAGCTCTGAGTGATTTGTTGCTGAATGAGTGATTGAACTCAGTTCTCCAATGTCTGTGCTCATGTGTCCAATGGCCACAATGACCTAATGACCTGCTGTCTTTTTTCCCCTCTAGTGACAGAGGGCACTATCTCCCTGGTCACCCTAATTGCACATTCTCTTCACACCTGGGTGCTGTTTCTACTTTCTTATTCAGTCTGGCTTCCTCTGGGTCCCAGTTTCCTCCTCAGATTGAGAGCAGCCTGAGGGAAGGGAGCAAAGAGATTTTCTTTCTCCCAAGGAAAATCACAAGACTCCATCACTCCAAGAGGGTTCTAGAATGTTCTATCTGGCTGCCTGGCCTCCAACAGGAGCTCCTGCCTGAGGTTATGTGACAGAGTGACAGGTGATAGGACAGGGGGTGAAAGGTTCTGAGAAGAAGGGTCCTCACCTTCTCTGTGTCTTCCTTCTTTACTGACTTCAGGTTGGCCCGCAGATCCATAGACACCTTGTGCTTGGAGCCCAGTAGGGCCCGGAGCATGGCGTCAGCCGAGACACGGACCCGACGCAGTGGTGGACGCTTGAATTTTCCACGGAGGTCCAGCACCTTCAGCTTTAGGTCCTTAATCTGCAGGTGAGAAGGAGCAAGAGTCCAATGGTGAGGGAACACCCCAGAGCACCCTTCCTGAGGGTCTCAGACTTCTAAGGTTCCAGCCAAAGCTACACCCCACATTCTCCAGCTTCCAGGCCAGACCCTCTGGGACACTCAGACCCACCCATCCCTTTCGGAACAGGCACAGGTGTTTGTTGATAAATGAATGAGTAAATGGACAGATAAAGCACATCTCTGTCATGTTAACGGGAATAGATGGGGCAGTCCTACCAAACTCAGCACAAGTCTGGCTTGGAATGCTCTTCGCAGTGTGGGGCTGCTTCCTCCTATCCCTGTGGCCCATTCCTGCTTCTAACTAGTCCCTCCCCGTGAGCCTTCAAAGCAGCTCATTGAGAACACAGCCTTGACCCAATCAGGTGGATAAACCCCCAAGTCCTACACCCCCTAGGGGAAGTTCCGAGGGTGCTATCTCTGGAGGGAATTCTGGGGAGATTAGTGATGCCACAAATCATCATTTCTGCTGGGGAGAAAAGGGAAGAGAGTAATCTCTGATCCCGCTCCACCCCCTCCTCCCTGCTCAAACAAGCACCCAGGAGTAGCCGCCAGAGCAGCAGGAGCTCTGCCCCACCACATGGGAGGAGAGTCTGCACGGAGCTCCTACTCCCACACCCCACGCCGAGGGAACGCTGAGCACCGCAGTGGGGCGGGGGGTAGCCACCAGCCCTGGTCCCACAACCACCACTGTGTGACCCAGACCAAAGTTCTCAGCCTCTCTGAACCTCAGCGTCCTCCTTTGCAAGGTGCAGATAATAGCATCTGCTTCATCCAGAAGAGCGTAGGGAGGATCAAAGGATGCAGTGCACATGAGAGCCATCCACAAAGGGAAGAGGTTATTAACCAGCATGTGATTGTTGGTGTGGGTGAGCAAAGAGGGCAGCTCCTCTTAGACCGAAGAGCCTGCATGGCAGGTAGGGAGGAAGTCTGTGCTTTTCATCTGTGTGATTATCCTCTCCCTGCCCATCTCCAGCCCTTTGGGGCCGGACTGGAGGGACCAGAACTTCCCACGTGGTCACTTGCCAAACCCTGCAGAAGGAGGGGGACCTAGTCCAAAGTTCCAGCCTCAGTGCCCATGCCCTGCCCCCACCACGCAGCCAGCCTGGGCTAGCCATGCCCCTCTCCTCCTGCAAGCTCACCTCCCTGGTGTTGTGGAGACATTTGGCCTCAATGTCATATCTCTCCTCATCCACCACCTCCACCTTGGCATGCAGGTCCCGGCACAGGTCCTGGGGAAAGCAAGGTTCGTCGCACAGGAACAGAAGAGGGGAGAGGAGTCATTTGGACCCCAGCCTCCCTTTCTGCCTCCTTGCCCGGTGGCTTTGCAATACCTACATTCTGGAAAGGAGCTGATACACCCCTTCCCTCTGAGGTTCATGGCTGCTAAGAGCTCCCTGCGTAAACCCTTTGTTTTTCTTTCTGAATGTCATCGTTTTCTTTAAAAAGTTTTCTTACAACAAAAACAATATAAGCAGGGGCGCCTGGATGGCTCAATGGGTTAAAGCCTCTGCCTTTGGCTCAGGTCACGATCTCAGGGTCCTGGGATCGAGCCCCACATCGGGCTCTCTGCTCAGCAGGGAGCCTGCTTCCTCCTCTCTCTCTCTCTGCCTGCTTCTCTGCCTACTTGTGATCTCTGTCTGTCAAATAAATAAATAAAATCTTAAAAAAAAAAGAAAGGAAGGAAGGAAGGAAGGAAGGAAGGAAGGAAAAAGGAAGGGAAAAAGGAAGGAAGGAAAGAAAGACAGAAAGAAAGGGGATCTACCAGCACCACCCCCCAGAGGCCTGTGCGAGGACATGAGACCGTACTAGGGAAGAGCCCCTTGGGAAGGAACGGAGACGGGAGCCCCAGTGTTAGTGCAGGCTCTGGCCACCCGGGCCCAGAGCTCAGCCCCGCAGACTCACCTGCAGGGCACTGAGGGACAGGCCGCGGGTCTGCAGCGTGGGGATGCGCTCAGCCAGGTAGCGGGCCTTCTCCGCCTCCCGCTCCTCGTGCTCCTGCTCCCAGCACTCCTTGGCCTTGGCCAGCATCAGGCTCTGCACAGGACAGAGCCTGCTGAACCATGGGCCCAGGGCCCTTGCGCTTCCCACCCAGCATCAGGGCTCGAGGGGAAGGAGGACCCCAGGCTGGTACCAGCTTGGCCCCTGGCACTACAAACACCGTGTCCTCTCATGCTGGTCAGGGCCCAGAGCAGGCAGCTCTGGGAGCACGTGGATGAGATGGTCCCGAGGCCTGCAGGTGTGTGTGTGACCCGCTGGTGGACCAGGTGAGAAGGAACCCTGGGCCACCACACACGGTGTCTCTAGGCCCCCGGAGCTGTTTTCCTTCACAGTCTTCCCCGTAGCCACTTCTGTTCTGTTTCAGCCCACAGAGCTCCAAAGAGAGAAACTCTGGCCAAAATAATGCAGGCCCTCTGGCCGCCACCCGTGGATGAACGGCTGCAAACTGGTCCCTGCCTTCCCTCAGGAACCTGGGCAGGAGCCGGGTCTCCCTAGTTTTAGGTTTCCACTCAGCGACCACCTGGCTCCCAGCAATGGCCGGCCTCCCTCCTCAGCCTCCGCCCTTTGGCCTCCTTCCTCTTCACTATCCCCTGACCCTCCACACCCCCGCAGAGTCTCCACCACACCCCCTCTGCCTCCCACTGGCTCTCCCCCCAGAGCCAGCATAAAGCCTCACCTTCAGCAAGAGCTTGCGTGAGGCCGTGATCTTGGACTTTCTCTGATGGTGAGAAGGAGAGAGACGGGTGGTGAAGTAGAGGCTGCAGACGGGAAATCTGGTCTAGGCCGGCGTGCGTGTCCTCCAGATTCACCACCATTATACCCAGAATCCTCGCCCCTAAACGTCCTAAGAATCCTAACGTCCCAGAATCCTAGCGTTCCCCATCTTTGTGATTTAACCCCTCAAAGTCGAGGAATGCTGTCGTCAGTGACCGCAACCTTGACCTAGGCTGACCTAGGCTGAAGCCCTCACTTTCAATCCTGGTTCTAGTGCTGGTGGGATCCAGTGTGGGTCACATGACCTCTATGGCCACCTCCTTCCTCATCTGTAAATAAGGACGCCGAGACCCACCTTCCTCAGTCCACAGAATTATTACAGACAGAATGACATCATGGGTGCTCGAGTCCTTTGAAAGGCATGAAACAGACACACCCACTTAGCGCTCGGCACGGTAATATCCCAGTACCTCGATGATCTATCATGTCCGGAAACAAGCTGTGAATTTCACGCATCAGGAAGTATGTCTTGCTAGACATCACGGCTTTTTTTTTTTTAATGTCAACACCATCCATCTTCGTCTTTCTCAGGTATAAAAACATTGTTTTCTCTTCTTACTAAAAATACTTGATACATTCTTGCCCACTCTGTATGCTCGCACAAGCCTTCGCTTGCAGCAGTGTCCCTGCACCCCCCTGCCACCAGGGGAGGGGCCAGTAAGGAGCGCTGCTCAACCCCTAACTAATGAGGCTGTGAGGCCTTCTGAGCACTTGTAGCTCCTCCCGACCATGGGCTGTCGATTCTGGCTGCTGCCAGAGAGCAGCGGTCTACTGGAACTGTGCTGTGCGTCAGGAAGGCATAGTGAGCAGGCTCTAAGGGAGAAAATGGGGGAGGATGAATGGGCTTCGTAGTTCATGCATGGGATGTGGGACTTCCACTCCCACTGTTCAGAAGGGTTTCTTTGTCCCTTCCTCTCCTAAAGCGGGGTTTGGGCTACGTTTCAGGTTAGGGTGCTTGTGGGAGAAGTGGCCTGTTGCCACGATCAATACCACCCACAGTTTATATCCTGTCGTGCACCCATGGCAAATGTCTGTTGCAGTGTTGTTTCCCGCCTCTTGGTGAGTGGATAGGCCACCTCGTTTGACCATTGATCAATGGCAACTCACTTTAATAGGAGCCTCAGCAAAACTGAGAAATGTATGTAGCTATTGAGAAACGGTAAACTGGATTCCCTCTGAGAATCTCTGTGCCAAACGTCCCTTCTGTCAGGGCTGATGATTCCCACCCTTGTCAGACCAGAGTCCACAGCCCGATCCCTCCGGTTCCTGACCTTGCACGGGGCCCAGGCTGTGTTCTCAGCAGCCTCGATAAATCAGGACTGTTTCAGGGTCAGCGTTATCTGAGACCTGAGGGACGTGTAAGGACACCTCTTTGCTCCTCTCTCGATGTTTGGTCATTGGGCAGGGGTAGAATAACCCAATGGCGATCCCTTGTTACTGGACTGACTCTGTCCAAAACAGGATGGTCCCTCGGGCCTAGACAAGTGAGCAAGAATGGTGAGATACCCCAGATCTCACTTACCTCGCTTCAGGCATCCATCACAAGAAGGACAGGAGGAAAGAGCAAAAGACAGAGTGTGAATAATGCAGAAGACATAAGAAACAGCAGAACAACGTGGACGAGCTTGGGCAGTGATGGGGTGGTGACAACCACACACCAGAAGGACAGTGGGCATCAGGCAGGGAGACCAGTCAAGGGCTCCGGCAGAACAGAATACAACTCCGGTGGCCCTCTGGACTACTGAGTTCTTGCTGGGAGGCGTTAGCCATTGTAAGTTGGGGTGGAGTGGTGGAAGTTCAGGGAAGCCTCAACACAGGGTTCCGGCATGGGAAAGCTTCCGTCCCTGGCCTTGTGGGCAAATTCCCAAAGCTTTGTTCATCTGTCGAGCCAAATCATGACCTGGCACATGCATTTCATCTGGCCTGTGCAGACACGAACTCTGTAAGAGGCCACAGAGGTCTTCCCCAGGCAACCTGGAGCATAGGTTCTGCTCAAAGGCAAGCAGGACACGTGGTGACACAGGGGACCTAGTACTCAGGACTGTTTCTTTATGAGAACATGATCTCCAGGGGAGCTGCTTCGGGGTTTGAACAGATGGAGCCTCCCCTATGGGGCTGAAATCTGCAGGACAGGGGGTGCAGGGCGGGTGGGGCTACTTACACTTCAGGCATGGTGGTGGTCGGGGTCAGGTGGCAGCACCTGGGGGCACAAAGCAAGCAAGTTGTAACTTTTGTCTCCCAACCCAGCTGGGCCCTGGGGTTGTGTCAGCCGCCTGGCCCAGGAAAGCCAGACAACAGGAAGAAGAAATCAGACGGAATGGATTCCAACAGGTCCAGGACAAGAAAAATATTTGTCCATTGATTCTTCTTTTCATTCATTCCCTCATTCTCTCACAAGACAGAGGAAAATCTTAGAAATGCAGAGAAGCACTCTAAGAACCGTAAGTGGCTCTGTTGGACAGGTACGTAGGGCGGAGGTCTATGAACTACAGACCCCAGGCCAAACCTGGCCCCCGGCCTCGTGTTGCGTAAAGGGTGTACAATAAAGAATATGCAGCAGAACATACAAAACCTAAAATATTTACTATCGAGCCCTTTCCAGCAAAGTCTGCCAGCCCTTATAGGGAACAGAATAGAATCCATAGAAATCTGTTTGAAAAGTGAGGTCTGGGGCCCTTCACAACGTGCTGAGTTTAGAGTCTCTCCAGCGGACGAAGGCGTCCCTGCAATTCTGCAAGAGGGGAGAATCCGAAAGAGGGGGAGCACAGAGCAACGATGGGACTTAGGTAACTGCCATTTGGGCCAGCTCCAGGGGGCGCTCTTCCCGCGCTGGGCCGTGTCCTTGTGCCTGGGCGGGCGCACCTCGCGGGCACAGTGTGACTGACAGCGCAGGGGTGGGGTGGGGAGGGGGCCCTGCGCTGCCCCAAGGGGCTTAAACTAGCAGGCCGGGCAAATCCTGCAGTCTACTCTCATCTTTATCTGACCCTCTCCAGGCCGGTGTTCCTCTCTGCAAAAATCCGGGTGAGATAAATTGTTGTCCACTGAAAAAAGCTCTTAAACGCTTCGTTCAAACCAAATTTTACTTGGAAGCAAAACAAATTCAAGCAATGCGAGCCAGCGCCACAGGCTGAAAGGGGTACCTAGGAGTCCCGCGGCCTTCGGTGAGGGCCCCGGTCTGCGGAGCACAGTTCGAAGCCCCCCGACTGGGTTGTCCTGGGGCTCCCTTCACCACTGATAGTTGGGGAACCCAGGCCAAGAAGGGGGTCCTTGAGGTGGCACAGGGGGACACTCCAAAGCCAGACCCGACCCACCATCTTGCCTGGGCCTGGACAAAGAGCATTCCAGTAGAGGGTGGGGTCATGCAAAAGATCAGGGCAAGGAGAAGGACAACTCTGGCGGGAGCAGGTGTGCGAGGCAGGCATCCCGAGCTGGGTTGGGAGGTGAAGGATGGGGGAGACGTGTGTATGCATGGGGAGACGGGGGGCAGGACGTGCAGGGTCAGGAGTTAGAATTTGGCCCAGGAACCTGGTTTGGTGGGGGGGGGGGTGGAGGCGGGAGGGCAGAATCTAAAGGATGTTTGTAAAGTGGCTCAGTTATTTCATTCCAGAGCCACTTCTCTCCTCTCCCTGTGTGCCTGTGAAGCCTCCTCCCCCAGCCCATGAATGGGACTCGGCCACCTGTCCTGAGTCTCCCCCAACTGCCAGAAAGCCGTCTGGGCCTCCCACCTCTGCCTCTGCCGCCTGGGGAGGGTGAGGCCTGGGGTGGAGAAGGGGGAAAGGGAGTGTGACCCCAGAGTCTCAGCTGTCACCCGGGGGCACAGAAGGAGAGGTAGGATCCAACCCATAAATTCCCCAGATATTTGGCTGAAATTAGATTTTATCACCAGCTGTTTATTCTGAGGGCTCCACTCCTCTGAAGACAAGTAAGTAAGTCCAAAAAGAAACACGAGCTGGTGAAGAAACACCTCCAGGTCCTTCCGTCCATCACCACCGCCCTGCCATAATGCCATCCCCAGGAGGCAGCAGGTCTCGGCTGAGTGGGGATGTGCCTCCCCCCTGGTGGGCATTTGGCCATGACCCCGCCTCCCTTGGAGAGCCCACTGTCACCAGCATGGGGCCCTCCTGGCCCCGGCCAGCCCCGGTCTCCTGCCAAGCTCCAGGGTCCGCCCCCCAGCTTGCCCCCTGACAGATGCCAGGCCCCGGGGTCCCCAGCCTGTGCTCTGATACCCACCAGATGGGACCCCTTGACAGGTCCTGTGGAAGACAAGCAGAAACCTGATAAGAAGTCAGGATGCAGATAGCAGCGAATGTGAGGTCCGAGGGCTAGCATTCCATCTCCCCCACAAGTAGCAAGCGAGGAGATAATTAGAAAATCCACCGCTGGAGGGAGGGAGTGAAGGATGGCCAGGGGTTGACTCAGAGCTGGGCTTTCCCTTCCCCGAGGCCCTGTGGGGTGGACTGGGAATATCTACTAGCCTAGGGGACTGAGGCTGAGCGTATGAACGTCCGTGTGCGTAAGGATAGGTGTGTAAGTGAGTGTGTGTGTGTGTGTGTGTGTATAGGGACAGGAGCCAGTCTTTTTCACACCTGATAATCAGGGACACAAATTTCTGGTTAGGCTCATGTTCTTCCCTCTGCTCCCCACCCCCTGACCTTGGACCCCAGTTCAAGGGCATCCCAGTCTTCTTTGATCATTAACAAGCATTATATTCCCACACCCCTCACACCCTCCATCTTGAGCTCTTAGCAGGAAAGCCTAACCTCAGAGCCACTGTGGGGTCGACAGTCCCCCAAATCCAGTGGCTCGTACTGTCTGTCGTCCACCCCACCCCACCCCCCAGCCACGGGTCCCAATATAGAAGGTGTCCTCTGTTTTGCCTTCACAGACTCTCGTGCCCCAACCCCAAATGCTGTCACCATTGGCCTTCCCTCTAGAGGGCCCCACCAACTACTTTCTACTCCTCGGAGCCAGGAGCAGTAGACAGTGGGGCTGGAGTCTGCCCACAGCGGCTCTTGCTCTGCTATATAGGTGGGTGGGCAAGGGGAGCCAAACATGTCCCTCAGAGACAAAGAATAAAGAGGCAAGATGGTTTCCTCAGTCCTCAGGGGCTGGGGGCTGGTCTTGCAGGCTCCCCCGAGTCCCACACACCAGAGCCCCTTCTTTGTCTTCTGCTATAGGCGTTGCCCACCTTCATTGCTCGTCAGGCTCTTCCTAAACTTCCAAATGCAGCCCCGCCACCCCTCCCTGCTGATTCCCAATGCCACCGCCTTCCTCTGGGCGCCCTCTCCCTCCCGGACCTGCTGGGAAGCCTGGGGGTATAACACAATCCACCAGGCTCTACCCTGGGGCCCCTTGAGCAACCTTGTGGGCAGTTCTGCTCCTGGCTCTTAGCCTGAAAATGGGCAGTGGAGATTTTTACCTCCAGTTACAGTTTTGCAGGAGAGAGGTCATTCCTAAGGATAAAGGACTGTGGAAGCATCTTAGGACCGTTCCTCCGGCAAACCCAAATGTACAGGCCATGGCATAGGTCTTCCTTCTCCAAGCCCTGTGTCTTCTCTAACTCAAGCCCCGGTTTCTCTCTCTGGACTCAACCTAGATCCGCAGTTCTGGGCTGCAACCGCTTACCTCGTTCAGGCTCTGGGAGCTGGGCTGGCCTGTGTCTCGCCGAGGACTGCAGACTGTGAGGGGCAGACAGAGGGGAGGCTATGAAAACTATGGGCCACAGCAACTGGCCAGTAAAAATAGAACAGAGCCTCTGCCCCTCCTCCAACCCCCTCCCACCACACACACACTCCCCTCACAGAGCAGACACACGCTGCAGCACATACCACAGACCCGCCCTGAAGACACGTGTGTCCAAGATCAGGGTACACACAGATCCTGTGCACACAGAGGCCACCGACGGAGTCCAACCAGCACCCCCCTAGGGGGACGCCAGCTGAAGAGGGGAGAGAATGAGCGGCCAGACCAGAGGAGGCACTGAGCAGCAATAGCGGGACCAGTGCATAGCCCAGGGCTCTGGTTGGGGGGGCACCAGGAGGCTTGGGGGGCCCAACAGGGGCTGGGGGAGGATTAACTGTGTCGCTGACCTACATCTCTCACAAGGAAATGTAGAAATCAGATCCCTGAGCCCATACTACAAAAGCCTAAGAGGGCTAAAGACTTCATCTGGGGGTTCTCGTGTGGCTCTGGTCCATGGGCCCTAAGAGTTTGCTTGGGCTTGGGAGTGATGTCAACAGCATGGCAGGCGAACTCCAGCGAAGGTTCCTGGGGCTGAGCCAAGGGGCTGGTCGCAGCAGCACTCACCTTTATGCACGCAGAGTTCTGAGAGTCTGTGGACGCTCTGCAACCCCCTCCAAGTGAGCTTCCGGGAATCTAGGTTACCCGGGTTCCAAGCGGCACCCCACATCCCGCGTGCCTGGGACCCAGTAAGACTAACTCACCTTCTCCCCTGCCTTGCCCTCGGTCTCCAGCCAGAATCCAGGGGGCTGGTGCCATGGAGGCCGCACCTGTTTACTGGGTATTTTTAGGACAGTTGATGAACACATAATACCCACCCTATAGTCAGAGAAAGACAATGCCTGCTATGTTAATCCTGTGACTATTATCGTCGGTCATCTCCTGGGCCAGGCTCCCAGGCTGGGACAGGACAAGCAGGATACTGACCCCCTCTTGGAGGCCAGCCAGAGGCCTCCCAGGCAGTGGGAGGTTAGGGAGCTGGTGGACAGGGGTGTGCTAAGGAGACACACCCACAGAGTCTACGGAGGGACGGAAGGCCCCGTCCTCCGGCTACTGCCATTCTGGTGCCCAACAGAGGCTGCTCCAATTCGGTTCTGCTCAGGTCAATTTGAGAACGCTCCCATGCTGGAAGGCTTCCAGGGAGAAGGGACAGGGTCTGGGAAGTTGTAGGGCTTAGAGGCATAGGATTCTGGGTACAGGGCCTGGGATGGACAGTAAGGACAGACAACCACCAAGGAGCAGTGGGAGGTCAGAGAAGGGTGTCTTTGAAGGCTGGGGTGAGTCCTCTAGAATTTAGAGCATCGGCTTATCATGTTTATCATTTATACAAGAATTTTCTTACAAGAAGTTAAGATGCACCAAAAGAATGAATTATCTGGATAATTCTGTGTTTTGGAGGGGAAGCACTAAGAAAACATTGACAAATGGAAGAACAAATGAGGGTCAGCAGGGACCACAATGAATCACAGCCTCTGAGGGCCTTGGGGTGTCAGCCATGCTCAGTCCCTAAAGGGACAGAGTGGGGCCAGGATGCCTCATCCAGGCCCCATCGACACCCCTCCACACCGTGTGGTCCAGCTCTCCACTCTCACTTCCACCCCAAGCTGTCAGCCTCTTACCTGCTGTCTGTTCACAAGTGGCCTTCAAAAGTGGGACTGTCACCCCCTGTGGTCCCTGAACCTGCCCCAGTCTTCCTTCACCTGTGGACCACTCTGGAGGCAGAGGCCTCTGGGGTCCGCCTGCAAGGCTGGTGATTTCTGCTGGGAAGATGCCCAGGACCCGGCTGAGAAGGCCACCGCTGGATGGCATTGGCCCTGGGCCCCACTCTCCGCCCTGGCCGAGTGTGCTTCTGCAGACTTTCTCCTGCCTTCCTCGCTCACTGTCACCCTCCTTAAAAGCAACCCCCAGCTCAGTGCTTCTCTGCCACTTACCATCCTCCCTGTGGAGCAGGAGATACGGTCGTCCGAACTCTGAGGCTGTGTCTCTTTTTTTTGCACAGACACCCACCTAGCCAGGGGAGATCCTCCCCAGACACAGAGCCAGAAATAGTCCTCATGGCCCCGTAAGACCCCCAAGCAGTACTCCCTGTGGTGGGCTGAATGAAGGCCGCCCAATGTGGCCCCTGTCCTAATGAACAAAACGTGAACATGTTACCTACCAGGGAAAAAAGTACTTTGCAGATCTGATGAACTGAAAGAGCTTGAGTTGGAGAATTATCCTGGGTTATTTATGTGGGCCCAGTCTAATCACATGGGTCCTGATCAGACTGAGGCATTAGGATCAGGGTCAGTAGTAGGACACCTGATAAAGGAAGAAAGATCAAAAAAGAGAGAAGATGCTGTTATGTTGCTGGCTTGGACGACAGAGGATGTGACCTTGAGCCAAGGAATGTGGGAGCCGCTAAAACCTGGAGAAGTCAAGGAAACAGATTCTCCCCTCAGAGCCTCAAGACCGAAGAAGGCCTTCTGACACCTTGGCTGCTAGACCAATGAGACTGATTTTGGACTTCTGCCCTCCAGACCTGTAAGATAGCAAACTTGTATTCTTTCAAATCACTAGGGTTGTGGAAATTTGTTATACCCGCAGTGAGACCCTAACATACTCTGTAATGCCTTGGGCATTCACGAGACCAGGACTTCATGATTCGGGCTGGGCTCAGGAGGCCAGGAAGAAAAATGGCGGGCCTGGTGGCACTCAGATCCAGTGTCCCCTGGGCCCGACAGCCCAGAGCAGACCCTCATGCATCCCTGGCCAGAATCCAGCCCACCAGGGCCTGGCTTCCTGGAAGTCAGCTCTGAACTTGCCCAGAGGATCCCAGGATGTCAGAGCAGGAAGACTGCCCAGGGCAGTCACTGTCCCCTGGAGGAAAGAGAGGCCCCGAGAGAAGGGGCCACTCAGTGAGTGGACCACGTCTCCTAAAGGCCAACCTGGCACTCTGTCCCCTTGGCTACACCCAGTTGTCTCCCTATCATCCCTCCTTGAACTCTCCGATAATCCTGGCTCTGCCTTTTACCCTCACACGTGCCCTCCAGGTGCCCTGGAAAGCGACGCCCCACAGCCAATGGGGGCTCCTGCAACCAGGTCGGGCTTGCTGCGAGGTCCATGTGAGCTGAACAACCCCCACAGCTGCACCTGGCTGCCCCAGCCCTAACCTACTAGAACCTTCGTCCTCCGGCTCTCTATTCTCTCCTGTGAGGTTGCACTCACTCTCTTGTGATCCCTTCTGTGAACAGTTTTGTGTGAAATGCTCAGACTGATCCTGTTCACACACCTCAACCGGATTCATCTCCAACCCCGCCCTGTATAGAGCCAGTGAATGGAGCTTTGGCCCTCCCCTCCGCCACCCTTAGCCTGACCCTGCTGCAAGCCTTCTGGACCCTAACACAATGTAGGGTCACCGTGATTGACCCAGCAGCGGTGTCCTCTCTGAAACTCAGCTTCCTCATTTAGACGATTACTTTAGTGGCCCGAGGGTGAGCCTGGCCTCCTTAGGGACGCGCTCTCCCTGGGGCAAAGCTGATGGCCTTCCCTTACCTTCTTTTGAAGTTCAGGGAGAGTCTGGGGCAGCCATGACCTGGGTCCAGGTGGTCTGTGGCCCTCTCAGATCTCCCAAGACTTCCCCGCTCGATGGAAAACAGATGCAACAATTGCTGGAAAAGGAATGAGAACCAGGACTCGCTGGATCTAGGGAGAAAGGGACCAACCCAGGAAGAGGGAGCAATTTGGTGTAGATGAGGGGAGGGGAAAAAACCTGGAGGGGTTTCCAGCCTCTGGTCCCACGGCTCCCAATGTCCCGGGGCTGGGGAGGCCACAGGGTGTGGAAGGAAGTGTCTGGCCAGAGGAGCTAAGCCTTGTAAGGCTGTAGGTTGTGGAGTCAAGGCCCCATCCCCTCAGCAGTGACACCTGTCAGCCAGACAGCCCTCGAGACTGTCCGGGCATTGTCTGGGAAGCCAAGGAGCCCAGATTAGCAAGTGACAGGCTCAGCCTGCCTCCCAGGCAGCCCTGCCCCCACGCACTCCAGCCATCACCTCAGCAGCCCCCAGTCCCCTCCCTGCCTTCTCTGTCCACCTCCTCTTAAGCCCATCAGTTGATCCAGGGCCAGGTTTCCCCGCAGCTGTGTTCTGAGAGGAGGCAGGGCTATGGGCCGAGGAGACCAGGGCAGAAGGAACAAGGAACTAAAAGCTTTCCGATTCACCCTTCAAATTTCTGCCACAACCTAGACTCGCCATTAAAGCCTATGGCATTGGAGACAAGCCAGGGAATGGACACACAACTCGCTAGTAACACTCCCTAGTGTAACCTCAGCAATTTAATCCTTCCCAGCCTCTACTTCACCTTCTGTAAAATGGGTCAATAACGGTGCTTACCTCAGAGGGTTGCCGTGAGGCCCAAGTGAGGTGATGTGTCTGGCAGGCTTTGTAAATGTCTGGCACGAAGCGAATACTTGACGAACGATAGCTCTGAGGAGATTCTCACTGAAGCCTCAAGGTGACACGCTGAGGTAGGTACTATCACCAACCCATTCTACCAACGAGCAAACTGGGGGCTTGGAATGATGAAGCCGCTCACCCAAGATCCCACGGCAAGGAAGGGTCCGTGGGGAGACCAGCACCCAGATCTCTGTGCTCTTTGACCAGCCCTGCCCCTGCGATCCAGACGCAGAGATACGGGCCACATGTGTCTTCAGCCAGCACGAGGCTTTCTGCCAGGAGTCTGGAACAGATCAACCTTGGGCCCCCAAAGCCCCAATGTTAGAAGCTGTAAGTGATGCTTTGATGAGCTGTTCTCTATCTACCTAATTGTAAGAGGTCTGCTGTGCAGCGACAGATGGTGGTAGCCAGTTTCGTGTGCGCTGAGACACCATCAGGACGAGGCCTCACCCTCCCCTCCAGGGAGGCCTGGCTGGGGCCTGGGATGGGCACTGGAAGCTGGGGAGGGCATGGCAGGGAGAGCCCCAGCAAGGCCCCGGCCCTGGGCAGAGAGCGGGCTGACCCCTAGCTCGACAGCAGGCATCTGTCACACTCCCTCCTTCCAAGCTCTGCAGGGTCCCCACCCCCTTCCCACACCCTTGACTTCCTCCCACACCCTGCCAAGCTGGAGCAACCTTCTCCTCCAGCTCAGCATTGCCCGACCTGAGTCCTTCTCAGCCCATCTGCCCAGTTCCCCTATCAGCCCAGGGCTATAACGGAGGAGGGGGACCAAAGGCCACCCCCAGTCCCAGCCCAGACCTCCTGTGTGCTGCCAGCTAAGGCCTCGCACCCAAGAGCCTGGGGCCGGCCCTGGCCTGGACAGGTCCCTGAAAAACAGGCTACTTCTCCAGAAATCCCATAATAAGCAGATGGGGTTTGGGGCCGACTCTGTGGGGTTGGGAGGGGATGTGGGGGGACAGAGGTAAGAGTGATCTGGCAAACCGGGGGTGGACCCCCACGCTAGAAACAAAATCTTTGCAAAGTGGCACGTGAGCAGTCAGCAAGGCTGGAACCAGAAGCCAGCTCACTGTGTCTCTCTCCCAATTCCACCTCCCCCTCCCCCTACCCCCCCCCTCCCCCCACATGCACACAATGTATCCCCAGCCAGGCCTCTCCTGCCCAGGTCCCAGCTTGCCTGCCCCTCCGTCCTAGCCACATGAGTCCATTCCTGCCTCCCACCTGAATTCCCTGGCTTTCCCCTTCTGTATCTTGGAGCTTGCGGTCTTCTGAGGTAGCAACGTTTCCCTCTTCTGCTTTCAGTCAGTCGGTGGAGTCCCTGCTGGAAGACACCTCCTCCTGGAGGCCTTCCCGGACTCCACACCCCTCTACTTCACAGGACTTCTGTCCATGCAGCTCAGCTGGTTCAAAGCATTGCACCACCTCTCTCCAGGGACAGTTTTCTCTCTCCGCTGAGAAAGTTGTTGGCCCCAGATGGGGCTCAGGCACAGCAGGGTGTCAGAAGAGCCCGCCTTTGCTAGCACCATGGTTGTCCACCTTTAACGCATCCCCTGCAGGGCTTGGCATAACACAGATTCCCTGTCCCCAGCCCCAGAGTTTCTGATTCGCTGAGCAGGTCCGTGGGTAGAGCCTGGAAATTTGCGTTTCTGACAAGTTCTCTGGTCCTGACACTGCTGGGCTGGGGAAGAGATAGCTTAAGAACTACTATAGTTAGGCCAATTAGAAAAGGCACCCACTGTGGACAGACACAACCCTTTGGATCAATGGCTTGACTTCAACCTGCGCCACTCCTCAGCAGAGCCGTGGACACACAGCCCAGATGGCCCTGCCCCACCTCCTGCCTGTTGCCCTTCACCCCTCCACCCTACCCACCCCCCCAGTGCTCTAGACCCAGGGGACTCTGGAAGTCCCCACACAGCTGCCATCCCTTCATTCATGTATTCATGATGGAGGCAGCCTGGGTCCTAGGCACTGACCCAGGCCCTGGGGACACCACAGTGAGCCTCAGATCTGCCCCCCTGCCAGGGCCTGGAAGCCAGGCTTGGGCACCTGGTCACAGGTTTCCTGGGTCCTGGTCCTATCTCATTGCTTTCCCTCTATTCCTTCTTCCCAGAATGCAGAAGACATTGTTTTCTTCTTTTCAGAAGGCTGAACTTAGTCTCAGGGCTAAGAGGGGACGGTGAGTCAGTGGGGACAGAATCCCAGCCTACTGTCCTTCCCTGGTGCCAAATCTGTGTCTCCTGCCGGGGACACCCCCACCTCAGACCGGGGCGCACGGCTGCCTGTTTGCCATGCTCGCTCAGGCATCGGCAAGCCCCTCCTCACACCTGGGTCCCAACCTAAACCCCATGTCTGTCCCTCCTTTTGTTCTTCACATCACAGAAAATGGCACAGCCACCACCCCCCCGAGCCAACCCCTCAATCCCAGGGTCACCCACCACTCCTCTCCTCTCCCGCTCCCCAGGATCAGTGGAGCCCCGAGTTTGATCCAGCTCCCTGCTCGGGGTCCCCAACCTGCCTCTGTCATCTTGGGTCACCACGGGTGGCCCTCTTGGTTGAAGCCTCTCTAGGATCCCCCTGCTGCCTGAACCACCTTCCGAAAATGAGGATACAGTCATGTCACTTCCCCATTTCCCCCATCAGTGGCCTCAGGATGAAATGCAAACCCCGTAATCAAAATCAAGTTACATGCCCTTTAGGACCTCACTCTTTTTTTTTTTTTTTTAAGATTTTATTTATTTATTTGACAGAGAGAGAGAGATCACAAGTAGGCAGAGAGGCAGGCAGAGAAAGAGGGGAAAGTAGGCTCCCTGCTGAGCAGAGAGCCCGATGTGGGGCTCAATCCCAGGACCTGAGATCATGACCCCAGCCGAAGGCAGAGGCTTTAACCCACTGAGCCACCCAGGTGCCCCAGGGGACTTCACTCTTGAAGCTTCCCTGACTTCCACACTCCCTTAGCTCCAGCCATACAGAGCTGCTCAAAGCTGCTGGAGCAGCAGAGGCTTCTCAGAAGGCCTTTGTCTCCCACTCCACCCCCAGCCCATTGCACCTACCCTCCTCCAAATCTTAGCATTACACTGCCTCCTCCAGGAAGCCTTCCCAGACCACCCCAGACTGTATTAGGGGCCCTCATCCAGGTTCCACAGCCCCCATGTGTCCCTGTTTCCCTGCACTTAACCCCCAATGTTGAAGCCACAACAAACTTGAATCTTGACACCATGTCTTATTCATCTGTTTCCTCAGTACCCAGCACAGTGTCTGGCACATAGTAGGTTCTCAATGTGTTTGTTGAATAAATGAATGGACAAATGGACAACACAGAGAGAACACTTCTGACCAAAGACAGCACAGGAAATTGTCCTTTGGGGCTCAGGAGAATCCTTGCTTGTTCCCCAGGGTCCTGAAGTAAGGTTGGAGTGCTCATGGTTAAGGGCGCAGGGAAAGGGCTATCTGGGAAGCCATCTTGTTCAAGTTCTTGGCACCCAGAGGTCTGGGCACTCTCCCCCTGGGAGAAGCAGCCATAGCCAGTTCCTGACCTTGACTTAGGTGATGAACCACTCTCCCCTCCAACAATGTGCTGGGACATACATAGAAACAACAGCTGGACAGCTGGGCCTTTGTTGATGGTAAACTTAGCCTCTCCGAGGTCATCCTGGACTATGACCACCTCCTCACCCCATGGCCCCTGGCTGGGGCCAGGAACGTCAGGGGAAGAGGCACCAACACAGACAAAGGGCTCTGCCTTGATACCAGGTGAACACCTAGGGCCCAGCCAGCTTCCTCCTCCCCTCACCATTCTGCTCCAACCCCCCCCCCCCCCGCAGACTCCAGCCCTCATTCTTCACCCTCTCTCTCACCTGCCCCCACGCCATGACTGCGGCTCAGGAATCTTGGGGAGAAATTGGCCAGGAAGCAGCTTCCTGATCCAAGGTTCCAGTGAAGTTCCTTTAAGACACGCCAAGGGGCTCCTGGGTGACTCAGTTGGTTAAGCATCTATCTGCCTTCGGCTCAGGTCACGATCCCAGTGCCAGGTCACTCATGCTGACTCTCTCTCCTCCCAAATAAACAAAATCTTAAAAAAAAAAAAAAAAAAAAATAAAGACCCGAGCCAAGATGAAAAATAAACTCACCAAAACCCCAAGGCTGGGTGAACCTCTTTCTGAAGGCAGAAGCTCCCCACCTCTTTCACACTGGGGCAGAGAAATAGGAAAGCAGCCACACGCCTCTCTGTGCGAGGAAAAGGAGCGCCTCCTCTGTGTCCTTCCCAGTGCAGATTCCCAAGCCACATGTCAGGTCCCACTCATCCCCTCTTTCCTCGCCAGGGTCACCTACAGGAGGCTTTCTGACGCAGAGCCCTGCCCTCGGGTTGCTTGCTGCCGGTCCAGCAGGGGAAACGGCACTGTAAGTCTAGAGGGAAACCATGGGAGCAAAGGTAGGGAACCCGATGGGGGCGCGGGGGCGGGGGTAGGGGTAGGGGTGAAACTCATTCTCCCAGCCAGAGCAGGATGTGGAAGTTATGGTGAGCCTCACAGGACAGACCATCCCTTCCCCAGTGCTTGTCCAGGCCAGTGCCTCTCGGAGTACAGTCTGCTGACCCTTGGTTGGGCATCACTTCTACTAACGGTGCAAAGGCTGGAGAAAACTTCTGAGGCCAGGAACAGCCAGGAGCACCAAACCCGTGCCCCTAGCAATTACAGTGTGCTTCCTCATGCTATGTTCCCTGGAGGGAAAGCCAGCTTTACTCGAGATGAAACAGGAGGAAGTGTGCCTTGTCAATTAAATATGGTCCGCATACAGCGGGCGCATCAGCTCTCCACCAACGTGGGAGGGAGTGGGGCACTGCCCACTGCTTTTTTCATGGCGTGTCATTTTGACTTGATGAAACAACTAATTGAAAAACTCTGGTTAGTTGGACCTGAATATTTGGTAGGTATTTTTTCAAAAATGAAACACATGGGCCTCTCGCTTCAAAAACGGCAGCTGAGTGTACTGGTGGTCAGTTATAAAATCCAGGCTTTGGGGGGAAAGTTCAAGTCTTGAAAAATTTGTATCTGCCTTTGTGAACGCAAGAGTTTCCCAATTATGCAGATTTTTCTGAAGAGATCACGGGTGACATGAACGAATGTGACTTTAAGAAAACTCACAGTATAACATATAAAGTGTGTTAACATTTGGAAGATAGGCATAAATCAGAGTTCCAATATTTTCCAAATGCCCAATGCATACTGCTACAAAATCACACACAGGCCAGAGATGCATTCCGTGTGACATAGGGGCGCCTGGGTGGCTCAGCTGGTTGGGCATCAAACTCTTGGTTTCAGCTCAGGTCATGATCTCAGGGTTCTGGGATTGAGCCCCACATTGGGCTCCATGCTCATCAGGGAGTCTGCCTGAAGAGTCTCTCCCTCTGCCCCTCCC
Organism: Neogale vison; assembly: GCF_020171115.1. Classification (NCBI taxonomy): domain Eukaryota; kingdom Metazoa; phylum Chordata; class Mammalia; order Carnivora; family Mustelidae; genus Neogale; species Neogale vison. Next base: position 70,499,684 of record NC_058100.1, read on the forward strand.
CCACTTGTGAGCGCGCGCACACACTGAGAGGGAGTTGTTGTTGTTTTTTAAGATTTTATTTATTTATTTGAGAGAGAGAGAGTGAGAGAGAGAGAGAGCATGAGAAGGGGGAGGGTCAGAGGGAGAAGCAGGCTCCCTACCAAGCAGGGAGCCCAATGTGGGACTTGATCCTGGGACTCCAGGATCATGACCTGAGCCCAAGGCAGTCGCTTAACCAACTGAGCCACCCAGGCACCCCAATAAATCTCTTTTTAAGTGCTACGTAAAACATGGGATTTGGGGGCACCTGGGTGGCTCAGTCGTTCAGTGTCTGCCTTCAGCTCAGATCATGATCCCAGGGTCCTGGGATCGAGTTCCACATCCGGCTCGCCTGCTTCTCCCTCTCACACTTCCTCTGCTGTGTCCCTTCTCTTGCTGTGTCTCTCTCTGTCAAATAAATAAATAAAATCTTTTTAAAAAATGGGATTTTAATGTAATTGACTATGAAAACTTCATTATATTATTTCAGATTCCACATGGTAACTAACCTTTAAAAAAAAAAAGCTCCCTCTCTTGGGGTGCCTGGGTGGCTCAGTGGGTTAAAGCCTCTGCCTTTGGCTCAGGTCATGATCCCGGGGTCTTGGGATGGAGACCCGCATGGGGCTCTCTGCTCAGCAGGGAGCCTGCTTCCCTTCCTCTCTGCCTGCCTCTGTGCATACTTGTGATCTCTCTCTGTCAAATAAATAAATAAAATCTTTAAAAAAAAACAAAAACAAAAAAACTCCCTCTCAGTGAGATTCGTTTGACAGGAATTAATCAATAAGTTTCATAATACCCAAGATATTATTAAAGGCAGGATTGGCCACTGTGTGTAAGCTCTGGGGATTTGTGATTTAATAAAATGTCCCTAAAATTACAAGTTAGGGAAATTTTCATAAGAAAATGCATGAAACAGTTTGTGAAACTGTGATTTTTATTTCCGTCCTCTGTGTGTTTCAGTATGAGAAAACTGGCATTAATCTCTCTATGCCCAGGAGATGAAATCCCAATTCTTAGGAGCTAGAGATGAAGTTCTCCTCCTTGCCACCAGAGGGAGAGCTCGCTCGCTCTCTCGCTCGCTCGCTCTCTCGCTCGCTCGCGCTCTCTCTCAGAAAGAATGTGTGTGTGACTTTCTTGTGGTACCTATCAACTATATATATGAGACTGGTCGTGAAAACTTAAGAGAATGTGAATCCCTTTCCATTTTATCTCTTCCCCCACCCCTCCCCCCAGATGATAAACAATCAAAAGTGTGTCTAGTCCCCGGCCCTTATCCATCACCGGCAGAACTTTCCCCAAGTGCATTCCTTGTTCACTCTTGGCAGTCTGGGTCAACTGCAGTAGGGAAGCTTGGAAAGCGACAAATACAGCATCTCTGACAGAAGTGGTTTTTTCAGTGCGATTACTGTAACAATATAGGTGCTTTGACAATGTTTATCTTTCTTTTTTTTTTTTAAGATATTATTTATTTATTTGACAGAACGAGCACAAGCAGGGGGAGCGGCAGGCAGAAGGAGAGGGAGAAGCTGGCTCCCAGCTGAGCAGGGAGCCCAACAGGGGGTTCGATCCCAGGACCCCAAGATCATGACCTGAGCTGAAGGCAGATGCTTAACCGGCTGAGTCATCGAATCATCCCAATGTTTATCTTTCTCAAGGTGGGGTCTCCCTGCAATCTAGAAGTTCCTTGGAGGATCCTATGGTTACGTGGTTCTTTACTTTTGGGAGAGGTTAGAACTTTTTTGAAAACTTTTGAAATCCATAGCATTCATAAACATTTTGAGAGCTATAAGCTTCCACACACACCAATTCCAGGGAACACAGAAACCCTCCGAAAACCCGTTCAAAGAGCCACGGGGCCTGGGGAATGCCTGAGGCAGTCGTGTGTTCACAGTTGACTCCAAGGCTTTACAGAGCCTCCTTCCAGGGAGGGGCACCTCCAGCCCCTGGCCCTCTCTGGACACCAGCAGGGCTGAAGCTGACGAAAGGGGGATGCAGGACAAGGCAGCTGACACTAGAGGGCAGTGTGAAGCAGGGAGTAAACGGACCATTTCTTGACTCCGTAGGCAAAGAATAAAGGTATGGAAGGATGAGGAATATTCCTACTACTGTCTCTGCTATTTAAGGATATTGAGGTTCTCAGGATATCTTGTGGAGGCCAGGGAGCCAAGATAGTTCATAGCCTGTGACAAAACGGTATTTATACTCAACAACACCTCTATCTTCATGCACACTCAGCTCTAAATATTTTCAGCCTGGGATGAAATCCACACTTGCTAGACCCTCCCTGGTATCCTCCCCCTACCTTGATCAGTGCGAATTCTTCATGATTCAGACTGAAATGCACACAGAAGATAGCCTTCATCTCCGGCTTTGTTGTCCACATGAATATATTTTAAAACTCCCAAGCTTTTGTTATACACACAACTATGTGTTTTATTACAGTACTGACAAGGTGTGATAAATTTTCTCAGAAGGACTCAAGGGGCCCCTGGGTAGCTCAGTCGGTTAAACGTCTGACTCTTGATCTCAGCTCAGGTCTTGATCTCAGGGTCATGAGTTCGAACTGGGCTGGGCAGGGAGCCTACTTAAATTTTAAAAAGGCGGTGGGGGGGGGCTTATACTCAAAAGAAGCTTCAGCAAGGAAGCAACCCCTGAGCTAGGTTTTTTAAGAGGTACAGGAGTTCATCAGGAAACTAAGGAGAAAGGGCATCACGCCCCAAAGAATGGCACAGTAGCATGAGGTATGGGGGCTGGGGAACTATGGGCAGTTTGCTCTTGCTAGGGTGTAAAGGACTAGACTGGGGACTGCAGGAGGAGATGAAGCTCTGAGTACATGTGGGATGAGGACAAGTCACAAAACCTGATCTGCATGTTAGGGGCCAGGGAGCCCAGACTTGGTGCGTTTAATTAAGGTCTATTAAAGGGTTATAAACCAGAGTAACACAGTCAGGTGTGAATTGTAGAAAGCTCACAAGAGACTGCGCTATAAAAGCTGGATTAGAGAGTGGAAGAATTGGAGGCCCAGGGACCCTGTTCAGAGATAATAATAATAATAAACAAATACAATAAACATTAATACTATAATATAAATAATATACAAATGTAACCAAATAATGATAACAATAAGGGGTGACTGCTGAGGAGGACCTGATTGAAGGCAGCAGCAGTCTCAAGAAGCAGAGGAGGTTCAAGAGGGAATTAGAAGGACAATCTTCGGAAGGAAAGAGGAGAGGGGAACGATGGGAACAGAAAGCCGAGGACGAAGCCCCATGGAGAATGGATGTAGAATGGAGAGGCTGAGGAAGAAATCCAGAGTGGAAAAGAAATGTGGGTCGAACAAGTTCAGCATAGAAGTCAAGAGAAGACAGAGTCCCAGGAGGGAGGGGTAATCAACTGAGTCAACATCCTTGAAGCTCATTCCACCAACCGTGTTCAGCAAGTGGGATGTCTTTGGTTATCTTGGTGGGTGTGGTTTCAGTGCAAACACCGAAATGCTAGGGTTCAGGCCTTAGTGGAAAAAGAGAGGTGTTGTCTCCAGATACCCTGGACCAGAGAGCCCTGGGATTTGGGGACAGCAGGCACAGCTGAGAACAGGGGCATCATCCTAAAAACAAGGGGATGAAGGGAAGTTGACAAATGGAAGGGTAAGACACACGCACTCCCTCCTACTTCTGTTCCAGGAATGGAGGCACTAGTAGCCTCGTTCCTACTACCTGGTAGGAGATGTGAAGACTCTGATCCAGGGAAACTGGCCACCCCAAGAGAAGGCATTCACATCTGAGGGTCCTGCAAGAAGGCCACAAGTTTGTGGCTTGATCACCAGAAGTCAGAGCCATGAGAGGCCAGCCCCACTCCACACAGAGCTTCCAATTGGCTTTTGAATGTCTTAAGTTCATATATATATAAGTGGACATTTAAGGATCACCAGATTTTGTTTAAAGATTTCGTTATTTAGGGGCACCTGAGTGGCTCAGTGGGTTAAAGCCTCTGCCTTCGGCTCAGGTCATGATCCCAGGGTCCTGGGATTGAGTCCCACATCGGGCTCTCTGCTCAGCCTGTCTCTCTGCCTACTTGTGATCTCTGTCTGTCAAATAAATAAATAAATCTTTTTTTTTTTTAAGATTTAGTTATTTATTTCAGAGAGAGAGGGAGAGCTAGAATCCTCAAGCAGACTCCCCACTGAGCTTAGAGCCATACATGGGTCTCAGTCCTAGGACCCTGAGATCAGGATCTGAGCTGAAATCAAGAGTTGGATGCTTAACCCACTGAGCCAGTCCGGCGCTGCAGGATCACCAGATATTTAAGGAAGACATCTAAGTTGAAAGAGAACTAAAACGAGCAGATTAAAAGCCACGGAAAAAGGACGCAATGCAAGAAACAGAACAAAACTTCGAAAAACTATGATTAATAGATAATAGAGAGAGAAGTTATTCTGTCCATGAACTAGGAACACAGGGCTGTGTCAAAAGGACAAGAAACACTCAGAAAGTGTTTTTAAAACTCTTGGAAATGAGAAATATGATAGCAACAATCAAACATTCAATAGAAGGGCTGGATGAGAAAGTTGAAGAAATCGTCCCAAAAGTACAAAAAGAGATGGGAAAGAGATCGGGAAGGATAAGAAAATTATAGGATCATCCAGGAGGTCGAATATTTTACTATTTGAAGTTCCAGAAAGAGACATCAGAGAATTCAGAAGGAGATGGTTATCAAAGCAATTAAACCCACACCTCCCAGAACGGAAGGGGTCGGATCACCAAGCACCGGGCTCTGTTACAACAAAGACCCAAGAGAGAGGAGACAAAAGATATTTCAAGTTTCCAGGGAGGAAAAGTGGGTCACATGCAAAAGACTGAAAAGTTGAATGAATGGCTGTAGGTCTCTCAACAGCAATACTGGGAGCTAGAATACAAAAGAAAAAACTGCCTTCAAAATTTTAAGGGAAAACCATTTCCAACCAGAATGCTAGAGATACCCAGCCAAACTATCAGTTAACTGTAAGGAAGGGGACAGATGTTTTCAAATATGCAAAGCCTCAAAACTTTCTTGTGTCTTTTCCCAGGAAGCTTCTGGAGATGGTGTTTCCCCAAAATGAAGGAGCAAACTACAGAAGGGGAAGGCATGGGGCGCAGGAGATTGAAAATGGGTAGGTAAGAGGCAAAGGGAGTTCCCAGGGTGATGGGGAAGAAAGCACCTGAGACCAGGCTGGGCTCTGGGGCAGGCCAAGGGAAGTGGCCCCCCACGGATTAGAGCAGGAGGTGGAGGTGGGGCAGGGGGTGGCTGCTGAGAAGTTCTAAAAGGAAAAAGAAAGAAAGGCGAGGAGCAGGGAGGGAAAGAACATTCCTAAATTCACTTGTGGGTCTGGATGTCCTGAACTTATTCCGCCATCAGCAAAATAGAGGCTGATAGGGTCCCAGACACACACACCCACACCACTGAGCAAATAGAAACAGGGCACAACTGAACTTCAGAGAATGAAGTTGTATGACAGGGGATGTGAATCATCATAGACGACGTGGCTTGGATAGGCAAAATATTTACATAGCCCCAAAATATGCAAATACTTTTAATTTAACCGAAACTTGAGATAGAACTAAATTGATTGAGAGGATGTGGGAGGGATGGGCAGGTGGGTGAGACGGGGGAGGGAGTGTAGCTGTGATGTACTGAGTGTGTAGGATGGTAACCACGGTGACAGCAGGGCGGGTGACTCAGAGCCCGCAGGGGCTGCAGGCAAAAAGGAGGTAGGAGAAGTGGGGTGACTAGGGTTACCTGCAGAGGCGTCGCTCAGATAGTCATCTCCCACCTGCTCTCAGCCAGTTTCTTTGGGGACCTCAGTGCACTCATTCACACTAAAGTGTCAATAACATGGGACGCCTGAGTGGTGTATTCAGTTAAGCAGCTGCCTTTGGCTCAGGTCATGATCCCCAGGTCCTGGGATCAAGTCCTGCATGGGGCTCCTTGCTCAGCGGGCAGCCGCATCTCCCTCTGCCTGCCGCTCCCCCTGCTGGTGCTCGCTCTCTCTCTCTCTCTCTTTGACAAATAAATAAATAAAATCTTACAAGGTCTGGCTCTTACCTTCCCTGGAGCATCATGTTTTAATAGGGACAAGCCTGGAGGTGAAAAGCCGGTGGAATGAGCAGCTTTCTGGCTCCAGCTAAATAACCCGGTAACCTTGAACTTGGATGTAGCCTCTCTGAACCTCAGGCTCACCTATGCATGGGGAACAATGATGCTGCCACCCCAGTATTGTTGTGAGAAGCAAATGAGGTCATGTCTGTGGAAAGTCTTTCAGGGTCATCAAGAACAGTGTGGACCTTTCAATGAAACCAAATGAATGGAGAGTCATTGGAAGCTCCAGCTCTGAGCTGCAGAGGCTGGCTGGCGAGGCTTCTGTGTGTGCCCGTGGAGCGATCCCAGCTCGGGGCGGCTGAGGGGCTTCAGGAGATGGACACACAGACTCACACATCACAGAACAAGAAGTGTAAGAACTGCAGGGCCGCCCGGGACATAGTCCAGGCTCGGAGCAGAGCTGTGAGGTAAGTACGGTGGATTCTCGTTACTCCAGGTTCTTGGGTTCCATCAAGCCGCCCAAACACTGAATGAGCAAATACGGAACCACTGCTCCCGGGGAAATATGGGTTAGGTTCCCGTGAGCCTCTGGTCACCACGTTTTCCCCAACCCATCAGCACAGAACCTGATTGTCTGTGTGTTTCTGTTTAAAGACACCTTATTAATACATACTGTTGATTCATTAACATCGAACTCTTGGCCAGCAGCACCGTAACTCACCCCCACACGAAGCTGTTCTAAGATACAGATTTTCTTTGTGAGACGCATCACAGGCTCCCAGAGCTTAGGAACACAAGCCCACATTCCAGCATGGTACTAGGCAGCCTTTGTCAACAGGGAAATCACTAACAAAAAGTACAAAAATGCAAAAAACATGGCACTAAATAGACTGCAGAAGGAGTGCTCTCTACGGTACAGAGCCAACAGGAGAAGGCAGCTGGGAACGCGGGCTCTGCTCAAGGCCAATTGTTCCCGGGGCCACACATGTCTGCAAACAATGGCTAAACCGCCAAGTATCTATTGGGGGTTACTAATAAATGTTAGCAAGCAGGCTGATTTGCAAGTACAGAATCCACCCATCATGAAGATTGACTCTATCATTGCCACCAGATTACAAAGCAAGGACCAGGGGTTCCTGGGTGGCTCAGTGGGTTAAGCCTCTGCCTTTGGCTCAGGTCATGATCCCAGGGTTCTGGGATCGAGCCCTGCATTGGGCTTTCTGCTCTGCCGGGAGCCTGCTTCCTCCTCTCTCTGCCTGCTTGTGATCTCTGTCTGTCAAGTAAATAAATAAAATCTTTATAAAATTTTAAAAACAAACAAACAAACAAAGCAAGGACCAGACACTCATCAGGGTAAACAGCTGGCCCACAGCCAGCAAGGGGCAGAGCCTGGATTCAGACCCGGTGTGCTAGGCGTCTACACTCAGGATTTTAGCGCCATTGTACACTGTTCTCCCTGGCAGGCTTCTCATTTCCTAGAGGCCTGAACCCCAGGCCTCTAGGGTTCTCATTTCCTGAACCCCAAAGCTGAATCACCTATGGCCACGCAGGTGTGGGGGAAGTTCGGGGGGCGGAAGCCTGGCTTTGGACCCAGGGACAATCCCTTTTTCTCACAAGAGCACCCCTCCTCTTATGAAGTGCCTGATCCGCATGTGTTGTGTCTTCTTGCCACCCAGAATCTCTCTCCTGCTCCAGCCGGAAACCCTGGGGACTGGGAGGGATGAGCTGGGGTGGCCACCGGGTAAGGTTTGCTGAGCTTGCCGCCCCTGACAAGCCCGGCAGGGGCACCAGCATGTGTGCGTGCAGACTGGACCGCCAGGGGGCGCCCCTGCCTCCCCGCGCCGCGCACTGCCCCGCCCCCAAAGCGCTCACGGAGCTCCTCGGCAGCCCTAGTGGTCCTGGAAAGCGGAGAGGAACAATGGGGTAATTGATGCAAATGCGCCATGAAAGACAAATTGTTCAGATGAAGCGCATTCCGGGCTCCTGCCAAATGCTCAGGGTGTGTGGAATTTCAAGGAGAAGCTGAGCAGTTTGGGGCTGTGCGGCCGGGACCCTGTGCCTCCCTTCCTGGAATGCTGCAGGCTTGGCCTGTGCTCCCGGGGGGCCTGCGGGCTGGGGGGAGGGCAATGGAAGGGGACGCAAAAGGTGGACTGGCGGAGAACAGGCTAACAGGAGCCTGCCTCCGTCTTCTCAGATGGCCTCTGGTCTCCTGAATCTGCTTAGCCTCCAATAAACTCTTCAGCCCCCACCTCCTCCCCGCACTTCCCATGCTGGCAGGAATCCAGGCGCTTCCTCTTTTGTCTTTTCTCCCTGGGTGGCCTCCAGGAAAGCTTCCACCTCTTCGAACTTCTATTTTCTCATCTGTAAAACGGGACCAATCATCCCTTCCATTCACGCCCCACAGGGATGTCTTGTGGATCAAATAGAAAGGTCTGGAAGCCTGAACATGTCTGTTCCACTCCTCAGAAGCCAGAGCTTGCTCCCCAGCCCCACCCTGGCTCCCTGGAGACCTCCAGGTGACCCCAGCCCCAGCGCTGGCCCTTACTGTGAGCTCCAGGCCTCCTCCCACCCCAGGATCTAAACTTCCGACCACCCCCCAGGGCCAGCGAGGGTGGAGCAGGATCTGGACCGGAGGCCTGGACAAGGCCTCCTTGTCCTGCTGGGCAGGCTGGCACCCGCCTGTCCTGTCCCCTGAGGAGGTGGCTCTCTGGGACTATTGTCTTTCTGTTGAGACTTGGGGGCGGGGCCAATCAGAGCCCAGGGGGCGGGGCCAGAGTGTCCAGGCTCACACCCCAGCCCACTTCTGGAGTGCTAGGTTTTCATGCCTCTCTCCCAGCCCAAAGTGGCCTACACATCTGCCGGGATTTGTTCTGAGCCAGCAAGCATGCTGTTAATCATGACGCCTCTGCCCCAGGCCCCTTTCTCCTGAAAAACCTCAATTCCCATTTTCTATCTTCACATTTTCCATCCCATCCTTGTTCCTTTGCTGTCTTTACTACATGAATCATTCATAACTCACAAAATGCACTTAGCAGAGTCCTGGCCCACATTTAGCATTCAATAAAATGCTATTATCGCCTGACCACCACCCTCAGTCACCCAGGGTACGGATCTAAAACTGCCCAACTTTTTTTTTTTTTAAAGACTTTTTTTTATTTACTTGACAGACAGAAATCACAAGCAGACAGAGAGGCAGGCAGAGAGAGAGAAAGGAGGAAGCAGGCTCTCCACCAAGCAGAGAGCCCGACCTGGGCGCTATCCCAGGACTCTGAGACCACGACCCGAGCCGAAGCCAGAGGCCTTAACCCACTGAGGCACCCAGGCGCCCCTAAAACTGCCCAACTTTTATCCTGGGCCTCATATTCCGGGTTTTTTTGGCTGTCCCTCCTGCTGGTCCTGCTTTTTCCCACCCAGCGCCTACAGCATCTCCTTGCTCTGCCCTGGCCGGCTCCGAGCCCCACAGACCTGGGTTCTGATCCCAGCCCCGACATCACACAGTCACTGGGTGATTCTGAACAGATTACTAAATGTCTCTGCATTCTCATTTCTTTACCACGAGTGAGAAAGATCATCTCTGCTCCAGGCAGTGGGAAGGATGAAATGAGATAGGCGTTATGAAAGCCCCATGAAATTTTATTACCAGCACACACCAGTAGAGAGATTATTACCATCGTGAACCTGCTAATGAACCAGCCTCCCCACCCTCTCGCTGATAAGGGTGTCCACTTCCAGCCTCTCTGAGACTCTAGTAATAATCATCCCTGGGGTGCCTGGGTGGCTCAGTGGGTTAAGCCTCTGCCTTCGGCTCAGGTCATGATCTTGGGGTCCTGGGATCGAGCCCCGCATCGGGCTCTCTGCTCGGCGGGGTGCCTGTTCTCCCCTCTCTCTCTGCCTACTTGTGATCTCTGTCAAATAAATAAATAAAATCTTTTTTAAAAGAAATAATAATCACCCCTGAGGTGTGTGATTTCCTAACTTTGTGAAACATTTTCACACCCTTCGAACCACGGCAACTTTCCCAAATGAATTCAGTGTCAGAAGAGGCAGAGAGGGAGAATAATTATGGACAGCTGGAAACTTTCAGCATTATCCAGGCCATTTATAAGAATTTATTATCAAGCAAAGATAAACAAAGTTCCTACTCCCTAGACACATACAGTCTGGTGAGGAGAACGCTAAGTAAACATATTCCAGCAGCCTCGCCCTGGGGCCAATATGGGTATTTCCAGCTGGTCCCTGTTCATCAGAGCCCTGGAGAGTTCAATGCCCAACAAAGGCCTTTTGGATGCTAGGGATGACCAAAGAGGAGGCTCATGTGCCCCAGGCAAGCCCTTTCCTGCTGTGGTCGTCACCAGCCACCCCAGGATGTAAGCAGACCCTGCCCCTTCCTGGATCCCGGCAGAACGGGCAGTTTTAAGTATTATGATAAATAATACTGGGGCCATTCTCCAGCTTTACACACAGGAGCAGAAGCTCAGGCGCAGGGAGTGGTCAGCAGGCCTGGAAAGGGTTAAGTCCACAGGACATGCCTGGGACCCAGCTGTTTCTGGTGGGTAGGTGGGGGATTTACAACCTCTCCCACTGTGGGGCTACCAAGCTGGAGCTGGGGAAAGATGCTGCTCTCAGGGGAGAAAAGGAAGAGTCCCCGCTCTGAAGCCAGACTCCCCTGTCATGCAGCCAGGGCCTCCCACGCAGGCGCCAGCAGAGGGGAGGGCCAGGAAAGAGGAACCAAGGGATCCAGGAGAAGGCAGGGCTGGACTCCCTCGATACCAGGAGAGGCAAAGGCAGAGCTGGCCCCCTGTCTGTTCTGGGGCTCCCATCCTTAATTTTCTGACTGAGACTAGGATGTTGGGCTGCTCTATGCCTCAGTTTCTCTCCTGGGCACACCCTCCAGGGTAGGCTTGGTAATTGCCCCCCAAAATGCACATACTCCAATCCGTGGAACCTGTGAGTATCTCTCCCATGGCAAAGACCTTGCAAATGGGGTTACATTTACGGTGATTATTCAGGACTATCCAGGCGGGCTGTAAATGGTATGACAAGCCTCTTTTTAAGAGAGAGGCACAGAGAGATCACAGACAGAAGAGAAGAGGGCAATGTGACCACAGAAGTGGTGTGATGCTGCCACCAGCCAAGGAACGCCTGGAACCACCAGAAGCTGGGAGGGGCCAGGAGCCACTTTTCCTCCTGACCCTCTAGAGCGAGCACGGCCTGCCAATGGCCTGCTTTCAGCCTGGTATCAGCCAGTACTGACTCTGGACTCCTGGCCTCCAGAACTGGGAAAGAATAAATGTCTGCGGTTTTAAGCCACCAAGATCATGGTAGATTGTTACAGCAGGAAGTTCTTGGTTGTGCTCTCTTGGCCTGGCAGAAGGAGGTGAGCAGGGGCCTGGGCTGGCTCCTTGCAAAGTAGCTCTTTTTTAGGTTGCACTGGGGAATTTATTTTTCTAGGAGTTCATTTTCCCTGTCATTGGGGGTAACACTTTCCACGTTTTTTTTTTTAAGATTTTATTTATTTATTTGACAGACAGAGATCACAAGTAGGCAGAGAGGCAGGAAGAAGAGAGGGGGAAGCAGGCTCCCCGCAGAGCAGAGAGCCCAATGTGGGGCTCAATTCCAGGACCTCAATTCCATGACCAGGGATCATGACCTGAGCCAAAGGCAGAGGCTTTAACCCACTGAGCCAGCCAGGTACCCCTGGGATAGCACTTTTAATTGGCCAAAGGACATCCTTCCAGTCTGGAAACATTCTAGAATATCCTGAGGTAAGAAGGCAGGATTTCCTTCTTACTTGTCCTTCTTGGTAAGAAGCCAGCTAGAGATGGTGCATTGCCCAAGTAGACCCCCACTCTTCCTCACTCCCCATTCTCAGCTTTTTGATGATTCGTGTGGCCTCCAAAACCCCTGGACTGAGCCCTGAGCCTCTCCTGCGTGCTCACCTGGCACCCTCCTACAGCCCGGACCTGTTATCTACGGCTCAGTAATCTTGGGGCGACCTCACCCCTTTCCTGAAAAAGCAAACCATCAAATTTGGGGAGTGGTGGGAAGGTAAGATAGAGGGATAGAGATTCTAGAATCTCCGTCACTCGGCAAACATTTATTGAACTCACGCTGTGTGCCAGGCACAGGGCCAGGCCCCAGAGATAAAAGGTAAAGAGCAGGTGGTCCCTTCCTAGAGAGGGAGACAAGTAAGCCAATGTTAGCCCGGTAAGAGTGTGTACAGGGCACTGGTGAGTGTAAGCAGAGGAGGGGCACCTGGCCCTGCCTGGGGTATGAGGAGAATCATGGGAAATCTTCCTAAGAATTTCTGTATTATTTACACATTGCTATGCAACAAATTAGCACAAGCTAAGTGGCATAAAACAACACACATTTCTCATCTCTTAATATCTACAGGTCAGGAATCCGGAAAAGCCTGACGGGGACCTCCGGTACAAGGCCTCTTACAAGGCAGAAATTGGGATGTTAGCCAGGAGCCGGGTCCCCTTGGCAGGCCTGGCTGGGGAAGGACCTGCTTCCAAACTCACATGGTTGTTGGTGGGGTTCAATTTCTTTGGGGTTATTGGCCAAAAGCCACCCTCCGTTCCGAGCACGTGAGCCTCTCCCACATGGTAGTTTGTTTCAGCAAATGAGCAAGGGAGAGGGTCAGAATGCACGAGATGGAAGTTACAGTCCTAGGTTGTCTCATCACAGAAGGGACGCCCTGTCTAATCCTATTCACTAGGAGACAAGTCACCAGGCCAACCTGCTCTCAAGGGGAGGGGTTTATACCAATACATCCAGGAGAGGGAGACCACAGGAGGCCCTTTTGGGGTCCACCTGCCTCCAGGGCTCCCACACTGGGTCTCAAAGGTACAGCAGGGACCAGATCGGTCAAGGCAGGAACAAAGGCTCTAGAAGAGCACTGAGCTTTCTTGGAAAGACCAGAGCAGGGCTGCCACGTGGCGAGCACCCCTAAGGGAATCCACAAGAACTACTTGTCCAGGTACTTGTGTGTCACTATGCGCTCACTGACCTTGTCTTCTTGACCTTGACCAGTTTGAGGGTCATTCCTCAGTATTATTCCTGGATGGACGGAAGATGATTGTTTCCATTCAACATTTATGAACACTGAGAGCCAGACAGGAAGAGCGTGGCCAGAGGCCAGCTGCCCCATGTGGGATCCCTTCTCCAGGGACTGTTCTGATAATAGTGGGATTGGGGAAAATAAAATCAAAAGACAAACTACAGTATGAAGAAGACACAGAAATGGAAAAACAAGAGGGCCCTTGGCGGCCAGATGGCACTCCCAGGACTGTGGCAGCTGAGGCTTTGTGAATATATATGAGCTTGTAGGACCTGTGTGTGTGTGTGTGTGTGTGTGTGTGTGTAACACCATTCAGCAGGCTCTGCTCAATAAACCTCTGCAAGGCTCCCACACATCAAACCCCTGGAGCCAGGATGGCAGCCCTGAGTTGTACCCTGAGCTCTTTTTCTCTTTTTTAAAGATTTTATTTATTTGTCAGAGAGGGGAGGAGGGAGAGCATAAGTAGGGGGAGTGGCAGAGGGAGAGGGAGAAGCAGGCTTCCTGCTGAGCAAGGAGCCCTATGAGAGACTGGATCCCAGGACCCTGGGATCATGACCTGAGCTGAAGGCAGACCCTTTGAGCCACCCAGGTGCCCCTGCCCCAGCTCTTGGTGACTGTCAGAGGTCATTGAGCTTCATTTCCTTGGCCTGGCGATGTCAGAATCACTGTGGGTAGGGTGAGGGGTCGACTGAAAATACTGCATCCTGGCTCTAGGTCTAGGGGGTCGGATTCAGTGAGCTGCAGGTAGGGCCAGGCTTTTGTGCCTTTAACAGACGCCCAGAGGATTCTAACCATCTGCTGGATTTAGAACCTACTGACTTACTTTGACTCCATTCTACAAGTGAGGAAAACAAGGCCCATCGCTTGCCCAAGATCCCAGGGCCAGGTATCGGCCCAGTCGGAATGGGGACCCGGAGCGCTGTCTCCTAGGCCCAGACTATCAGCATTCCCGCCACAAGCCGCCTAGAGGCCCGCTCAGTGCATTTCTCCTGACTACACACCACCTAATGTCTTCCAGACTCTATTTATTGGAAGCATACCAGGAGATAGCCCCCAACACAGCACACACAGACACACAGGCAGGCACACATACATAACCACTCACACACAACTTCCTGTTTGCTCTTTCCATGCTCTTTACCCAGCACCTGCCATAGGCCAGCCACTGGCCTGAGGATCCGGTAGGGAGCCCAGTTAGGAACTATAGGGCCTTGCCCTCCTGCACCTTCCTGTCTGGGTCGGTGAATCCAAGGACCTCTCACCAGACCGTGCAATGGACCTTGTGACTGTGGATCTGGGAAATCAGAAGACACTGGGCAAAGCAAGGTGGACTCAGGTTCCCCTACATGCTCCCGGACACCCCTGGCCTTAGCATTACCTTTGACATTGGCAGTATCTCAGCCCAGCAGTGGATGCTGACAGCAAAGTAGACTTGCAGACTAGCTAAGAGGAGCCCCCAGGTACCCAGTAGAGCCCAAGGAGAATGAGCTGGGAGACTGTTCCCTCCCTAAAATGCTAAGTGCCCCAGATGCCTGCATGCCACAGCCTACCACAGAAGGACCACTTGGAACATTCGTCTCTCTAATTCCAGACTGGGTGTTCACTCAGCGACCCTGGCATAACCTTGCGGAGGATGCTTTCCTTCCCTAGGCCTTAGATTCACCGTCTTATCTATCAGGAAATATTCCAAGCTTTTCCTTTTGTGATAATACAAGATCACACTTGAAGGTTCCTGGAGAGCCAGAGCGCTGGAGAGAAATGCAGAGGGTGACGGCGAACATTCCAGGATTGAAGGTGAAGACAGTGGGGAGTAGGGCTTCCAGAGACCTTGCCCCGGGAGTGTTATGTTTTGTCCTGCTGGAGAAATCAACTGTTTTGGGCTGGACCCCCGGGATGGACCACCCAGATGGTGAGAAACAGCCATTGGGCGTATGTGTTTTGGAAGTGGGGTTAGTCCAGAGTCTAACATCTCTCTTGGCACAAAGAGCCAAAAGCTTCGAACTGCAGCCCCGACCACCCCAGTCAAGTATAATTAATAGATGCTGTCAGCATTTTAGAGCTGCTTTCTGAGCGCCGACTATTTAGCTCTGCTGTCTTGGTAAGCACTGAGGCTCAAATCCCTGGCCACAGGGAGTCAGCCAAGGGCTCCCCGGGGCTGGCTTGGGCCAGACGCCTGTGTTCTCCACGCAGCGTGGTCTGTGACATGCTCTGTGAACTCAGACAAATTGTGCAACTCACCCTCTCCTTCCTGGCAGAGCAAGGGGCATTTCTGTGTGCGAAGGGCTCTGAGCCCTGGAGCGGAGCCCGGTTAGCGGAGCTGGGGAAGATCATGACAGCGCAGCACCGTCGGGCGACAAAGGAATCTTGCTGGACCATCGCCTGCTCCCTCCATCCTCACTTCTAACCAGGAAGTCCCAACACCAGAAGGCTCCGGGATGTCGCGAGAACTTCATCGTCCAAGAATTGGGAGGCCTGAGTCCACGCGGTGCCCGCGCACGTCTCACGTCTCTGAATGTCAGTTTCACGGGCTGGGATGGGCCCTGAAGGGATGTAAGTCTAGCCCAGTTGAGGCCGGGACTCCGTGAAGGTTAGGGGTTGACTTCAGGGAAAAGCACCAGCAAGCATTGCCAGTTGAAGTGGTTAATTAAAGGCAGCTTTCTAAATGGGGATTAGGCAGAGCAAGGGCACTGGGAGGATTATCACGCTGCTGTAATCACACTCCTGTAGCTACAAACGCTTACTGTGCATTATCTATGTGCCTTATCTACTTTACAGGCATGCCCTCAATTAATTCTCACCATGATCCTAGGAAGTAGGCTATTATCCTTCCCATGTTAACGGGGTGCCAAATAACACTGCTAATGAGAGACCCGGCAGGGTTTCACACTCATGTCTGTGATTAGAGCGGAAGTGTTTCACTGCTACCTGAATGCGTCCATGTGGGTGACGTGATTTTTGGCCCCATGGTGGGCATTTACTAACCACTGACTGTCTCCTCATTGGCTCCCACCTTTCCCTTCCATTCCCACCGAGGCTCTTCGGCCTCATTACTTCCTCACTGATTTCCCTGCTCTCAGGGTCTCCCTTCTCCAAGATCATCACCAATACCCATTCTCAAACCCAGGGCTCACTGCATCTCCCCTGCATTCCAGGGCAGACCCACCCATTTCACTTTAAGGAAGCTAATTTGACTTCAAATAATAAGAGGAAAGAAAGAAAGAAAAGAAAGGGAGGGATGGAAGGGAGGGAAAAAAAGGAAGGAAGGGAGGGAGGGAGGGAGGGAAGGAGCGAGAGGGAGGGAGGGAAGGAGGGAGAGGGAGGGAAAAAATAAAACCTTTTAAAAAATCAGGATATAAAGAAGCACACATAGTATGACCTCATGTGTGAAAAATAATCACATAGCATATCATATGTAATAATTATATATCACATATCTATTTGCATAGGAATAAATGTAGAAGGAAATACACCTAAATGTTAACAAAGATTATCTCTGCCAGATGGAAACTTAAAAGGTGATATTTGTTTTCTTCTTCATAATGAGCTGTCCTTTCACATTTTTCTTCACTGAACACATTTTTTTTTAAAGATTTTGTTTATTTATTTGACAAACAGAGATCACAAGTAGGCAGAGAGGCAGGCAGAGAGAGAGGAAGGGAAGCAGGCTCCCTGCTGAGCAGAGAGCCCGCTGTAGGACTTGATCCCAGGACCCTGGGACCATGACCTGAGCAGAAGGCAGAGGCTTTAACCCACTGAGCCACCCGGGTGCCCGTGAACACATTTTTGAAATAAAAATAAAGGGGTGTGTATGTGTTAAGAACAGAAGGCTTGTGGCACCTGGGTGGCTCAGAGGGTTAAAGCCTCTGCCTTCAGCTCAGGTCATGATCCCAGGGTCCTGGTGGAGCCCCGTGATGTTGGGCTCCCTGATCAGCGGGGAGCCTGCCTCTCCCTCTGCAGTGCACCCCTCCACCCCTGCTCGTGCTCACTCTCTCTTTCTCTCTCTCTCAAATAAATAAATAAAATCTTAGGAGAGAAAAAAAAAAAAGAACAGAAGCCTTGTGACCGGCTCCAGCTGCCAATGAAAGAAGCCTGGAGCCCCCCACCCCCGCCACTCAGGAGACTCCCAGTCAGCCCACCTCACCTGTGCTTGACTCTCAGATATCCAGGTTCTGTGCAAACCTATTGTGTTTCCTGTGCCACCCCGCATTCTCCAGCCTGGCACCTGTGCACAGGTCATTTCTACCCCTGGAAGGCCTTGCCTCCCCTTATCTCTCTGATAGAATTCTATCCTCCATCCCAAGGACCACCTGCATCCCCTGCCCACTTCTCATGGCTCTGTCCTCACCAACAGTCCCCTCCCCTCCCTTGCTGCTCTCTCTGTCTTGATAATCACGGGAGACTGGACAGGTATCTGTATCTGTGCAGCAGAAACCAGGTGCTTAACAAAGGGCCAGGTTGGGTTCAGTTGAATGAAGTTGCAGTTGGGGGTCCAGTAGAAGCAGAGCTGACGGAAGAGCCCCTGAGGACACCTGTCTGAGTCCAGGCTGCTGATGCCCCCCAGGCCATCTCACGGCTGCTCTGAGCTCAGACTCTTCCATGGCCCCACTGGAGAGCAGAGTTGTGGGCAGAGCTGACAGGTGAGCCTAAAGTTGGGAGCAGCAATTCTTCCCGTCCCTGGGGCAGGGTGTCGGGTGACACACTGTCTCAGGTTGCCCAGGACTGAGGGTTCCTTGGCGCACGTAGCTTTCCATGCTTAAACTCAAGAGAGTCCCAGTCAAACTGGGATGGTTGATCGCCCTGACCGGGTTTGAGCCCTACCTGTGGGCCTCTGGGACTGGGCCTGCTGCCACACAGGGTACCATCTGAGACGGCTACCCCGGTCTCTGCAGCCTGGTATGCAGGATGGGGTAGCCCTGTACCAAGTCATGAGACAAACAGCACTTTGGGCCAATGAAGAACCAGCACTCAGCCCGGAAAACTATTTGTTCGCTCAGCGTTCTCTCTGTACCTTCCCACTCTGGGTCTCTCCGTTCTTCCATACTAGTCCGGTCCCAGGACACCTCCTCCCAACCCACAGGACACCTCCCTGTGTCCTTTCCTGCAGTGAGACCCACCACTGTTTCAAGGACCAGCTGTGGTCAGCCCCTCCACAAGGCCTCCTCCACACCCCAGCCCACAGATGGGATCCCCACGCCTCTGGGCTGAACGCTCCTTTGTCCCAGCCTGAGCAACGTTCTCCCCATGAAACTGTGGGTTCATCCCTTCGTTCCTTCCCTCACTCGTCCGGTGAGAATTAATCCTCTGGTGTTGGGTTAAGAGCCAATGCTAGAGCCCCACTGACCCGGCTGAATCCTGGCTCTACCACTTAACAGCAGCTGTGTGATTCTGAAGAAATCACTTCACCTCTCTGAGCCTCAGTTTCCTAACAGAAAACATTGGAGTTATAAGAATTAACAGGGACTTGGGGCACCTGGGTGGCTCAGTGGGTTAAGCCTCTGCCTTCAGCTCAGGTCATGATCCCAGGGTCCTGGGATGGAGCCCCACATCGGGCTCTCTGCTCAGCAGGGAACATGCTTTCTCCTCTCCTCTGCCTGCCTCTGCCTATTTGTGATCTCTCTCTGTCAAACAAATAAATAAAAAAAAAAAAGAGAGAGAGAGAGAGAATTAACAGGGACCTCACAGAGTTGCTGGAGCATTACTCAATTCAATAACTGAATAGTTCTTGGACCAATGCTTGGCACAGAGTAAGCACGTTCTGCCCTTTGCCATTCTTTTTTTTTTTTTTTTTAAGATTTTATTTATTTATTTGACAGAGATCACAAGTAGGCAGAGAGGTAGGCAGTGAGAGAAAGGGAAGCAGGCTCCCCACTGAGCAGAGAGCCCAATGCGAGGCTCAATCCCAGGACCCCGAGATCATGACCTAAGCTGAAGGCAAAGCTTAACCCACTGAGCCACCCAGGCACCCCATGCCCTTTGCCATTCTTAAGAGCCTGCTGTGTACCACATACTTTGAGGGAGCAGGAATATACAGATGACAGGTGCTGACGGTCTAGCCGACAGGCAGACAAGAAAGCCAACTGCCACTCAGGGTGACTAATGGAAGAGCCTGAGCCGCGCGGAGGAGAGAGCAGTTGCTCAGCCCGGACTGGAGGCAGAGCTGGGAGGCTCCTCCGAGGTGGTGAGCCAGCAATGCAAGAAGTTTAGGAGGAGGGGATGCAAAGGCCTGGCAGTGCAGGAATGGGGCCCTGGGTGTGCGGACTATGCGGGCGGGTGCGAGAAAGAGCCCTGATTGTGGTGAGGGCACGTCCCAGGAACCTGGACTTCTCCATGGCCGTGGAGAAGCCCCCGAAGGTTATAAGCAGGAGCATGGGTTGCATCCTGGACAGAACACGCTGCGAGGCTGTGGCCCGCAGACTGGAGCAGAGACTGGAAGAGACCAAGACGGGGCTCCCCGTGCAGCCTCACAGCAGCTTGGCGCACAGCAGAACACAGCCTTACCAGGGCCCTCGGGTTCTGGGCCTGGCAGGAAACCTGCCCACGGCACCTATGCGTCCCCAGCTTCTGGGAAAGGCCAGATCTCAGAGTTGCACGCCATGAGGCCCTTGTAGATCTACCCCCACTCCCTCCCGCAGCACTGCCTGCCTGTGGATTCCAAGTCTGGCTCCTCGTGCTGGCCTTCCTTCTTGTCCTTGCAACAGGCTCACTCTTGCCAAAGCCTCAGCCCCAGCCTCGGCTCACCCTGACCTGAGCAAGCCCATCCCTTCTCCCCTGTCTCCCCGCCCCTGGCCTCAGAAGCCGCCCGGCTGCTGGGCTGGGACTTGCCCTTTCTCATTTTCCCATCCATGACTCACGCAGCAGGCGGGGGTGAGGCCGGGGCTGCCAGGGCAGGGGGAGAGAAGGCAGCAGCCCCTCCCTGGCCTTACGGAGTCCTAGGGCCCAGTTGGGCAGTTTTTCCATTTCGTGCATGTCTGCTGGCACTGTCAGGGCCTGTTTGTGCCCCCAGAGAGGCCTTGACCCTATTCTGTGGTCCAGCCAAGCATTCCTAGGGTGAAGCCTATGCTCCATTTTTAGAATTCAGAGTTGCCAGAGCAGTGCAGACACCCCTGAATTCAGGAAGCAGGGTGTCTCCTTCCCCATCAGAGACGACTCCCCAGAGGTCACAGATCTTTAAAAAAAAACCAAACAAACAAACCTGAATTCATCCTGTGAGCCCCCCATCTCTGTGCTGTGAGTTCTTGGAGGCTTCCGGAAGCTACGGGACTCTTACAAATAGGAGGCAGAGCTCCTCTCCATGGCAACAACCACCATCTCTATTAATGTATACTGAGGGCCTGCTACATTCTAGGGTCTGCGTGAAGCGTTCTAACTGCAGCACATCCTGCAGAGGGGCTGGGACTCTCCTAGCAAGGGGAGAAACCGAAACTGGGTTTGGGAAGGAACCGAAGCATCGCTGGAACTGACAAGGCTATGTTCCAGAAAAGCAGGGAGCGCCAGAACAGTAAGTCGGCCTCCTCCTCCACCCCGTGTGCCCCCTGCCCTTGACAGCTCATGCTGGCCACACCCCCACTGCCCTTTGCAGCCAAGCCAATGATCCTAGAAACTCCACTGAGGCCGCCACCGTACAGGGCACAGGAGGCAGAGCCCGGCGTTCCCCTGCTGCTCCCGCCAGCCCTCCAGGCACCAGCTGGCATTTTATCTCTGCAATAGACTCTGGGCTCTTCGGGGCAAGGGTCAGATTGTGGGTTCCTCATCCTGGCCTCACCAGCACCAAGCACAGTGCTGGCCTGTAAGAAGCATTTAGTAAAACTTTGAGCTGCCTTGTATCCCACTCCCGTCTGCTTCCACTCTCCCGCTTCTGAAGGCCTAGATACCTCTTTTCTTCCTTCGTGTCAGAATCCCCACCATTGGCCACCTTTGAGCTTGATTGCAAGAGCAAGGATTGTATTTTAGAGGTCGTCTTATTCGATGGAGAAACTAACCCCTTCCCATTCCCATCCCATCCCATTCCCATAACCTTTTCCCATTCCCTGGCTCCATCAAGGAAGGGTGGCAGACACCATCTTCTCACCAACCCCCCCATATAAGCCTAGGCATGCTCCCCAGCCCAGGGCAGATATCACCAAACGATCACAGCATGCTAGGAGAGCCCTGATCAGGGTTGGCATGAAATATGATGCTTCCTTGCCACGCTGGTAATAGCTGCTAAGCTATTCATGACACGGGTATAAAGCCCAATTAAGTAATAACAGAGATCTCTGTTAAAAACTCCTTTGTAATTTGTAAATTCTCTTTCAGTTGTGAGATGTCACTCATGTAGCAGATGAGAAAGAAGCTCGTGGGGACTCTGAGGTCCTGGGACAGGGGACGAGGAGGTTTTGGTGAGAAACAGGAGAAATTTGATGGGGGAACAAGGCAGGTTGGAAGCACAGAGGTTATTAAAGAGATTTCAGATTGCTGAAGGGGGGCCATGGGGCCTCCTTGTTCCTTCTGCAGACTCTGGAGTAGGCCACTGCTTTGCCCCAGGGAAGGCCAGATGCAGTGGACCACAGAGGAAGGGAGGGCAGCCTAAACTGCTGGCCACAACATGGAAAGATCTTGAGGGTTCCCTGATTAATAGTTACTGTATAGCCCAGGCAGCTATGTCTCTGCACTTCAAGTTCTCCTGTGCTGAAATTATTCCTCCTAAACCACGCCATGAGGAGGACTTACTGCACAAATGTACAAATCTATAAAAGCCTGAGTACGTCCAGGACAGGGAGAGAAGCTCTGCCCAGAACACTGAGCCAGCTCTCAGGAAGGCGGGGGCGGGGGGCATGGCCTTCCGGAGAAGAATCAAGAGAAACTGAGTTGGCCAGTAGAACATCCCTAAGTCCTTACAGTCCCTTGTTTCTGGGGGGACCACTGAGGTCATGCCTCCTGGGGTTGCGATGTCTCCCCCTCCCCAGGCTGGAGATTTCAGAATGGGCTGTGGAACTGAAAAGCAGGGGTGGGAGAGGGAGCTTCCAAGCACCACATCTTTGTGGGCAAAGAATTCCACTCGGCAAACAGTGTGTTCACTGCCCTCCATGGGGCATCTTCATTTTGGGATAGGCATGAAATGATAATGGTCAAACCCCCACCCCACCCCCACCACCTCCAGGCCGAGCACCACAGTGGGGGGAAGATGGGCAGGAGGTGGGGGAAGAAGTGTGCAAAGAGAAGGCCTGGATGGGTGGGGGTCCCAGAAGGACCTAAGCAGCAGGAGACCCCCACGTGTGGGCCTCGGGGCCCATCAGCTCCCCCCCACCAAGGTAAGTCCAGAGGCGATGCCGGGGGGATCCCCCTCTGGGTACCAGGCTGGCCTCCCGAGTCCTGAGGTGCTGGCTGGGCACCCCATGGGGAAACATCCTCTTCTAGGCATGGCACCAAGCTGGGGACCAACAGCAGTCTGCAGAACGGATGACAGGGCCGCTGGGGAGAGGACGCTTTGATGCCAGCTCTCCATCATGAGACACAGTCAGGCCTGTGGCTACAAGGCCCTGAGCTGGGAATGTCCCGAAAGTCTGCAACTGTCCAGGGGCTGAATCTTCATCCTCAGCCCCACGTGGCCTTCTGCCCTCCTCCCTGGGCCCCGTCCATTCCTTCAGGTCCAACGCCTCCTCCGCACAACCACGGCTTCTGCCCCGACACAGGGAGCATAGTCATGCCCCATGAGACAAAAGGGGCAGGAAAGCTGTCGAGAGAGAACAGCAGTTAGGGCAGGGGCAGACCCTGGGATAGTAAGTACCCACCATGAGCTGTTTTACATCAGAGATTTCCAACCTTCTCCACAGCAGGGGAAAGGCAGAGGAAATAGCATGTGCGCCATATACTGTGATCCATGGAGGAACCGGCTTCCTCCCAGCCCCCCCAAGGCCGGAGGGATCCACAGGGCTCAGTTCTCAATACAGCACGTCTGCCTTCAGCCCAACCTCTCAGCTAACCCTCACTACAGTCAGCAGGAGGGTCAAAGAGGTAGGTGGCACAGCTGGGGCTCCCAGGCGCCCTGGGACTCTATTTGTTAAGGCGGAGAAGCTGGAGGGCTGGAAGGTGAGGTAGTGTGGGAGGTGGTAGGGAGGGTCAAGGGGGTGGGTATGGGTTTCCACCGGAAAATATGAAAACTTGAGTGGTATAAACCCTCCCCGGCCCTGTTCCTAGTTCCCACGGGGAGGGAGTGGCATCTGGGGAAGAGGGCACAGGGCTGGGAGCCAGAGCTTCTAGGTTCTATTCCTGGTCCCTCCCCTGGGCCTTCCTGACCACAGATCTGCCCCTCACCCCCTGCCCCACTGCTCAAGAAGGATTAAGACATCACAAATAACAAATCATGACCCCATCCTGCACCCGTCCACCCACCCTGCCCCAGCTGCCCACCCCCTTCTTCAGCTTCTCCTCCTCTGGCCCTGCTGGGCATTGACTGGCATTCAGGGACAGGTGGACAGGCCCACTCCCCCTTGGTATTGGTGGCCTGGCCTCTGGCCTGGCCCGCCCACTCTCCAACATCTCTGGTCTGCCAGCAGCTCAGCCCCAGGACCCAAGAGTCACTGTCAAGAATAGGTAGTGGAGACCCAGCCCAGCCTTGTCAGACCCTCCCCTTGAGGCCCCACCTCAAGAGCTGGGTTCTGTGCCCAACCCGTAATGACTCTGCTAACTGAAGGAGGTCATGATTCTGCCCCAATTCCATGCTCAAACTCTCCTACGTAGACTGTTGATCCTAGCATAGGGGGCAAACTTCAGTTCATCCCACCCCTGCCTCTACCCAGCTCCTGCAAAGCCAAGGCCCCAGGGCCCCTGCTGGAAAGCCTCAAGGGAATATTGAGCCCAGCCTCCCTCCGCCTGAGCCGGGGCAGAAGCAACCTGTAGGGAGGCCCATCTCTCCTACCTTCCGCTCTGCCACCTGGGTCACATAGGACCTCCCTCCCTGGGGCCCAAGTGGAATGTCCAGCTCTTGGTCCCCCTTGCTCAGACTCCAAAGCTCCTACTCCTTGTTGGCCCTAGGGTTTCAGCTTTGAAGTGGAATGCTGCTGGTGGCCCCTCGTCTTCTTTGTAGGGGAAAGAGAAGGGAGACTAGAGAGAAAGAGGGTTCAGTCCCCAAAGGGCTTACCTGACTTGACCTCTGGGCACCACGTGGTGGGGAGGGTGCGCAGTGTAAAGGTGAGATGGTAAGCTGGGGGGATTTAGGACACAAGGGTCCCAGCCCCGAGGCTCTGCCTGGCCCGCACTGTCTGGATGGCCTGCTGGTTCTTGAACTTGACCAGGCCCAGGGTGATCTGGGCGTTCCAGCCAGGATCCTCGAGGGGGCAGCGGAAGTCGATCTCGCCGCCGCCCTCGGTCACCAGCGTGAAGTAGATGTGGCGCCCGGTGCTCTCCACGCATTCCACGGCCTTGATGCGGGCGAAGCTGAGCTCCTTGGGCCGGCCGCCGGTGCCCTTGGCCTCGAAGAGCTGCAGCCCCCGCTCGGTGAGCACACAGCGCTTCCGCTTCCACAGCTGCAGCAGCCCGCCGCTGCGCTTCTCCAGCACGCCCTCCTTGAGCACCGTCGTCGCCGCCGTCATGGGCGCCCCGAGGTCCCGGGCAGGCTGTAGGCTGCGGTGGGCGCGGCGCCCTTCCCGGCTGGGCCGCGCCGGATTCTGGCGCCCGGGGCCGGTTGGCCGCTCTCCCTGCCACCTGCGCCCCTACTGAGCCGTGCGCCCGCCGCTCAGTCCTCCAGCCACCGCTGCCGGCTCGGCGCCCGCAGCCCCCGCTCCGGCCCTCCGCCGCTCTTCCACGCCGCTCGAGCTGCCCCGGCTCGTCACTGCCCGGTGCCGCCCGCTGCTTTCCGGCCCGAAAGCCCCGCTGCGCACTGGCTCTGCGCTCGCCCGCTCGCTCCGCTGGGCTCTGCCTGCGCGCTGGGCGGCTGCTCGAGGGATGTGCCCTTACATGTTCCGCCGTTCGCCTCCTGCGTCCTCCGCCCGCCCGCCGCGCATTCCTGTCCCGGCCGGCCCTCCCCTCCGCGCGGCGCACCCGCCGGGGCCGGGCTCCGGGGGTGGGGGCAGGGCTCCGGGGGGCGGGGCCACGGCGGGGGCTCGGTCACGCTCTGCAGGCGCTGGGCGCCGGGCGGGGAAGGCTGGTACCAACCGGGGGGGGGGGGTTTGCTTACCCAACAGCCTGAGCCTCGTGGCATGCCACTTATTGGAATCACATCTCCTCTAGGCCTTGGACGCAGGGGACGATCGTGGTCTCGAGAGGCGGGAGACAGGGAGAGTCTCCTAGATGAGAGGGTCGCTGCTTGGAAGAAGGGTGGCCTTGCTCTGTGGTCGCGCGGTGCACCGCCTGGGACTTGCATAGTGGGTGCAGACATCTGCTGCCTCCACATCCCGTGCCCCCTTTCCTAACTTGGCCAGCTCCCCCTTGGCATTGTGCAAATCAGAAAAAAACGAGGACGATCCTGGGGTGGGGGATGGGGGTAGGAATCGAGCCAGTGTTGGGTTCCTTCCCCTTCTGGGGAGGAAAAAGAGAGGCTGCCCAGCTGTATCTGCTGGGGCGACCCACCCTCTCCTACTCCCTACCTGCATCCCCAGCTCCGGGGGAGGAGTAGAGAAAAGCCAATGTGAGGGGTTCCTGGGTGGCTCAGTCGGTTAAGCGTCTGCCTTCAGTTAAGCGTCTGCCTTAGGCTCAGGTCATTTCTGGGGCTCCCTGCTCAGGGGGGTACCTGTTTCTCCTCCTTCTGCCACTTGCCCTCCCCCACCCCTCTTGTACCCTCTGGCTTTCTTTATCTCCCTGTCAAATAAATAAATAACATCTTAGGGGGACAAAAAAAGGCCAAGGCAAACTGAGCGGAGAGGAAAGGAGGTCATTCAGCCTCCCTGTGGAGGCAGAGGGGACCCGACTGTGGTCTGGAGAGGTCACTTCCTGCAGTCTTGTTCCTAGCACACACTTGGAGAGACTGGTGGCTCAGACCACCGAGCACCGGTCATGTCTGGAGTTAAGGGCAGGAGCATGAGCCTACCGGATTGTCGCAGCCAGCCACTCGGGAGGATTCTATCGGTCTCCCTCCACGCCACCTGAGACAACGGACTTCCCGGGATTCAGTTCGGAGCTGAAGGAGGATGGGGAGGGAGAAGGCTTCCATCCCTTGATTGGCCTAAAAGGCTTTGTATTAACAACCCTTCCTCTAGGTCCCTGGTGTCCCCGCCCACCTTGTGCTGCTCCATTATCCTTCCATTTCCTCATGTGTCAAATGGAAAGATTAATTCATTCTTCATTCAGGGAGCTCTGATGAATAAGTTAGATAACATTTGTGAGAGACCTGGTAACTCTCAATAAATGCCATTCCTCCCCTTTTCCCCCTCGGCCAGCCTTCAGAAGAGGATGGGGACCCTAGAATTTGGCCAGGCACTGGAAGATGGCTGTTCTAAGTCCTGAGTCTGCCCCATCTGGGTCAGCTTCTCCAGCTACCGGTTTCCTGAGGGCCTCTTCACTGCCGTGTTAATAACAGATCATTATGGGAACAATAATAGGTAGTAATGACAATAATAAGACCTCTTTGTCCCTACACCCCATTTCCATCCTCCTGCCCATTGACGTAGAGCCTAAACGGCACAAGGAGAGTCCAAGAGGGGAGAGATGCCTCAAGTCAGGAGGTGGGGGAAGTCAGCTGTCCGTTTCTCACCACAGCTCTTCAGCATGTGGCAGAGCACCCCACACACACCCCCAGGAAGCGAACTCCCTAACCCCCAGAATACCCCTCCCGGAGAGGAAGTGGCCAGCACCAGCATGTATGGTAGCTAAAAAGGCCCAGGATCTTGTGTTGA
The DNA here is from genome assembly GCF_020171115.1 of Neogale vison. Lineage (NCBI taxonomy): Eukaryota > Metazoa > Chordata > Mammalia > Carnivora > Mustelidae > Neogale > Neogale vison. Next base: position 70,526,648 of record NC_058100.1, read on the forward strand.
TATGTTGATATGTTGATACCCAGGGTTCTTTTTTTTTTTTTTTTTTTTAAGATTTTATTTTTTTGTATATAATAAGGAGGGAGGGGGAACAGGAGTAGGGCAGGGAAGGGAGGGGGGATGAGGGGCAGAGCTGAGCCAAGCAGGGAGCCCAACTTGGGGCTCGATCTCAGGACCCTGGGATCATGACCTGAGCCAAAGGCAGATGCTTAACCTACTGATCCACACAGGGGCCCCTCACAGGGTTCTTTTTACCCAAGATCCGGACATCCACACTTTCCTGATCAGCTTACTGGGAAGAGTGTTACCAAGGTTTTGGACACAGGGGAAAGGACAAAAAAGACAGGAACATTGGATAGCAAGATTGAGTGTGTAAAGAGGAGGCCATAGGAAGAAATTCAGCAGGCCGTACTCTATTGCTGGGACGATCTTCACCAACTAAACATCTAGTTCCCAACACCACGTCTCCCAGTGTAGGTCCCGCTGGGAGTCCTATCCTCCAGTCTTATAACCTCCTGGAATAAGGGGAGGTGACTCACTCTAAATTTTCCCCCAGAACTGACATCCTGCCTGGTAACCCCAACTGAGAGAGGCTTGGGCCCAAGTAGCCCAACTTGGTCCAGCAGAAGGCAATAAGCATTGTAGATCCAGGGGAGCAGGGTAGGGGCTGGTAAGGGCTGGTGGGGGGTCTAGTGACCTGCCAGCATCCCTTTGATATGGAGTCTTTTACTCCCTTCCTGCCAAGGTATCCCTACATTACCCCTGGGAACGGGAACTCTAACTTAGCCTTCCTGGGGCACTCAGCTGGGGGCAATGCTGGGCCCTGGAGATACTTAATTCTTACCGATTTGTTGACTACATGGGTCGGCTGGACAGAAAGTCCCTGGTTGCTGCCCAAAGCTGGCTCCACCCTCCGCCCAGCCCAAAGGAAAGCTGATCTGCACAGTCAGTCGATCTGAATCCAGCTGGAACAGACTAGACTACAAAATGGCCCCAGGGAATAGTATGATAGAAATGCTCTAGCAAGGTCTCAGCCATCAATAGTGGGGAGGAGGGAGCCCTGGTCCACCCTGGAGGCTACCCAGGACAGGGTGGAACGGAAGATGGGAATAAGGAGAGATAGAGGCCAGAATAGGACCCAGAGGGACATAAAAAGTAACCTAGCTTCTTTTTTCTACAATATTTACTTGATCTTCTATATTTGGTTAACTGGTCATTACTTGTTGGACTCAATCTATATAAAATGCATCAAAGATCATTTTATTTACAAAATAAAATGTCTATTAACACTATAAAAATTATACAACGGAAGTAAGATCATGTCACTCCTTTTCCTGCAATCCTGCAATCCACAAGAACCTTCTCATCTTTGAATAAAACACAAGTCAGCGAGGAGCCCACAGCACCCTACAAGACCTGTCCACTACTTCCTGCCCTCAGCGCCTGTGCTGTCTGCCCTCCCACCCCAGGCTCCAGCCACATCCTTGCCACCCTCCACTTGGCCTTCCTCAGGGCCTTTGCTCATGCTGTTGTCTGCCGGGACTGTTCTCCCCCAGATCCTCACATGGTACATTTCCTCCCCTCCTTCAACTCCTTGTTCAGATATCACCTTCTCAGTGACGTCTCCCCAGACCGCCCTGTGTAAGACTGCAACCTCCTTCCCGCAGACACACCAGCCCATAGACACACACTCAGTCATGTTGTGTATATCCACTCTCACACAACATCCACTCTCCTGCTTGATTTCTCTCTCCAGCAAATGCCACCATCTAAATTTATTAGTATTTTTCTTATTTATTATTTATCTCCTCTACTAGAATGTAAGCTCTGTGCCTGGAGAGAATTTTATCCTTTTTTTTTTCAACCTTGTGGCTCCAACACTGAGAATGTTGCCTGGTGCATGGTAGGGCCTTGGTAAATTGTTGAATGAGGGAACAGAATGGAACTGATGAACAGCGGAGCTGGAAAAAATCATCATAAATGTACCACACTAATGCAAGATATTAATAACGGGGGAAAGGTATGGGGGGTGGGGGTGGGGAGAGGTACATGGGAACTCTGTACTATCTGATCAGTTTTTCTGGAAATGCAAACCTGGTCTAAAAATCAAGTCTGTGGAGGGGAAAAATAAAATTAAAAATTAAAAAAAAAATAAAAATAAAAATAAAATCTGTGGGGATACCTGGATGGCTCAGTTGTTAAGCGTCTGCCTTTGGCTCAGGTTGTAATCTCAGGGTTCTGGGATCAAGCCCCGTATCAGGCTCCCTGCTCTGTGGAAAGTCTGCTTCCCCTCTCTGCCTGCCTCTCTCCCTATTTGTGATTTCTCTCTCTATGTCAAATAAATAAATAAAATCTTAAAAAAAAAATCAGTTCTGTGGGCACCTGGTGGCTCAGTCAGTTAAGTGTCTGCCTTCATCTCAGGTCGTGATCCCAGGGTGGTGGGATCAAGTTCCACATCCAGCTTCCTGCTCAGTGGGGAGTCTGCTGTTTCCTATCCCTCTATCCCCTCCCCCAGCTTGTTCTCTCTCTCTCTCTCTCTCTCTCTCTCTCTCGCTCCCTCTCTCTCTCAAAGAAGTAAAATCTTTAAATAAACAAATAAACGAATAGAAAAATCGAGTCAGTGACTTAAAAACCAAACAAAAATAAATAGTTAACAGTAGTTCCTCTGGGGAAGGACGAGGGGAGAAGATCAAGACTTTGACTTTTTCATAGTTCATCATTCTGTCCTGCTTGATTTTTATTATTTTCTTACCATCCGCATGTTTTGCTTCCCTTAAAAATCCGGTTAAATGCACCATACATAAATGCTCGTAAACGATGGAGCAGTTAACAATAACGAAACAGGCCTGTGGGTCTTGATAGAGAGCGATGTCTGAAATACATTGTTTTGTGGAGAAGACATTTCAGTCCAGTGAGTATCATAAGATGCAGAATTTGATCCCAGATGAGCAGAAGTGTGTGCCTCTCTGCTGTACAGGTTCTATCTGGGAGGATCCACACCGATGTGTTCGCCGTGGAACCTCCAGGATGTGGCTCGACAACATGAACATGCCTGTTACTGTATGAGCGTGTTTCTACAGGCGTTCCTCCTTTTATTAAACTTCGCAGATATAGTGCCTTTTACAAATGGGAGGTTTGTAGCGGCCCTGCGTCGACCAAATCCGTCCGCCCCGTTTATCCAACCGCGTTTCCTCACTGTGTCTTTCTGTCACGTTTTGGTAATTCTCACAACATTTCAAACTTTTTCATTATTATTATATTTGTTATGCTGACCTGATCAGGAATGGCAACTCAAGTGAAATCTCAGGTAACTGGGGGTGTCCGGGTGGCTCAGTCAGCCTCTGCCTTCAGCTCAGGTCATGATCTCAGGGTCTTGGGATCAAGTCCCGCATTGGGCTCCCTGCTCGGTGGGGAGTCTGCTTCTCCCTCTCCCTCTCCCACTCCCCCTGTTAATGCTCTCTCTCTCTCTTTCAGTGAATATAATATTTAAAAAAAAAAAAAAAGCTCAGGCAGGGGCGCCTGGGTGGCTCAGTTGATTAAGAGGCTGCCTTCAGCTCAGGTCATGATCCTAGGGTCCAGGGATGGAGACCCACATCAGGATCCCTGCTTGACGGAGAGGCTGCTTCTCCCTCTCCCTCTGCCTGCTGCTCTGCCTACTTGTACTCTCTACCTCTCTGTCAAATAAATAAAACCTTAAAAAGAAAGAAAGAAAGAAAGAAAGAAAATTGCTATTTTTTAGAAATAACTTTTTTTGATTAAGGTGTACGTATAGTGTCTTTTAGACATAATGTTATTGCACACTTACTAGACTACAGTATGGTGTAAACATAAGTTTTATATGCACTGGGAAACAAAAAAATCCATTTGACTCACTTTATTGCAATATTTGCTTTATTGCAGTGGTCTGCAACTGAGCCCACAGTATCTCCAAGGTATGCTTCTATATGGTTTGGATGTCACGCACACATATTACACCTATTTTAAAAATAAAATAAACTCATATGTGTTACATATAATTAAACAAATTATATAATTAAACAAAAACCTGGGGCTGTCTTGAAAGCAAGGGCCAACTTGGAGACTAAATTGGCAGTCCAGTGGCCACAGGATTTCCCCAGGGTGGGCTGTGCAGAATCTTCTAGAGGGTGGTGTGTATACACCAAAGCAGAGCAGCCTCTGGGGCTGAATGTGCAGCCTCTCCTGCCTCTGTGGTTCCCTCACCCTTTCCCCACCCTGGAAAAACCCAGAAACAGGCATCTTTCCCCATTGGCCCCTGGACTCCTGTTCCATTGTCCCTTGGCAACTGGAAGTGGAAAGCTCATCTAGGCTGCGTGGGTTTGACCCCAATAAGGAAGAGGTGGTGTGGTGCAGACCAGTGCTTCTCAGATTCAAATGGGCAAACAGATCACCTGGGGATCTTATAAATGCAGATTCTGATGCAGTAGGTCTGGGACAGAATCTGAGAGTGTGTTTCTAGAAACTTCCATGTCACACTGGTGCTGCTAGTCCTTGGAACACACTTGAATATCAAGGGTCTAGAGCAGTAGTTCTCTAACAGTGTGGTAGCAGCATCAGCATCACCTGGGAACTTGTTAGAAATCCAAATTCTTGGCTGTATTCCAGACCTACCAGAAATTCTGTGTTTGGGACCCAGCAATCTGTGTTTTTTTAATGCACCTTCCCCATGATTCTGATGCATGTGAAAGTGTGGGAATGCTGTGTGTCAAGGAAGTATCCCTCAGCCAAGAGATGGGGCACCTGCATTAATAGGCCCAGCTCAGGGACACCTTGAACAGGTCACTTGTCTCTCATCTTGTCTATCTTATCTAGCTTGTATTAGATCTGCAGGAAAGCCTGGCTAGAGGGTTGGGGGTGGGGGAAGGGGCGGAGATGGAGGAGTGGGGGCGGAGTAAGGAACTCTACTGGTTGTCCTCTCTTTAGGTAAGACCAGAACATTGCTAGTTCCTCCTCAGTCTCCACAGTCCCAGATTCATGGGGTCAGAGAGCTGCTCACTTGGGTTTGTCCGCAGCCCTGCTCCTCCCTCCCCTCCTCCCTCTGGCTTCAGCACACGCCCTCCTGTCCACAGGTCCCTCCCTGCCCTCCTCTCCCTGGGAGACCCACCCCCCAATCTGAACTGTCCCCCAAACTTCTCCTGACCTGCCCGCACCCCTTTGATGTAGAGTCCTTTGTTCTAGAGCTTTGGGGCTTCCTCGGATCTCTGTTTCTCTAAAAGGAAACAGAAGAAAAAAACCAATCAAGGCTTCAAGCCTAACGATTTGGGTTTTACAGGCACCATTGCAACAGACCTCAGTGGGCCGCAACCCTGCACCCAACCCGCCCAGGCTTGCTCCTGGGCCTGGCTCTCTCGGTGGAAATCCCCTCCCACGCTCAGCCCTTTAACCACTTTCTAGCCCAATAACTTTCCTGATTCACCAGGGATCCCTTTCGTCTTGAGAGCGCCCACTGCCCCCTCTCTGATGGGGCTCAGTCTGGGCTTGAAGGCATTTGATCCCAGCTTGGGTCTGGCAGAGATTGGACTTGTGGGCCTGGGGATCAGGTTGGGGCCTGCAGAATTTTCCCTTTTCCCACGTCATTTCGGCATCTGGGTGCCCACGTTGGAAGAGCAAAGGGGCTGCCCTGGTATGACCCTCGTCCCCAGGAACAACAGGCTGAAGGGCAACAGAAAATAGGGTTCTAGTGGCTTTAACTAACCCACCAGCAACAGCTGGGAGAACCTGCACATGTCCATGTCTTTCTATTCCATAGCTTTCTTTTTCTGTTCTTTTAGCACAAATCATGTGTTTCAAGTGTAATTAACACTTGAATGCATTTTTGTTGCAAAACAATTCAAAACACAGAAAATATCTTTTCATCGCCCTTCCAATGTCCCCCTGCCCCCACCCACCGTCCCCCGGTAAGGGTTGTGCCAGACATTTGTCTTTACTTCACACATATTTGCCCCCAGAATATTTTTTTTAAGATTTTATTTATTCATTTGACAGAGAGAGATCACAAGTAGGCAGAGAGGCAGGCAGAGAGAGAAGGGGAAGCAGGCTCCCCGCCCAGCAGAAAGCCTGATGTGGGGCTCAATCCCAGGACCCTGGGATCATGACCTGAGCCAAAGGCAGAAACTTTAACCCACTGAGCCACCCAGTCGCCCCCAGAATATTTTAAAGCAGCGTTCTCATCCATCATGGGAGGGGTTGGCTGGACAATTCATAGGTCCCCTTCCAGCTCTAACAATTTCTGCATTTGTGGTTAGATCTTCCCTCTCCTTCTAAAGAGCAACCATTCATGGGATCACACTACAATTATGCTGCGGAAGGAGGAGTGAGAGGGGGAATCAATAGAAGAAGAAAGGATGGAGGGAAAGATAACAGTGTTACTAATAGTTCCTTCTGGGACAGGGGATTATAGATAATTTTTTTACCTGCTTGCCTTTGATTTTCAAATGTTTCAGAGTAAGTGGTTATGAATTGTCATGAGTGTCACTTTCATAACTGAAAAGTTCCAGTATAGTGCCATTGTCAAGATCAGGCAGGAAAGGCAGTGAATTGTCCCATCTGGGACTGGGGTCAGGAAAAAATTAGCCAATAGCTCAAGGCAGAGGTGTGGAGGGTTTGAGGGAGAGGAGGGAAGCTCCCGGTATATTCTTGAATGTGATCTACAGGAGATTCACGGAAAAGAACATCAGAGTAAGTGGTATCAGGTGTTCTATAAGCCACACCCTGGGTTAGGCACCAGGGACACAATGGTGAATTGGTGGGTCACAGTTCTCTTCTTACTGGGGACTGGCAAAACAGGGGGAGGTGGAGTCTACCTCCTTAGGGAACCCCTTCCTACCTTCAGCAAGAGGATGTTTCCTCCTAGTGAAAAGAATCTCAGAGGTAAGCATCAGCTTGGTGACAGGCCCAAATCATGACTTTGTAGAGACACGGTCCCCCAGTAGGGGACACAGCCTACCTAAGGTGCTATCCCCATATCACAGCTGATGGGTTTAGTCAGGATGGGCTAGGTTATCCTGCACTAACAATTTTCCCTCAGATCCCAAAGGCTTAACACAGCAAAGCTTATCCATTCATATGGTGCATCTTACCAAAGCTGGCAGTCGGGGGGAGGGGTTTCTCCTCACTGCGGTACTAACGCATCCAGATAGACGGAAGCTCTATCTTGATACATTTGACCATCTACTAATGGGTTTGATGATAGCACCTACCTCTAGGGGTTATTGTGAGGATTAAATGAATGAACACATTTAAGGTCTTCCAATAAGCTATGGCATACAGTAAATACAAGAGATGGGAAAATGATACTTTCTGTCACAGGGAAAAGGCATATGATAACATGCAGTGTTCTGCCCACAAGTGACACAAATTCCTTCTCATCTTAATTTAGAAGCCAGAGCAAGCCATGTGGCCACATATAACTTGAAGAGGAGAGAAATATAACTCTCCTGTGTGCCCAGAAGATGGGGACTATCTGTAAGATCAATGTGGCCACCATGGGACCAGTTGGTTTCCCCAGGAGGCCGGTCATGAGGCTGGGTGTCCAAAAACATGCCTTTACTCCTTGATTAGAGAGAATCAACCCCTTGGGCCAGGACCAAGCCCATGAACCCTCTGGAGAAGTCAAGTTGAGGTCAACAGAGTGGAAATGTAAAAGGCTCAGGGCTGATGCTTCAGAAAAGCCACCAAGGGCTAGTCTGGGCATGAAAAATGCCCACTAAGGGCTTTATTTACCATAATTGACTTCCTGAATTTTCATGGCCTTTCGGGTGAGTCTTCCTAGGCCCATAAACTCAGAACATCAGAGTTGGGTGGGTCCCCTAGAACCCGGCTGCTCAAGTGTGGTCCCAGGATCAGCATCAGCACCACCTTCCCCTGGGAGCTGGTGAGAGATGCTGGATCTCAGGCCCCACCCCAAACTACTGAATTATAATCTGCATTTTAACAAGATCCCCAGGAGATTCCTATGCACATTGAAGCCTGAGAAGTACTTCTCTAGAATTAATTTAGGCCAACATCTTCATTTCACAGAATAAGAGGTTGACACCCAGAGGGGAGGAGGCTTGGCTCAAAGTGACATAGCTGGTTCCAAGGTTGGCTCCGCCGCTCGCCAAAGATTTTGTGTAAGTCACTTAAAAATTCACTGAATCTCAGTTTCCTCCTCTATGATAAAGGGATTATATAAGCACTTCATAGTGCTGATGTAGGGATCAAGTAAGACAACATCTAGACCAGTGCTGGGACATAGCCCGTAGTATGTGCTCAGTAAATGTGAGCTACTGCTATGGTCTTAACTCACTGTTCTAACATCATACTGCATACCTCCTGGCACATGCAGTGTCTTGTAAAGGAAGAAGGAGCAGGAAGTGGGGCATTGACCCAGCTGCCTGTGTTTATATCCTATTCTGCCATTTGACCTTGAGCCCAGGTCCTAAATTGCTCTTTGGTTCTTGGCTTCAGTTAGATCATTCATAAATGGATATAATGAAGGCCCTCACTTGTAGGGTTATTTTAAGGCTTAAATGAATTAATACATTTAAGGTCTTCACATAGGCGATGGTACATAGTAAATGCACAAGATGGATGAATGATCCTCCAAAATGTCCAAAAGAGAAAGTAGATTGGATGGAGCCAGACCCCAGGGAGAGTAACAATCTTTCTCGGAAGGAGCTTCTTCTGCTTTGGCCCCTTGACCTACTGCAAGTTCCTGGTTTGCTTCTCCAGATCCTAGAGGACAGTCCCCAACCCCTGGCTGGGTCTTTCTTTCTCAGCTGATGAGATGGCCTCACTGGGTTCCTGGTGCCTCCATCAGGAATGACAGAAAGGCCAGAGAAATTTCTGTCCTGGAGACCCACAGACTCTGGCAGGTGGGGCAACTTTTCAAATCTCCGAAGCACTATCACACAGGAGAGGAGTTAGACCTGCTCTGGATGACTCTGGGGGACAGAAATAGGAAGCTTGTGGAAGAACTCTCCAGTCATTACAACTGTTCAGAGGCAGCTGCAGCTGCCAGATAGGGCACGGAGCTCACCTGAGAGGTTATTCAAATACCAATTCCAAATACAGATTCTCAGACCCCACCCAGGCCAGCGGAATCATTATTTCTGAGGGTCGGGCCAGGAGTCTTTCTTTTCTTTTTTTTTTTAATTCATTTGTGTCACTATATTTATTGTCGCTCTTTTTTTTGTCTTTATTTTTTAAAATTTATTTTTAAATTAATTTATTTATTTTCAGAAAAACAGTATTCATTATTTTTTCACCACACCCAGTGCTCCATGCGATCCGTGTCCTCTATAATACCCACCACCTGTTACCCCAACCTCCCACCCGCCCCCCCGCCACTTCAAACCCCTCAGATTGTTTTTCAGAGTCCATAGTCTCTCATGATTCACCTCCCCTTCCAATTTACCCCAACTCCCTTCTCCTCTCTAACACCCCTTGTCCTCTATGATATTTGTTATGCTCCACAAGCCTTCGGTAAAGTCCCTAATGATTCTTGTCCTTTTGGTAAGCCCCGCCCCTGGGGGGAGACGTTAGGGGAGGGGAGAGACGCGGAAGGAATGAGAATCAACCAGTAGATGACCTGAGTGTTCTCTCTTGATCTTGACCATCTTCCCTTGATCTAGGTCTGGAGAACGTGACCTCACTGAGTTTCCGCCCCCTCTAAAGCATTTCTGTGCACTTGATTCAGAGATTACTCCCAAGCCTACCAGCAGTTCTAACTCCCTCTTCCCTGCACCTCTACCCTTAACCCCCCTGGCTCCTTCTGGCCCTTCTCCACCCTCAGCCCCTCAGGTGGCCCGAACAGGTTCCAAGGGCTGGCGGAGGAGGCAAGCCCCTGTGGGCTGGGCTGGGCTGGCCCGCCATCCAGAGAACCAGCTCTTGCCCACATCAGGGCCACTCCCGCAGCCAACGCATTGCTTCCACCAAAAGTTGTCTCCTGGGGGTGGGGGGGCGGTGCGCTCCGGACGCCTGGCTCAGTCATCACAGAAATTAGGAAAGAAATATCCAAGTGAACACAAAGATCCTTGCTCCCTCTATTCCCTTAGGTCAGTTCTACGGTCGGATATACCGCAGGGCCCTATAGTGTGCAAATCCCCCAGTGGGAATTTATTATCTCGGGTTTTCAGGCCAGCGCCCTCTCGCTGCACAAAGGGAGGTACCCCGGGCCAAGGGGGAAAGGAGCTGGGTGTGGGATCCGCGGAAAGGCAACGCCCGCCTCATGCCCCGGCCTCACAGCGCCACCTGGCGTCTCCGGGTACTGCGCCGGCGCTGCGCCCGCGGATGGAGGCCCCTTCCCCTCCGGTGGACTCTCGGTTTCCCAGGGTGCGGTGGCCTCCGGGGGCCCCCCTCCCTTCCCTCAGAGCCTTCCTGCTCCACCCTGTCGTACACCGTCCAGAGGGTGCTTCTGGACCAGTCACCTCCGTTTACAGCCCTCTGCCTTTATTCCGGTTTCACTCCCGGGAAGTGCGTCCAGTCTCCGCCACCACGGGGCTGCTCTAGAAGACCCGCCGTAGCAGAGCTGACAGCCAGCCAGAGTCTGAGAGGCTAGCCCGGAGGATGGCCTTGTGCCAAGCACCCACCTCCAGTAGCCAGCAGGGGGCAGCCTAGTTCCAGATTTGGGTCCTAATTGCTCCCATCCTGGCCCTTCCTATAGGACCCCTTCCAGAGGCTACTGGGACCCCACTGTTTGTAGAGCCTTCCATTATCCATCCATCCAACCATCCTCCCCTGTACACAAACCCTTCCCGGACAACTTCCCGTTGGCAACAGACTGCTTTGGGCCTAGAGAATTTATCAGGACAAGGTGACCTGGTCCCCACCTGGGGAACTCACAACCCACAGCTGCACTCTCCTCCTGCTCTTTTACTTGTCACCTTGCACTTACCTAGTGTTCTGCACCATTAATTGGTCTTGTACATGTTTAGGTCCCAATTTCAGAGTCACAAAGAGGGGTCTGTCAAGGCCAGTGTTGGATCGGGTCATCTGGACATTACGCATACAGGACCTGTTGTTAAAGTCTCTGCTTCTTGGTGTTTCGTTGGGCATCCCTAGGATGAAGGACACTGCAACCCCTCAGATGAACTCTATTTACAAATAAGGTCAGCCTTCCATGGAGCAGACTGTGAGGGCCAGCCCCAGACTAAATGTTTGTGTCCCCCTCGCAATTCCATGTTGAAATCCTAAACCCCAAGGTGAGGTATTAGGAGGTGGGGCCTGTGGCAGGTGGTTAGGTCATGAGGGCAGAGCCTTCCAGAATGGGATTAGCGCCCTTGTCAGAGAAGCCTGAGCTCTCCCTCCTTTCCACTGTGTGAAGACAGGGCAGAAAGATGGCCAGGAACCAGGAAATGGCTCTCACCAGACACTGACTCTGCCTGCACCTTGATCTTGGACTTCCCAGCCTCCAGAACTACAAGAAATAAACTTCTGTTGTTTATAAGCCACCCAATTTGTGATATTTCACTGACAAAAACAGAAACTGGAACCAGGAAGTGGAGTGTTTCCCTAACACGTACTTAAATATATGGAAGTGGCTTCGAAACTGGGTCATGGATAGAGGTTATAAGTGTTCTGAAATGTCTGCTAGGAAAACACCTACCCTGCCGTGAAGGGACCTGTAAAGGACATTTCATGAGAGCTCGGAAAAAGGAGAGCTGGAAAAAGCCCCAGTCACCTCAGAGAATAATGACTAATACTTAACGAACAGAATGTTGGTAGAAATAGCATCCGGATGGTAAAGGCCATCGTGATAACAAATGAGAAACATGTTAGTGGAACCGGGGCAAAAAGTGATCCTCGTTACAAAGTGGCAACGAACTTGGCTCCATATGTTCATATTCTAATGTTTTGTGGAAGGTAGAACTCATGAACGACGAAGCTGGATATCTAGCTGACATGATGTCTAAGCAAAGTGGTGAAGGTGTGCTTGGCTCCTTCTGAGGGCTTACAGTGGAATGCAGGAAGAAAGAAATGACCTAAAGCTTGGAATTGTTAAGCAAAAAGGAAGCATAACTTAAAGTTTGGGAAATTCTCAGCCTATCCATACTGCAAAAAATGAAAACGTCAAGGGTGTGGCCAAGTGACTTTGTGATAAGGTTAGTACGGGTCAGCCATGTCAACGGAAGCCAAGTGCTATTCGAGACAATGGAAGAATGCCCCAGAAGGTGATCCAGGTATGATTAAGGCTGCCATTTCCATCACAGATCCCCGAGTTCAGGGGCTTGGGGGCCATGGCTTCTTCCATCTAGGTTTTAAACAATGGGGCCACCAGGAGCTGGCACAGGGTAAAGCCCTGGCAGAGTTGGGCATAGGCAGCAACCTGTTGGGCCATGGCAATGATGTTGCTGCCCCATTGGGTCCAGAAGATGGGGAATTCTTCTCAAGCTTTAAGGTCTAATAGGGTTTGCCCCATTAGGTTTTGCTTGGGGCCCATCACTCCTTTCTTCTCTCCTATTTCTCCCTGGAAATGTCTGTCTGAGGGCACCTGGGTGGCTCAGTTGGTGAAACGACTGCTTCGGCTCAGGCTATGATCCTGGAGGCCCGGGATCGAGTCCTGAATCAGGCTCCCCGCTCAGCAGAGAGTCCGCTTCTCCCGCTGACCCTCTTCCCTCTCATGCTCTCTCTCTCTCACTCTGTCTCAAGTAAATAAATAAAATAATTAAAAAAAATTTTTTTAAGATCTTATTTATTTATTTGATAGATAGAAATCACAAGTAGGCAGAGAGGCAGGCAGAGGATGGGGGGAAGCAGGCTCCCTGAGAGCCCAATGTGGGGCTCAATCCCAGGACCCTGAGATCATGACCTGAGCCAAAGGCAGAGGCTTAACCCACTGAGCCACCTTTTTAAAAAAAAAATATTTTTTTATGTCTATCTGAGGTGCCTGGCTGGCTTAGTCCATTGAACATGCAAATCTTGATCTTGGGTTGGAAATTCAAGCCCCATGTTGGGTGTAGAGATTACTTAAAAAAAAAAAAAAGGAACTGTTTATCCTACGTGTGTTCCACTGTTTAGTGTGTCCCACTAATGGAGGATAGGCAGGGAGAAGGGGCTCCTGCCCTAAGAGGAAACCACCCTTAAAAGGATTTTTACACCGTGGGTGGAAGGAGCCCTCCACCCTTCCCCACATGATAGGTAGAGGATACAAACCTGATTGGGTGACAGACGCAAGAATGAGTAATCAGATGAACAGTCTGCCCACAAGCTGTAAAAACCCCTAGACCTAAAGGCCAGATTGGCAACCCTCTCAAGGTCCCCTCCCTCTTTGGGAGCTCTGTACTGTCACTCAATAAACCTTGCTTTGCAGCCCACCACTCTTCCTCTGGTCTACCTCTTCATGTTGCGAAGTGGTGTGACCAAGACCTGTGGGCAATAAAGGAAAAAAAATCCTCTAACACCACCATTGTATTTGAGAAGCACAGAATGTGTTTTTTCCCAAGTTCATGGCTGGGGAAGAAATTGGCCTGTAATGACTCATACTTGGAGTCTTCCCCTGTATCTGCTGTAGATGACACTCAGTGAGGTTTTGGGCTTAGACTTGAAGTTGATGCTGGAGCGAGATGAGGCTTTGGGGTGATTGGGATGGAATGGATGTATTTTGCATGTGAAAAGGACATGAATTTGGGGGTTCAGGGGCAGAATGCTATAGGCCGAATTTTGTGCCCCCTGCAAATGTATCTGTTGAAACCTATCCCCAGTGTGATGGCATTAGGAGGAAGGATTTCCGGGAGCTGATGAAGCCATAAGGACAAAAGACCTCAAGAATGGAATTAGTGCTTTCCTAAAAGAGGCTCCTGGGAGCTCCTTTGTCTCTTCTGCCATGTGAGGACACAGCAGCAAGGTGGCTGGCTGTGAACTAGGAAAGCAGGCCCTGACCAGACACCAAATCTTCCAGCATTATGATTGTGGACTTCCCAGCCTCCAGAACGATGAGAAATACGTCTCTGTTATTTATAAGCCACCAGTCCACGGTATTGTTCAAGCAGCCAGGATAGACTCAGCCAGGGCCGGGACCACGCAGCCTGCTGAGCTGGGCCCCTCCACTCCATCCCTCCTGGATAGAAGTAAACTTTCTAGGTGTGACATGGAAGTTCCTCTGGCTGAGTTTCCCTCCCACTCTGGGGTTTTCCAAGCTGGGAGACATTCTGAGCACAGCTTTGGGGCCTCGCTGAGCCCCTCAACTGCCAAAATTCATAGTTTTCACACCCAGATATGGGAGTCGGGACTGCCAGCAGTCGGCTTGCTGCCCTGCCAGCAAGGCAGTGGGACTGGTCAAGTCCTCATTCGGGGCAGTGTGGTTCGGTTAGAATGGATCGAGAATGTAAGCAGCGCTTAGAAAACCAGGAACAAATCGTATCGATTTCCACCTGAACTTCTGCTAATTTGATGACTCCAGGAAAGCTGCCTCCCAGCCGGGTGGTTAGCTGTACTCTCACAGACACAGGATCCAGACACCAGAGTTCTGTTCTAAGACCTTTATTGACCAGGTGAGGAGTCAGCTTGAACACAGCTCGCACCTGCAGCCCTTCCGGGTGACTCCTCCGCCTACGGTAGTCCTTTCAGTCCCTGGGAGCCGCGAGGCCCAGCCCCTCCCCTCCTGCTGCTCCTCACCTGGGGCCTGGAAGGGATGGGGGGCGATGTGGCCAGAGAAGGGCAGAGTGGCCGGGGCAAGGTCCCGAGTGGGCAGGCAGGTCCTGAGGACCGGGCACAAAGGCAAGCAGTGTCCAGCTGAGGCTGTGTGTGCCTCCCTCCAACTCTTAAGGGTCAAGCAGGAGCGGCAGGAACAGAGCACTGGCCTGGTCTGTGCTGGGACGGGGAGGAGCTGCCACCACAGCCCCAGGACCGGGGTTAGGGGCAGAGCTATTTACTCTCAGGTTTGGGCCACTGTTATATGAAAGTGTGTGTTGGGAGGTGTTTCACTGGGGCCCCCGCCAAACAAGGAACTTGACGCCTGGGGAGGTCAGACCACACCCTGACTTTGGGTCCTCAGACCTGGGCTGATTTCCTCACCCCGAGGGGAAGGACACCAGGTCCCTAAAACCTCAAAGGGAAGAGGCCCAGAGAGGCAAGTGGCCCCTACAGTCCATGGCCCTGTCTGTGTGCCCTCTGCATCCACAGAGACTCCCCAACTGGAACTCTCCAGGCCTATCCTGAGGGACACCAAGAAGCCTACCACCCTCTTACCCGCAAAGGAGAATCTCAGGTCTAATGAACCACCAGCTTCCTCTGCCCCATCTTGGTCCTGCTTCCCTCTCCCCTGGGGCTACTGCTCCTCTGGGATCCGAGACGTGGGCTCACGGATCTTGGCAAGTTGATGATGGACACTCAGCCTAACAGGCTAAGAACAGAGGACTGTGGGGCAGGGTGTGGGGAGACCCGCCCAGTCCCACCTACGCTCAAACACCGAGGTCTCCTGCTGGTGATGGTGTCACGTCCCAGGCAGAGGGAGCCCTTTAGAGGAGTGGGATCTCAGGCAGACTCCAAACCAAAGGGAGCCGAACACCCAAGTTCAAGTCATTAGTGATGCGTGGCGGGGCTGAGAGGGAGGAGGAATCCAGGAGGTCGCCAAGGCTGCTGGGAAGGGAACGGCGATGAGAAGCATGGGAGTGGGCAGTGTGTGGTGGGTGACGGCAGCCTCACTCAGAGTGGACCAAAGCCCCAGCTCCTTGCCCAAAGCCAAAGCCCTTGGGTCCGAAGTTTTTCGCGTAGCATCCTGCGGAGAGAGAAGGGGTGAGGCCCAGTTCCTTCTCCCCCAGGCCACACCTCCCAGCGCCCTCCCACTGAAGATCCTCCACCCTGGGCACCTGGCCAGGCCTTCAGGGCAGCAAAATCCACTCAGTGCCCGTCACCTCTGTAGCACCCCAATCCCCAGTAGTGAGGAGGTCCTTGGCTCCACATTATATCCTTATATCCACGTCCCTGCTGCTGAAATTACAGGAGAAGCCCTCTCTGCCGTTAAGGCATCCGGCTAGGAGTTAGGAACCCAGGCTCTGGCCCCATCCTGCTTGTATCTGCCCTATGATTCTGGCCAAGGCATCTTTCCCCTCCGAGCTTGTCTCCCCGTCTGTAAAGTGAAGGGGTCACGCTAGAAGCTCTGGCATTGACCCCAAGGCCAGGAATGAGTTTACATTTAGCAAGGGCATAACTAGTTAGTCCCCTACCCCCTCAGACTGCTCAACCCTCGAATTAGAGGTGACATCACCCACCTTTGCAGTAAATCTCGCCATCCTTGTCGGCCAGGGTGGTGGACTCGAGGCCTTTGCCGCACTTGGCACACCGGAAGCAGGACTTATGCCAGGACTGTGGTGGGAAGGGAACAGTTAAGGCTGCCACCAGGGATGAGGGCATCCCTGACCCCACAGCCCCATTCCTCTTGACGTAAGAACAGTGGAAGGGTTCGAGACACTTCTGAAGTCTGCTCAGCTGGTACTGTGGGAGGACGTGGCCTGTGGGGTCAGGGAGTGGAGGAAGCAGGCCACGGACCACGCAAGACCTCATACCATCTCCAAGCACGTGTCGCTATGGCTGGATGGTTAATGGCACCAGCTCTGCCACAAAGGGCAGGCGAGGGGGTGGCACAGCCACGGCAGTTGCTGTCCCCCCACAGGCCAGCACAGGCCTTCTCTAGGCCCATCCTGCCTGTTGATCGGAGGTGTGGGCGTGGGCTTCGGACTCGTCCTGGCACGGCTAACTACTACTTGCACAGCCTCCACCATTTCCTCCTCTGGGAGACCCCTGTGCCCACCTTGCGGAAAGGGCCCAAGACACGCACATACATGTGGACAGTGCCAGGGCACGGTGAGGGCTGTTGTAACTGGGATTCATTCCAGAACTGGGCTCCTTGTTTGCCCGGAAGCCACTCCCTCTCACAGAGTGGTCTGCTAGTATCTCCCTCGCTAGGCGGCTGAGGGGATTAGGCAGCTCTGGCAGGGTAACAAGCCCGGCACAGGCCGGGGCCCAGAGGAGGCCCTGAGGCCATTGTGTGGAATATTACTCTGGAAGGAAAAGGGCTCTGTGAAGGGCACTGAATCCAGCAGGGGAAGGCCTGAGGAATGCAGCTTCTCCAGAGGCCACAGAAGGCCCTCTGGGGTTCTAAGAGGAGCCTGGAAGCAACACGGGGCTGAGACCCTGCTGGGGAAGGAGCAGGCCCGGGTTTGCCCACAGTGATGGGAGCCAGCCCAAACACGAAGACTTCTCAGCACCCTGCTCCCATTAGCAACACTGAGCCAGCTAAGCCGCTGCTGTATGGACAGCTCTGCAAAACCAGGAAAGCCAGGGGCAGGCAGCATGCAGGCCAGACAAAACAAGGCCTTTTAAGGTCAAAGAGACTCCCTCAGCACTGCCTGCCTGGAGAATGAGAAAGGAAGCTGCATCCCCTCAGACTTCCTGGCTGCCTGACCCATGCACGCTGGCTCCTCCTCCCAGGCCTCAGGGGGGGACTGGAGAGCTGAGGGGGAGGGGCAGATCTCCGCCTCCGTTCCAGTCTTCACCTCCTCCTCTGTGCAGCAGGGTTGTGCAGCTCTCCAGGCTGGGGCAGGGTTGAAGCGCACGCGGCCGCCACCCACGCCTCAAGGGGCGTTGCTGGCCCTCCACACACCCTGGATCCCTTTGCTCACTCATTCAGCACCCCAAAGCACCTCTGTTCCTCGATATTTCTATCCTGGCCAAGGCCAAAGAGAGGTGGGAGCTTCTCCCAGCCTTTTCCACTTGAATACAAAATTCTCTTATCCCCACCCCTCAGGAGTTACAGGCTTAACTTAGACCCTGTCTGGGTAATGGACACAGGGATTCTCAGCTATTTTTAGAACTTTCAGATCTCCAAGTGAGACACAATGAGCACAAAAGATACCAACTGCAAAATAAGATTAGTATCTCCTGCTTTCATATCACTTAGTTCATGGCAAGGGTCATCATTTTGACCACACAAGAATTCCCCAAAGTACACAATAACAGTAATAATAGCACCAACAGTAACAGCAATGGCAAAGTGTCCTAAGCACACTCCAGGGGGGGGGGGCTGCCCTGGGGACCCCAGAACAGTCTCTCCTTTCTTCTGCAAAACAGCTTTGTTTGATGGGATGGTCATTTGCTTCACTTTACAGATGCAGATGGAAGGTTTAGAAAGGTTCAGTGATTTGCCCAAAGCCACACAACTAGTAAGTGGCAAAACTAAGGGTTCTCTAGGGTCCAAGTTCTTCCCCCCACCCTTTTTTTTTACAGTCATTTGAAGATCTTATGTATTTGAGACACAGCATAAGCAGGGGGAGGGGCAGAAGGAGGGAGAGAGAGAATCCTAAGCAGACTCCCACTGAGTGCGGGGCCCGATGTAGGCTGATCGCATGACCCTTAAACCATGACCTGACCCAAAACCAAGAGTCAGACACCTAACTGACTGAGCCACCCAGGCACCCCTAGGGTCCACGGTCTTAGTCATGGTTCCAGGATTCATGAAGCTATGGAAATGGGTTTTCATTTCCATTGTACAGCTGTGGAAATGGGTTCAAATAGGTTAAGAGGACTGAAGTAGAGGTAAGAGTGGTAAGAGCACAGGCTTCCAAGTTAGAGGGACCTGGGCTTGACTCCTAGCCTAGCCACTGCCTAGCTGGACGATCTGGGCAGATTAAGTTAATGCCTCTGACACTCAGCTTCCTCACTTGCAAAATGGGGATACTAGTATCTATCTCCAACCATGACTATAAAGACTACAATAAGAGCTTGCTATGGTCTAGATGATCTGGCCTAAGTGTCAATTCCCCGTCCCTTGGTCGTGGGCCCCTGCCTCAAGGTGGGGAAGGCTTGAAAGCCGTCACCCAAAGCCAGAAGAGCTGCCGACAGGTTCCTGGCCCGGCTGTTCCTGACGCTTGCTGTGTGACTTTAGCCACTCCTCCATCTCCATCTGGGTCTCTCCGGCCACAGACTGAGGATGCTTCTTCCATGATTCTCTGACCGCTAGTCTGCGACTTCCATTTCTCCTGCTTCTTCTCCACTGCAGCCTCCTCTCTGGGAAGCAGGGTTTCACCGGGACGGAGGCTCGCTACTGTGATTCTTACTGTGCTCTGGGGTTGGGGGTCCACAGGGGAAAGGCATACTTGGCAGTCACATATAGTTTGCAAAAGCTTTCTGGGAGGCTCTGATCTGCCCTGAATCTTAAAAAACCTCTGCCCTAGGCGTACATGGATGGGTTTCCCACAGACCAGGTCTTACAATATGGAATGTATGTGGATTTTCCAGTGGCTCTCAACATTTGGGGGATTATAAATCCTTTTGAAAATCTGATGAATACTGTGGATCTTCTTCCCAGAAAGAGACATGTTCCCACAAAATTTTGTGGCTCCTTTGAAACCCAACAGATTGATCTTTACAACACCCTATAAATCGCATTTAAGCATTTAATAATCAGTTTCATCAATGGCGGGCCTGTTATCCTCATAAAGAAGAATGTTGGCCAAGCCACCTGTCCCCGGAGCCCATGTGTGACTTCTTCAGTCCTTGCAGACTGGAAGCCACAGGGACAAGCAGCCCATGGGGACAAAGGGTTACTCCTTCCCTAGAAGGGAGGGAGTTAAAGCCCAGCGCTCAGGCTCCCTTGATCAGATCCAGGGTCCAACATACAAAGTCCTAGAACCCACATTTCAAGAAGGTGTCTCCCCAGCCCCTCTCCCCCAAGCCTATCTCCCCAGAAGCCACCTTACCTTCCCGGCACCGATCACCTTCTCAGCCGCATAGACTGCCTGGCTGCATCGAGGGCACCTCTCAGAGCTGCCAATCTTCTGTGCAAACTTGGAGGCATTGGGGTTGGTGGTGGGCCTGTGGCCAGGGGCCCTGCGTGGGCAACGACATGCTGTGAGACGACTTTCATGGAGGGGTTCGAGTGGGGAGTGGGGCTGGCCCCATGTGGGCACAACCCCACCTTCATCTCACGCCCACTAGGGGGCGACTCTCCCAGCCAGAGCCTCCAGGGTCCTCTCCCATTTTACAGATGGACAGACCTGGGCTCTGCAAAATGCTGATTTCCCCAAAGCAATCTACTGCCTCTCGCCACGGAGTTAAAACACGGGCATCAGTGAGCAGCTCATTTGCTAAGAATTGCCCTCCTCTGTTTCCCGTTCCTGCAGCCGGCCTGTTAGATTCTTTCCAGGAGAAATCTGCTGACAAATCATTCCCTCTGGGGCAATGACCTTGGCTAAAATGTGCTCACTCATCTGTCATTTCTGCCCATTCTCCCCAAGGTCAAGATGCTGGCCAGGCAGACTGCCAAAAGCCACTCTTTCAGCAGGTCAGAGGTCAGTGAGTGCCAGTGAAACCCTGCTGTATTTCCAAGGAAGGGAGATGGCTGCCTTCTGCCGTCTCAGGGGTAAGAGATGGCTAGAGAAAGAGGCGGGTGGGCCAGTGCTGCTCCTGCTGAGCCCGGCTCAGCGCCCATGAGACCCCCAGCCAAGCCACCGAGCCTGGGCTGGGGATTCTCATCTGAGAAAAGAGGACATTGGACCGAGTGATTCTTGGGGCCCCTCTAGGCTCTAACCCCTATGAAAACATGGGCTGCACTCTCCACACGGGGAGGCACCGCACCTGTTTTATTCCCCAGTGGACCCTCAGCAACTCTCGTTGGCCCGACACCCAGTGGGCCACTGTAGGACTTCCCTGGAAATCAATGGCTTTCTGAGCCTTTCACGGCTGAACCAAAATCGGTTGCAAATGTGTGTGACACTGCGGTGGAAGGACAGACCTCGAGGAAGGGGCTGGCGAGCGTCTTGTACTCACTCCTCATGCTTAATGCCCAGAGACTCCCCCTTGTCGGTGCTCAGCGTGCCGGCGCCCTGCCCGTAGCCGTAGCCTTTGGGGCCGTACTTCTTGCCGTAACAAGACTTGCAGTAAATCTCCTCGCCGTGCACGGCCACAGTGGTGCTGTCCAGATTCTTCTTGCAGACCACTGGGGAGGGAAGGGAGGACGGTGAGCTGACATTGGGGTGAGCTGCTTGTCCCCCAAACCCCCCCGCGGCTGAAACTCTCCAGACCCGGATCTTCCAGGAGCAGCATGGAAATGGAAGTCGGATGGCCAGGGAGCTGGGAAGAGGGAGAGAGGGGGTTTGCAAGGCCCCATTCTAGGAATGCCAGCCGAGCCACCTCTCACAAGAGCCCACACACACCTTCCTCCGTCCCCTCCACCCTCACACCTCACCAGGCTGTAGTGCGCCCCACAGTTCATCTGAGGCAACAGCCTAGATGATCCTAAGCCACAGGAAACCTACTGAGGCCTTTGGCTCTGCTCAACAGAGACCACGTGTCCAATAGGAGAGAAGAAAAAACAACGGAAAGAAGAAAGGCCGGGATTTCCTGCCTCTGACAATGGAATCCTGAAGAAACAATCCCTGTGTGCCCGTGGGGGATCGGGGGGAGTGCAGGACCGACGGGGTGGGGTGGCAGGTGAAGCGATGCACCCAGAAGAAAAGAAAAGTTGCATATTTATCAAGTACCCAGCATGATGGGCCTTGAAATGAGATGCAGGTCATGCCAATTACGCCAACATCTGGAGGCTCTGATCTCAGAACCAGCTTGCCATAGGAAGAACCGAGGCCAGACCTGGAAGAATTCCTGACTCCTGGGGTATGAGCAGCTAGGAAGGGATGAGCTTTGGAAAGACTGTGAGTCTCATATACCTTCCTGGGCCTGTCCAGGGGCCTATACCCAGCCATCCAGAGTGAAATAGTTTGGAGCCTGGGGTCACGTGCAGGGAGACTGCTCAGAATCAAATCCCAACTCTTTCTTTCCAGCTATGTGACTTCTGTGTGATGGGCAAGTTATTTTGCCTTTCTAGCCTCCAAGTCTCCATTTGGTTCTTTTGGGTTTTTTGGTTTTGTTTTTAATGTTGTTGTTTTTTTTTAATTTTTTAATTTTAATTTTTTATTTTTAAAGACTTTATTTATTTATTGGACAGAGAGAGACACAGTGAGAGAGGGAACACAAGCAGGGGGGATGGGAGAGGGAGAAGCAGACTTCCCACTGAGCAGGGAGCCCGATGCGGACTTGATCCCAGGACCCTGGGATCATGACCCAAGCTGAAGGCAGATGCTTAATGTCTGAGCCACCCAGGCACCCCTAATGTTTGTTTGTTTGTTTTTAATTTTTTAAGCAATCTCTACACCCAGCGTGGGGCTCGAACTCACAGCCCCAAGATCAAGCGTTGCATGCTCTACCAACTGAGCCAGCCAGGCGCCCCTCCATGTCTCCCCTTTTGTAAATGCAGACAATAATATCTACCCCAAAAGGTGGTTGGGAGAACTAAATAAGATCTTACATGTAAAGTAATTAGCACAATAACCTGCACACAGTAGATGCATAATAAATGTTGGCCACTCTTTTTTTTTTTTTTCAAATATTTTATTTATTTTACAAGTAGGCAGAGAGAGACAGAGAGAGAGAGAGACAGAGAGAGAGAGGGAAGCAGGCTCCCTGCTGAGCAGCGAGCCCAATGTGGGACTTGATCCCAGGACTCCGAGATCATGACCTGAGCCAAAGGCAGAGGCTTTAACCCACTGAGCCACCCAGGCGCCCCAATGTTGGCCACTCTTATTAGCATTATGTAAAGTTAGTATCTGGAGGACACAAGGAAGGAGGAAGAACAGGCCCAGGCCTCAGAAGCTCATACGCTCCCAGTCCCCACCTACTTCTCTCGAGACTCGTCCTCACTCTACCTGCTTATGTCTTATCCTAGAATTCCAATTGGGTTCTATGATATCCCTTCCATATGGAGATTGGGTGTGCCCAACTGGACCACATCCTCAAACTTGTCCTTCTGAACAGGGACCCCCCGAGAAACCACTAGAGAAGCCACGCCTCGCACCTCCCCCTGAGAAGGCTCTCAGCTCAGCTCCTTGCAACTAGCCACCCTCTTGCCTTTCATGGGTCGGGCTCTCTGCCAGTTCCATCTCACCCTGAGCCCCAGGTTGCAGACTTCAGACTAAATAAGGACCCTCTAGTCCTGCCCTTGAGATCCTCACCTCATTCCAGTGTTCTGGGCAGCCCAAATATGGAACTTCCCACCACCTCCCCTGGGGCTTGGCTCCCGGGAAGAAGGGAGAGGGAACAACAGGCCAAGGGCTCCAACATTCCCTTCTAGGGCGGGAAGTCAGGAGTTGGCCTGGAATTGCTTCCCGTAAGGCCCAAATTGAACTGGAAATTCCAAAACCAGAGGGAAGGCAGAAAGCAGCGACAAGAGGAGTTGGGGGAACAGTGGTCTCTTTTGGAGACCCAGGAGCTCAACCCAGAAGAGACAGCAGGGCCTACAAGTCATTAACCTCCAGGTGGCTCCTGGAGTGCCAACCGAGCCCTGACTTCCAGATCCCATGTCCAGACCACCCTGTCAGCTTCTGGCCTCCCCCAGGCCCTCCTGCCCACCACGGTCCCCCTTCAACACCTTCCCCAGGCCCCCCGCCCTTCCACCTCAGTCCAGGCAATGTAGTCTGGTCACCTGGAGGTTCTACTGAAGACCCGACTGAGGGGAATTTTGAATGAAGTCCTAAATAAACTTCTACCAATAATGTTAAGATTTAAAAAAAAAAAAAAAATTCTTAGGTATGGTTAGTTATGCATTTGTTGGACAAATGTCCTTCCAGACGCCACAGATTTGGTGAGGCCTTCTGATGTTATTTTGAAATATGGGCAAGAGGCAGTCCCAGGCGAGAGGTCGGAGCCCCCTCACCCCCCTCCAAAACAGAGAGGGATTCCTCTGGAAGGAAAAGCAAGCCCCACAAAAAAGTTCAAGCTCACAGAATTGGACCAGGTCAGAACCAAGCGTGATTCCCAGACCTGCCTGTTTTCTGCCGCCCAAGGTCCCTTTCAGGTAGACCAAGCCTGTGTGGGGCAAAGAGGGTGAAAAACTGACAGCAAACTTGAGCCTGTGGGTGAGGAGATGCGGGGGTCAGAGGGCGTGCAGGGCTTCTCTGAGCTTCCCCTGCACTCTGAGGTTCTGGAAAACAGCGCATCTACCTTTCCACGGGGCTGGTTGCTCAACCCCGACGGAGGGAGCTGGCTGCGGCTCAGAGAAGGGCCCGAAGCCATGGGGTCAGCCCCCAGCTGCACAGCTGAGATCTCCTGCCTGCTGGCAGGAGCTGGCCGCCCCTGCTGAGACCGCGGGACTGGACTACAGGCCCCCTCTGTTCCCGCTTCCAGGTCCAGGTCAAAGGCCAAGCCCAGGGCAGAGGCCATTCTCCCTGACTGGGTTACCTCATCCCGTCTTCACCTGTCTGTGCCAGGCCCTCAGGAAAGGGAATGTACGTCCCATGTTGACAAGAAGCCAGAGCCAAGGACCCAAATGGTCAGAGGCCCAGCCAGCAAAGGGACTAGGGCCGGAATGCCACCCAGGCCCATTCTCAGTGAACCTTAGGAAGGGAAGAGCCTTCCAAAGAAACTTAGGAAGGAACGTCCTTTGATTATCAGGGTCATTCTGAATTTCTGAATTCAAGCTGGACAGTTACCACCCACTCCTCTGAAACAGGGAAAGGATGTTCCCTCCATTCGTAAACAAATCAGCAACAGCCGGCTGTGTGCTCAGAGCCTCTGACACCAGGAATCAGCAAGTTGTGGAGACACCTGGTTGCGGGGACATGTCTGAGCTCAGACACCCAGGAGCCGTACTGGCCTGGAGGCCCCAGGGAGACTCGAGACCCTTCCCTATGGCTGTTACTTTCATAACACCTCCCCCCACCCTGGCCCTGCTCCCCGGCCTGACTTTCCACAAGTGTTTCTAATCCTCCACACCCCCTCACACCCTGCCCCAGGCCTGCTCCCTTCTTCCTATGCCACCCCCTGAATTCCTGCCTTCCCCCAACCGCGACCAACCGCCACCCCTCCTCAAGCATGACTGAGGCCTCTCAGCTGTGGCCCCTTGTAGTGATTAAGCAACATGGGAGAGCAAAGGCAGAAGCCCTATGGACCCCAGCAGCCCAGACCCTCTTCCTAGCCAATGCTGAGCCCTCTGAAAAAATAAACGACTGGAAAATTCCTAAGTGCAGTTAACTGCCGATAACAAGGGGCTGCTGTCGGCGGCCTCCTCTGTGGGCTACAGGCCAAGAAGGCCCCGCTGGGGCTCACTCACTCCTGTTCACCAGATGCAGCCCCTGGGTGGCCACTCCGGCTGGCTGCTCAGGGTGCAAGGCGGGGGTGGGGAGGGGGGCCCTGCTGCCCTGTGCTGGGTGGCTCCCAGCTGGGTGGCCCGGCAGCAGGTGGAGCTGTGGGACCAAGTGACGCTTGGTTCATCTGTTCCTACTCAGACCACAAATCACCGGGGAACAAAACGGCTACAGACACTCCCAACTCTGCTTCATGTGACATGGGATGGACGGGACCCCGTTCCCTGGATCTCTCAGATGGGCTAGGAGGCCTCCTTCGTGTCACCGCACCGTGTGGCCTGCAGCGACCTCAGCAGCTTGTGCCTTCGTGTGTATCTGTGCGTGTGTGTGCGCATATGCGTGCACACGTGCACGCACGTGTGTCCAGGGCGGTGTCTATCATTGATGGAACATTCAGAATTGCGTTTTAAGTATTTCATTTTCCAAGCTTCTTTCTGCTCATTCTCACAACAACCCCATGAGGTGACTATTACTAACTCCCCTGTAATCGGGAGAAACCAAGTAACTTGGGGCCTCTGGGTGGCTCAGTGGGTTAAAGCCTCTGCCTTCGGCTCAGGTCATGATCCCAGGGTCCTGGGATCGAGCCCCACATTGGGCTCTCTGCTCAGCAGGGAGCCTGCTTCTTCCTCTCTCTCTCTCTCTGCCTGCCTCTCTGCCTACTTGTGATCTCTATCAAATAAATAAATAAAATCTAAAAAAAAAAAAGAAAGAAAGAAACCAAGTAACTTGCCCATCGGCATGCAGATCCCCAAACCCAAATTCTGATTCAAACCCTGACCCACTGGATCCAGAAACCCGGGTCTTCACTGAGACATCCCACTGCCTCCCACTCTGCCCGCCCTCACGGAAAACTCCTCCTCTGACCAGAACCCTCCGCTCTGACCACAGTGCATCAGATCATTTAGAAATAGGGGAGGCAATCCTCCTGGAGGCACCGCTTCCTGGGGGCTCTGGACACTGTCCAGGTCAAGGACCCCCGGAATCACCGGACAGCTCCCAGCTGCTTGCTGTCTGTTGCCCCGTTTCCTACTCATCTGGGCTTGTGTTTCCAGCCACTCTTGCTCTGGGTTACTTGGGGGTGGATGTCAAAGCTTTGCTTGCTCATCTTCCTCTTATCCCAGGCTGCTGGAGCAAAATGGGAGGTGAGGGAAGTGACCAGGCTGACCCAGAGGGCAGAAGAAGAGAGAACCCCACTCCTTCTCTGGGCTCCGTGTCCCCTTAAAGTAATAGCCTCTGTCACCCTTCAACAAGGGATCATTTGGGTCCAAATTTGGCTAAAACTCGGGACCCAAAGTGGCTTCCTCTTAAATGATGGCATTGTGGCAGGGAGAGAAAGAGAAAGGGGAGTGGAAAGTTTCCCTAAGCAAGTCTGGAAGTTTGGCTCCTGGCCACCCTGGAGTGGCTGCCACCCCCACCAGCTCTGGCCAGTTCCTCCCCTTAGAAAGCAGCTTCTGAGCGGAACAAAGAGGCCTGTAAGTGCTTCCCGCCCCAGCTGTGCTGCAGCCAAATGTCAAGCTGTTTACGTCCCATGGGGCCCATCCCCTGGGGTGTTGACAGGCCCAGCCTGTGGGGGCAGGCCCCGGTCCCCATTCCCATGGCAACAGCAGCTGGGCCGAGGGGCGCATACTCACTGCACAGGAAGCAGGATTTATGGAAGCTGCTGCCTTCGCACTGAACCTCTTCCGCAAAGTAAACCGTCTTCTGGCACACCCCACATTTCTTGCCTCCTCCCCAGTTCGGCATCCTGAAACTGAACCCAGACATGGGAATTAGTTTTCTAGGGAGCTGGAGACCCAGACTGCCCATGCGGGAAGAGCCACAGGCAGACCGGGGATGGCAAGAGGGGAGCAGAGCACCTGTGGGGTCTCCCCCACCTCCCCGGCTCTGGCAGGGCACTTCCTCCTGAGGGCTCTCCACATCCTTCTCGCACTGCCACTCGGGGGCTTCCTGCCCCAGCGCTGACAACAGACAGTCACTGAGCCACTGCTGTGTTTCCAACCCCGGGCGGGGAACTCTCGAGGGTATAAACAAGCATAAGGTACCCGCTCTTCAAAGGACACTGTGGAAGCAAGACTTGGAACCCTCCGCTACACGTATCAACAGGGATGGATCTCACAGAGGCTCACTGGAGCCAAAGAAGCAGATGCTCTAGAATTCACAAAACACAGATGGTTTATGGAAGGTTCACAGACAAAATTCTCATTGTCAAGGGATGAACCCATGGGGAAGAAGTTATAAAGAGAAAGCAAGGGAAGATGATCACTAACTATTCTCTTACACTTGTTACCTGTAAGACAGGGAAAGGCCCACCGCTGTGGGGGCAGGGGGCGGTAGTTGCAGGGAGGGTCTCCAGAGGGGCTGCTAAGGCGCTGACTTTTTTTAACTTGGGTGGTTGACCCATGGGGGCTCACTTTGCAATTATCCTTTGAACCATACATGAAGATATTATATACTCCTTTATATGTAAGAAAAAACTCACCAATAAAACCAGAAATTTTTTTAAGCAGGAGGGTGGGTAGGCACACGGGGTACAGTTCTTGAGCCTTAGAGCCCAATAGAAGCAGGCATTAGAGGATGCCTGGGTGGCTCAGTTGGTTGAGCTGCTGCCTTTGGCTCAGGTCATGATCTCAGGGTCCTGGGACGAGTCCCACATCAGGCTTCCTGCTCAGAAGGGAGTCTGCTTCTCCTTCTTTCTCCATCTGCCCCTCCCTACTGCTCATTCTCTCTCTCTCCCTCAAATAAATAGATAAGATTAAAAAAAAAATTTCAGGAGTGCCGGGGGCGCTGCAAAAAATCAGATTGACCAGTACCACCCTAGACCTCAAAGAAGTACAGGAATCTAGATTTTTTTTTTTAAGATTTTATTTATTTCAGGGGTGCCTGGGTGGCTCAGTGGATTAAGCCTCTGCCTTCAGCTCAGGTCATGATCCCAGGGTCCTGGGATCAAGCCCCGTATTGGGCTCTCTGCTCAGCGGGGAACCTGCTTCCCCCTCTACCTCGGCCTGCCTCTCTGCCTCCTTGTGATCTCTCTCTCTGTAAAATAAATAAATAAAATCTTTAACAAAAAAAAAAAAGAAAAAGATTTTATTTATTTCATTTAACAGAAAGAGCACAAGCAGGGGGAGTAGCAGGCAAAGATAGAAGGAGAAGCAGGCTCCCTGCTGAGCAGGGATTCCCAGGGACTCAATCCCAGGATCCTGGGATCATGATCTGAGCCCAAGGCAGACGCTTAACTGACGGAGCCACCCAGGTGCCCCAGGAGTCTGGATTTTCAATAAGCACCCAGGTGAGTCCAAAGCAGCCATGCTGAGACCAACTTTGAGATGCTCTAGGTATTGGTTCTGAGTTGAGGTCCTGATACCAGTCAGGCTGGGTCCAATTCTGAGCCCCACACGCTGGCTCTGTGTACCTTGCGCAAGGTAACTGGTGTTTCTGAACCTTGATTTCAGCATCTGTAAAACCAGGATAAAAACAATAGCTACTTCACAGATTCTGGGGAAGAAATGAGGTCTGGCATGTCAAAGGCATGGTACAGTGCCTGGCCTATAGTTAGTGTTCGCTAATTACTATTATTATTTTTAAGATTTTATTTATGTATTTATTAGATATTTTATTTATTTAAGAAGGAGAGAGTACTTGTTGGGGGAGGGGAAGAGGCAGAGGGATAAGCAGACTTCCCGCTGAGTGGGCAGCCTGACTCAGCTCCATCACAGGACCTCAGGATCATGACCTGAGCCGAAGGCAGATGCTTAACAACGGAGCCACCCAGGCACCCTTATGAATTACTATCAACACAGAAGCCCAAGACTGCAGGAAAGGCCATGCTCCAGGTTGGTCCTGATGCGCCAGAGAGTGGCAGAGCAGGCGCATACCATGGAAACTGGGAGAGCAGAGACACCCCCCTCCAAGACTGATGGGGTCAGCGTCTCTCCTTCCGTTTCACTCATCCAGCCAACAGACATGTGACTGAAGGAGGAAGATGACATTAGTTCACAGAGGACGGGGTCCCCCAAGCAAGGTACAGGCGGCCACGGGTGCAGGACTGGGGGATGAAGTAGCCCGGATGTGGCAAGTTTAGAAGGACGCGGGGTGCTGGGAAGGAAGGGGGACGGTGCCAGAGTTGGCTGTTGCCTCAGGACACAGAGGAGCCTATGGACAAAACTCACCAGTTGTCAGTTATCCAGAGCCTACCCTCCTGGTAGTAGCAGCTAGAATCAATGTCAAGGACAGAGGGAGACATGGTTTTCACTGCTGGAGAGCATCCCATCTGACTGTGGACACAGGCCTCCGCTCAAGGTCTAGCTTGTGTTCACGATGGAGTCTGCACACCCCACACAGCACCTGAGACAGGTGTTCCTACAGGCGTCCAGGGAGTAGCTGAGGAATGAGGCAGGGACGCTCTGATACTGAAAGCCACAGCCAGAGACAAGTTCTCTATGTCAGGGCATCTCCGCGGGGGCTGGGACCCAGCAGAGGCGCTCAGTCACTGTGTGCAGACTGACAAGCAAGGAAAGGGCGTCAGGGGTGCTAGCTCATCGCGGTCACTGGGGCTCATCACGGTCACTGGGGCTCATCGCGGTCACTGGGGCTCACTGCGGTCCCTGGGGCTCGAACAGCACAACAATCACAGGGATTTTCGGCAAGGTTTTGTCAGGCACGTTTTCACGCCCTCTGCTTCATCCTCCCATATCCGAAAAGCTGGGGCTCCCTTGGGTCCCATCCTGGCCCCCTTCTGTCAAGAACCTCCATACCCCTCTGGCTTCGGCCTCTCCCCTGAGTCCAGGCTCACACATCTAATCTGAGGTGAGCATCTCCACCGGGATGGCCCACCAGTGCCTCCGTTTCAACGTGAGGGACCTGAACTCATTGCCTTTCCTCAGACTTGTTCTTTTTCTCGACTTTTCCATTTTTGCTCATGGTACCACAACCATTCTCTCCATCACAGAGGAATTATCCCATTCCTGAGAATGTTGACAGGCTTTCCCCCGTCCCATAGCTGCAACCCACTGTGTGTTCCCCTTTACCCACTCACCCCCGAAACCAGTGCTGAGACTCTCTGCTCTCCATTCTTCTTCCCACCACCCTAACCCAGCCTTCACCACTCCCTTGTGCAGCCCCTTGGAGAGGACACTACACCATACACACCTGTTCCTTGGCAACTACCCTGATTTTCAGCCATGGCACATGGTGGGGACCTAACGTAAACCACCAAGGTTATTGGCTCAAAGATGGGCCAGCTATCCATTTCAGACCAATAAAATAGGAGAAGGCAGTTCTGGGGGGCTCTGGAAGAAAAAGCATTCCATTCCTTCAAGAGAACTTCCTGGAAAAAAAAAAAAAAAAAGAGAGAACTTCCTAGAAGCAAGTCCCTCTTCCCCCAGTGAGAGCTCTGAGGTTGTTGTCCCCAGAGAGACAGGCAGTCCTGGGATGAAGCTGACAGCAGGGAAGACAGAGCTGAGAAACAAAAGAAACGGAGTCTGCAATGCCACCATTAAGCCACCAAAGTCAGCCAAACCTAAAGGTCAGTCTCTCTCTGAATTTTCCAGTTAAACAAACCAACAAATTCCCTCTACGTTTTAAGCCCATTACTTTACAACCGAATGCATCCCTAGAGAGACAGCAATTATGGTCCTGCTGCTTCTGGAATCTCCTCCTTATTCCATGTCCAGGCAGCCACCAGATCTTTTCTGTGGAGGGCTCCCCTGCTCAGAACCATCAGTGACTCCCTGCTGCCCGAGAATAATCACACCCCTTACCCTGAGACTCTCCACTTCCTTTTCTGCGACTCCTGTCACCACACCTCACCCATTCTCGGGGTGGGTGACTGAATCGCTGTGTTCGCCCCCAGAATGCCTGGCAGGAGCTGTGAGCAGGTGGAGGGCTGAGGCTGGGGCCCACTGTTCTCTCCCACGCGGGTCTACATGGGCCACGGACCACTGTGGAAGGCCCTTCCACAGCCCCTCAGGCTTATGCGCATCACTGATGCAGCCCGAAGGTAGGATCTCTCTGACAGCACATGACCTCTCTCTGCCTTCCTCAGATAACCCCCCCAGGGCCTGAGCTCCCAGATCCTGGAGAACAGTCCCCAGCCCCAGCCTCGGATGCCCCACCATTCAGTCTCTCGCTCCACTCCGCCCCAAGGATGCCAGGGGCCAGATGCCTTGTCGAGCAAGAGCTCAGGGCTGCCAAACCCTAGGATGTGTGTGGCGGTTCAGTGAGAAGAGCCATGTGTGTTGCCGTCTGCCTCAGCGTCAACCCTTCCCCTGCTTCGTGCAGCAGGAACCCCAGTTCTACTCAGGCAGCCACTCTCCACTGAGTGACCCCAGGGACACGTTCCCACACCCAGGCCTAGGGGCCCACCATGGCCATCCCTTTTCCCTGCAGGGGTGGCTTCAAGGACAGGCTGTGACGTGTGAGGGGAGCTCTGTTTAGGAAGCTTCTGGAAAAACAGGTGTGTCCCTCTGGAGCCACACAAGTTCTCTTCTGCCTCTAAGGAGGTAACCAGGCATCACCCCCGGAACTCCCACAGCCAGAGCTCCCCAAACGACAGGCTACCACAGACTGAGCGCCTGCTAATCACCAGGTTACATGTATAATCCCTTCCTTCCCACCTGGAGATGGGGAATATATGCCCACCCTACAGATAAGGAAAACAAGGCTCAAAGAAAAGAACTGGATTCCTAAATGGGTTTAGTCCCTTCTGGGGCCCCTGTCACCCCAATTGTCAAGCTGTCGCCCCATCCTATGTAAGAGCAGCTGCCCACAGTAGGCACACAGTACACCAACGCTTGGCTCTCTCCTCCCTTGCCAACCTCTTGAACTAGCAGGCCACTCTGTGGCCCTAGGAATACCCCTAGGGGAGGAAAGTTCCCCTAACCATGTGGTTGGGAGCCAGTCCCAAGCAGTGTTTTGTTCCCAGATACAAAGCCCTTCTCCCTCTGGGGGAGACCCAGAGCTCCATACAGGCCTCTCCTTGTTCTCCCTGGCTCCATGTCAGGGGCCCACATCCAGCCGGGCCCCGGGGAATCAGGAACATGGGCGGAGAATGGGTGAAACCCAACGACCAGCCAGTGAGGACAATCTGCCTGGGATGCCTCTGGGCTGCCCCATCCCTTCGAGCCTGGCCATGATGTTGGGGGTGGGGGTCTCCTCTCAGGGGCCCACTGAAGGGACAAGGGCTCCAGCACCTTGGGAAAAACAACAACAACAACAACAAAGACTGTTCACTGACTGGAAGGGCCCCAGGCTCCCCCTGTGGGTGGGCTCTCCATTCCCTCTGTCCCCAGGAGGACCCCCCACCAGGGGACCCGCCGGCAGGGAAGAGTCTCAGCTGGAGGGAGCCCTAGCCACTTCCTGCCCTACAAGGCGCAGGGGCTTCCTCTCAAGGTCTGGCTTCCGACGCCCTGTGGGAGACTCTGAGGAGGAAAGTTCCCAGGTCTGAGTTCAGGTGGGAGAGTTGAGGTGAGGAAAGTGGGTCTGGACTCATCTGTTCCTGGATGAATGACCTTGGGCAACGTCCTTTCCTCTCTGAGCTTCAATTTTCTAGGCTCTAAGTTGGCCCACACACTGGCTCCCTGAGACCGCCACTCTGAGGAGGCCATGAGAGGGTGCAGAAGTGATAGCGCGGGGCCAGGCGCACCGCCGACAGGGCTGGCCCTGGTAAGCTTCACACCAGCTGTGGGGCCAGATGTTGGCCATCCTTCCCAGCTAATCCACCTCTGGAAGCTGCAAGGCTGGCACAAGAACAAGCCAAATAGGGACCATGAATTCCTGACTCATCTGTCAGCCCCGCGAACCAGACGAGTGACTTGCCCTTCTTTGGGATTTAGCTCCCCTCTGGCGACTTGAGATGCAAGCAGAGGCTTGTGTCTTTAACACCAAGCTCTTGTGTGTATTGTTCTTGGTGTTGGAGAAGCATTGCTAGCCTCTGTAATCACATCATCCACCTGGTGGGTTTCAGAGACTCCCGTTCCCACGGACCATTGCTGTCTGTGTTCTGGTTTGACCTTCTTCACTGTGTTGCTAATCTCAAGAGAGAACAGGGCTTGAGTTTCCTGCTGAATGGCTAGAAACAGCTGGTCAGCTATTCACCTCAAATGTCAGGATCCGGGGTGCCTCAGTCAGGTAAGCATTGGACTCTTGGTTTCGGCTCAGGTCATGGTCTCAGTGTTGTGAGATCAAGCCCCGCAAGAATCTGCTTAAGAGTCCATCTCTCTCCCTCCCCCCCAACTAAAATTGATTAATTAATTAATTAATTAATTAGTGAAATATTTTTTTAAAAAGTCAGGATCCTTAGGGTTGGCTGGAAGGATTGGCTTCTTCTGATAAGCTGTCCTCACCTTCCTATCTAGTTGTCCCATTAGGAACTACGTTCAGTTCCTCAGTCTTGAGAAGAGGGATTCAAGATGGCGGCTCACATAGCAGGAGAGAAAGGCACAGGCCCTCCTGTTCACAAATGTCATGAAAGTCAGGACAAGGTGATGGGTTCAGTATGGTCATGTTTCAAGTCCAAGGAGCCATTTCAGAGATGCATAATCCTTCACCACGGGCCACGAGTGCCTGAAGGAGCCTCCTCAAACCACTAATTTGACAAACCCTTCCATGTCTTTATTTCTCCAGTGGAAAAATCCCATCTCTCCCATTCCAAAATCTCTTATTCCCTAGGGTAGAAAAGTGACTTCTGGGCACAGGGCTCAGGTCCCCACCCACTTGGTCTGGTAGAGACCTGTCAGGTGTTTGTCTAGTTAGAAATGCACGGCTCACATTACCTGAGCTGTGTAGTACTTGGCCAGGCACACAGGAGAGCTGTGATCCCATCCAACCCTGCCGCTCAGCCTCTTCCTCCATGCCCCCATGTCAAGAGAGCAGCCAAGGAAACAGAGGGAGGAGGGGCTCCCTGCTGATCAGGGTTCAGGACCCATGCCTTAGAGTGACACCTAAAAACCCAGGAAACAGACTCTCCTGAAAGTAATGGTCACTGGGAGGGGGGTGCATGGTCGATAAAGAAATGCCAGTTTGTCCCCAGCTTCACACAGCCCACTAGATGATTCCTTGACAATCCTGCCCATGAAGGCCTCTCTGAGAAGCTAAGTGGCCTCCGTGAGCTGTGATCACTCTAGGCCCCATGGTACCCTGGAACTTGGCCGTTGCTCCAGCTCAGCCCTCTCTCTGTGGCAAGAGTGATCTTTTTTTTTTTTTTTTTAAGATTTTATTTATTTATTTGACAGAGAGAGAGATCACAAGTAGGCAGAGAGGCAGGCAGAGAGAGGGGGAAGCAGATTCCCTGCTGAGCAGAGAGCCCGATGCAGGACTTGATCCTAGGACCCTGGGATCATGACCTGAGCCAAAGGCAGAGGCTTAACCCACTGAGCCACCCAGGCACCCCAGCAGGAGTGTTTTTTCCATCTATGTCCATGGCTCTTGTGTGACTGTAAGCTGACAAGTACAGTGCTCTGTCTCCTCCTGCTCCTCTAGTAATCCCTTTTACGGCAGAGCTCTTCACCTCTGGGGGTTCAGACATCTGAAGGTCATCCAAAGGAGAAGGGAGGGAGGGTCTGCAATTTTTTAAAAAATATTTCAAAACTATTACAAGAAACCCTATATTATAATAGGTCTCACAGGCTACTCAACAGATCAAGTTTCTTTGGTTTTTTTCTGGAATGATGTCAATGTCCAGGGGTAACCACTCATGGTCCCATGCTAAAGGGTCTGACTGATGTTTCCTGGATTGATTTTTAAAAAGCAAAAACAAATTAGCACTTAGACCTTATACAAACAGGTTGTTTGCAGCTGACTTCACAGGAAGCTCCAGCCCCCGCGATCCCTGCGTAAAGAACCCCAGGCCAGCACACTGGAGAGTGAGGGTCTAATTGCCTGCTCAGGGCTGAGCCTGTGCTCCAGCTGCAAACCTTCCTCCTTTGTCACTGCTGAGGAGTCAGACGCTGCCTTCTGGCCCTGGGGAAACCTGGAAATGCCAGAGTCTGGAAATGCTAACTGCCTCCGTATTTACACACTTTACCATACATGGCAATTACTCAATGCCGACGTCAGACGGATTCCTGAGGCACTGTGTAGGCCAGCCACGTCATTGCCAGAGAAATTCCTGACAACTGGAAACCACAGGCAAGGGCTCTAGTACCCAGCACCCCCTCTCCCCAACCTCCCTACCCCCAGCTAGCTGCTCTGTGTGTGTGTGTGTGTGTGTGTGTGTCTTTTTCTCAAGCAGGCTCTTTTCCAAGCTTCTTTTCTTTCCTGCAAACCTGGCCTGCAAATTCAAGCTTGCATCAGACCTGGTGAAAGCATATCCACTAGGATCTGGAACCTAACATCCAGGGATGTCCTCTCTTCCCTGACCATCCAGCAGAGTGGGAGCCTAGAGGTCACGAGTTCTAACCCTGCTTCCATCCACATTCACAAAGGCAAAGCCGTATCTTCCTGAAGTACTTCATAAGCCACGGCAAAGCCCTTTGTAAAGTGCATTTCACACACGACAGGTAGTTCCTTACTAACTGATCTAGAAATCGGAAATGTACACGACCAAAGAAAAGTAACAACACAGCACTGAACACGGGTTTGGAAGGAGTCTGCCTGTGTTTGAAGGCTGCCTCCACAACTAACCAGACTGTCTTTTCTACCCCTCACCTGGTTCTCAGTACTAATCACAGGGAAAAACCATTTTCGAGGCTTAGGAGTATCCAGCAGGGCCACTTAGCTGAAAGCCTGTATCCACTCCTTTCACTCACCCAGTATTTGCCCACAATCCTCCCCCTACACCCCCAGGCTGCCATGTGGCTCCAGGGGCAGATGTTTACGTTTAAAAAGGAAACACCCGGGCCAGGAAGAGAGGTCCTGGGTCAGACCAGAGGCCAGAGGCTGTGACACCCCTGTTTTCCATACTTCACTAGCCTGGTTGGAGAGCTGGAAGGCCTAAGCCCTATCTTGAGCTTCTCCCCTGGATTCCATCCCCCCCCCCCCAACCCAGACCCTCTGTACTGGGCAGTGTCCCCTCTCCCTCAGGCGGACCACACCACTGCCTCTGTGGGAGAAACTTCCTTCCTGGTCTAACTGCCCCCACCCCGGATATCCTCCCTGAGGCAAAGGGTCATTCCCTGGGAAGCTGTGAGCAGCCCGAGGCTGGCTTCAGCAAGGACAGGGTGAGAGCCACTGAGGGCTGAGGACGGTCGCTCTTGCAGGAGGCATCAGGAGGCACCCACCAAGAGAGAGCTAGGGAAGCTCAGCGCCCCTGTCCCCAGATCCCAGGAGGAACCCCCAAGCTGCACTCTGAGATGACTGAGACACTGCCAACACGGGCAGCCTCCTCGGCTTTGGAGAAGGAAGGGGGAGGACAAGAGAGACCACAGTGGTGCTCTGCATTTGCAACCCATCCCCATTTCCAAAGGAAACTGTGCACTGGGACGTTACTTCGCGCACCCAAGGTCATCAGTCTGTTAAGCAGCAGACCCAACTGTCAAGACTGAGCCAGGCTGCCCTTCCAAGCCATCTCTCACGGAGATTCCAGCTGCCTCTTCATGACACGCTTTCTGCGGGAGCCCAGTGGATCTCCTTGGCCCCACTGCAGCCGGATCCCAGCGCAGAGCCCTTCCAGAGAGGGAAGGCCCAGCCGGCTCCCTCAGCCCCACGGAGCAGGCGGGTGGGTGGCTGGAGCCCAGGCGGCTGGAGAGGGAGGGGCCAAGCCCAGGCTACTGTCCCCTGCCTAGACCCGCGAACTGGATAGCTTACAATGGCACAGGGGCTCAGAGGCTGCAGGATACTCCCAAGCCTTTGCGAGTGGCTACAGCACCTGCTTCAGCAATTCCTCCTACAGCACCTGCTTCAGCAATTCCTCGTGGAGTAACCTATGGCAACTTGCTTTAAATTTGCCCAACACCAGCTCCTTTCTTGTTCCCCAGCCTTCAAGGACAGAGGCCACAAAACACTGACGGGGTTGGGGGGGCGCATAATTGTCTCCAGCTAGCACCAAGACTGGGGGCGGGGACAGGTGAAATGTTGCCGCTTCCATCTGGATCCCGAGAAAGAGGGAAAACTGACACCTGCGCTCAGGGCACAGATGCCCCAGGCTGGACCGTGAAGCCAGATGTTTCCCCACCCCGCCCGCGGGCACGTTCTCTTCCCGAGCAGGAGGATGAGGGAGGGGGTGGCACAGATGCCCTCATCCCCCTGCGGTACAATGAGCGTCAGTGGCGCGCAGAATCGCTGATTGTTCTGCGGCCAGACCTGCAGGCGGTGGGGGAGCCGGGCCACCCCGGGTCAGGCGCACGCAGGAGCCCTCTGTGCCAGGACGCCCAGAGCCGGGAGGTCCCCAGAGCCTCCCGGAAAGGGACGCGCTGCTCTGGTTAAGTGCGACCGCTTATCCTACTCCCGCAGCCCCGGGACGGCCGCCTGGCCGCACCACTTTTCCTTCTCGCGCCTCTCTGCGCCCCAGCCGAGCCCGGCGGCCGGGGAAGTCTGGCAGGCGCCACGGGGGTAGCGCGCCGGGCCGGGGGCGCCGTGGGGGCCGGGGACGCGCGACCCCGGGGCGCACTCACCTGGCAACTGGCTGCGCGGCGCGCGGGCGGGAACGCTCTTCGTAAGCGGCGATTGGGTGCGCCCGGCCCGCGCCCGGTTTTGTTCCGCTCCGGGGAAGGCGTGTCCCGGGCCACGCCAACCAGTGGGCTTTGCACACTGCACCACACCAGGGCTGATGTCATGGCGCGAAGCCCCGCGGCGCTGCCCCCGCCAGACCCGGGGCGGCCAGACCGCGTGGGCAGGAGACGCCAGCTCTGCCCCTGCGGACCCACTGTGCACCCACGCGGACCCACTGTGCGCCCCTCCGCTGCTGCTGCGGAAGCGCCTGGGGCAAGTGCTTGAAACTGTCGGGGGTTTTCCTGTCGGCCAGATGCGAGGTTGCAGACGTGAGCTGAGAGATCAGACTCCTGGTAAACTTGTGCCCTGAGTACAAGGGTGGGGGCATGGCTTGTGGGGAGGGGTGGAGTCTTACATGCGCATGTGCTGGTGGCAAGGTGTACGTGACACATTTGGCGCCAGAGTAAGACAGGCCTGAGCTCTGATCTTGCTCCTTCCACTTACTAGCTGAAGCCTTGACCTAGACACCTAGGCCTTCCGGGCTTCAGACTCTGCATCTGTAAAAGGTGTACAATCCACAGGGATGTTGTAGGGGGTAAAATGAGATCCTACGGGACCTGTAAGCTCTCAGCAGTGACCCACCATATATAACTCCCTCCAACAGCTCTGTCCCCTTAGCTTTCCCACATCTTTCCTACTACCCAAAGGAGAGTGCCCCAGCCCCCAGAAAGTTGCAGTTCTGAAAAGTGGGTCCTCCTCTGAGGCTTTTCTCTGGGCCTCCAAGCTTCAGTATGACAGACACAGGCTCAGGGCCCTCAGAGCTGCCCCTGGAGCAGTTAGTCATGGGTATGGTACCTTCACCCAGTTCCCAGCCCTTCCTGTGAAGCCATTCCCTTCCGCCTGCCTGTGACAGGCATGGCAGGGGGCACAGAGGCTCACACCTTGCCCGACTGCTGCTTCAACCAGGGTAGACCTGGTCACCTCTTGGACTGAGGAGCAGCTCAGAAACCCAATGCTCCAAACAGAGAAGGAGCTCCCCAGGGGCCCCAGGCCCAGGGTATGGAGCAGAACCAAGCTCTGGAGCCATTTCCAACCCCCACGTGGCACTTCCTTGCCCCGAGCAAGGAGCACTGCCCTCTGTTAGGGACTTGCGGTCTTGGGTTTGGAGGAACATGGAGAACCCCAGAGGCTGGCATTCCCAGGAATGTGAAGAGCAACAAAGGCTCGAGAGCCTCAGGGAGATAAAATCTTCTAGTTTGTGGTTTCCTGTAGCTCCTTCGCTATATTTCTGAGTCAAAGGGGAACTGAGGGCCGGTGTTATCTCCTACTGTCCAGGGCTGATGGACATAATTCGCACTGAAAAATGAACTATACTCAGATACCAGGTATACATTTCACTGTGGTTGTGTATGCCTGGCAGGTGTGCCTGTGTGTAACTTTCTACGGCTCTCTTGGACTCTAGAGTGTTCCCCAACCTGGAAGTACTACGGCCTTCTTCTGCCCATAGCAGTGAATTGGCAGCAGGTCCTGGAAGGTTTGCTGGGCAGCTGGGCACCCCTCACCCTAAGTCATCCATGCAAGGAGTTGCCCCATCTCCCAGCCTAGACAGGTGTCAGGCACTCAGACCCTCGAAGGCTTCATTTCAAGTCCTAGGGTTGCTGAATCCACTCTTATCTAGGAATAAAATCAAGCATCTTATTACCCCGAAAATGAAGGATTTCTCTAGGTTTTTCTTACCTTCTCCCATAAGAAACATCTTCCTTTTGGCCAGGCCCTTCATACAGCCAGGGCCCTCCAGGATTGGGAGGTCAACAAACACCCAACCAGGCCATCCTCATCTGACCCAACCAAGACATAGGAGGAGAAGCCAGAAGAATCACTGGCCGTTCCCGCACCGAGCAAGCAATTGATGAGCAGATACGTTAAATTGCAGCGCTTCGGTGAGCCTCCAAGACCATGGGTTTGCCACCCACACGTGGCAGTTTCACGGGATTACTCTCTCCCTTCAGTACCCAAGATCTCAGAAAGATGAGCTTTGGGTTCATGCCCAAGATTTTACAAAAGGGCAAAGTCCTGCGTTCCCTTCCTTGGCCTGGGTTTGTCCTTCCCGGAGTTGTGGGACCGTTGGTGGATTTCCCCAGTAACGACATGCCAACCCCGGCCGTGTGGTGAACTTAGGGAAGATCCAGGAAGGGACAGTGGTAACAACAGTCACACTTGGGTTTCTTCCAGAGGATCTCAAAGCACCCTGTAAATGGAGTGGCTAATAGTGTGTTGTCCAAACTGGAACGCTTTTGATCGTGAACAGTATAGTGTTGGTCTTCATAATTGCCATAAGACGACAGAATTGTCCCCGGCAAATCAGGATATCTGGTCACCCTGCATGTCCACCCACAGACTGCATCGGGGCACATGTCTTAGGAGCTGTTGAGGCAGAGCTGGAGATAAAGGAAGCCGAGTAGGCCCTGACTCTTCTGCTGCTTTTCCAGAACCTCACTTTGTTTTGGTTGTCACCCTCCCTGTATGCTGCCGATCATCTGGGCTTGGTCTTGGATCGCTCATTTGCAGGGGATCAGGCAGGACTTTGGGACTGAGGTGAATCAGGAGTGTGCTGGGTCATCTACCATGCAAACAGGCACGGCCCGATGTTGAAATCACACAAAAGACCAGTAAACACCATCAACACTGGGGACATCCCACAGGCTGAAATTCTTAGGGCAGAGATACGCGTTCTGGCTGACTCAGTTACGAAACTGTGCCCTGGCTGGCTCCGCCCACCTCTGCAGAGATACATGGTTGGAGCTCATCGCCGAGAGCTTCTCTGCTGGGGCTTCTAGAAGGAGATCTGGCACACACAGGGGCTTGGTTGCTTCTCTGAACTCTCAAAAATGTCTAAATGTTTCAGTATCCTCCCCTGCTCTCTGTACACCCCTGCCCCCAGTGTCTCCGGATTGGAACCTAGCCATGGGGGATGAAGTAGGGTGGACTATGGGCAAGCAGGAAGGCACCTCCAACTTCCAAATTCGTCTGCTGCCTTCTGACAACTTCTCCCCTTTCCTCCCTCATCTGCGTCCTGATGTCATATCTTCTCGCTCCTTTCTTGCTGCAAACTACTTCTTTTTCTCATTGATCTCAAGTGAGGAGGGCTTGAGTGTGAGATAGAGGCTGAAAGTGAAGGAATGTGGTTGGATTAGCTCTGCCCATCACCCCAGAGAGCTTGGAGATCCAAGCTGGGAACAGAGCTCTCATTTGTCCATCCATCTGTCTATACATCCATCCACTCATCAGCAGATATTTATTAAGTTCCTATTCTGTGCAGGTCATGTACTATAGGATCGGGGAATATGGGAAAGAGTATGACTTGGATCCTGACCTCAAGGAGTTTATAATCTAGTGGGTAAACCAATATCAGGGCCCCTGTGTCTTTCAGAGGCATGAGAGAAGGGGTATAGAGGACAGTGAGCAGACAAAGAATGAAAACTTAATTCTCTTTTCATGGAAGAAGGTACAGGGTCAAGAAAGTTTTCTTAGAGGGACGCCTGGGTGGCTCAGTTGGTTGGACGACTGCCTTCGGCTCAGGTCATGATCCCGGAGTCCGGGAATCGAGTCCCGCATCAGGCTCCCAGCTCCATGGGGAGTCTGCTTCTCCCTCTGACCTTCTCCTAGCTCATGCTCTCTCTCACTGTCTCTCTCTCAAATAAATAAATAAAATCTTTAAAAAAAAAAAAAAAACAAGAAAGTTTTCTTAGAGAAAGTGAGATGGGGGGGGCGCCTGGGGGGCTCAGTGGTTTAAAGCCTCTGCCTTCAGCTCCAGTCATGATCCCAGGGTCCTGGGATCAAGCCCCACATTGGGCTCTCTGCTCAGCAGGGAGCCTGCTTCCCCTTCTCTCTCTGCCTGCCTCTCTGCCTGCGTGTGATCTCTGTCTGTCAAATAAATAAAAAATCTTAAAAAATTATTTTTAAAAAAAGTGAGTTAGGAATGGGGTCTTGAAAGATGAGTTGAGAGTTGGCCAGGAAGTAAGGAGAAGGGGCAAGCTCCTGGGAGAGCGTTGTTAACCGGGGAACTACAAGTTCATGAGCAGAGCTGACACCTGGGATGAAGGACCAAGTCCTGTGAGAGGTGAGGCTGGCAGGCAGGCAGGGACCAAAGGAGCGTGGCAGCCATTCCATCCATTTGAAGGAAGGTGGACTGTCCTGAGGGCAATGGGAGCCTTAAAGGATCTTAAGTAGGGAAATGACATGGACAGTTCAAAAGTGTTTCAGAAGACGCTGAGTCCCTGTGAAGGCTAGACGAGAAGGAGGTGAGAAATGAGCCAGGGAGGCCCATAAGGCGATGATCCCAGTAGTCCAGGAAAGAGATGATGGCAGGCAGTAGCCGTGGGGCTGAAAAATAGGTGATGGATTTCAGAGTTTTTGAGCACACAGAATCTACCAGCCTTCATGACCAGTTGGCTTCTGGAGGTAGGGTCCAGAGTGCAGCGGAAAGGGAGGGAGGAGTCACGGATGTCTCCGGGCTTCTGGGTTGGAGGACTCACCAGGATAATTAATTCAGGAGGAGCTGCAGGGTGAGGGGCAAGGAGGGGTAGAGAATTCCATTTCAAATTGGTTGGATTTGAGTTATTAAGGAACATCCGAGGGGAAGTATCCAGAAGGCAGCTGGACACCAAGGGCAGAAGAGAGACCAGGGTTGGAGATGGCGAAGGGAGGGTCTTCAGTCTAGAGAGAGCTTGAGAACAAGGGCAGGTTCGGGAGCTCAGGGACACCCACATTTGATGGTGACTGTCAGCCCACAAAGAACATCATTCTGAAAGGAATAATCAGAGATGTAGGGTGAGAGTTTCAAGGAGGAGGGCGCCATGATATGCCCAGGCTGGGCCTTCTTTCTGCAAGGCCAAGGGAGACCAGAGAGGCGAGGAAACACCTGGAGCAGAAAATGGAGAAAGTTTCCAAGAAAGGCCAGGTAGGCTGAAGTTTTAGTACTCCACCTGCTTCTCCATACCCCAGAAAATGTGTGACTGGTTCGCTCGAGTCCTTCTTGGAGGGGTTGAGAATTCTGTGCATTGCTAAAGAAACGAATTTGGGGACTAGGAAGGCTCAAGGAGTAAAGAATTCACGGCACAGATTAAAATAGTTTTCAACAGTCGTTGCCTTCATTCTTCCCAGGGGGACTTCAGGGCCATTTCCTGGCTACAGTGGAGCCCAGAGAAAAGCAAGGCTGCTTAGAACACTATAATTTAGAGGATCCAGGACTAGCCTTGCAGTTTGAATCTCAGCTCTGCCTTCGATCATTAAAATGAATCTTAATAACTAATTATTGGGCACTAACTGCATGTCAGACACTTGACACCATCCTTTCCATTAATGGTCATAGGAACTGAAGACATGAGGACTATTTTTAGCCCCTCTTTTGCATGCGAGATAACCAAGGCTCAGAGCCGCAGCTAAGTTAAGGG
The DNA here is from genome assembly GCF_020171115.1 of Neogale vison. NCBI lineage: Eukaryota > Metazoa > Chordata > Mammalia > Carnivora > Mustelidae > Neogale > Neogale vison. Next base: position 70,569,810 of record NC_058100.1, read on the forward strand.
GCTGTGACTATAACCTAGATCGGTTTTCTTCCCGTGTGACACGAGAGGTCACACTACCCCATATGCTCTCTGAAGTTTCCCCCTAAAGTCCCCCCGAGAGCAGAGAGGGGTGGACAGGTCCCTCTGGAGGAACTGAGGATGGGTGGCAGCCCCAACCCCCTCCTACATCTCTGAAGTCTGAGGTTTTCTCATACAAGTTTATTTACATTTGCGTTCTCCTTCACCCATCCCTGTTTTCTTCATTTTGTTTATTTACTTTCTTACTTATTTTAGAGCCCCACACAGGGCTTGAACTCATGACCCTGACATCAAGACCTGAGCTGTCAGATGCTTAACCAACTGGGCCACCCAGGCTTGCCTCCCCACCCCCCACCCCCATCCCCGGCCCCCCCCCCCGTTTGTTTTAATTAAATGATAATGCTGAAAATGAATGAGAGTTGAGAGAAAGGGGGAGTCCTTGGGAAGTGTGTCATTCTCACTGTATAGCTTCAGGAGCCCCTGGTAGCCCAGTGTGGACCCCTGGGACTTTGAGGGGACCCAGTGGAGGGAATGGATCTTCTCTCAGGCTCTTTGCAGCTCTGGATCTCCCTGGATCTTGTTGGATCTGGCTCTCCATTTCTTTTCTTTTTTTTTTTTTTTTTTTTTTGGCTCTCCATTTCTGAGGCTGTGATAAGGCAAGTCAAAGGTGGAGGGGCGGTTGTGGTGGGGCACCTGATATGGTTCAGGGGGCACCTGGCTGGCTCAGTCTATAGAGCTTGTGACTCTTGATCTTGGGGTCACGAGTTTGAGCCCCACATTGGGCATAGCAATTACCTAAAAAGGAGGGAGGGGGTGGTGTGCTATGGAATAGGGCCCAGCTCTCCTGAGCTGGGCTCTTGGTCTCTGTAGTCACATTTCCCAAGGAGGAACCCTGAGAATCCCTCCCTCAGGGTTTGCAGGAGAAATGAGACTGATTGGCCAAAGGCAAAAGAAAGACCAAAATATCTGCAAGTGAATGTCATGAAGATAAAATACTTGGAGGTAAGAAAAAAGGAAATCCATCTGGAAAGAGTCGGAGGAGACACTACAAAGGGCTCTGGATTAGGAAATTTGTTCTGATTTTCAGGCTGACATTAGCACCGTGAAACACAAAGAATGTTCCAAAGGGAGCTTGAAAGGTGATTCAGAAACTCCTTCAGGGGAGGCTCAGGGTCGGGTCCTCAAGAGAGTATGTGGAACAGGCTGAACAACTTTAAAAATGACCACTTCCCTTTCCCATCCCCTCGGCCTGATAGCTCTGCTGGGTCACTTCCGCTCCTGCTCCCTCTGCAGCCCCTTCTCCAAAACAGCACTGGCTTGTGGGGGACTCTGAGCCAGAGTGAGGGCAGGCACAAACAGGCGGGGCTGGGAGGGAAAAGGGAAAGGGGGCTCCCCCCTCTCCCGCAGCTGTCTGGGCAGGCTGCTGCTGTTCTGAGCCTGCCAGCCTGGAGGGAGAAGTGTAGCCAAGGCCTGGGCTGAAGGCTCAGAACTTTCTCTGAAAGATCTAGTTTACCATGGAATGGGGATTTCCAATCACTCCAACTGCCTTTTGTTCCTGATCAAGTTTGTTTCCCTTTGCTTGTTTTTTAAGATTTTATTTATTTATTTGATAGACAGAGATGACAAGTAGGCAGAGAGGCAGGCAGAGAGAGGAAGGGAAGCAGGCTCCTCGCCGAGCAGAGAACCCGATGCGGGGCTCGATCCCAGGACCCTGGGACCATGACCTGAGCTGAAAGCAGAGGCTTTAACCCACTGAGCCACCCAGGTGCCCCTGAAAACACGTTTTAAAGCAAATAAATAAATAAAATCTAAAAAAAAACAAAAACAAAAAACGTGTTTTCAGGGGCACCTGGGTGGCTCAGTGGGTTAAAGCCTCTGCCTTCAGCCTGGGTCATGATCCCAGAGTCCTGGGATCAAGTCCCATAAGCAGGAAGCCTGCTTCTTCCTCTGTCTCTCTCTGCCTGCCTCTCTGCCTACCTGTGATCTCTGTCAAATAAATAAATAAAATCTTAAAAACAAAAATAAAAACGTGTTTTCAGGGGCCCCTGGGTGGCTCAGTGGGCTAAGCGTCTGCCTTCAGCTCAGCTCGTGATCCCAGGGTCCTGGGACTGAGCTCCATATCTGGCTCCCTGCTCAGCAGTCTGCTTCTCCCTCTCCATTTGCCTCTCCCCTGCTCATGCTTTTTTTTTTTTTTTTTTTCTCTCTCTCTCTCAAATAAATAAATCTTTAAAAAAGATAAAAAATAAGATCTGTTTCCACTGTTTCTGGTCTATAACACCACCTTTGCAGCTCCAGCCTTCTCTGTGATCATCTGGCCAGACGGCAATGTTTTAAGGCAGTGAAGTAGAGTGGAAATAACCAGACTTTATCCAGAACTTTTGTCCCCTCTGTTCCATCCGGGCCAATTGTATGAAATTAGCCTTGGAGAAGAAAGGGTTAGCTGACTTTTGGAGTAATCGATCTAAAAACAAGCTGAAGACTAGACAGGAAGGTCTCAGAGGGAAGGGATTGCAGCTTACTCTCCTTTGTAGCTCACACGGGGCCCTACAGGGAGCAAATGCTTCATTAATATTTTATGAATGTGATAAAATCACTTCATGGTTTACAAGGTAATAGCCAGGGGCAAGGCTGCCATCTGCTGGTGAATTTGTGAAAGACATGTCTTAGGCTGATAGCCTAAGTGTCCCTTTACTCAGTAACCTTGAGAAGGCTCCCCACATGGGTGCCTGAGTGGCTCAGTCCATTAAGTGTCTGCTTTCTGCTCTGGTCATGATCCCAGCGTCCTGGGACCAAGTCCTACATCAGGCTCCCTGCTCAGTGGGGAGTCTGCTTTTCCCTCTTCTTTTGCAGCTCTCTGTCAATTAATAAATAAAATGTTTTGGGGCACCTGAGTGGCTCAGTGGGTTAAGCCTCTGCCTTCGGCTCAGGACATGATCTCAGGGTCCTGGGATGGAGTCCCGGGTCGGGCTCTCTGCTCAGCAGGGAGCCTGCTTCCCCCTCTCTCTCTGCCTGCTTCTCTGCCTACTTGTGATCTCTCTCTCTCTCTCTGTCAAATAAATAAATAAATAAATATTTTTTTAATAAATAAATAAAATGTTTTTAAAAAAGGAAACTCCTAACTTAAGGATGCCTGGCTGGGTTAGTTGGCAGAGCATGTGACTCTTAATCTTAGGGTTGTGAGTTCAAGTCCTATGTTGGGCACGGAGGCTACTACTCACAAAAAACAAAAATAAAACCCTGACTTAGACAATCCTTTTGTCACCAGGATCTCTGGATACTTAAATTCTTCTGCCTCTCACTCAAGACATCTTAGGTTCCTAGTAGAGAAACCCAAACCATCCTGAGACACCAGTCAGAGAAAAAGGCCTATGAAAGTACAGTAAAGCTATTTGCAACTAGAGCACTTCTCTCCATTGGCAAATGTTCACTCTCCCAGACAGAGATGTGAGCACCCACAGCAAGCCAAGTGCTGGCCTCGATGCAGGAATAGATGAACCAGGACTTTACAGGAGGTTGTATTATGGGAGACTGGCACTGGCAAAGAGCACTGGGAGCCCAGCAAGGGGAAACTCCACTGCAGAAGTCAGGGAAGGCTTACAGGAGCTGAACATACGGTGACGGGCTCGGCCATAAAGGGTAGTAAGGCTTTCGAGATGTAGAGATGGGCGGAGTTCCGGTTATCTATTGCTGTGTAGCACAGCTCCCCAAACTCGGTAGCTTAAAACAAGTCATTTTTATACCTCATGGCTCTGGGTTTTACTGAGCGCGGCTAGATCCTAGATAATTCTTGCTCAGAATCTCTCATGTGATTGCAATCAGATGATAGCTGGCTACAGTCATTCTGGAGACTTCCTTACTCACACGGCAGGCAGCTGATGCTGTCAGCTGGGAGAACAGTTAGCCAGAACCCCTCCGTGTAGGCTATCCAGGAGGCCCAGACTCTCTCACAGCATGGCAGCTGGCTTACAAAGGCAAGCATCCCAGGGTGTCCAGGTGGCTCAGTCGGTAAAGCGTCTGCCTTTGGCTCAGGTCATGATCCCAGGGTCCTGGGATCGAGCCTTGCATCAGGGTCTCTGCTCAGCAAGAAGTGGCTTCCCTCCCCCTCTGCCCTCCCTCTGCTTATTCTCTCTCTCAAATAAATATTTTTTTTTAAAAATTACAGACATTTTTCTTTTTTTAAGAGACGCCCCATAAATAAAATTTTTTTGGCGGGGGGGGGCAAACATCTCAAGAGGGAGCCAGGAGGAAGTTGTCTTGCCTTCTGTGATGTAGCCTCAGGAGGCATAGAGCAGAACTTCCCCTGTTCTCTACTAATAGAGATGGTCACAAAGCCCCACCCATTTTCAAGGAAAGGGGACATGAATCCCACCTCTTGATGTGTGAGCGGCAAGGTTCTGGAAGAGCTTGTAGGATAAGAAATATTACTGCAGCCTTTTTTGGGAAGTACAATGTGCCATAAGCAGGAAGGTCATTCTAGGTGGCTACCAGCATTGATGGTATCTTAGGAGATGCATTTTTTCTAAGAGAGCAGACCATTTCTCCATCTGGGCATTGCTAGGCGAAAACACGAGACTTTAGAAATATTCACTGAAACATCTTTACTAAGAGTTCTGAAACTCATTTCTCCGAAGGGGAGACTCTGAGAAAGGGGGAGATGCATTCTGAACTCCCAAGGAGGGAGACAGAAGGCTGAGATGGATGGCCAGCCCCAAGAGACCAAGACAGTGGAGTCGTGGTCACAGAGGAGCCCATCTTGTGAGGTTCTGCCAAGACAGATTCTTAGAGGAGGAAGAATGGTCTGGTGTCACTACAGCAAGAGGCCAGGAATACGTAGAGGCTGTATCCCAGGCGAGGCTTTGAGAGCAGTGGTGGGCGGGTCCCAAACAGGGAAGTAATAATTAATAAGCAGCTGTGTGTCATGGGAGAGGTAAGATGTACACACATTTACATGGGAGCTATCAGTTTTGTTGTAACATAGGTGCAGGGGGCAGGCCTCACCCAGGAACAAGAGCTAGGTCAGAGATAAAATATAGGCCTTCGGGGTACCTGGGTGGCTCAGCGGTTTGGGCCTCTGCCTTCGGCTCAGGTCATGATCACAGGGTCCTGGGATAGAGCCCCGCATCAGCTCTCTGCTCAGCGGGAAGCCTGCTTCTCCTCTCTCTCTCTGCCTGCCTCTCTGCCTACTTGTGATCTCTGTCTGTCAAATAAATAAATTAAATTTTTAAAAAAATTACAGCCCTGCATTATATTATAAAGCAACTTGACCCTGAGATGAATAAGGAGTGAGATCAAGGGCCACGGGAGAGCCTGAGGGCCCAAGGCCCTTGGTGGGAGTAGGGCCCAAACACTCAGAACCCTCTGTGTCAACCACCAGCCTTATAGGGAAAGATGGGTGAGCCTGGTTTAAAGGCTGAATGAGCCAGGAATGGCGAGATTCAAGCTTGGCTGGCTTGGGAACCAGAAGCAGGGAAGTTCATAAGTAGGGAATTGTTTCGCTCAGCAGCTGCTGGGTGTCTCAGCAGTGACCTTCCAGTGACGCAGTCTCTGGGCCCTGAGACCTGAAGCGGAAGGAGACCTTGGCTTCCGTCTCTGTGCATATTCCATTGGCTGACCATGTCAATAGTAACATTAAATCCAAATGGTTGAACACCTCATTTATTAATTTTTAACGATTTTATTTATTATTTATTTGAGAGAGCGAGCACTGAGAGAGCACAAGGCGAGGAGCAGCACAGGGAGAGAAAGAGGGACAAGCAGACTTCCCGATAAGCAGGGATCATGACTCCAGCCGACTGCAGATGCTTAACGGACTGAGCCACCCAGGCGTCCAAGATTGGATTTTTTATGGATTTCTTAAAAGTAATACTCAATTGGGTCGCTCCATACATTAAGCATCTGACTCTTGATTTCAGCTCCTGTCATGATCTCAGACTCCTGGGATGGACACCGCCCCCCCAGGGTCAGGCTATCTGCTCAATGGGGAGCCTGCTTGTCTCCCTCTGCCTCTGCCTCTGCCTCTTCCCCCCTCCCCCAACCCCACTTGTGCATGCAGACCTACTCGCTCTCTCTCAAATAAATTAATAGATCTTTTAATTTTTGACTTATTTTTATTTTTTTAAAGATTTTATTTATTTGACAGAGAGAGAGACAGCAAGAGACAAAACACAAGCAAGGGGAGAGGGAGAAGCAGGCTTCCTGCTAAGCAGGGAGCCTGACATGGGGATGTATCCCAGGACCCTGGCATCATGACCTGAGCCAAAGGCAGAGGCTTAACCCAATGAGCCACCCAGGCACCCCATGAGAGCTGTTTTTTATCAGATAGAATTTAAGCCAGATCTCCATTAACCAGTAAACACAGTATGCTATATTCATACGATGAACAATTATTCAACAAGAAAAAGAAATGAACTACTGACATATACTGAATATGAATGAACTTTATGTTATAAAACATTTTTAAAAATTTTTTTGGAGAGCGAGACAGAGGGAGCACAAGCAGGGGGAGAAGCAGAGGGTGAGGGAGAAGTAGACTCCCCACTGAGCAGAGAGCCCAACATGGGGCTCAATCCCAGGACCCTGGGATCATGACCTGAGCCGAAGTCAGACACTCAACCAACTCAAGCCACCCAGGCATCCCATGAATGAACTTTTAAAAACATTTTAAGTGAAAAGACACAGATGCGAATGATCATATATTATATGATTCCATTTATGTGAAATGTCCAGAAAGCTATAGCACATTAGTGGTTGTCTGTGGCTACACATAGGAACAGGGATTGATTGTCCATGGGCTAGAGGAATTGCTTTTGGGTCCTGGGAATGTTCTAAAACTGGACTGTGGTGCTAGTTATGTAACTCTTTAAATTTCATTGAGCTGTACGTTTAAACTGTGCGAACTTTATAACAAGTAAATTCTATCTCAAGAGAGCTACCATAAGGCAGTGGTCGAGAAAAGCCACAGACTTGAAAAAGATAAATGAAAAGAATATAACTGAAAAGGGAGTGTTAGCCACACTATATAAGAATTATTACAAATCAAGGGGAAAAAAAGATTAACAATACAACTGAAGAAAGATTAGGAGATAAGAATAAATAGAAGGCAATACTAATCAAACCAATAATCATATGAAAAGGTGCTCAAACTTGTTAGTGGTTAGTGAAATGCAAATTAAAATCACAATGATCTACAATCTTACATCTATCTGGTTGTCCAAAAAAAAAAAGATCTGATGATGCAAGTGTTGGCATAAATGTGGTAAAGTTAAAGATATCCAGACCAGGGACACAGGGGTGGCTCAATGGGTTAAGCCTCTGCCTTCTGCTCAGGTCATGATCTCAGGGTCCTGGGATGGAACCCCACATCGGGCTCCCTGCTCAGCAGGGATCCTGCTTCCCCCTCTCACTCTCTGTCTGCCTCTCGGTCTACTTGTGATCTGTCAAATAAATAAATAAAATATTTTTTTAAAAAAGAAGATATCAAGACCATCAACCATGCGGATAGATTCCTGAAGAAATTCAAATGTGTACAATAGGATGTATAGGAGAATTTCCATAGTAGTAAGACTGTTATAATAGCAAAAACTGGAAACAAGAGAATCGCTGAGGTGTAATATAATGGTCAATGAAATGTTATACAGCAGTGGAAATGAGTAAACTAAAGCTACATGAATCAACATAGATGAACCCTACAAATAGAACGGTGAGTCAAAAAAAAAGTTCTAGAAGAATGTTATATGCAGTATGATTCCATTCATATAGCTAAAATATGCATTGCATATATAATGTACAGTATAGTAGAACTATAAAGATATGCACAGAAATGATTAACAGCAAATTCAGAATAATATTTCCTCTGTTGCAGGAGGAGAGAGGAGGAGCTTAAACTATATTCGTACTGCTTTATTTCTTAAACTATATGGTGTTTATAGATGTGATGGCTACTTTTTTTATGTCAATTTGACTGGACCACGGGGTGCCCCGATATTTGGCCCAAATTATTCTGAGTGTTTCTGTGAGGGTGCTTTTGGATGAGATTAACATTTCAGTCTTTGGACTGCATAAATCCAATTGCCCTCCCTAATGTAGGTGGGCCTCATCCAATCAGTTGACGCTCCCCGGAATAAAAGAGCTTTCTTCCTGCCTGACTGACTTTGAACTGGGACATGAGCTTCTTCCTGGGTCTCCAACCTACTGGCCTCCAGACTTGTATATCATCAGCTCACCTGGCTCTCTGGGCCTGAAACTTAGATTGGAACTAAGCCATTGGCTCCCCTGGTCTCCAGCTTGCAACCCACTCGGCAGATCTCGGGACTTGTCAGCTCCATAACTGCCTGAGCCAGTTCCTTATAATAAATGAATGAATAAATACATAAATATTCTATTGGTATTGTTTCTCTGGAGAACCTTAACTAATACAACCGATATGTTTATTAAATTATTTCCTATACCTTTGGCAGGTCTAAAATATTTCATAATAAATTTTTGAATAAAGAAATAATGAATGAGTTTGTTAAGACGTCAGGTGCTACAGAGGTCAAGTGACGTGAAAAGTGGAAAATGGGAGCACCTGGGTGGCTCAGTCAATAGGGGTCTGCCTTAAGGTTCTGCCTTCAGTTCAGGTGGTCCTGGGATCAAGCCCTCCTTTCCCTGCTCAGCGGGAGCCTGCTTCTCCCTCTCCCACTCCCCCTGCTTGTGTTTCCTCTCTGCCATGTGTGTTTCTCTCTCTGTCAAATAAATAAATAAAATCTTACACACACACACACACACACACATTAGGGGAGTCTGTATGGCTCAGCTGGTTGAGTGTCTGACTCTTGGTTTCAGATGATGCTCTCATGGGTCCTGGGATCCAGTCCCGCCTCCAGCTACCAGTCAGCTGGGAGTCTGTTTGAGGATTCTCTCCCCCGTTCCTCCCCCAACTTGGGTTTTTTCTCACACGAGCTCTCTGTCAAATAAATAAATCTTCAAGAAGAAGAAGAAGAAGAAGATGGAGAAGAAAAAAAAGAAGAAAGAACATGCATATTAGATTTGGCTTCTGAAGCCAAGGATTGCCTTTGCTAGAGCAGTTCGGGCACTGTGTTCAGAGTGGAGGCCTGCCAGCAATGGGTTGTAGAAAGACAAGGAGTACACATACCCTATACAGTGAAGGAGAGCACAAGGTCTGTGGCTAAAAAGGGATGCAGGGTAGAGGAAGGGGCTTAACAATGAGTGACTTCACTTCTTGGGGCTTCCATACTAATTCTGTTGGAATTATCAGAGTGCCAGTGCTCCTTTGGTCCCTGCTACTAATTCCAATAAAGATTCTGGAAGACGTGAATTTCATCTCTTAGGTGTAGAAAAAGATTTTTAAAATAACTAACCACAGATGCAAATATCCTAGATGTCAGCTTTCTTAACTGTGGTTTCCCAAAGAGCGTCAGAACAACCTCTTTCCATGGAAAGAAAGACATAAAGCCATGATTATCACATGCTAGCCCCAGGTCTAAGGGCGGAAAGTCAGATGCACAATAAATTAACTTAAAAGTTCAGGAAGGCTCTGCACTGGAATAAGAAAGGAGAGGGAGGGAGAAGTTTCTCTTTCTCTCTCTCTCTCTCTCTCTCTTTTTTTTTGGTGGTTGAGTGGTTGAATTTGGCTAATGGAGTGTTGCTAATTCCCAATTTAGGTTTGCAGGGATCGGCAGCAGGGAGTTTTTCCAACTCACAGGGGCTGAAAGGACGCACTAGTCTGTCTCACTCCTCCCAGAAACTCTGTCTGGGTTTTACTCTAATTTTTTGGGGTCTCATCAGAGGAGCTCCAGATGAAGAGACTCTGTGCCCTACCCATCCCAGACGGATTGCAAGCTTTTTCCAATACTCCATTCTCTCTCCCTGGGGCTTTCCCCGGTCGCTGCAGAGATAAATCTGCCAGCAGGGGTCAGCAGTGCCTCACATCTGGCCTGGAGCCGCTTGCCACATGGGCTGTTTCTCTTGGCACCGCCAGAGTTGATGGGGAACTGGAGAATACCTTCCTGGTAAGGCCTTGGCATCCCTCTGAGCATCGCCAGTCAAGTCCTTTCCCTGAGTGTGGAGTAGTAGGGGGAAATGGAAGGTACGTTCATTCAAAGACCGAAGCAGGTGTGGGCGTACACACACATCCAGCCATCTGCCGCCAAGTCACCATCTGGTTTCCACCAGGCTTTTATGTGTATTGGCATGTGCCATGCATTGTGCGGCTGGATGTCGGAGGATGTGTGTCTTGGGCTTGCTTTGTTGAAATTTTCTCAGCTCCCTGGGATTTCTGGATTCGCTCCGCACCCAGGCGCTCCAGGCGGGCGGGTCGCTTCGCTCTCCCACGGCTTGGACCGGCGTCTGCGCCGCGCTCCCACGGTGCCTGCCCAGTCTACGCCTCCACGCATGCTCAGTGTGGAATGGAAATCTTCCAGGGCTGCAGGCTCCGGAACGAATGTCTCGGTGGCCCAAGCCACACAAGAGCAAGTTCTGCTCTCGTTTCCAGACCCTTCTTCCTCCTTGGCCCCACTGCCAGTCTTCTCCCCAGCTCTAGTTCTCTTTGACTTCTCTGGTCCACATTGCTGCCCAGCTTCCAGGAGAGCTAGAGGGATGGGTCCCATTGGAGGTGTCGGTCTCTCCCCTTCCTCCTCCGTCTCCCGCACCCCGATGTGGTACCGGTGGGAGTAGTCCGAGAACCAGCCAGGGGCTATGGGATAGGGATACAGCTGGAAGCAGCTCTGGACTGGAAGGGGTTCCGGTCTGCAGCTGAGATTCCCAGGGCCCTGGCATCTTCCAAGTAGCCTCCGAGAGCTAGCTGCTGTGATAGGCAGAGGCTGTGACTTTCCACCTGCCAAAAGGAGGACTTCTGCAAGCCGGGGCACCTGGCCTGCTTTCCCAGGAGTAGAGTTACAACAGCTGATCTAGGCGACAGGTGTAGGTTGCAGGGTACAGCTACTGCCCAGCACATCTGTACCCATGGCGGGAGGAGGGGTGCCGCAGCAGGGTTCGTCAATCATTCCCACACTCCCCAAAGCTGAGGGGAATGTGCAGAAAGGGCAGGGAGGGAGAGAAATGCGGGAAAACTGGGATAAGCATTCACAGACCACTTCTTTCCTAGAGATCCCAAAGTAGGACCCCTTGCCAGTTTGTCCCAGAGTTAGCCTCCGTTGGCGGCAGCTTGAGAGTCAAAGCCTTGAGTCCTCCTCCTCTGTCTTGCTGCCCAGTCCTTTGGCTGGAACCAGCTCCTCTCCCTTCCCGGTTGGCTCAGCTAAGCCCTCTGCAGGCTGGAGCTCAGAATCCTGGCTCCTAGTGGCTCTCCCGGAGAACTGGGAGGGAAGTGCTTGAAAGAAAGGCTCTTTATATATGCAAATGATTTCTTGCCACTGTAGTTCCTCAAACCACAGAATCAGTTGAAGGGGGAACATTCTGGAGCTCTGGGTCTGTGCCAGGGTCCAATGCTTTACCTGTATCACGTCATCAAATGCCCCCCCAAACGCGCCGGGTGTGTGTTGTCAGGATCATTTCTGTTTCATAGCGGGAGAAATCAAGGTTAAGGCCACACAGAACACAGGAATCTGACATCTGATTGCTGCCCAGACTCCAAGGCTTGTGCTCCATCCACTCTACGCACTGCCTGCAACCTCCCCAGCCCTGGGAAATCCCACATTAGGCCCCATCCCTCTTCCTCATGTAGGTAATTCCCTGCCTATCCCCAACCACCCATTTCTGTTGAGCAGCCAAAGTCACCTCCATAACCTTTATCGAGAGGCCATTCAGCAGCTCACAACTCTCCAATACCTCCAGTCACCCCACTGCCACCCACCAAATTGGATGCCACAGCACCCACTCTCTTGTCAATGGCTTGTCACACCCAATTTCCTTCCCTTGGTCCCATCATGGGCTTGCAACCCTTTTGCCTCTATCTACCATTCTTCAGCGATCCCACTTTACCCTCGTTTTTCCCTCTCAAGACACTTTTTTCTTAGTATTTTAAGAATACTTATTGATATAAGAGGGATGCCTGGGTAGCTTAGTCAGTTAAGCATCTGACTCTTGATTTCGGCTCAGGTCTTGATCTCAGGGTCCTGGGATCAAGCCCCCACAAGGCTCTGCCCTCAGCCTGGAGTCTGCTTGTCCTTCTCCCTCTGCTCCTGTCTCTCTCTCTCTCTCAAATAAATAAAATCTTTTAAAAGAGAGAGAGTCTAGCTTGGGCTCCATTCCCTGTCCAATGGGCAAAGCTGGCTACATCGTTTCTGGGATCCAGTGCAAAATAAAAAATGTGGGTTCCTTTGTTTAAAAATTATTGAGAATTTAGGGGAGCCTGGGTGGCTCAGTGGGTTGGGCCACTGCCTTCCGCTCGGGTCATGATCTCAGGGTCCTGGGATTAAGCCCTGCATCGGGCTCTCTGCTCAGGAGAGAGCCTGCTTCCTCCTCTCTCTCTGCCTGCCTCTCTGCCTGCTTGTCATCTCTCTCTGTCAAATAAATAAATAAAATCTTAAAAAGAATAAAATAAAAAATAAAAAATTATTGAGAATTTAAAGATTGCAACAGCAAAGCATTAAACTAAACCAGGGGTCCTTCTAAGTGTGGGGTCCCATGTGACAGCACAGGTCACATGTCCATGAAGCTGGCCCACCCATGGGCTCTAAGAGACTGGCTGTCTCCTAGTTGCCTTGAGTCAATGCATCCCCTGTTCTGAAAATGGACATTCCTGCCTCAGCCTCCACATTGGCACATTGTCCCTTGCTTCTGCACCCAGCCTCCCCCAGCCGCATTCTCTGCACCAGGGCCAGCATGTTAGGCATTCCAGCTCTAGCCCAAGCAAACTCCCGGGGTCCGAGTCAGCCAGGCGGCATTGTTCTGGGGTCACCCACAAAGAGCAGGGTGCAAAACAATGACATCCCTGTGCCTGGGGTAGAAAGTCTCTCCAGAAATGAGAGAGCACTCAATGCTGCAAGAGACCTGGGTTTCAGTTCCAGCCTTGCCATTAAATTTGCTGTGTGTTCTTAATGGATAAATCGCTCAAATCTTGGCACCTCAGTTTCTTTATCCCTTAAAGGAGAGGCTGGGATGAAATCTTCTTTAAAACCACACCCAGTTCTAAAAATGTGTATTTAAATGACTCTAAGAGGCCATAAGGGTAATGACGTTTGCTTGAGCATTTACCCTATACCATTTGCAAGCTCATTTAATGCTGACAACAGTCCTATGAGGCAGGCACTGTTCTTCCCATTTCACGGATGAAGGAGTTGAGAGTCAGATGAAAACACATCCTAAAAGAGGAGTGACAGAAACATCCTAGAACTTGGTCGTAGGGATGGCTGCACAGCTCTATAGACTTACTAGAAATCATACTATCATATAATGACAAAGGGTGAATTGACTTATACATAATGTATATTTCAAAACTGCTAAGAAGCTAGAAATAAAGAAATGCTAGAGCCCTTCACCGCTACCCCACACTGCCACGGAAAGACTCCTTTCTCTGCCTCAACATAGCACATGAAAGCATGGCCTCGGGAGCTAGACTGCCTTTTCAAATCCTGGCTCTGGCACTTACCAGCTGTCAGAACCACGCAAGATACCTCCATTTCTTCACTTACAAAATACAATAAAAACGATACCTATTTCAAAGGGTCATTGGGAGGATAAAATGGATGAATGCATATGAAGTGTTTGGAACTGCAGTTGGCCCATACCCAGTCCACCCAGAAGGAAGGACTATGACTCTCCTTTCCAGGATGGCTATAGCCAGAGCCTGCCTTCCTCAAGGGGACTCCTTCTCCTTGCCAACCCCATCCCTACCCTCCTGGCCCCTTAAAGAAACACTTGCCTTGAAAAGCCATCTTTGGAAAAACACTGTGAAGACTTTCAGTACATCTCATATTCTGGTAACAAAGAAAGGGAGTGGGGTTCCTGGGTGGCTCAGTCGGTTGGGTGTCTGTCTTTGGCTCAGGTCATAATCCCAGGGCTCTGGGATGGAGTCCCACATGGCGGGGTCCCTGCTCAGTGGGGAGCCTGATTCTCCCTCTCCTGCTCCCCCTGCTTGTGCCCTCTCTCTCTCTCACTCCTTCTGTCAAATAAACAAATAAAATCATAAAAAAAAAAAAAAAGAACGAAAGAAAAAGAAAGGGAGAGAATCATCATCTTCCCGATAAGGTAGTGACTCGCCCAGGCTCGTAAAACATTCATGACTGTGCCAGCTTTTCCCACAGATTGTTTCTCCCAGGTCCTCCTAAGCTCAAGCCATCAGCACAGTGGGCCCTTCTTAAAGGGGACCCTGAAGCCAGTCCTGAGGTCTGAGTGGCCACAGATGAGGACAGATGCTTTGCCCACCCCCACCCCCCATCCTATCGGCATGCAGCCCCTCCAGGGTTAACGAATCAAGCTAGAAAGGGCAAGGGTTACTCGTGGACAGTCAGATGTCTACCATTTAAAAGTGAGTTTTCAAGCACTGAGCCCCTAAGCAGAGTGCACGTGACTGGGGTGGGGAAGAAGCCGGGGCGGGGGAGGGACTGGTGCTTTCTGTCTCATCCTCACGCTTCTGCTTACGTTTTGCACAGCACTTTAGAAATCACTTTCTCTTCCATTATCTCACTGAAAACTCACCTAAGCCTTAGCGGGTGATTGTTGTTGTCCCCCGGGGGTCAACACCCGTTTTTACGTTTTTACTGCGGAGCACACTGAGGTGACGCCCTTGAGCCAGCAGCCGAACCAAAGCACGGACTCAGGTCTCCTGACAGCATGCCTGGTGATTTTCCACTGTGCTGAGGAGGAGGAAGTCAGAGGCTCCCTCGGACTCCACCTCAGAGGCTCTCATGACATTTATAAAATGCTCAAGAAAATAAAGCCACGTGCCGTCTTCATATCCCCACCGAGGGCCTTACCAAAGGCTCTGGAAGGCCTGAACAAGAGAGCCAGAGGGAAAGGCAGTCCCTCCCTGGGTCCCATGGAGCGCAGGAGCTCTGCCTCTGCTCAGATCCCCAAGGTCCCACATCAGATAACCCAAGTGGGGAAACAAATGAGCATGGGTCCGCGGACCTCAAGGCAGCAGGACAACAGGCAGAGCCCCCCAAGAAATCAGGCTGGGTCTGGAAATGCCACTTGCTCTGTTCCCTGGGGCTCCCAAAGCCCTCATCTCAGCTCTAGCCAGGTCTGAGACTCCAGAGGGGGTGACAACAGGCTCCTGGGCTGATTTTTAAAAACTCATTTGTCACATTGACATTAATCCTCTTGTTAACAATCTCTTGCCCTGAAGCAGGGTTGGCTCAAAGCTGTGGAAGGGGTTGGGGCAAGGGGAAGCTCTTGGGTTTTAAGGAGACTCAGTAAGGTCAGCAAGGCCTAGAGGCCACCTTCTTCATGAGAGGGGGAGGGTAGCGTGCGCTGAGCCAAGGGGCCCCCAGCAGAGAGCCTGAACCTCCTTCAATTACCAACCGTCTGACTCTCCAGCATCCCTGCTGTTCTCTCCATCCTCTGCTCTCCATAACCAGGCCACTGCCTTCACTTCTTATTGATTTTCATATTTAAGGAAAATCCATTTGCTTGATTCAGAGCAACTGAGTCATCACTGTGTTCAGAGGAAAAATCACTCACAAAGTAGGCACTTGGCAGCAGCCGCTTCTGGAATGGGCGGGGACCCTGCTTACACCCCAAAGGCGCTCTGTCCAGAGTTGCTTCTGGATTCGATTCTCTGCTGCTCTGTCCCAGCCACTTTCTCTTTCAGGAGGCTTCACATCCGCTGCCTGTCACCCCAGCCAGGCTGGCCTATTTGTTCTCTACGCACCCCCCCCACCCCCGTCCACGTGCTATTGTTTATCTGTTAGAGGCTTATGATGGGGACATTTGGAGCAGGGACAGAGGGGACTTGTATGATCAGTCATTCATAAATGGGAGAGAAATATTAATTGTAGGCACTGATGGAAGAAATTTAACCCTTACAAAATTATAGCTTTGGCCCTCTTTTCCTTTCCAACACTACCCATGTGGGTAAGAGTCCCGTATCTAGCCTCAAGATGGATCCAGGGCGGTTCAGTCTCTGATACTGGTTTGTGTAACTGTTGTGTCATCCTGGTCCCTGACTCTGGGAGGGTCAAAGAGCTCAGACAATCCACTCTATGAGCCCTCAAGAAGAGACCGTGCTTCTTAAACGACCACGCTTCCCCTTTGCAGGCAGAGGGGACTGTGAACAGCAGGACAGAATTCCAGTTAGCACATCACCAAATACCAAATGGAAGCAGGGCTGTAGGACTCAGACTCAATGATGCATACCGAATGCTCCCAGGCACTCTTCTAAGCGTGTCACCTGTGTTCATCGCCCTTAATCCTCCCAACAATCTTAGGACACAGCGGCAATTATTATCCCATTTACATACAGATGAAGAAATGGAGGTGGTCAGAGATGAAAGAATTCATGGAAATTCCTATGGCAGGTAAGTGGGAGATCCAGGAATTTGAATCCAGGCAATCTGCCTTAAGAACCCATGCATTCACCCATTACACACATGCAGGGCACGGGACTCATCTCAGGCCTCCCACAGACACCCCCGCTCCCCACCTCAAAAGACAATTCATTCCTTTCATGGACAAATGCCATGTAAAAATCTTCTCCCCTGATCAGATTGGAACGTCTTCAATGCCACTGCTAGTCTGGTCTAGGGGTCCTTGACCCTCCCTTTATGTCCACGAGTACGGTGACCTGATTGGCTGGATAGGGGCTCAGGCAAGGCTCAGGGGCTCTCACCATGACTTTGCTACCCACTGGTTCATACTGCTGGTGAAGCATTCGGAGACCTCCCAGGGAGTTGGCATTTTTTTTTTTTTTCTTTCTATCTCAACCCCTCAAGACCTGGGGAAAAAATGAGTTCTTAAGCTGGTGAGATCTCTGGTCCTAGTCTGCTGGGTCCTTGGCCACAGCTACTCCCTTTCACTTACAGAGCTCAAAGCTTGCTCCTGGGGCAACGGCCACCTGATTTCCTTCTGGACTCTTCCTGCACAGTCTGGAAGCCCTCAGGCCAGGAGGCGGGCGTGGGGGTAGGAGGGATGGGGGGACGTGGAATCCTTGCACTGCAGAGAGGTTGCACGAGGTTCTGGCTGACAACCTCCTTCCCATTCTCGGTCTTCAACTCTTGTGGTTTCCTCACCCGTCTTCTGCCCCCTCCTCCCACTCCCACGGCCCTAGAGGGAGGAGAGGCAGTGGTAGAGTAGGGAAAGTGGGAAGAAGTCACGTTACTTTACTGAGCACCTACTATTTGCCCGGCACTTCTGGGGCCCTCCCCCTCCTCTGCTCCCACGAGTCCCAGCTCAGACCCGGGTAGGGAAGAAGGGTGGGCGGAGTCAGAAGCGGGGCGAGGAGGCTGGCGGATCCATCTGCCCCCTTCCAAAGAATGCCCGAACCAGCAGCAGCCCCGGGACGTGGGTGGGGGTGACGGGTCCCCGGGCAAAGGAAAGGCTCAATTGTGCAAAGGCTTCCTGCCCTGCCAGCTCTCGGCCCCAGCCCAGCCACCAAGCAGACGCCTTTCTGCGGCCGGGAGGCGGGACGGGAAGGCGAAGGCAGGAAAGGGTTACGGGAATAGCTTTCCAATGACAAAGTCTGGAAGGGACCCATGCCTCCGCCCCTCTGCGGGTTAAACTGGCACAGTGCGGGGGGAGGAAGGCGAGGGGGACCAGAAGCAGAGACTCCCCTCCCTCCCGCCCCCCTGTCCCCCCCGTCGCCGGGCACCCCCTCCCGGGGCCCGCGTCGTCGCAGGCAGCCGGCGTGTGCCTGGGGCAGCGGGTCACGAGGCTCCGCCCCCGGCCGCCCGGCCCCGGGGGACGCACTTTGTTCAGGATGCCGCCTCCCCGCTCATTGTGGGGCCGTGGCCGCCGGCGGCCCTAGTGCGAGGCGCGTCCTGAGCGCTCGGCGGACGCCGATCCCAGTGCGAGGGGCGGACCCGGCCGAGGACCCCGGAGAAACTTTCTTATCGCGAGGAGAGCGCGCCCGGCCCGGCGCCGCGCGGGGGATGCGCTACTGTGCGCGGCGGCGGCGCGGACCGGGACCCGGAGCCAGAGCCGGAGCGGGCAGGCTCGCCGGTGAGTGGCCCGCGCGGGGTGGTCGCGGGGGCGGGGACCGGGCTGCGCGCGGCGGCGGAGATGGGCCGCGGCTTCCCACTCGGTGGGGCCGGGATCGAGCCCCGGGGGGAGGTGAGCCTGGTGTCCTGGGGAGGCTGCGGGCTGGGCTCGGGAGAGGTGCTGGAATAACAACGGAGGCGCCGGGAGGGTGTGTGCCGAGACGTCCTTGGGGGACTGCGCGTCTGCTCCAGGAGTCGACTCACTAGGGGCTACCCAGCCCCAGCCTTTCGGAGCCTCAGTTTACCTTTCTGTGAAATACCTGCAACGTAAAGTGTGTTGATATCTATAACCAGAAGCACCAAGTACCGCGTATTACACACACACACGCACATACTGTACCCACATTTTCTCCCATCCCAGAGGAGCGAGCGGAGCAGCTGGCGCAGGTGACCTTGCCGGGCTGTTTCGGAAAATGTTCATTGGGTGCCCAGGTTGCGCTGCGAAGCGTCCGCCCGCCAGACTCCCTGAGGCTGCCCTCTTCGGCGCCAGCCTAGAGGAAGCTGGGGGACACAGGAGGGAGGAGAAAGGGGACGTTGGGTGAACACCAGGAGCTCACCTGAGGGCGCTCGGTGCTTGGGCTCTTGTGGTCCCTTCTACTCTCAGAGGAATCAGCCCAGTCTGCGGAGGGAGGATCGGGGAAGGATGTGAGTGGTGAGTGGTGGGGGGCCGTGTGCAGGGGTGAAATCCACCCAGCAGAGAGGGGTCCTTGTCCCGCGGAGCCCAACATTGGAAAATCAGCTGGTGAGTCAATGGGACTTTGTTAGGACGGCCACGGGGCGCAGCTGGCTCCGGCTTAAGGGAAGCGCCCGCATCCCCCCTTGATAACATGCTGTTTATCTGGCTTCCTGTTTCAATGATTGGGATGCCATTGGCTTGTTCAAATTCAATGCTGAAAAGCCTGCGGCCACGTTCGCTCGCTGAAGCAGAGGGCTTGCCTCGGTTTTCATCTTTTCGTCTGTCTTGTTCCGGATGCATGGTGTCCCCTGCAACGAACGCACTTATAATGGGGCAGCTGTACTTGCCACAAAGAACCCCATCTCAAGGAGGCAGAGCTGCTGCTTCTGAGACCTTGGCTCCCTTCAGACCCAAAATACATGTGACTTCAGCCTGCTTATGAATTTTTTTCATCCTGCCTTGAATTTTGGTCGGTGTGTCTTTGGGATTAAACTGGGAAAGAAGGCTGTTACTCTGGATTTCCTCCCCGAAAATGAGCTTTATCTCATCTTCCACGGCTAATTCCTGGGGGAAGTTATCGGTTCGTAGTTCCCTAATCAGCCTGGGTTGCTAACTTACCTGGATGATCAGAGAGCAAAGAACTTGCCTTTCTGTTTTGGTTTTCACTTCTTTAGAATGGAGCTGGGGCAGGTTGCTGCTCCTGGAAGGACAAGGCTTTCCCCCGATCTGTGCTTCAGCCCTTACAGCCTGTTTCTGGAACTTCCCAGGTTAAGGGGGAGCAGCACCCACTCTGAACTCCAGAGATTTCTCTGAACTCCCTTAGCGCGGGTTTTACATTCTTCTTTGTGTTTTAGACGTTGGGGATTTGTGCACATGCCTTATCTCCCTATGCATGCCAGCTAGCCAGGTACCCCTGCTGACCTCCCACAACACCCAGCACATACTAGGCACTTTCTAGATGTTTGCCGAATAGTACAACTGGAAAAAATCTTTACCTCTCAAAATAGGTCTACAATGGAGTTGATTTGCCCACAGGACCATTTGGGCCTTTTGTGACATCTACTTGGGGAGCCCTGGCCTGGGACAACTGAAAACAGGATTGCTGTTTTTGCTTCCCTTGCCAGCTCTGCTCCCCTCCTGAGTCTACCCAAGCCTCTGGCATTGGCTCAACTTTGGTCAAGTAGAAAAGACTGGCCTGGAGTAGAAACATCTCTTGTCCATTCTTTAAAATTTGCCTCTCTTTCCATCTTTCTTGTCAGTCAATGTCACTTCCTCTTTCTTTTAAAGTTCTTTTGAATTCTTAAAGGGTTTGGCCTTTAGAAAAACTAGAATGTCAAAGTCAAAAGGATCTCTGCCCCTCCCAACCCCTGCCCTGCCCCTCTTCCCTTTAGGGACAAGAATCAAGGTGGGGGATGGACTCAAAGCCACACAGCTGGGGGCTGAGAGAGGCCAGCCTAGAACCCAGGTCTTCTGGCCACCCGTCCAGGGCTTAATCCCTTTCAGCAGATCACCTCCTTGCACTCAGACTTTTTCTCTGCCCAGTGTTTCCATCCATAGATCTTGGCAGATGCCCAATAGCTGTCAGTGAGAGAGGAACAGAAACAAGGGGTAAGGAGAGCTGTCGGGGTGATGGAACCAACCACCAACCCTTAGAGTCTCTGGAACATCGAGAACTAAGAATGTGGCAATACTTGGCAAACCCTTCATCTTTCTGGCCCCTTGTCACAAAACAATAATTAAAAACACTTTTAGTTCCTTCTTCAACTTAAAAAAAAAAAACAAACAAGCAAAAAAAAAAAAAAAACCCAACCAACTTTTCAAGTAAAAAACACCCTCCTCAGTAAACAGTTTGCTGGGCCTAATCTGTTCCCTCAACCTCCCAGGAAGGCTGACTCAGGCCTGATTTCCTCCGAGGGGCCTGGAACTTGGCTTCCCAGTTTCCTGTGAGTCTTGAGAGACGTGAGGGGAGGCAGGATGGCCAAGACCCAGGCCTCTCGGAAGTGCCAGTGGATGTGACTCTGCTTCCCCTACACGGCCTGTGCAGTCCACACTACCATCCCCATCAAATCTGTCTGTTCTGCTTCATTTTATTTTAGAGATTTTATTTATTTACTCGACAGACTGACAGACGGAGATCACAAGTAGGCAGACAGGCGGGCGGGGGTTGGGGGTGGTGAGAAGGCTCCCTGCTGAGCAGAGAGCCCTATGTGGGGATGTGGGATGTGGGGCTCCATCCCAGGACCTTGGGATCATGACCTGAGCTGAAGGCAGAGGCTTTAACCCACTGAGCCACCCAGGCGCCCCTCTGCTTCATTTTATTATGAGATGCGCTAATGTGCTTAAAAAATTAAAGGTGCCGGGACGCCTGGGTGGCTCAGTTGGTTGGACGACTGCCTTCGGCTCAGGGCGTGATCCTGGAGTCCCGGGATCGAGTCCCACATCGGGCTCCCGGCTCCATGGGAAGTCTGCTTCGCTCTCTGACCTTCTCCTCGCTCATGCTCTCTCTCACTGTCTCTCTCTCTCAAATAAATAAATAAAAAATCTTTAAAGAAAAAAAAAAAAAATTAAAGGTGCCAAAGCCGTGCCTATGGACACCCTTAATAACAACGTGTTTCCACTTCAAAGGACGCTGAGACTCTTACCATGTCCAAACCTTAGATGCTCTGGAAGCTTTTGTGCATGGTTTGCTTATTTCTTTTTCAGATCGTTCCTGGGGGGTGGTGTCTGGAAACACAGCTGATTTTTGTGGGTTGATCTTGTGCCCTTGAAACTTGGCCAAATTTGTGTGCTTGTGTATTTGTGTATTTGCTTTCGTAGCCTTAGTGTGTGTGAATTCTTTGGGATTTTCTATATGTAGAATCACATCAACTGTAAATATAGTTGTACTACTTCATTTCCAATGTGGACACCATTTATTTATTTATCTATTTATTTATTTATCTTCCCTAACCGCTCGGGCTAGAATTTCCAGTACTGTGGTGAGTAGGAGTGGGGAGGGTGGACATCCTTGCCTTGCTGCTGATCTTAGAGAAAAAAGCTCTCAGTCTCACCATTGAGTGTGATACTTACTGTGGGTTTTTCATAAATGTCCTGTATCATGTTGAGGAAATTCCCTTCTCTTCCCAGTTTTCTAAGTGTTTTCATCATGAAAGGGTGTTGGATTTTGTCAGATTCTTTTTTCTGCACCCATTGAGATAATCATGTGTTTTGGTACATGACATTGATCGTTTTTCTTGTGCGGAATTACCCTTCCATTGCCGGGATAAACCCCTCTGAATGCTTTTTTTGTTTTTTAATGTGTGAAGTTTTATCTAAAAAGACTGAAGATGGGGAGTCTGGGGGGCTCAATCAGTTAAGCCTCTGACTCTCGGTTTCAGCTCAGGTTATGGTCTCATGGTTGTGGGATCCAACCCCGTGGGCTCTGTGCGCAGCACGGAGTCTGCTTCAGATTCCCTCTCCCTCCCCCTCTTGCTGACTCTCTAAATTAATTAATTAAGTCTTAAAAAGACTGAAGAAAATTTGACATGGTGCTAACTGTGCAGTTGGGTGGGTCAATGCACATTCATTATATTTTTCGTACAGTCACTGTACTTGAAATGTTAAATAATATTTTTGTTGTGGTAAAATATACATAACATAAAATTGACCATTTTAACTACTTTTACGTGTACAGTTCAGTAGCCTTAAATGCATTCCCCTTGTTATGTAACCGTCACCATCATCTATTTCCAGAACTTTCTCATCCTCCCCAGCTGAAACTCCCTGCCTGTTACAGTTAACTCCACATTCTCTACTGCACCCCCCCCCAGCTCCCCAGTTTCTGGCAACCACTGTTCTACTTTTCATCTCGGTGAGTCTGTGAGGACTTTTATCTCCGTGAATCTCCATGAATAGCCTGAAAAGTCAGGAACTTCATGGCTTTAATTGAGGGATCAAAGGCCCTCACCTGACTTCCAAGGGAACATGCTAGAGGGATTTTGATTCAGATCTTCTTGACTTACAAACAGTCCCTCAACAACCGCCCCGTGTCAGAGATGGTCGTTCCAGATAGAGAGACGAACGGATTCCTGGTCATCACGAGGCTCAGAGAGCGCCCAGATCAGCCTCTGCATGAGCCTCGTTTTCTCCAGTTCAGTGGTTCTCCCTCTTCGCTGCACCTTAGAATCGCCTTGGGTTGCTTTAAAAATTACTGATTCCTGGGTGCCCCCAGGGGATGCGGCTTCATTCAGTCTGGATTGCAAACCCCGGTGTCTGTCATTTTCTAAAGCCCCCTCACTGACTGATGCACACGGAGGGTTTCAGCTACTCAGTGGTTGAGCTGATTTACTCCCTGGAACCCTTGGCTGCTCACAGCTTCCAGTGACGCAATTCCCTCCCCATCTGGACAATAATACTGACCCACTTTACATCCCTCTCCTGATTTTAAAACCCGTTTGTAAATAGAATAAATGTGAACTTCTGTAGAATTAAACTTGCAAACTTATAAAGAACCTAGCTGTCATGTAGCCCCCCCCTTTTTTTTTTGCTTTTGCAGATACCTCAGGTCCCTCCTAAAATCTCCCCACTGGGGGTCCTCCAGCTTGGACACCTCTGTTGCTGGGCAACTCCCAGCCATGGGGTGGGGGTGGGGGGTGTTGCATCATCTATTCCCTATTTGGACAGCTTGGTCTCTCAGAGTTTCTTCTTGTAGTAATCTGTCGTGGGTGGGGACTTCTAGCCACTGGGGAAAGATAGCAAGAGGTGAATGGGCTTCACCAAAATGTATCCCCAAATTAGGGCATATGCAAAATGAAACATGTGGTCTAAGTGTAATTGACCTGCAGAGTGACAACTTTTTCAATATTTGGAAACAGCTACCATGTGCCTGCCCCATCCTTTCCCCTCTGCCCTCGGCTGCCCTGTTTTTTGCAGATCTTCTTCACCGGATGTATTCTCAAGTATTTTCTGGGAAGACGTATGAGGTAATAGCAAGAATTTAGATTATGAAATGAGCCGGACTGGGAGTCAGGCTTCAAATCTTGACTTTGCATGCGAAGTCCTTAACCCATGATGAGTACTCAGCAAACATGAGCAAGTGAGGTCATATTACCCGCAGTGACATCATCATCTCTCTCTGTGTGACCTCAGGTTGGCCAAGGAAGCTCTTAGAGACTTCAGTTTCTTCTCCAAGAAAAACTGAAAGAAAATGCCTTACCCCGAAGACAGTGTGATCCCTATGATCTGGCAAGTTTGGGAGATAACAGGCGTGGTGGGGGGTGGTGATTGTGTAGTTTAAGTGATACCACTGAGCCCTGACCCAGGCCCCGGGCCATGCAGTGTGTGAGCTCAGTTCATGCCAGATTGCTCCCCCGGCCCCCCACTAAATCATCCTTAAAACAGAGACAGTTTACCGCCATTTGAATGTGTTGTGCCCAGAGTGAAACGCAGTCCTCCAGTTACAGGCTTAGCGGCTCATGCCGCCCACAGGCTGATCGCCCGACCATCACTTAGGCAAAGCACTTTTTTTTTTCCCCCCAGTTTGTAGATTGTCCCTGCAAACCTGGGAGCTGGACTGCCAGGGAAAAGACAGGAACATGACAGCACAAAGGAATGAGAGAGTCCAACTGCATCTTTTGCTTTATATTGTTTGTTGTTGAACTGATCCGTTTTGTTTTGGAATTACCTCTTTTTTTTTTTTTTTTTGTAGGTGGCAAGGGTATCATAGAATATAAAGTCAATTCTCAGAGCCTCTTTTCCCAGTTCATTGGTGCAGATAATTGAGTTGACTGGAAGGAGTAACCGGGTTCTGGGTAGTGCTAAGACACCAACTGTTCTCTTCCTGCTTTCCTTTTAACAAAAGAGAGACAGCTGATGAGACACCCGGTGAAGGAGCCTCCGCCAGGACTCAGGCCGGGCAGCTGTCTGCCTGGTCTCTCATCTGGGGCCGTTCTGTCCCTCAGCCCTCCCTCCCCAAAGCTTCAGGAGCAGGGCTCCGTTCCCTGGGGCATCCCTGCACCACAGACTGCTGACCGTTGGCCCCCCTAAGCTGGGAGCTCTCCATCACGTCCTGGGCACGGTCCGCTTCCCAAGGGCTTTCCTGTGTTAGCAAAGCTGCCCCCGCCCAACCGGGAGGGACCGTGGGAGCTGCAGTGTTGGATCCTACACCTAATGCCCAGAGTAGCCAAAAGGGCTGCGTGACCTGTAGGGTGCTTTCCAACGCCGGAAGTGCCCTGCCCGCAGTGCACGAGGTTTTACTCCGTAAAATGTCAGACCAGTAGAGAAAGTGAAAGGTTAGGACCACTAATATCAGGAGTCACTGATTGTTAACAGGTTTGGGTTTTTTTTTTTTTTAAAGATTTTATTTACGTATTTGACACAGAGAAGGAGAGAGAGCATAAGCAAGTGGAGCAGCAGGCAGAGGGAGAGGGAGAAGCAAATCCCTGCTGAGCAGGGAGCCCCATGTGGAGCTTGATCCCAGAACCCCAGGATGGAGACCTGAGCCAAAGTCAGATGCTTAACCGACTGAGCCACCCAGGCACCCGTTAACGGTTTTTTTTTATTTTAAGAATTCCTTTATGGGGCGCCTGGGTGGCTCAGTGGGTTAAAGCCTCTGCCTTCGGGTTCTGGGATCAAGCCCTGCAACGGGCTCTCTGCTCAGCGGGGAGCCTGCTTCCTCTCCCCCCCCCCCCCCGCCTCCCCCTCTGCCTGCCTCTCTGCCTACTTGTGATGTCTGTCTGTCAAATAAATAAATAAATAAAATCTTTAAAAAAATTTCTTTATTCGGGGTGCCTGGGTGGCTCAGAGGTTAAGCATCTGCCTTCGACTCAGGTTATGAGTGATCCCAGGGTCCTGTGATCAAGGCCCTCATCAGTCTCCCTGCACAGCGGGAAGCCTGCTTCTCCCTCTCCCACTCACCCTGCTTGTGTTCCTGCTCTCGCTGTCTCTCTCTGTCTACTAAATAAATAAAATCTTTTAAAAAATTTTAAAAATTAAACAAAAATTTATTTATTTATTAGACAGAGACCACAACCGGGGGGAGGGGCAGAGGGAGAAGGAGAAGCAGACTCTTGCTCAGTGGGGAGCCCAGTGCAAATGCAAGACTGGATTTCAGGACCCCAACATCATGACCTTGAGCCAAAGTCAGTGCTTAATTGACTGAACCACCCAGGTGCCCCTGACTTAACTTTTTTTTTTCTTAAATTAAAAAAAATTTTTTTTTTTAAATTTTAAAAGATTTTATTTATTTATTTGATAGAGATCACAAGTAGACGGAGAGGCAGGCAGAGAGAGAGATAGAGGGAAGCAGGCTGCCTGCTGAGCAGAGAGCCCGATGCGGGACTCGATCCCAGGACCCTGAGATCATGACCCCAGCCAAAGGCAGTGGCTTAACCCACTGAGCCACCAGGTGCCCACTTTTTTTTTTTTTTTTTTAAGATTTTACTTATTTATTTGACAGACAGAGATCACAAGTAGTCAGAAAGGCAGGCAGAGAGAGAGGGGGAAACAGGCTCCCTGTCAAGCAGAGAGCCCAATTCAGGGCTCGATCCCAGAACCCTGGGATCATAACCTGAGCTGAAGGCAGAGGCTTAACCACTCAGGCGCCCCTGACTTAACATTTTGATACACTATGCTCTTTGTGTCTCCTTCTCTTTCTCCTGAGCCATTTGAATATAATTTACTGACATCATGACACTTAAGCCCTAAGTACTTCAGCATGTATTTCCTAAGGACAAGGGCATTCTCCTACATAACCACAGTAAGTACCATAATCACAGCCATTGATACTGGATTTAGCAGAACTATTTAATCTGTGGGCCGTATTCATATTTTCCAGTTGTTCCCCAAATGTCCTTTAGAGAGCGCTGTGCATTCTTCCCAACCACAGCCTGCTGTGTGGGGGCCCCAACTGCAGTTTTCTCTCCCTGAAAGTCGGAAATGAAGTCATGATCCCTTAATCAGGATAGTGAGGCACTGAAGACAAAGCACTTCAATTTCAGTCAATCTTTTTTTTTTTTTAGGATTTTATTTATTTATTTGACAGAGGGAGAGCACAAGCAGGGGGAGCGGCAGGCAGAGGGAGAGGGAGAAGCAGGCTCCCCACTGAGTAGAGAGCCAGACGTGGGACTTGATCCCAGGACCCTGGGACCATCACCTGAGCCAAAAGCAGGCACTTAACCGACTGAGCCACCCAGGTGTCCCTCAGTTAAACTTTACAACCACTGAGTGAACTAGGTACTAATATCCTCCCCATCTTACTGGTAAAGAAATTGAGGTTCAGAAGGTGTTCTCAGTGGCCCAAAGAGTATGAGCCGTTATTACCTCTCCATGCTGTGCCAGGGAATAATTACAGAAAAAGAAGATCTTTTATTTACTGAAAGTCTTTTGCCCTTTGCATTTCTTGCCCTCTTCACCTAGTGCTCGGAGGTATTTGCATGTGCTCTGCCGCCCCCATTTTACAGATGAGGAAAGTGAGAGCGAGCCCTCGGAGGCTGGTCGTATGCAATATTTATACCATCGAGGTAACATAAATGACATTTGTTGGTAATCTTGGAGGAGGCTCCATCCATGTGGTTGGTTGTAGTTGCTGGACAGACTGTAAGGGGCAATTCAGAATAAAAGCATGTCTGACTGAAGGTGGGCGGTGCAGAGGGGGAGTTCCTCCGGTGCTCCTGTCTTATGCCGAGGGGATTGGAGAGAGCCTGTCAGAGTTAGAAAACAGGAAACCAGGAGTGCCTGGCAGGCTCAGTCAGTAGAGTGCACAACTCTTGATCTTGGGGTTGGGAGTTCAAGGCCCACGTTGGGTGTAGAGATTACTTAAAAAAATAAAACTTAGGGGCTTCTGGGAGGCGTGGTGGGTTAAGCGGTTAAGCATCTGTCTCAGACTCAGATCATGACCCCAGGGTCCTAGGATCAAGCCCCTCTGCTCAGCAGGGAGCCCACTTCTACCTCTCCCTCTCTCCTCTTCCCTGGTTCGTGCTCCCGCTCTCTCTCCCTCTCAAATAAATAAATTAAATCTTTTAAAAAATTAAAACAAATTAAACATTAAAAAAATAATTTTAGAAAACCCATAAGAGGGACCCCTGGGTGGCTCATTCAGTTTAATGTCTGCCTTTGGCTCAGGTCATGATCCCAAGGTTCTGGGCTCGAGTCCCGCATCAGGCTCCTTGCTCAGGGGGCGGCTTGCTTCTCCCTCTGCCTGTTGCTCCTCCTGCCTGTGCTCTCTCTCTCTGACAAATAAATAAATAAAATCTTTAAAAGAAAAAAACCAAAATCCACAAGAAACCAATTTTGAGAATAAAGGTACAAAATAATCAAAAAAGGAGCTAAAATCAGATATTGGAAGGAAGAAATGGAGAGAGAGAGAGATGTGTTTAGTGTATGTTATCCATCATTTTCAACTGTTGTTTTAGGTAGTGGTTGATATTATCTAAAGTGGCAAAACAGGGAATCAGGTTATTAGTATATTATCTAGAGGGTAACCACCACAAGAACCAATAACAGAAAACTCTTTGGGCAGCAAGGTAGGGCTGGGAAGAGGTGGAACAGGAAGCTGTAGCTTGTTATCATAAGGTCTTTTGTCCAGTTTGACAGTGATCACCCCTATTAGTATAGAGAAAGGCAGGCTTTGAATTCAGACATCCTGGCTCAGAGTAGGAACAGGATGACAGGCTTGTTCCTGCAGAAGCTTCTCTGAAATGCTAAGCCAAAACCAAGAGGGCCTTCCATAGACGTTGGTGACCACTGAACATGTTTTTCTTTTTTCCTTCTTTCTTTCTTTTTTTTTTTAAGATTATTTATTTATTTATTTGACAGACAGAGATCACAAGTAGGCAGAGAGGCAGACAGAGAGAGAGGAGGAAGCAGGCTCCCTGCTGAGCAGAGAGCCCAATGGGGGCGCTCAATCCCAGGACCCTGGGATCATGACCTGAGCCGAAGGCAGAGGCTTTAACCCACTGAGCCACCCAGGTTCCCCCCTTTTTTCTTTCAAGAGATTTTATTTATTTATTTGAGAGAGAGAGCATGAGAGCGGGGAGGATCAGCAGGGAGCCCGATGTGGGACTCGATCCTGGGACTGCAGGATCACAACCTGAGCCAAAGGCAGACGCTTAACCAAACGAGACACGAAGGCGCCTCCCGCCCCCCACCACACTGGGTGTGCTTACCTGGAGAGAGCCCCCCAGGATACCGCATCCCCAAGAGGGTGCACTCATACCCCACAACCCACAGGAAGTATTAATACTTCTGTTGTAAACACAATTCAGAGATATTTATAATTTTGCTTTTCAAGGTATTTGGACACCAGTGACTCATTTCTTAATAATTTAAAATGGGTGACTTCTGGGTCACCCTGAACAGTTGCAGAAATGACTGTGAAGTGAGAAAAGTGTCACCTATGAATTATTTTCAAATATAATGAGTTTTTACGAAAAGTACATTTAAATATCGGTGTAACTGACATGTTTCATTTTATAGATGTTTTATTAAACCATTATTAATTTCAGGTTTTCAGTTTTATTTTTTTTATTTTGGAACCCATGACATTTTCTTCCACAGAGCTCTGAAACGATCCTCAGTAGAAGGCCTTCTGTTTTAGGCACAGGTGGAATGGGCGGTGAGTGTGGGTATCTGGGCCCTGAAGGATCTGTGGGTATTTGAGAACCACGCCACTAGGGGACATGGATGGCCCGAGCCTGAGCACGTAGTGAGCTCTCAGGAAGTCACAAGACCCATATCCCATCTTCCCATCCGGGGCCTTCACTGCACAGGTTCCTTGAGCTTAGGGGACAACTTCCGTGACCAGTGTCACAGCCAACATCTCATTTCCTTTTCATGACAGTCCTATGAGATGGTAAGATAAACATTCCTCTTTATACACATGGGGAAAACAGGACTCAGAAAAGCTAGGTAGCTTGCTCAAGGCCACATCGCTTTAAGGAATCAAGCAGGGAACTCTGACTCCTGACCTTCGTCCTTGCCAATACTCCCATGGTAGAAGGCAGAATGGGCAGTTTAAGATTTTATTTATTTGACAGAGATCTCAAGTAGGCAGACAGGCAGGGAGAGGGAGAGAGGAGGAAGCAGGCTCCCTGCTGA
Source organism: Neogale vison (assembly GCF_020171115.1). Taxonomy (NCBI): domain Eukaryota; kingdom Metazoa; phylum Chordata; class Mammalia; order Carnivora; family Mustelidae; genus Neogale; species Neogale vison. The sequence continues at coordinate 70,599,669 of NC_058100.1, forward strand.
GCAAAGAGCCCAATGCGGGGCTCGATCCCAGGACCCTGGGATCATGACCTGAGCCACAGGCAGAGGCTTTAACCCACTGAGCCACCCAGGCGCCCTTTTGTTTGTTTTAAAGATTTGAAGGGGAGAAAGACAGAGCATGAGCAGAGGGAGCGCCAGAGGGAGAGGGAGAAGCAGGTCCCCCCACTGAGCAGGGAGCCCCATGAGGGGCTCGATCCCAGGAGCCTGCGATCATGACCTGAGCCAAAGGCAGACGCTTAATGACTGAGCCACCCAGGCACCCCACATTGATGTTTTTTTAAAAATTGATTTTGTTACTGCATTTATTTTGACAAGTCCTTAAGATTTGTCTTTCAGTACATCCCCAATTTTATCACTCTTGCTAATTTTACCCAGTCAAAGGAATAATGTAAAAGTGTTATATTTTGAGTTCTGTTTCTCATTTTCTCCTCAGAGTTGAAAATAACTATTGTGCGTGAATTTAGGGCTGCCTTAAGCTGGCAGTCCATTAAGACTTTTCCTTTTTAGCTGGTCTGGCCCTAATAACCTGGCCTTTCCCTGTTTACACACCTCCCCTGATATCCAGGTCTCTCTCTGTCACTCACTACCCATCTCCTTAGGGAATGTCATCACAAAGACACATCTGTTAAGGCCACGTCACACCTCTGAGTCATCTCCCCACTTCCTCTTGCTGGCCATGGCCAGAAAGAAATGAGAGGCCACTAGGGAGGTTCAGAAAGTGACCGCAAGGCTGGGGTGTCTCTGGGAAGTAGGTGGGAAGGGCCGTTGTGAGCTGGCCGCAGGGACCGTGACACTCTCATACCCACATCCAGGCCCAGACAAAGGCCTCTGTGTTTGGGATGGCAGGGCTGGGGCAGATGTCAGGGCGGGGGATGGGGGCGGCGGGGGTTGGTGGCATGATAGAGTCTGGGAGAGGCTACCCAGGGCAGAGGCAGGCCCATAAAGTCCTGCTCAGCTGGACTGAGAACTGGCAGTAGCTTACTTGGGTCCCGGCACACAGTAGAGGCAATATTTGTTCATTGATTACTTCTAGGATAAGGGGCACATTTGCTCTTAAGCTAAGGGACAGGCAGGGACGAATGTAAGTGCCCTTGGTCCTGAATTTCCCTGCCTGGTTTAGAGGCCACGTCCTTGCTTCCTTGGCTCCTTCCTGACGTGGAGCCTCTGTGTGAACAACGTGGTAGGAGATGCAGTCTTTGGGGTCAGCCTGACTTGCAGCCTCCTCGAGCTTCAGTTTCTTCCTCTGTACAGTGGGGACAATCACGCCTACCCCACAGAGTTGTGAGGGTCCTCCTCGAGGCTGTTACAAACCATCCAGCATAAAGCTAATGTCCGTCGTTGTCACTGCGGTAGATCTGGCTGCCCCGTGGCCCTCTGCACTTGGTCCTGGGAGGGTAAACGCAGGCTAGACAACACGACTGAGCAAAACCAAGGACGCCGCAAACATTCAGTCCCCCAGCTCCGCAGACTCTGTTTCTGGGTGGATTTATCTCTCAAGGGGGTGTTTGTATACCAGACAGGGGGAAATGTTTCCCTGTCTGAGGGTCAGACAGACGGAGTGGGAGAGGTGCCAGCTCTGAGATCCCAGCTCTAAGACGTATGGTCCCTCCGGGCCCCTCTGGGCTCCAGACTGCAGGCCTCTGGGGTGTGTGGGGGAGTGGAGTGGCCTGGGGTTTTGTTTGGCAAAGCCTGCCTATTATCTGGCCCAGGCTGTGTTTCCAGGGCATTATAAATAGCACTGGCTTCGGGAGGAGAGGTCGCAGATGTGGCTTGAGGGAAGGGTACGGGAAGGTGGGAGATTGGAAATGATGAACTCAAGCCTTTGTGGGCCAGGATGCTGGCTGGGGCCGTCTCCATGGCAGTAGGACACCAGGGAGGGCTCAGCCTGGGTGCCTTTGAGGCAGAAGGCCTGACTTAGGAGCCAGAAAAGCCTGTGCTCAGTGGCCCGTGGGCCAAGGTGCCCACTCTATTTGCTTCAATCTGCCTCTTTTTAGTGAGACTCACGCTACTTCTTGAACCCGGGCAGGGGATTGAGCGAGAGCCTGAGCCGGATTCCAGGTCTAGAGAGATAAATAAAAGCAAATGGCTCCTCACCTTCAGCGACACCCCCGTCTCCTCATGTGTGCACTGAGGGCTCCTTTCCTCCCAGCCGAAAGAGAGAGAAGAGAGAGCCCTGATTCTTTTATTTCATTCCATTCTGACCTGAGATACACTTTACAAACTGTGAAATGCAGAAATCTTAAGGGTCCAGTTTGATGCTTTTTTAAAAAACTTTTTAAAAATTTTTTAAAGATTTTTACTTATTTACTTGAGAGAGAGCATGAGCAGCAGGGAGAGGCAGCAACAGAAGGAGAAAGAATCTCAAGCAGACTCTGTGCTGAGCAGGGAGCCCGATGTGGGGCTCGATCCCGGGACCCTGGGATCATGACCTGAGCTGAAGGCAGAGGCTTTAACCCACTGAGCCACCCAGGCGCCCCTGATGCTTTTTTTTTTTTTTTTTAAAATATTATTTATTTATTTGACAGACAGAGATGACAAAGAGGCAGAGAGGTAGGCAGAGAGAGAGGAGGAAGCAGGCTCCTGCTGAGCAGAGAGCCCAATGTGGGGCTTAATCCCAGCACCCTGGGATCATGACCTGAGCTGAAGGCAGTGACTTTAAGCCACTGAACCACCCAGGCACTCCCCCCCCCCCGCCCCCAATGCTCTTTTGACAGATGAACACACCTTCATAACCCACATCCCAATCCAGACACACAGCATTTCCATCTTCTGTCTGTTCCCATCAGTACCCTTTCCCTCCCCTCCCCTCCCCTCCCACCCCCTCCCCCACTGCCCACAGTGTCACTGTGCTGATTTCTGTTAACCACAGATGACTGGTGCCTGTTCTTGAACTTCATGTAAATGGAATCGTAGGGTATGATCTGTTTTGTGTCTGGCATCTAACGCTCCACATTATACTTTTGAGATTCACGCGTGTTGAGTGATGTCTTCTCCTTTCAGCTTCTGATGCAGGAACCAGCACAGTTTGTTTATGGGCAAAGCCAGAGCCCTTCCACTGCCTCCGTTGCCCAAGGAGCCCCATCTACTGAGCACCCCCGGGTATCAGCCAGGCTTTTGAAAGTGAAGATGAATTGGAAGTCTTTGAAGTCTGCCGTGCCCTTTGTTTCTCCAGAGTACTTCCCATTTTGTTGGCTTCCTGGAAAAGGCCCCAGGATCTTTTCTTTCCCTCATGATCTGGAAGCCATTCTTACCCCCTAGAGCTCGAAGTTCAGATCACTGGTCTCCCAGTAAGGCAGAAGGCGGTTCTCCGACCTGGATCGAGCTGGCACGTCCTGAGAGGCAGGGGATGAGGGACTTTAGCCTACAGATGGTGAGAAGACATCCAAGGCCCAGAGCAGGGAGGTGACACGATGAAGCAGTGTTTTAACAGGTGTACGGTCCACATCCACTTGGTTCAGTGAGAGGACCTCAGCACCTGGCACAGACTCTGGCACACAGTGGGGCTTTCAAGAAGGAGGTGTAGAGGGCGCCTGGGTGGCTCAGTGGGTTAAGCCGCTGCCTTTGGCTCAGGTCATGATCTCAGGGTCCTGGGATCGAGTCCCGCGTTGGGCTCTCTGCTCAGCAGGGAGCCTGCTTCCTTCTCTCACTCTCTCTGCCTGCCTCTCTGCCTGCTTGTGATCTCTGTCTGTCAAATAAATAAATAAAATCTTAAAAAAAAAAAAAAAAGAAGGGGTTATAGAATGGCCTGGTGGTTTGCAAGAGGGGCCGTTGGGCCAGCAGGTCCACTGTTTCATCCCTGACGTGGAGGGCCTGAGGGAGGGCAGCCCTGCTGGGAAAAGAGCAGGAGAGTGGGTAGATTTTTCACAAAGGAAAACCCAAAGGACACAAGAGAAAGGAGAATCAAAGACAAACGCAGTCTTTTTGGAAGAGCTCTGCACTGAGAGCCAGAGGGCCTGACTTTGGGTCCCTGTGGCTCATCTGTCAAATAGGTCCAACGCCAGGTATCCATTTGGAAGAACTGTCGTAACAGAGTCCCCACAAGCTGGGTGGTTTTAGACAGCAGAAATATATTGTCTCAGTTCTGGAAGGTGGAAGTCTAAAACCGAGGTGTTGGCGGGCCATGCTCCTTCTGAAACCTGTTCCGGAGTGCCCTTCTTTGCCTCCTCTAGCCTCTGGTGTCCGCCAGCAATCCTGGGCATTCCGTGGCCGAGACATGCGTCACCCTGCATCTCTGCCTTTATGGTGATGTGGCCATCTCCTCCCCTGTGGTCTTCCCACCATCTGCCCGTTATGTGCGTCTGCATCCAAATCCCCTCTTAGAAGGCCAGCCCTACTCTGAAATGACCTCATCCTAACCAGTTACATCTGTAGCAGCCCCATCTCCAAATAAGGTTACGTTCTGAGATGCTGATGGTTAGTACTTCAACCATCCTTTTTGGTGACAGTTCATTCCGTAACATACCACCTGCCTGATGACATTGAATGAGGAGGCAACGCATGTGAAGTCCTTTGTCACTGGAATGCAAAAGGCGTGTAACAGGGTGATTTTAGCCAGGGGACCTGCTTTTCACTTCCTATGTGCCCTAGGTCAAGTCTCTTGCCCTTTCTGAGTCTCAGTTTCCTTATCACATTTGGTCTCTTAAGGTGTCCACGTCCAAATCCTGCAAGTTTTTGCCTCCAAGGTTCTGAGCTTTCAAGTCTGGGATCCCGGGGAGCCATGAGGTCATTAACAACTGTGGGGAAGTCAGGAGGGGGAACCAGCCTGAGGATCAGCAGAGGCTTCCGCTAGGGCCTGCCCATCTTTGTGGGTACCCAGCTTCCTTGCCCTGGTGGCTTGGACTGGAAAGTCCCAAGCATCTTCTCTCCGAAACAACCCCACCTCCCCCGCCACACCCAGCCAGGCTAACCCTCACCTCAGCCAGGCCTGGGAGGTGGGCCTGCTATAAATAGCATTCTCCAATCCTGTCTTCCTATGCAGGAAACACAGCAGCCAGAGGAGGCAGGAAAAAGGTGTTTCCGCAAGAGAGGCCAGGGAAGGGAGAGGGCAGGTGGGGATCCTGGAGCCCCATGGGTTCCCGGGCACTGGAGGAAGGGGGCGGTTCATGGGGACTTCAGGAGGGATTGGGACTGGGAGACTTGGGATTTCTCAACTTAGGTTGAGAGGAGGATTGGAAATGCCACATTCATTCATTCACCGGTTGGTTCATTCATTCACTGAGCATTTGCCCGAATTTGGGGCTGAGCTAGGGTCTCGGACAAGCGGCAGAAGGCTCCTTTATAAAAGTGGGTCTGGAAGCAAGCCAGTGATTGCACCAGAGATAGCTCAGGGCTGTGGGAGGACCGAAGAGGGAATGTTAACTGTTGGAGGGGGCAGGAAAGGCAGATGCGAATGCCATCGGGTTGCAGAGGCATTGAAGGCAGGGGGTCAGAAATGTCCCACTCCGCACCTCTGCCCTCCCAGACCCAGCCTTTGTCTAGCCCCAGCTTCCAGCACGGGTGTGAGGAGCTGCCCTTACCCACTCTGTGGAGACTCTAGGCCAGTCCCTGGGGCCCGCGTTCTGGAAAATTGCCCCCTCTTGGCCAGCAGAGAGCACTGTCGTCCTCCTATCCCCTGCGTTGAAAACATGTTAGGTTCTCAAGTGCCATCTCCTTGAAGAGCCCTAGAAAATCATTAATCTTCCCCTATAGAAACAGACTTAAATCTGTTGAGGTCTCTGCAGTGGCCAAAGCTCAGACCAACAGACTTGTCCCCGGGGCAGGGACCCAGGAGGCCGACTCTTGGTTCCCCAGCCCCCCGCCATCCTGCCAGATCACAGGGCCCCCCTTCGTGGCTGGAGGGGCCTGAGATAAAAATAGACTGTCGTTTCTGTTAGGAAACTCTAGAGCATTCTGCTTCCATGTCAGGTTGAGATTGTTTTGCATTCCCATGCCGCCAATAGTGATGCTGAAACACCACATTTAAACCCCAGTCATTCATCCAGGGTGGGCAGGATTAGGACTCCACACAGGATCCTGGCGCCTTCTGAGGAATCTGGGCACATTTCAGCTGCTGTTCTCCCCTTTGCGTGACACAGTGCATCGTAGTTTTGGGAGAAAGACAAAAGTTGGGCTGTTTGCTTCTCCAGGGGTTCCCAGTCCCACCCGTGGGACAGCAGTCAGACACATCCTGATGCTCACATGGCCAATCATGTGCAGTGACTTAAGGGGCCCCCAGTAGGCCTTGATTTTATTAGCTGTCCATGTGGAGATCACTTGCAAAGCTGACTGTGGTCCCAGAGGTCCCCCTGGGTCAGCCCGAGGGAGAACCGAAGACAGACATCATACCGCCACCTCCAGGCCACTAGGCTACAGCCTGCACGTTGGTACCTTCCTCTGCTGGTAATCCAATGCCAGGGCATGTTTCCTGGTCTTCCTAGTTCTCAGGTGGGTATAAACTGAGGCCCACCTTGCCCGTGCCACTCAGACTGGAAAGAAGAAATAACGACATCCCAGGCGTTAGCGGGCTGGAATCCAGTCCCTTTACTGTAATAATACTGAGAAATGTCAAACGGGGTTTTTGTTTCAAGAGACGGGGAGGGAATGAAGAGAAGCGGGAGGCTGCATCTATGTCGAGTCTGGGATCTGCTGGAGCCGGATAAAAGGGCTCCTCCGGGGTCTTGGAAAGGAAGCCGTCTGTGCCGGGCAGTGGCCGGGGTGGGTGTGGAGCTCTGTGTGAGGGGCTTGGAGGGGCAGGAAGGAGGAGGAGGCCTGGCTGTCCAGAAAAGGGATAAGAATAAGGATTCTTGTCCTTCTGCCACGTTTTAGTTACGTGACTTTGTGTAAAGCACGCATACTTCTCAATGCCTTCGTCTGTGGAAGGGGGGGGCACTTAATGGAGTTCGTGGGGCCGGTGTGCGAACGGAATGAGCCACATAACACAGCTAGCATGGCGCCAGCCTTGGAAAGTGGCTGTTGTTTCACAAATGGTAGCTCCTGGGGAAGCCTTGTGACCCTCTGAGCCCGAGTTTCCTGTCTATAATAGGGGCTGTTTTGGGTTCTGCCAGCTCAGGTCTGCCGGGAGGCTCCAGTGAGAAGATGCCGGCGTGACACGGGTTCCCAGGAAATGTTGCCTTTTATCCGTTGTCTCCTGTCGCTGGGAGGCTCCTGGTGCAGTCGGAGATAGGACACTAGAGACTGGCACGTCGACAGAAACCATCAAACAGTGACTCTTCTGAGAGCCGCTGCCTTGGAGCCTCAGTGTGGGGTGGGGGAGGCCAAGGGCTCCTAGGCGGAGTTGGTTTCCCAGACAAGAACTGGGAGCTGGGTTTTGAAGGAGGAGAGCAGCGTGCTGTGGCCCAGATGATGGCCGAGGAGTCTCACCTGGGGGCAGAGCAGGTTTGCCTCTGTAGGTTTCATCACAGAAGGGAAGGCCTGTTAAGCCAGAGTTGTGCAAGGACAGCTTGCCTCTCTCCTGCGTGGGTCTCGTTTAGAAGCCCTCGAGAAGAGGATGGTGTCTCTCCACTTGTCTTTGCACGGGGCCCAGTGCCATCCGCCAGTAGGTGCTTCATAGAGGCTGCGTAGAAGGATTCTGGGAAAGGGAGAAACAGTTCTGGCTCGCCCTTTGTCTGCATGCCCTTGCATTTTCCTGTGCTACCACCAGAGGGTGCAGTTGCCCAGCAGAAGCCAGCCGGATCCCCACGCCCTCCTCTCCTGTGGACAGCTTGCTGCTGTGCATCTTTCTAGGGCTGGGGAAAAGCAGGCCCTACGTCTCTCCCCTCTTCTCCAAACTGGAGGAAAGTGTGGGGAAGTCAGGCTCTGGGGCTGGGGGTGCCCTGCCCTTACCGGATGGCCTGGCACGATGGGTCAGCCAGGGGGTTCAGCAGCATTGGGGAGCAAGCTGTGTTTGTCTCCCCGGGTGCCAGGCTTGCCTCCTGTTTCCCAGGTGGCACTTCGGTTTTGGTTCCACCTGCCACTGAGCCCACCTCCCCACCACCTTCTCCCTTTTAGGCTTTGTTTTTCAGGATGTAAAGCTCATTGAGTATCTTGGGTAAAGGATGTGGAGCAGGCTAGGAGGCTCTTGGCTGGCAAGAGCAAAGGGTCAGAGATTTTCCAGGGTTCTGATTCTGGGATCAGCTCCCCTTTGGGTTAGGAGGCTCTTAGCCAGGACCAGCTTTCCTCTACCGTCAGCACAGCCTTCCAGCCTTCCTACTAGGCCAGAACAACTTGCCCCATTGCAGACGGGCAGAGCCCCTCCCCCACCCCCCAAGTCACTCAGGCTGGCCGCTCTCCTGGAGGCCCGGGATTGACAGGCAGAAGCCCAGTAACCCTGCATCTGGGCTGGTTTGGGATGCCAAGGGGAATGATGTGCCGCAGAGTGAGGCAGAGGAGGAGCTGGAGTTGGCCCTGGGCCGGGGTTCCTTACCCCCCTAGCAGGCCCCGAGAGGCAGGGATTTAATGAAACCCTGTCTCCCATTCCTTCAGGGCCCAAGTCACTGTTCCCATGGAAAGAAACCAAGATCTGGACAATCTGGATCTCTGTTGCCGCGTGGCAGCATTTCTCTCTCCCCTCTCCTCGGAGCCCCTTTCCTGGGACAGAGGAGCCACAGAGAGCTTCGGGATCTGTGCCAGGAGGCCCGAGGCCTCCCAGGGCTCTGGCTTGGAGACGGGAAGGCCAGGCTGCTGTTCCAGGCCAGCCTGGGTGCCACGGTACAGACAGTGGGCTCGGGGAGCATAGTCAGCACTTCTCCCGCATTTTCCACTACCACAGGCCTTCCCGTCGTGCTCCCCGGTCATTATCCTTTCCAGAGGTCCCAAGCCGTGCCTTCATCCAGGGGGCTGGCTTGGGGCTCACATGGGGTGAGGAGGCCCTTGGTGCTTGGAACCTTCTCTTGCTCAGGCCCCAAAGGTCCTTGACCACAGGAGCCTCCGTGGTGGGCAGAGTTCTGCTGGGAGTCCTCCTTGGTTTGTTTGTTTCTTTCTCCTTTCAAAGATTTCATTTATTTATTTGAGAGACAGAGAGAACACAAGCAGGGGCAGGGAGAGGGAGAGAAAGAAGTAGACTCTCCCCTCACCCCTGTCCTGAGCAGGGATCCTGATGCAGGGCTCGATCCTAGGACCCTGAAATCATGACCTGGGCCCAAGGCAGACGCTTAAACCACCCAGGGGGCTCCTTCTCCTTGTTCTAAAAAGACAGTGTTGGAGGCGCCTGGTTGGCTCCGTTGGTAGAGCATGTGAGTCTTAATCTTGGGGTCGTAAGTTTGAGCTCCACGCTGGGTGGAAAGTTTACTTAAAAAAATAAGTAAAATCTTTAATAACTTAATAAGTAAAGAGACCATGTTGGCAGTCCCGTCTGCTGCTGGGACAGTGGGATGTTGTCAACCACTGAGATTGTCCTAAATGTGGTCACCTTCCAATATTGTGAGAATGGCGATTTGCCTACAGGAAGGAGCCGCCCCAAGGCTAAAAGATAATGGGAGCAGAGGTAAGGCCTGTGCCCCCATCACAGGCAGTGTTCCGCGGAAGCAGAATGTGGGCATGCACAGACCTGGCTGTGATTCCTGGTTCTGCTACGTTCTAGCGGGCTGTCTGCCCCGTCAGTTTGGGGTTTACTGGAGAGCAAGGGCTCTGGTTCCCCCACTCGTCCTTGAGCCTCTGTGAGCATAGCAACTATGCCTTGCCCGCTAAAGTGGGAGCTCCCTGAAGGCAGGGCCATGTTTCCTCCATCAGACTGGGAGCTGCCTCTGCTTAGGCCCTCAGGCCGTAAGCACCATTAGGGAGTAAGATGTTCAAGGTCAGGACAAAGACACCTAAGAATTAAGAGCAGTTGGGTTTGAGAATCACTGATTCACCAAGGAGGGCAGACAACGAATGCCACAGGCTGGGATGCCACACGCTCGGCGGGCTCTGAAGGCATTTTTGAGGCGTCGAGTATGCCTCCTGACCTTGGTGTTGGGTCCTTGTTGGCAGAAGGTGTTCTGCAGTGGAGACATCTGGAGGGCAGATGCCGAGTTGGCTGGGGTGGGTGAAGGCCTGGAAGGCTTTGGATTCCAGGCTCTGTGACTCACCCCTCAGCATAGCAGCCCGCCAGCAGCTGGGCCGCACGGCTTGGTGGACCAGGCCTGGCTGGGCAGTGCTGCCCTCCCGTAGGGCACAGCTGCATCTCAGCAGGAAGAGACAGAAGGGACCCTGGCAGGACTGACTGCTTGGTGACATTGCCTTCTCACACCAGCCTCCAGCTTCCCTCTGAGTGGGGCCAGCGGCACATCCTTATTAGCAGGTCATTCTGAGAATATACACAAATGGATTGTGGCCACCATTCTGTTTGATTGAGCCCAGGGGGACTCCCGGGCTGGTGATGCTCTCTCCTGGACTGGGGTGGATGCATGGAGGTGAGCCGGCCTGGAGCGGGGAGGCGGGGAGGGGTGGCACAGGTTCTGTCTACGGTATTTTGTCACTAAGAGACCAGTGAGTCACCAGGAGGGAATGTGGGTCTGAAGTCCAACACCTTAGTCCAGATCCCGGACTCTCCTTGCCTGGATGACCTTGGACCATCTGTCTGAGCCCGAGTTTCCTCTGCTGAGAAGTGGGGACGCAGATGGCACCAGGGGGTGGCAGGGTCGATGAGGTGATGCATCGGCAAGGGCTCTATCGACGGTTTTGCCAGAACACCTGGCAAGGAGTATTAGGGTGGCCCCTGACTGAAACATCCTGGGCTTGTGGCAAAGTTCCTTATAAGGGAGTATGTGTGGGGGAAGTGACTGACTAATCGAGAAGTGACAGGACAGTGTGGACATGCTGAAGAAGCCAGCATGGGAGCTGAAGGTCGCTGCCCCGGTCTCGTGCCTCCTGCGTGTCCACATGGCAGCAGGAAGCCTGTGTCCCCCAGAGAAATCTCTGAGAGCCTCTGGACCCAGGACCCGGCCTGGCCGACAGAGGGCCGCCTGCTGCCTTGCATAGCTGGTCACCACCCTGATGTGATCTTCCTTGGCGGCGCCCAGGCTGGGAGAAGCTGTTGCATCTGGGCCAGGGGGCGAGTACTGGGAGGCGCTGTCTCCCTGATGCTGCCCGGGTCTGCTTCAGGGGCCACGGGCACGGCAAGGGGAGCCCCAGTACCTGCCAGACCTGAAGGAAAGATGGAACCGGGGGAGCAGAGGCCCCCTGTGACTCTGTGACTGCCACCCCTCTGCATTGAGCTCAGTTTCCCCGTCTGTAGCATGAGGGCACAGATTCACATGTCCATGGGGGCTGGATGGCCGGCCGGAGGGGACGTGCAGAAGAGAGGGGCTTCAGAGGGCTGGATGCCACAGCAGCAACAGGCAGAGGGGGCGCGGGCAGACGGAGCGGCTAGGGACCCCTGAGCCTCATGCTGAGCAGGTATCAGCTCCTGCGTGGGAAGGACGAGGGGAGGCTCAGCTCCCCGCCTTTCTAGAAGAGAGGCCTTCCCCTTCGGAGTCTCGGTGTCCTTACCTAGCAAGGGGAGTATATTCATCTCCTATTGCTGCTGTCACAAATGACCACCAGTGCAGTGGCCTGGGACAACACAGGTTCATCATTGCACAGCTCTGGAGGTCCCAGGTCCTGCAGGGTATCTATCACAAAGCTAAAATCAAAATGTTGGTGGTGCCGTGTTCCTTCCTGAGTCAGTTGCCTTGACTTTCCCAGATTCTAGAAGCCAGTCTTAACACCTTGGTTTGTGGCCCCTTCCTCTGGCTTCAACTCCAGTGAAAGCAGGTCAAGTCCTTCTCATGCTCCTGCTGCTTGGTCTCTGGCCCTCTGCAGCTGGAAACGTCTCTGCTTTTTAAGGACTCCTGTGGGATTCGATTGGCCCCACCTGGAATCCAGGATAATCTCCCCATCGCAGCATCCTTAACCCCCAGTACATCTGCGGAGGCTCTTGACCACTTCGGGTAACATATTCGTGGGTTCTGAGTGTTAGGGCGCCGACCTCTTTGGGGTCCATTGTTCGTCTTCCATAGGGAATAAGAAAGGTCCCTATCATCAAGGGTTCTTGGGAGGAAGACAGAGATATTTTAAAAAAAGATAAGACCGGCAAAGTGAAGGACACACTCACTGCTCATGAACGTTAGGTTATTGTTTATCATCCTTCCTTTGTCGGTTATTAATGCCACTTTTCTGGTTTGCACGGGGCTCTGTCCCTCTCCCTCCCTGTGCCTCGATTTCCTCCCCCAGCCCAGGAGAAGCGGATCCTGCTCTTGGCAGCTGTGACTCCAGGCCTGGGAGACGCACAAAGTTCCCCTTGTGTTGTGTGAGGGCGGCTGCCAGCAGCGGGCACGGGGCCCGGCCCATGGCTATCCCAGGGACACAGCATTCACCGAGATCACAAGGGAACAGAAGGGCCCCTTCTTCGGAGGGCAGAGAGGTTCCAAGCGGGTCCCCGCAGGAACTGAACCCCCTCGGTGGGAAAGAATCGCTTCTGTTGTGAGGCAGCCTCACTATTTGCAAAGCGTTTTACAATCATTTTTATTAGCAGAGCCCCGGAGACCTGAGCATAACAGAAGGGCTGTCACCCAGCCCCTGCCTCTCTGGGGGAAACTGAGGCCCGCACAGTCGCAGGCAGGACCCCAGGCCACGAGATGAGGTGGATTTGACCTCTAGGGGCCTCGTGGCTTCAGACCAGCATTTCATAGGCGCCAGACATTTCCCCCAACCCCCAGTGCACTGAACTGAACCAGGAATGAACGCCCAAATGCCCCTCAGCACCTCTCAGACTTTTCTGTAAAAGACCAATTTGAAATGCAGCCACCTTCTTTCATGTCCAGGCTCCGGCTGGTCCTTTCTTTGAGATTCCTGGCGGTGCCCCCCTTCCCCCACAGCCCCGAACCCTCCCCACCACACCCACACTCCTTCCTGGGGGTGCCAGGGCCACACTCCGCCCCACCGTCCGTCCAGTGCTCCCCCGACAGACATGCTGTGTGATGGTTTCTGCCAAGGGGCCAAGGGGCCAAGGGGCCAAGGGGCAGGCCCCCTCTCCCGCACTTCAGCGGCTCACTCTGAATGAGCAGAGTGAATGCAGAGGACCCCTCCGCATGCCCCCTGGAATACCCAGCAGCTCCCTGTACCTCCCAGTTCCTTGTGAAGGCCTGGAGGAGGCCCAGTTGCCCCCAGGAGCTCTACGAAGCCCACCCCACCCCCCACCGCTGTCTCCGTCAACCCCCCCTCCCTTTGGCTCCTTCTGCCCCTCAGTGTCCATGGATACTCGGCTGTCCCGTGTACCCTCCCTTGTTCTGAGGCTGTGCTTTTCCGAGGAGATGGTCTCCATCCTGTCTCTCCCCTAGTAGCGTTCACACGCCCGCTGTCTTCCCCGCCTTCCCCTGCCCACCCGCGCTCACAGACCTCCTCTTCCCTGGGTCCCCTAACCCATGGTTCCTTTATTCCCCTGAGTTTTAACTAGGGTTTTCTTTCCTGGCTAACAGAACTCATCACAGGAAAATGGAAAAGCTTTAAATAGCCATAATCCCCCACTCCAGAAGCAAGCTCTGTTCACACTTTCTTCTAGTCTTTTCTCTCTCTCCTTTTTAAAAGACCTTATTTGTCAAAGAGAGAGGGAGAGAGAGTGCGCACAAGCAGGGGGAGCAGCAGGAAGAGGGAAAAGCAGGCTCCCTGCTGAGCAAGGAGCCCGATGCAGGATTCCATCCGAGAACACTGGGATCATGACCTGAGCTGAAGGCAGGCACCTAACCGGCTGAGCCACCCAGGCGTTCGTCTTGTTGTCTTCTTCTTCTTCTTCTTCTCCTTCTCCTTCTTCTTCTTCTCCTTCTTCTTCCTCTTCTTCTTCCTCCTCCTCTTCTTCCTCCTCTTCCTCCTCCTCTTCCTCTTCCTCCTCTTCCTCCTCCTCTTCTTCTTCTTTTTCTTCTTCTTCTTCCTTTCTTTTTTTTTTTTAAAAAGATTTTATTTATTTATTTGACAGAGAGAGATCACAGTAGGCAGAGAGGCAGGCAGAGAGAGAGGAAGGGAAGCAGGCTCCCTGCTGAGCAGAGCCCGATGTGGGACTCGATCCCAGGACCCTGAGATCATGACCTGAGCCAAAGGCAGCGGCTTAACCCACTGAGCCACCCAGGTGCCCTTGTCTTTTCTTCTTTTTAAGGCAAGTTTGTTGCCTCACAGTTGGTATCATACTCTGCGTACAAGTTCCTGGTTTTGGTTTTTTGTTTAATATGATCACCATGTTTTCCCCATCAGAGCTCCGTAGGCATCATTTTCAAACTTTGTTTTTATGGATATGCCATACTTTCCTCAACTACCTAGGATTCCTCCTCACCTGTAGTCCCCAGACCACAGGGTGATTGATGACTTCGTCCGTGTTCTGGAATAGTTGCCTTCTCGCACCCACCAGTCCCAGCCACCGGAAGATAAAAGACACGACCAGCTGCTCTCCACGGGACTCCGATTAGGATCTTCGCCCCACACCCTGCCCTTCCTGCCTCACACCATGGGAAAGCCATCAGCTGGGGGGGGAGCTGACAAACACCCCACCCTGTTCCCAGCAACGGCTTCTGTTGGCGCAGGGGGTTATCTCTGTTGTTTTTTCTGATGGTGCTGTGCCCGGACTTGGGGCTGGGCCAGTAGGACCTTGACCTGCAGAGATCATTGGGGTTCACTGCCCGCCCAGGAGGAAATGGGTGACCAGGTGCAGGGCCTGACAGGTGCAGCTGAATGGGCTCTGCCGCCCCTGTGGGTTCTGTTGGTAACAGAGCTCAGAGAGGCACCATAGGGATCCATCCGGTCGAATCTGACCAGTAGTGAAGATCTACTGTGTGTGTTGACGCCACTGATGGACCCAAAGCGGTCAGGGCCACAGTGAGGTGGGTCTCTTTTTAGATCCAGCTTGGCCGGTGTCTACCCGGGAGAGGCTGTGGCTTCCTCCCAGTCCGTAGACACCTGGTTTCCCAGGGTCTGTACCCACGGCTTGCAGCTTCCAGATTTGTGCACCCTCTGGACTCACATCTAGAATGTCCTTTCTCTGGGGCACCTGGGGTGCTCAGGATCCTAGGATCCAGCCCTGTGTCAGGCTCCCTGCTCAGCATGGAGCCTGCTTTTCCCTCTCCAGTTCCCCCTACTAGTGTTCGCCTTCTCTTGCTGTCTCTGTCAAATAAATAGAATCTTAAAAAAATAATAATAATGTCCTTTCTCTATATGGTACGGAGCAAAGGTTACTGACCCATATGAGGATGAACACCGGAGACTGAGCCCCACTAAGTGCTTTGGCTGGCTGTGCGGTGCGCGTCAACACCTTCCCTCCGTCCACACCCCGCAATGGAAAGCAAGCTGTGTGGCCTAGCAGGTCCTGGAAGTTGTTCGGCCATGGGACTGCTTGCGCTGTGTCAAAGGAGCCGCTGAGTAGGGACATCCCAGGCTGACAAAGAGAAGGGAGGCAATGGGGGACAGCTGCTGAGGACCTCCCAATGCTCCTCTAGCCCAGAGCAAGCCCCCAGGCTAGTGGTGATCCTGGGGCAGCTCTTCCTTCTCTGAGTGAGCTTTCTCTTCCGTGGGTAGATCTGGGCTGGCAGCCTCAGACCCCGGGAACCGTGATTTCTGAATGCTCAAAGCCTGCCTAGTAACACAGCTTTGGCAAACCGCCCCCTACCTCCCACGGCTGCCTCTGAAATCCTTGGGGCATGCTGTATGTGTTCTTTTTGGAGTTGTGGATAGTGACATGTCTGGTCACATCTGGGTCCAGTGCAGGTCCTGTCTTCCTCCGGGGCTACGTGCGCACACGTGGCCATAAACATGCCGACTGCATAACGGGCTCAGGCAGACACGGGCTTGGTAATGACTGTGGCTGTCAGGCATGTAGTTTTAGCTCCCTCAGTGCCTCACCTGTAAAATGGGAGTATTTATCGTGTGGACTCCATCGAGTTTTGAGGATTCAGTAAGATGAATGAGAAACGCATGCTGGCACAGGGCCTGTCCCAAGAGCATGGTTTTAGGAAGGAGGGCTCTGCTGGAGGGGTCTCTGGACCTCAGGCTGCTTGGTGATCCCTCTCTTCCCTAGAACATCTGTCTGGTCTGGAAGTCAGATGTGCCTCATGCACACACAGAAGTTTGGGGGGGCTTCCTCTAGGTCACTGGGCTTGAATGACAGGCCCAGGGGAAGAAAGTCAGACTGGAAGGCATGATAGGTGGGCACAGAGCCTGGGCGGCTGTGCAGGGTGAGACCTCCCACCTCCCCACTCCTCCCAGCTGCTTCCTGTTCATTAGCAGGATGCTTGAGGAGAAGAGCGTCATTTCCTCCCTGCGCTGGACAAATCCGGGCTCTTCCCTCACCCCCCAAGACTTCTGTTGGGCACCATCAGCAGTCCTCAGGGCTGAAAGCTTGCCTGCAGTGAACAGCCAGCCCCGGCCAGAGACGCTCAGACCCGTCAAGGTCTGTGGCTGCTGCGGGGGAGGGTGGTGGTGGTGGCAGGTAGGGGGCTCCTGGGACAGGTTAGCCCAGTGGGAGTTGACCTGGCCACCTCCTGCCACCCCGGGGCAATAGGGGTTCACAGAGAACAGAGGCCTCTGAGGCCAGGCCTTGCCCTAAGGGGGCTCTGGTTTAGGAAGGTTTTTGATGTCTGACACTGGGGATCTCAGAGCACGCATGTTTACCCAGCACCGGGGATGCCCAAAGGGTCATGAGTTCCAGCCCCGCATTGGGCTCCGTGCCCAGCGAAGAGTCTGCTTGAGATTCTCTCTGTGTTGCCCCTCCCCCCACTATTGTTCACGCTCGCTCACACTTGCTCTTTCTGTGTCAAATAAACAAAGACTTTAAAAAATGAGGTAGGACGAAACAGGACAAGTAAATGCAGCCCGTGGGTCTGCAGGTTCTACAGGCCACTACAGACAAGGGACAATACTGGCAAAGGATACGAGAATGAGGTGGTAGAAGGCGTTGGTGTTCGTCTTCTGAGAAGGACCTTCCTAGGGAAGCCAGGCAGAATGTCTGGCCTCGTAGGAAAAGACACACTAAAGCAATCAGGGATGATGGCAGAATGTCAGCGAGCGGGGAGCACGGTTCTTGTAAAACCTGAAAACTTTTCTCTAATTTTAAGATGGTTTTCCGGAAAAGTTAATAAAAAAATAAAAAGATAAATAGAAGGGCACCTGGGTGGCTCAGTCGTTGAGTGTCTGCCTTCAGCTCGGGGGATGATCCCAGAGTCCTGGGATCAAGCCCTGCATTGGGCTCCCTGCTCAGCGGGAAGCCTGCTTCTCCCTCTGTCACTCCCTCTGCTTGTGTTTCCTCTCTTGCTGTTTCTCTCTGTCAAATAAATAAAATCTTAAAAAAAAAAAAAAAGATAAATAGAAAGGGTAAAAAAAGCAAACACAAAACACACAAAAAAACCGAGCAGCGTTCCATGGGCCAGACCTGAGCTTTCTTTTCCCATTTGGAACATCTGTGGTCATTTAGGTATATTTCCACTCTTTCGCTATTTCAGGCATGGTCTGAATTCATACCGTGTGGTCTAAGCCTAAGTGATTGACCCGAGGCAGCGCCGAAGGACAGAGAGATCACAAACCTGTCACAAACTTCGGTGGGTCAAATTCTCGCCATGGATCCAGATGCCGCACATAAAGAGGTGGGGGGTGGGGGGTGGAGGGAGCAGTTGTAGGGACAAGTGGTTCGTCGAACGGATTTATGGAATGTTTTTTGGGTGGGGAGTGCTGTCCGGGGAACATGCGGTGACTCAAGGAGCTGTCCCTTTCTCTGTATCCCTTGTGCGGCAGCCTGAACGTAGTTCATCACCCCTGGGTTAGGAAGTCCCCTCCGCCTCCCCTGTCACAGTCCTCTCTTAGCTCAGCAGGACACCGTCTAAGACCACAGCCGCATAAAAAGAATGAAGGCTCAGAGGCAGAAAGCCAGATCTCTGGGTTCTGACCGGTGGACGATTTAGTGCACTGTTGTAGTTTTAAATTTATGGTCTTACCTGTGAAATGCAGTTCCCACCTGGCCTGCGCAGCTCATCCAATTCTCATGGGAGCCAAATGAAACAATGTATGAAAAAAATGTGTTCCCTGTAAAATACCGGCTTCGTTTGATGTATTATGATTTATGATTCATTATTTATAGGACTTGTTATTTGTTATGAGAGCAGCACTAGAGCCCCCTCTGGGTGGGAGTGGCTCTGGACGCCTGTGTGTCCTGATTAAGCTGACCTGAAAAACGCCAAACAAAAAAAAAATTGGAGCAGGTGGAAAGAAGCATGTTCCCTCCCTACCTGGTAGGAGCCCATGGCCTACATGCAAGCTCGGCCCAGGGCACACCCCCCCCCCAAACCCAAAGAGCAAGCACCTGCCAGGGTCGGGCCCCTCCTCCCAGTCTCCAGGGGCTTTCTTTTTTTTTTTTTTTTTTTTTTTTAAAGATTTTATTTATTTATTTGTCAGAGAGAGATCACAAGTAGGCAGAGAGGCAGGCAGAGAGAGGAGGAAGCAGGCTCCCTGCTGAGCAGAGAGCCCGATGCGGGACTCGATCCCAGGACCCTGAGATCATGACCTGAGCCGAAGGCAGCGGCTTAATCCACTGAGCCACCCAGGCGCCCTCCAGGGGCTTTCTTATCAAGACATTCTGGCCCCCTCTTAATTCCAGTGGGTGTCTGGTCGCACCCCCCAGCCTTGCCTCCGGCCTCCGCAGGGCCCCCATGTGAGAAGTACGGGTCTGTCTCAGGGAAGAGGCCCGATGCCAGCTGGGAGTCTGCCTTAGAGGGGATGGGGTAGGGGCTCAGTCCTCAGGCCTGCGCATGCTGGAACCACAGAGAAACTGGGGACATTTGCCTGGTGCCCTGGGGGCAGGACAAAGCATTTCCACCCTGCCTGGTTGATGCTGAAGGTTCTTTCCCTCTCGGATCTGGGTGAGACCACCTGGCCCTCGAGCCTCCCGGCCTCGGGATCTGCTCTCTGAGCAGAGGCAGGCTTGTTCCTGGAAGCACAGGTCAAAAAGGAATGGGGGTCCTGCACCCTGCCACCTCAGGCCTGACAGCCTGGCCTGTTTTCTCCCATGTAGCCCTGCCGCCGCCTGTGCTCTGCAGCTGACCCTGGTTGCTCGTTGCTAAGGCAACAGAGCCCTCCGGCTTCCTGAGCTTTCACAGAATCCCAGGCACCCATTTCCGCCATGGTGGAGGTGGCCTGTGCCTGCTTCTGTCCCTGCCAAGTGCCGCATCTGGCCTGCTGGGTCTAGCAACTACTGGTTTGGAAAGAGCAGAGTGCTCAGCGTGCACCCTGAGCTGCGTGGGCCCAGAGGCAGCAGGTCCCAGGTCTCTAGATGCGCCAGTGGGATTGAACACGCCTGCAGTGTGAGGACGTGGGATTCAGGCTGACCTCGGGGTCCTTAGTAAAGTGGACATAGAATTGGGATTGCTGTGAGAATCAGATGAGATGCTGAGTGTGGTCGTGGATGCCGGGTTCCTAGCACTGGGTCTGACATGTAGCAGGTGCCAGTAAATAAAGGACTGCTTCCTCTCCTATGTTGTCATGGCCAATGGCACCTGCAGACCAATGTTGAGCATCTTTGGAGAACCTTCCATGTTCCCGGAACTGGCAGGCTCCAGGCAGGAGGAACAGAGATCCTGTGGCCAGGGTGTACGAGCCAGGCTTCCCACCACACTGAGATCCCAGATGAAAGGGGACCACAGAGTAAGCACCCTAGGCCTATCCTTGGGTTGCCAGCCACGGAAGCCCAGCCCTGCAAGGAGCCCCTCAGTTATTCACAGTCAAGGTCTGGGACCCTGGCCAGCCTTTCTGTTTTGCCGAGAATCACTTGTAGCTTTTATTTTCCTTTTGCAGCAAATTTCCGTTCCCTATTTTGGTTTTGTTTATCCACTATTAAAGCGGGATTACATAGGAATTTATCTACAGTAAGTGATCAGCAAGACTTACAAAGATCTAGCTGCACAAATGGCCTCTGCAGGGCTCTTGGTCACAGTGGAACGGTTACAAGATCTCCGAGCAGAAACACCAGCAGATGGTCCAGCCGTCTAGTGGGAAGGGGCGTCTGTGCAGTGCCCCGTGCCCCCATCAGGAATGGTCGACCGTTCAGAGAGTGTCCCATTTATGCTGTCCGTGGACGAGAGGATGGTCAGGTACTAAAGGAGAAAAGCGTGGGATCTCCAGTGGGGGAGTGAGGAAGCCGGGGGAGCAGGGCTCTGTGGCCTAGATGCCGCGTATGGGTTCCGTGATGGCCAGACATCTCCAGGCCACAGGACTGTGTGTCCCATGCTGGCTTCTGTGGCTCCCAAGAGCAATTCTGTGGTTGGGCGAGTTCCAGACCTAGAGTCTGGATATTTGGGCTCTGATTCCTCTTGGCCTCCGCTGCCATCGGTGAGGTGGGGACAGCAGGACCTTTCTGACCTGCTGCCAGCCAGTCTTTATGAGGCCACATACGAGGCAATACAGTGGCCTTCTCTAAACGGTGCCGGGATGACACGCAGATTCATTTTTTCCTAGAGCACTGAGATCCTCACTCCTTGAGCAGATGCCCTGGGCCATGGGATGGTATCCAGCTTTGCTCTTCTTGGCAGTCACGTCTCTTACTGGCCCAGGAGCGGTCTCCTTGTGGGCTTTCTGGCTCCTGCCGCTCCCTATCCCATCTTTTCCAAGAGTAGCCCCCAAGGAGCCTGAGCTGGGCACTGTTAGTTTAGAGCCCAGGGCCTATATAGCCTGAAACCACTGGCATCACTGGGGGCACACCATGGAGGAGACCTCCCCTTGGCTCACAGCCCCGACATGGTTCTTGTTTGTGTTGGTCAAGCTCTGATTGAATTACATGAACACAGGACTGGTCCCTGAGGAATTTATCATGGAGGCCGGATACCCTGATGCAGAGGACATACAGACAGCAAGACATCAGGCCCAGGTGGACCACAGGGAGCCTACCCTGGAGTACGGAATTCCCAGCATATTCTCCTTTAAAAGAGAATTTGTTGTCTTCTGATGAGTGTGTGCTTGCATTTCTGCTGTATTCACGTATCTGAAGAGGGGGCATTTGACCCCACATAAACCCACATCTAGCTCCTGCCCCGCCTCTCCTCTAGCCCAGCCCTTCCTAGCCCAGCCCCTAACGGGGCTGTTGGTGTGCCCCCCGCCTCCCTGTGGTGCACGCCTGCCTTGCTGTCTTGCAGTCAGGGCCCTCCATAATGATAGAGGGAGGCCCAATTTGTCTTCGGCTCCAGGCCGGCCTGCTTTTCTCCTGTAGCTGGCTCCAGATGTGATTGCCCTGGGCATGGCCCCAAGAAAGCCCCGACCAGCTCAGCAGTGGGCTTTGCCACTGGCCCTGGCAGCTTGGATGGCTTACCCTGGTCTCCACATTTCCTAGGAGGTAGCTGGTGTGTATCCGAGACACTGCCCACCCTGCCCCCCAGGGGTGAAGGGGAAACTTGTCAGCGGACCTCTGGCTACCCTGACCCTACCCTGGCACCCACCCCGTCTGTAGACAGCCCGGTCGGCCCAGCCCCCTGTAGTGTGTCCAGGAGATCCCAGGAGAGGCTGTCAGTCTAGTGGTTCAGAGCATGCACAGAGACCAGATTCACTGGGTGCAAATTCTGATGTTTGCTCTTTCTAGCTGTATAACTTTGGGGTGTGCTATTTAACCTCTCTGAGTCTTTGTTTCTTCATCTATAGAATGAGGGTAATAATAGTACCTACCTCCTAGGGTTCTTTCAACGATTAAATGAGCTAATATAGGGGAAGTATGTAGAATAGTGTCAGGTATTTGATGAAAGTCATAGGCATTGTGTCCAAAAAAATGCACATTCTACTTGGGGGTTGCCAGGATCCTAAGAACCCCTAACCTAGGCAGACTGTGGGGATCTATTTATAGGCATTTATTGAGCACTCTTCAGTGTGGAAGAGCCCACAGTGTGGAGGACTCCCTCTCCTGGGCTAGTCCCAGGAGAGGGGGAAAAAAAAAAGGTGGGATTTAACCTCAAGGGCTCACCATCTGACAGAGAAGGTCAGTCACACACAAGCTGTGATCTAAGGTGGGAAGTGTTGAGTCCCCAAGAATCAGGGGAATTTCAAGGAGGGGGACGCTGTTTCCCTAGAGAAATCCAAGAAGGCTCCATGGAGGAGGTGGCATGAGAAATAAACCTTGTAGGATGATGGGTGTGGGCTGGATGGTGGTTAGCTGGAGCAACCATGCAGGCAGAAGGAGCAGGGTAACCCAGCACTCTGAGTCAGAGCGGCAACCCAGAGAGCTTGTGATGGTCACCTGTGCCAGCAGTACTGAGGAGGCTGAGCCGGTAAGCTCATAGGGAAAGACTTACCAGATATGGTGGTAACTCACTGAACTGATGGAAGGCTACAGAACCAGGCTTGGAAAACCTGCAGGTCCTAAGAGAACCTGCCTTGAACCCCAGCCTGAGTCTTGCCACAAGAAGCCTTCTCACATGCTGCCCTTACCAGAAACTAAAGAGAGCCACCAACATGCCTGCCAGGGCCACCACCGCTGGCCCAGCCATGCAAGTCTGAGTCCTCCCAGCCTCTTCATTGTCCACAAGGCATTGCTGTCTCAGGCAGAAGGAAACCAGGCTGGTGGGCTTTGCGGCATCCCCCACATCACTCTGGCCTCTGCTCTCTGCTTGGGCAACTTCTTAGTTTCATGAAATTTTCAAAAAGATGGAAGTATTCCCTTTTCCTCTTTCCTGAAAGACATGATGTAAAACTGGTGTTAATTCTCCTTTAAAAGTTTGTATAATTCTCCAGTGAAACAAACCATCGGGGCCTGGAGATTTCTTTTGGGGGAGTTTGCAAATTATGAATTCAATCTCCTTAATAATTAGAGGTAATTTAAATTTATCTACTTCATATTGGATGAGTTATGATAGTTTGTGTTTTTTGAGTAATTGGTCACTTTTGTCCATGTTGTCAAATTTATTTAGTATTTCCTTATCTGTTTGATGTTTGCAGGGCCTGTAATGATACTCTGTTTCATTCCAAATACTGGTAACTTATGTCGTATGTCTTTTTCTTTTTTAGTCTTGCTGAAGGTTTGTCCTTTCTCTTGATCTTTTAAAAGAATTAGCCCTTTGTTAAACTGATTATCCTTGTTTTTCTGTTTTAAATGTATCGATTTCTGTCTTTTCTTTTATGATTGATTTTATTTTTAAGTAATCTCCACACCCAACATGGGGCTCAAACACACAACTCCAAGATTAAGGGTCACATACATCACTCACTGAGCCAGCCAGGAGCCCCTGATTTCTGTTCCTCATTATGTTCTCCTTCCTGTTTGTTTGGGTTTATTTTGCTCATCTTTTTCTGGGTTCTTGAGATGGGAGCTTAGATTATTGATTTGTGATTTTTCCCTCTTTTCTAATGCATGCATCTAATGCTATAAATTTTCCTCTGGGCACTGCTTCAGCTGCATCCCACAAATTTTGATATGTTTCATTGTTATTCAGTTCAGTGTATTTTTTTCATTTCCCTTGAGTTCCCTTTTGACTGTTAAATTATTTAGAAGTGTGTTTAGCTTTCAAGTGTTTGGAGGATTTTCTGTTATCTTTTCATTATAAATTTATTATAAATTTATATATAAGTAGTTTGATTTCATTGTAGTCAGATAATACACTCTGTATAATTTCTATTCTTTTAAATTTGTTGATGTTTGTTTTATGACTCAGGATGTGGTCTGTCTTGATACACATTCTTTTTTTTCTTTTTTTTTT
Source organism: Neogale vison (assembly GCF_020171115.1). Classification (NCBI taxonomy): domain Eukaryota; kingdom Metazoa; phylum Chordata; class Mammalia; order Carnivora; family Mustelidae; genus Neogale; species Neogale vison. The sequence goes on from NC_058100.1 coordinate 70,623,317, forward strand.
TTTTTAAAGATTTTATTTATTTATTTGACAGACAGGGATCACAAGTAGGCAGAGATACAGGCAGAGAGGAGGAAGGAAGCAGGCCCCCTGCTGAGCAGAGAGCCCGATGTGGGGCTCGATCCCAGGACCCTGAGATCATGACCTGAGCTGAAGGCAGCGGCTTAACCCACTGAGCCACCCAGGCGCCCCTTGATACACATTCTAAGGGTACTTGAAAATAAGATATTCTGTTGTTGTTGGATGGGGTGTTCTATAAATGTTGATTAGATCCTATTAGTTAATGATGTTGAGTTCTCCATCCTTAATTGATTTTCCGTCTAGTTATTCTACTGATTCTGGTTGTTATTCAACTGTAATTGTGGATTTATTCTGTCAGGTTTTTCTTCACATATTTTGAGCTTTGTTGTTTGGTGCATACACAATTTGGATTGCTGTTTTCTTGGTGGGTTGATCCTTTTATAATTATATTGTGTTTCTCTCTGTCCCTGGTAATTTCTTTGCTCCAAAGTCTACTTTATCTGATAATTATGTAGTCATTTCTTATTTTCCTTGATTAATTTTACATGATAATCCTTTTTAACACTCTCTTACTTTCAACCTGCCTATATTGTTATTTTTTAAAGGATTATTTATTTATTTATTTGACAGAGATCACAAGTAGACAGAGAGGCAGGCAGAGAGAGAGGAGGAAGCAGGCTCCCCACTGAGCAGAGAGCCCAATGTGGAGCTCCATCCCAGGACCTCGAGATCATGACCTGAGCTTTAGGCAGAGGCTTTAACCCACTGAACCACCCAGGCACTCTTATATTATATTTGACATGAGTTTACTGTAGACTGCATATTGTTGCATTATATTTTTTACTCCTTTCAGCCAATTTCTGTCTTTTAATTAATATACTTAGACCATTTACAATAATATAATTATTGCTATTTTTAAGGCAAATTTTTAAAAAGATTATTTATTTATTTATTTAACAGAGAGAGAGACACACACACAGTGAGAGAGGGAGCATAAGCAGGGGGAGTGGGAGAGGGAGGAGCAGGCTTCTCAGAGAGCAGGAATCCAATGCGGGGCTGGATCCCAGGATGCTGGGATCATGACCTGAGCCAAAGGCAGATGCTTAACTGACTGAGCCACCCAGACGCCCTAGAATTCCATTTTATTTTTCTGTAGCAGTTTTTTAAACTGAGTTATAGTTGACATAGTACAGAGTTTCAAGTGTACAACATAATGATCTAATATTTGTGTATTGCAAAATGATCACCATAGTAAGTCTTAACCTGTAGACTTTCTGAGTGCATCTCTCTGTGTAGCTTTTTTCTTTTTTCTTTTTTTTTTTTTAATTTTAAGGCTTATTTATTTATTTATTTATTTTAAAGATTTTATTTATTTATTTGTCAGAGAGAGAGGGATAGAGAGCGAGCACAGGCAGACAGAGAAGCAGGCAGAGGCAGAGGGAGAAGCAGGCTCCCTGCTGAGCAAGGAGCCCGATGTGGGACTCGATCCCAGGACGCTGGGATCATGACCCGAGCCGAAGGCAGCTGCTCAACCAACTGAGCCACCCAGGCATCCCATTAAGGCTTATTTATTTTTAAGAAAGAGAGTGAGCAAGTGTGAGCTGGGAGGAGGAGGAGTAGGGCGGGGCAGAAAGAAAGGAAGAGAGAGCTCCAAGCAGACTCCCCACTGAGCACAGAAACCCACATGGGGGCTCAATCCCAGGACCTCGAGATCATGAACTGAGCTGAAAACAAGACTTGGCCACTCGACTGACTGAGCCACCTGGGGGCCCCAGTTGTTCTCTCTCTATATATATTTATATACTTTATATATATAATATATTAATATATAATATAAACATATTAATATATAAATATATTAATGTAAATATATAATATATAATAAATATATAAAATATATTTAAATATATATTTTAAATATATTTAAATATAAATATTTAAATATATATATATATATATATATATTTAAGATTTTATTTGTTTGTTTGAGAGAGAGAGAGAGAGCACAGAGGTAGAGTGAGAGGAAGAAACAGCCTCCCCACCAAGCAGAGAGCCCAATGGAGGGCTCGATCCCAGGATCCTGAGACCATGACCTGAGCCATAGGTAGATGCTTAACCAACTGATCCACCCAGGTGGATCTTACCCCCCCCCACACACACACTTTTTAAAGATTTATTTATTTGAGAGAGAGAGAGAGAGAGAGAGAGAACATGCACAAGCAGGGGGAAAGCCTGAGAGAGAGTCCATCATGGAGCTCAGTCTCAGGACCCTGAGATCACAACCTGAGCTGAAGTCCAGAGTTGACTATTTAACTGACTGAGCCACCCAGGTGTCCCTCTGCATAGCTTTTTTAGTGATTGCTATAAGTATTAAATTATATATAGGTAATATCTCAGTCTCCGGTGTTATAATATTACCAGTTTGAGAGAAGTATAGAAACGTTACCTCCTTTTACATCCCTTTATCTTCCTCTGTTTATAATATAACCATCTAAAATATTTCTATACGCTTTTAGAACCACATCAGAAAGTGTTACGATTTTTGCTTTGAACATCAAATGTAATTTAGAAAATTTTAGGAGAAGGAAATTTTTGCTTAACAAAGTCTTAACTCATATTTTTGCTTAACAGAGTCTTCCTTGCTTCGTAGTATTCCAAGATTTTTCTTTCTTTCTTTTTTTTTTTTTTTTTAAGATTTTATGTATTTATTTGACAGACAGATCACAGGTATGCAGGCAGGCAGAGAGAGAGAGAGATGGAGAGGAGGAAGCAGGCTCCCCGCCGAGCAGAGAGCCCAATGTGGGGCTCAATCCTAGGATCCTCAGATCATGACCTGAACCGAAGGCAGAGGCTTTAACACACTGAGCCACCAAGGTGCCCCTCCGTTGGCCATTGTTTTCAGGTAGATCTGCTGGCAGCAAATTCTCTTAGTTTCCATTCATCTAAAAGACTTCTTGACTTTTCCTTCATTCCTGAATGATATTTTTACTGGGTGTAGGATTCTGGGTTGTTAATTCTTTTCTATTAGCACTTGAAAAATACTGTGCCACTTCCTTCTGGCTGCTGTGGTTTTCTGATGAGATATCCATGGTTATTTTAATTGTTTTTCCCTTGTAGATAAGGTTTCCTGTTTTTCTGCTGCTTTCAAGATTTTTTTCTGCCTTTAGTTTGCAGAAGTTTAATTGTGCTGTGGGTTGTAGATTTCTCTGATTGTATCTCCTTTGGCATTTGCCAAGCTTTTTGGATCAGTAAATTTATGTCTCTTACCAGCTTTGGAAAATTTCCAGCCATCATTTCTTAGAGTACTTTTTCAGCCCCATGCTATTTCTCCTCTCTTACCAGAACTTCAGTGACAGGTAAGTTAGATCTTTTATTATAGTCCCTCAGGTCCTTAAGAATATAATCCTTTTTTTTTTCTTTTTCAGTCTATTTTCTTTCTGTTGTTTATGTTGGATAATTTCTCTTGTTCTGTCTTCCACTCACTGATTTTTTTGTTGTTATTGTCTCCTCCACTCTGCTGTTGATCCCTGAGATTTATATTTCAGTTATTGTATTTTCAGTTTTAAATTTTCCATTTGGTTCTTCTTCATGTCTTCTGTTCTCTGCTCTTCATTACCCCTGGGCCAGGAATGGGATTCCAGCTTCCCATAGGGTCCCCACTGACCTTAATGAGGGGAGGCGTGGCCTCATTACCAGCAGGTGGGCGTGTCCTGCTCCCTCCTAGGCCTTCCATGAGGCTACTGGGCGGATGTTAGGATGTTCTCATTTCAGCCTCAACCTGTGGATAAGAGGCTCGGCTCCCCACTCACCCTTTCCTGCTGTGGGTAGAAGTGGAGCCGTAGTTCACTCTGTGGTGTCGGCTGGAGTGGAACGATTCTTGTCTAAAAGTTTTCCATCTTGCAAGGCTGCCTCTTTCCTGGTCCTTTGGCTGAAGAGAGCAGGCTTTCGTGGAGGTTGTTTTTGTCTGCGCCTGATGGTGTCTGAGAACCTGGCTCCCTCAGTTCCAAGTCTAGAATGTGCGAGGCAAAAAGAAAACCGAAGGGCTCCATCACCATGTCGTCCCTAGAGTGCAGAGGTTCCCTAGTCAGAGTCAGTCTTCTTCTCCCCACCTTGCCGAATCCTCTCATGTTTGTTTTAGGTACAATTTCCAGGGGTTTTAGTTGTACTTCACGGGAGGAATAGGGAAGACAGCTCCAGACCTTCCTGGAATTACTTTTTTTTTGAGCACCTGTGTATGCCAGCCCTAGAGATAAAGAGACTAATGGAATTTATTCATTTATTTTTAAAGATTGTATCCATTTATTTGAGAGAAAGAGTGAGTGAGCGAGAGCAGGAGCAGAGGGAAGGCTGAGGGAGAAGCAGACCCCCTGCTGAGCAGGAAGCCTGATGCGGGGCTCCATCCCAGAACACTGGGATCATGACCTGAGTCAAAGGCAGACGCTCAACCAACTGAGGCCACGCAGGAGCCCTGAAATTTATTTTTTGCTTTCAAAGAGCTTCAAGCCTAGAAGAAGGGCGAGAAAGACATGCCACCAAATAGATCAAATCCTGCATTCTAAGTATTTCAGTAGGAGTCTATATGAGGTATGTTGGAGGCTTAAAGGAAATGGGGGTGACCACCCTTCCTGGGATGGAGTGGGGACAAGAATGGCTCTTAGAGGAAGCCAGTATACTCAGGCTCAACTTTGAAAGAGAAGCAAAGAGCTGGTTGGCATGACGGGAGGGGCATTCCAGCAGGGAAGACAGCGGGCACAACGGCTTAGAGGCATCACACAGCGTGAGATCTCAGAGAACTCAGCACAGGCTGTTTGCTGGGGCTGGGGCATGGCGTGGGAAGGGAGTGGCATGATGAAACCAGAGAAGTTGGCAGAGAGAGGGGAGGAAGTGGGGACCAGATCGCAGCGGGCATTGTGTGCTGTGCTAACCCGTGGAAGGGTTTGAGGCATGAAATTACATGGTTGGATTTACATCATCCTGGGAGGGACAATGCAGAAAGTACAGAGATTGGCAAGCAGGTTTTCAACACAGTTCAAGTGAAGTTGAACGCAGACCGTGGTAGAGATGGACTGAAAGGGTTCCCCTTGAGATAGTTAGGATACCAGATTCACAGGATGGAACGAATGAGGGAGAAGGCAGGATCGTGGCTCTTTGGCCCAGAAGCCCAAACGGAGAAGAGGAGTATCAGATTTTGAGAGGGAAAGCAAGAAAACAAGTTCAGCTTTGGATGTGTTGAGTCTGGAGTGTCCCAGCAGCCCAGTGACGATGTCAGAGGATGGATAAGCGTCTCCTCAGAGAAGTTCAAGCCCAAGAGAGATGGATGGAGTTGGGAACCATCGCATAGAATTGTTCGTAAAACCCTGGAACTCACTGAGAGGGGTTTAATTAAAAACAAAAACAAAAACAAGAACACTCCTGCCACGTGGAAGGGTTGGGCTGTGGAGGGAGTCCTGGGAGGACAAGGGGAGGGGTGCGGAGTGCCAGAGGGGAGCAGCAGAGCCCATCATGAGCTTGTGTCCATCAATCTTACCAAAACCCACGCTTGTATTTTTTTTTTTAAGATTTTATTTATTTATTTGACACAGAGAGATCACAAGTAGGCAGAGAGGCAGGCAGAGAGAGAGAGAGAGAGGAGGAAGCAGGCTCCCTGCTGAGCAGAGAGCCCGATGCGGGACTCGATCCCAGGACCCTGAGATCATGACCTGAGCCGAAGGCAGCGGCTCAACCCACTGAGCCACCCAGGTGCCCCCCATGCTTGTATTTTTAAGAGACAAAGTTTCATGCAGGGAGTTGTCTACATGAGTGATGAAGGAGCTGAGGGGCCCCAGAAGAGGAAGCAGCTACCACTCCTGGGCAGAAAGACCCCAGAAGCCCATGGAGGCTGGAACCAGAAAGGCCCAGGGTGGCTAGGGCTGGGGCCACCCAGGAGGCTCAGATGCTGCCAGAGAGACCTCATGAGGTTCAGAGGGAGGGAGAGAAGTCCCCCCGCTGCTCCCTTCCCCTCACTCTCCACGTCATGCAAGTGCTTCCTGTTGGCAGAACTCAGCCAGGAGGCTCCGGGACGGGCAGCCCACAGGAACCAGCCAGCCTCCCCCACACGGGGAAAAGCAAGAGGATGATGAGGAATGAGTTGAGGGACTGTCATGGAGGCCAAGAAGCAGGGAAGTTCAAGAAGGGAATCTTTGTGGCATCTGATGCCACCGGGAGGTTCCCGGACCTAAGGAGAAGTATCCCGGGACTGGGAGATGAGAGCATTGAGGGGAAGTGTTGATGTGAAGGTAGGTGCTGAGGTCCAGCCTTAGTCTGGAAAACAGCCCCTGCAGAGCTGTTGACCCAGGGCCACGTCCACATTCCCCCCCTCAATAAACCAGACCTGATCCCAGACATGGCTCCTCCCCTTCTGAAATCTAAATTAACACCCCACTCTCCACCTCAGCTCGCGTCCTTGCTGCTCCCTCTATCCCCAGCTTTTGGAGACAATGTGTACAACATCCTCAGTGTCCCCTGCCACACCTTGGAGACCTGGGCCCTTGGCCTGGCTCTGTGGGGTCAGCCTGAGCCCTGATGTCCGAGTGTCTGATGGGGCTGGGCACGGGGGCTCTGCCCATTTGGTGATTTCTCAGCCTCCTCCCTGCCCTGCTGATTTCTTTGTGCGCCTCTGCCTGGCTCCTGCTGCGCCAGGCTCGCCCGCCTGCATCGGTGTAATAACCCCGATCCCGTGCTTGGCGGAGAGGAGACAGCAGGGGCAAGCCCCAGCCAGGGCTCATCAGCCCCTGTGCCCCAGCTGCGTTAATGGTGCAAGCCCTCCAACAAGCCGACCCTGTTTGCTTGTCTGCAATTAAGACAGAAAGCTCGTTATCTCTCCTCCCATTATCTGCAGACTCTGCTGAGGGGCTTTTTCTCTAGAGCAGCACCTGCAGAGGCCAACAGAGGTTGACTTTAACTCCTTCCGGGCTGTTGTCAGGAACCTCTGAGCCAGAGAAGGCAGGCTAAGGAGGCAGCGGGGCTGGCTAGAAAGGCTCTGGGGGAGAGGGAGGCACAGGGACCTGGCCATGGCTCTGTTACAGACTCACTGGGTGACCTTGGGCAAACAGTTGAACTTTTCTGAGCCTGGGAACCCCCGCCCCCGCCACTTCTGCTCAAGGAAGCGATGGAAATGAAGAAGCCGTTCAAGTTATCAGCTCCCTTGAGTAACTGCAGGTCCCCAGTCTTCTAGGATCATGGGAGCAATACTGCCAATAGTCAGAATTCTGGGCCTCAAGATAAAAGATGGAAATAGCCTAACAACCAACCAGTGGGAGAGATTTACCAGTTGGGACCTGGAACTGCCCAAAGGGACTTGGAGTTGGTGGGATTTGCTGTGTGTCCTTCAGCAAGTCACTTCATCTCTCTGTGCTGTAGTTTCCTCCTCTGAAAAATAAGGGAGTCCAACTGGATAATCTCCAAGATCCTTTCCAACTAAGAAATAGCATTACCCGCGACGATTCTTCTATAGGACACAATCCAAGGAGGAAGGAAATCAGCATTTACTGAACCCCTAGTATGTGCCAGATCTTCCACATCTATCATTTCCATTTTAAGGTGGAGAAAAATAAGGTTCAGAGAGATTAAGTAAGTTATCCAAGGCCAAAGGGGACTCTGGATTCAGATCCACATTTATGAGGCTATAAAACCATTGCTCTTTTTGTGCCCCCCGCCCCCCAGTTTTAGGAGGGGTGCCCATTTAAATGGCTTACAAGGTAGAGCTGAGTATAGAGGGGAAAAGTAATCTAACTAGACAAAGAGTCTGAATTCTGACCCCTTAAGTTCTCTGGAATCCCAGTGTTCTTAGGGAAGAATGAACGAAAAAGAGCCTTATTTCCTCCGGTCTCCATGTGACTGAGAGATTGCCTAAGACATGCGTGTGCAGACTCTGAACGTTTAAAAAAAAAAAAAAAAAAGTTCGTACAATCTTTTGGCGTTGAGTTCTTGTTGCTGTCTGGGTAAACAGACCCAGAGATGGAACAGAGCTGGTAATTCAGTAGCCGTTCCAGGTGGGGATATGTTTGTGTGTAGCGGAGCCCACTGTGGCCTGGCGAGAGCCCTCGCCAGGAGCCCATTTGGAGAACGTCCTCCAAGTCCACAAGGAGGTGTCGGGGCTTGCCTGTGGGTCTAGCTGATGGACTGGGACAGCTCTGATGCTCCACCAAGATCTGGGTTTTCGACCTTTGGCTCAGGTCCCTAATCTATTCCAGAGTCATCCAGAGAGAGGGGTCTGGGGAGAGTCTGGAGCAAACAGGAATGGAGGGGATCCAGGAATCTCTCAGCTGGCTGGCAGGGAGCCCAGAATCCAGCGCCCCATGAGGGAGGTGTGGGAGAAGAAGAGCCCCTACATTTTCAAACTGAGGAACTCCAAAGAGGGAAAAACAGGCCCCAAATCCTTGCTTTGGAAGCAGCCCACTAAGTTCTCCTGCCCAGGTCCCACCCAGCGCTAGCCCCCCGTGCATAGGTGACGAGACCAATCTTCTTTTTGTTTTTTTGTTTTTTTTAAAGATTTTATTTATTTATTTATTTGACAGAGAGAGAGAGAGAGAGAAAGAGAGATCACAAGTAGGCAGAGAGGCAGGCAGAAAGAGAGAGGGAAGCAGGCTTGCCACCGAGCAGAGAGCCCGATGCGGGGCTCAATCCCAGGACCCCGAGATCATGACCTGAGCCGAGGGCAGAGGCTAAACCCTCTGAGCCACCCAGGCGCCCTGAGACCAGTCTTCTGACCTGGGTTCCCATATGGACATTTGCCCCAGCAGCCTGTTTTTTCCCCTAATCCCTTAGGCTCTGAGCAGGTACCTGACACGTTGTCCTTAGAGTCAGGCTCTAGGCTGGATGTCCCCTGTCTTCTGGTTTTGGGATTCAAATTTGGGTTGCCTCATGTCTTGCCAGGGTTTGAGTATGGAGTACTAAAGGCCCAGGGTGCCTGGCTGGCTTAGTCGGTGGAACATGCAACCCTTGATCTTGGAGACATGGGTTTGGACACCACATTGAATGTAGGATTACTTAAATAAATAAACTTAAAAAAAACAAAAACAACGTTGGAGCAGCAAATCTCAGAACATGTTCTGTGGCAGGATATTCTGTGACAGTACATGAGATGGAGGGAGGACACATCAATAGGTTCCTGCAGAAAAATCCATCAGCCTTTTGGAATCTTGATGTGCCCTGTGATCCCATTTATGGGTCTGTGATTCCTTTTTTTTTTTTTTTAAAGATTATTTATTTATTTATTTATTTGACAGAGAGAGAGATCACAAGCAGGCAGAGAGGCAGGCAGAGAGAGAGGAGGAAGCAGGCTCCCTACTGAGCAGAGAGCCCGATGCGGGACTCGATCCCAGGACCCTGAGATCATGACCTGAGCCGAAGGCAGCGGCTTAACCCACTGAGCCACCCAGGCGCCCCTGTGATTCCATTTATATGGAATTGGCAATTCCGTATAGACAGAAAATTCCGTAGTTGCCAGGGACTGGAGCTAGGGAAAGGTAGGGCTTGACCACTAGTGGGGATGGGTTTCTGTGTGGGATGGTGAAAACATTCTGAAATTAGTGGTGATTGTTGTGAGTATACTAACAGCCAATAAATTGTGTGCTTTAAAATGATGAATTTGAGGGCGCCTGGGTGGCTCAGTGGGTTAAGCCGCTGCCTTCGGCTCAGGTCATGATCTCAGGGTCCTGGGATCGAGTCCCGCATCGGGCTCTCTGCTCAGCAGGGAGCCTGCTTCCCTTCTTCTCTTTCTGCCTGCCTCTCTGCCTACTTGTGATCACTCTCTGTCAAATAAATAAATAAAATCTTTTTTAAAAAAATGATGAATTTGATTATATGTGAATTATATCTCAATTTTTAAAAAGCCCAGACTTTCTTGAACTTATTTGAATACAGACCCATTTTACCTCAGAGCATTGACTAACACCTAGTAGTAATGGATAAAAATGGGGAAGTTTGAAAATTGCCATATTACCAATGGGGAAGGGAGAAACGGATAGATACCTACACCTGTTTTTGTCATCTGTAGTATGGGGTAATAATATTTAACACCTTGTAGGTTTGCCATGATGTTAAATGAGTTAATAGATGTAAAGCACTTAAAACAATACCTGCGCAGGAAGTGCCGAATAAAATGTCCGTTGTCATTGTCATCTGCGTGAGCACCGTGGGATGGTCACCACATGTGAGCTGTGGGGCTTGAGTCTCAAAACCACCCTCTAAAGAAGCCCTTATTATCTCCAGTTCACAGATCTAGAAAGTAGCCCCCTGTGTGTCTCCAGTGATGGATGGCGGGGGGTGGCAGGGAATGTCATCTGTCCTCTGAGTCCCAGGCCCCACTCTGCCTTTGAGTTCCAGTCTAAATCCCCCCAGCAGTAAGCCCCTGCCTGACGTTCTGTGTGTGCAGGTTTATTGAGGTATCATTTACATGAAATGAAATTCAATGAGTGTTTACAAATGATACTGTCATTTCATTACCAACATGATGATGATTTTCTTTTTTCTTTTTTTAAGATTTTATTTATTTATTTATTTAAAAGACAGAGATCACAAGTAGGCAGAGAGGCAGGCAGAGAGAGAGGAAGGGAAGCAGGTTCCCTGCTGAGCAGAGAGCCCAATGCAGGGCTCAATCCCAGGACCCTGGGATCATGACCTGAGCCGAAGGCAGAGGCTTTAACCCACTGAGCCACCCAGGCGCCCCATGATTTTCTTTTTTTAAAGATTTTATTTATTTGACAGAGCAAGAGAGCACAAGCAGGGGAACAGTAGAGGGAGAGAGAGAGAGAGAGAGAAGCAGGCCCCGAGCTGAGCAGGGAGCCCAATGCTGGGCTCAATCCCCGGACCCCTGGGATCATAATCTCAGCCGAAGGCAGATGCCTGACAACTGAGCCATCCAGGTGCCCCAACAGCATGATCATAATTTAGAACATGTCCCCCTCTTCAAAAAGCCTGGTTGCTGGCCAGGCGGGGCTGCAGTGCCCTTTTTTGGCCCAGGTGTTAATGGCCACAGGAGAGGTGCCCAGCTGAGGAGGGCTTTGAGGGGAGCTGCTGTTTGGTGGGGCCGGGAGGGGGCGGTGTTGTGCAGGGTCAGGGGGACAGAGCAATCGGGTCACAAGCCAGTGGGCAGGGCCTCGATCATATCAACTGAGCCAGCCAGGCCTCCTGCCCTTCTGAGAACTGCCTCCTTGCCTCCTTTTCCAGCGCAGCAAGGCAGAGCAGGAGGCAAGGGGTGGCAGGGATGGGGTATGGCAGGACTGGGTGGAGCTAGGAGGCCCGACTCACCACTGGTTCCAGAGCGTTCACCAAAGAGCCCCAATGGCAACAACTTTCCCAACAGCCACTTCCTCCCTACCTGTTCCCCATCCCATGCCCTTCCTTTGCTTTCTTTGTCTGCATACTTAGCACCGTCTCAACTGCTGCCTGGCTTTTCGTCACCACCCCCTTTTCACTGAGTAAGCACTGAGTGTGTCACTGGGATGGAGTTAGCCCTCTGAGGGTGATGAGAGCTTGGGCCTGAAATCCCAGCCCTTAGAATGAGGGCCCCACTCCCTCCTGCCCATCTTCTATAAGACAGGGGTGTCACTCTGATTTTCCTCTCACTCTGAAAGTATCACGGGGTCCCCTGGGAGAGAAAAGGTGGTATAGCTCGCCCCTTAGCTGCGGTGACAGTGGTCAGACAAGGAGATAGGTTCCCAGTGAACCTCTTTGTCAAGAGTAGGGAGGAAAAGGGCAGTTCGCACAACCTCTCTGAGTCAGGGTCCAGCCCAGGCCTCAGCTGCAGTGGGGTGGCCCCATGCTCCCAGCCAGGGGTTCAGCCTGCCTGGGCAGGGGCTGAGCAGGCCTGGCATGGAGAAGGGTATGAGAGCTAGGTTGGTACCAGGGAAAATAAGTATATGCAAATGTATGCAGATGTATGCAAATCTCTGCAGACTGTGAGCTAGCTCAGGGCAGGACATCCATGACCCCACCCTGGGCCCCACCCCAGGTGTGACACTCCTGGCCCAGGAATCTGTTCTTCCTGTTTCTCTCTCCAGAGGGCCTCTCTTCCCGCTCAGTGCCCCCGCCGCACAGGAGGTCTGGGAAGGTGAGTCCTGAGGGGGCAGGGGAAGGGCAAGGACTTGGCCCCATAATGAGAATGACAGCACCTGAATGGTACGAGACAAGCTAAGTTCTTGATTTCAGTTCCTTCCTTCTGAACCCCAGACGTCAAACATTCCACCTTCCAAGTGGGCCAACACTGCTCAGGGTTAGGGGCCATCCTGGGCAGGGTTTGGCAATGTCTCAGCTGCAGGCTAATAAGCAGAGGCAGCAGTCTATGGCCAGCCTCTCTATCTCCCCTCTCAGTGTCCCGCCCTCCTCATCCCTGCAGCAGAAACACCCCTGCCTGGGGGGCAGTAGAAGGACATTGAGGTGTGGGGAGGTGCCCCTCCTGGGGGGGTGGGCGGGCAGACTCTCCTGGTTTGGGCTTTCAGATTCTAAACTCCTGCCTGTCGTCCTCTCTGCTGGTGCACACTTCCCCCATCTGCCATGGGCAAATCCATGTGAAACAGCAACAACGACTCAGTCCGGGCCCAGAGTCAGAGGGAAAGACACACAGGCCTTGCCGGGAGAAAGCCTCCAGTTCCCTGCAAATGGGACAGGTGGGGAGGAAGGCTCGAGAACCCGCAGAACTGCATCACTGCAGGCCTGGAGCAGAGTGGAGAAAGCTGGCTCTATCCTTCATGTGCTTGTTTGTGAAACAGAGCCTGAGTGTGTAAGGGACCTTGCGAGAGCCACACAGCTAGGCTCTAGGACTGGGCTCAGACGGGGCTGAAACTGGACCTGGTGTCGTCCAGTTTCCACCCTGGTGCTGTAGGCCACACCTGGCTCACTTACTCCGTTCAGTGGCTGTGAGGGGGGTAGTCAGTGAGTCAGACTCATGACTTAAAGAATGAGTGGCCTGACCCAGAAGGCCTTCCTGGAAGGCTTAGCTTCCAGAGGCTAAGACGCACGAAGCGTGGCAGGAGGTCACTGAATGTAAAGGAAAGCTTTGTCTTGTGGCCCAGATAGCAAAGTGAGCTTCACTGTGGAAAGAGGCAGAAGACCCCACAGCCAAGGGGGGTGAAGCGTCAGCCCCTACCTCCCAGCTCTGAGCTCTACCTGTCAGACAGGAGTGAGTCCAGTGGTGCCTGGGGATTCCCCTGGGGGCCGTCTCTTGTCACTCTCCGATGCTGCAATTCTCATCCTGGGGCCATAGCCTCTCTGAGTCACATCTTCCCACTTTTCCCTGTTACTGGGGGCCTCTGTTGATACTGGTCTGCCTGCACAGGGCGCCCATCATCAGACATTACCAAGCCCTGCCTGCGATGGCCCCCGACCCTGAGCAGCGTTGTGCCATCTGGAAGGTGGAAATTCAGGGATCTGGGGCTGAGTAGGGACTGCAGCCAAGAACTTGGGGTGGGATGGAAAGAGGTGTTCGATCATAGCCCTGGCTCTGGCATTCCGAGGCTTTAGGTGACTGATGTTTTTCCCAGCCCCAGCCCGGCTCCAGCTGCAGTCCCCATTCATCCATCAGCCCCACGAAATCTGTCAGCAGGTTGGGGCTACTTTGATTCTCAGGCCTCTGTGCACTCTTGGCCAGAGACAACTTCCCCTCCCCTGGGGGTTACTAATGCAGGCCTGTAAATGAAGACATCTGCTCTCCCTCTAAGCCCCAGGAACCTGGGCCCTCCAGAATGTCCCCCTGTTTTCTTTGGCCCTGTCCAGCTTTCCTGCAATTAGTCAGGCCCTGGGGCAGTGGCTAGACACAAATGAGTCAGAAGACTGCACAACCAAATCCAGAACCAGGAATTAATGCAAACGTCAGTGACCTTTCCCTACTGATTCTCATTTTCTCAAAGCTGTTCTTTAAGCTCTGTTGTCCTGAGCCTGTACCACTGTGTTTGTAGTTGTTTTGAAGTTTCTTCGACAGTATCTCTGCTGGTGCAGCTTACCACTGACCCCGGATCCTGCCTCCCCTGCTGTCAGACTGGGGCTCCCAGTGGCCTCAGTGCAGACTCCTCCCCAATCCTCAGCCCCGCCCTCTTCCAAGCTATCCCTCCTCCTCCTGCTCCAGCTGCTGGTGCAGGGAGAATCAATGAGCCCGGGGCCATTAGAGGCTCACTGGGATGGTGATGAATTAGGAGCCAGTGTTAAGACTTTGACTTTAGGCCCTGGGGGGTCAGTGTAGTAGGACCACCCTCAGAGCAGGTAGGAAGAGGCCAAGTGCATCCAGCTGCTCTTAGAACACCTCCAGGGAAGAGCTAAGAACCAAGAAATCTAGCCTGTCTGGTGGTACATGAGTAGTGCTTCCCAGCCCTACTGATGACTCAAAAGGCCATCCTGAACCCTGACAAGTCTTAGCCCCGTGCTATGGAGTGCATCATCAGGGTGAGGGCTCATTTCCACCTTGCGTGTGCCCTTCAGAGCCTCCCGGATTGGAAGATTGGGGCTCTCAGAATGACCCAGAAAGTGAGGGGAGGTGGAGGCTGCTGGAATGAGATGCGGGATGCTCCCAAGCTGAAGGGGCCTGGCGAGGCTGCAGGAGGAGACATTAGGAGCTGGCCTGTGGGAGAGGTCAGACTAATTTGGAGGACATCTCAGGACCAGGAGCCACCGGCAGAGAGCTAGGTTAGTCCAGACTGCTAACAGAGCCCTTTGTGGAGCCCTCTTTCAGCAAGGAGAATTGTTGAGGCCTGGCTCTGCTGGGCCTTGGGGGAGCTGAGGCTCTGGGTTAATCCAAAGGGGAAGGAGAGTGGAGGAAAGGCAGGTTGGGAGGTGGACCTTATCCCTTGAGGGAGGATCAAAATGGATTCTCTCTGTGACTCGTGGATAGTAAGTGAGGTGAGGTGAGTGAGGGGCCCTAGGGAGAGGAGTTGGTCCTTCACCTGCCAGCCTTGGCAGAGAGCACTGGATGGGAAGGCTGCTCCAGCCTCCACCCCAGTGCCTGAGAACTGGGAGCTGTCCAGCACAGGAACCTGCTGAAACCAGCCGGGGCCTGGCCTGAAGGAGGCCTCCAGGGAAAAGAGTGGCTCACTGCCCCCTCTCTGCTCCAAGGATTGAGAGGCCAGCTTAGGGGCCCAGCCATATAAAGGGGAACACTGAGAAGACAGTCTCTGCATCTTCTCTGTGGGGGAAGGGCATCAGTGAAGAAAGAGAAACAACAGGATGTTCAAGAAACGCACCAGTGAGGGGCGCCTGGGTGGCTCAGTTGGTTAAGCCTCTGCCTTCGGTTCAGGAATCCACAGTCCTGTTCTCTCTCTCCCTCTGCCCCTCCCCCTCCTTGTGCTCTATCAAATAAATAAAATCTTAAGGGGAAAAAAAATGCATCAGTGTTCAGCTCTAAGCGTTAGTCAAGATACTATTCTTACATGTCCTGTGCCAAGCACAGCTAGGAAGCCCCCAAAGGGAGCGATGTGAAAGCATTTGAAGATTGCTTCATGCCTCTTGTGCTGACGGTAGCACCAGCGGTTTAATGGCTCACTGGGGTGGCCACTGGGCCTGCCACGTAGCTGAAGACTGATGTGTCCACGCACACCACCACATCTACAGGAATCTGGGCAGGTACTGAGACATGCATGAGTGGGACTTCTAGTCCTGTGTGCTGATGACCTAGGCCATCTCCGGCATCTGCCTCTGTTGCAGAGCTCACTTGCATAAGCTCGATTTTGTCAGGCTCTCGTGTAGGCCTCGGGGCTCTGCTAGCCACAGGACGTGCAGGAGCAGCGTCCGGCAGTTCACCCAGACTGACGCTTAGAACAGATCACTGGGTGCTTCTGCCCCTCACTGGCCCACTCTGTTGAGTTGTCTCAATAACCCAGATCTTCAGAAGCCCTACCTAGCTCTCTCGTCCCCTTTCTTCTGGTCCTGTACACCACCCTCTGTACACTACCCTCTCTTCGAGTGCTTCCTTGAAGCTCCCTCCTTCCCCCCACGTGCCAGGGGACACAGACTCTACTTCTCACCTCCACTCACGAGGTGCCTCCTCTCCAGGCAGTGATGAGGGGCACAGCTGGGCGGGGGGGTTGCTGAGTAGCTATGCATACTGTCAGTGCAAGTGGGGAGTCAGGATTGGAGGTGGGCCCTCCATTCTGGCCACTGTCTTCCAGCCAAGAGGAGGAGGAAGAAATTCCATCCCAAGGCTTTTTGGCTGACTTGTGAGCAGCATTCCCTCTGTCTGCCTCAGTTATGGCGTGTATGTTCCCCGACCCCCTGAATGTTTTTCCCCACTTGCTGTGGTATCTCCCATGCCAAGCCCTGTCCTTCCAGACCTAGTACTCTCCTCCTCTGTGAAGTTCTTAATGAACTGTGGTTAAGTCCCCTTCATGCTTGGCTCCTCTGCCGTTCTGTGCGTCACTTGTAGCAGACATGCTATGGGCCAACGACTCTGTGTCGTCATCTCTTCGATCATGTTTATTGAGCCGCTGCTATGTAGGTATCATACAAGGTATCGGAGACACAGTGGTAAACAAATACAGCCCCTGCCCCACGAGAGCTTCCAGCCTAGTAGGAAGATACTGAACAAGTGGAACGGGTTGTAACAAGGGAGAAGCAACAGGAACACAGATCTGCTATGGAGATGAGGGAGATCCTCACTGGGAAGTGACCTGTGATGGGTGTGGGGGGCCAGTGAAGGGCAAGAGGAGAAGGCCTGGTCTAGGCCTCCACCCTCCCAGGCACCCAGCATTTCTCAGGATCCCCAGAAACTTACCTTGGCCAAACACCTTCTCCATTTTCCTTTCCGCCCTTCCCACTTCTCTCTGAAGGTGGCTTTGCTGTCTTTCTGGGAGCTGTGTGGCTGTTTTGACTTGGGGCTTCCTGGTCAGGTCTCAGTGTGCAAACCACAGAGGATCACATAACCTCCTAACATGCCCCTGGGGCCCTCTGGTTAAAGCCTGCGGAGAGGATTCGCAGAGACACCTTCCTGCAGGCTGTGGGGCCCTTGCTGCACTGTGCCGACGGCTGAGCAGCTGAGGGCAGCCAGCCACTCCAGGCCAGATTTCCTCCCTCCCACTCCTCAGGAAGCTCAGCCTCCAGCTCTCCACCCTGCTTCCTGTTTAGTGGGACGATTTCCTGGCCTCTTCCCTTGCCAGCTGTGTCTCATTTCCTTCTCTCCCTCTCTCTGGAGCCCCAGCTCAGTGTGTTGAGTGAGGCAGGCCCCTCCCCTGCACAGTGTGCCATCTCCCACCTGATTCCAGTTCCCTGGGCCTCCAGAGAGCAGTGGGAGGGGCAGGGCACAGCTTTCTGCAAGGGGAGGCCTGCCCAGCTACAGGGTGCCAAGGTGCCCAGGTATCCAGCTCCTCCAATTTCTGTTGAGCATCTACTGTGTTCCAGGCACTGTACTGGGTGCCAAGAGTCCAAATGGAGAGGCCAGCAGTGTGTAGACTGTGGAAGCTTTTCAGGGGTTGGGGAGGCACTTAGCTCCCCACAGAAGGTCAGGGTGACCTTCCTGGAGGGGGTGATGTCTGAACTGAAGACAATGAGTGAATAATTAGCTAAAGAAAGGCTTGAAACCACAGGATGTATGGATAAATGATAAATGAGTGAGGTGGGAAGGTTGGGGGATGAGGTCTCGAGACAGGGAGGAGTCAAGTCAAGGAGGGTCTTAGAGGCCCCACCCTCCCAAGGAGCTTGATTTTATTACATGGGAAAGTCATGGTTAGACCCACAATTTGGCCAGGTTCTTCTGGCCTCGGTGAATGAATGGTATGAGTGGACCAGCCAGGATGGGGCCAGGAGACCAAGTTGTACATGCTGGTGAGAAATACTAAGGGCCCGAATTAGGGCAGTGGCACTAGGACACAGGGGTCGAGAGAAGTTGGCAGGACCACAGAACTGACCACACACTTTGGCCTGGCACTGGGGACCTGGATTCTGGACAGTTCTGGCTCTGTGACTTTGGACAATCTCTTCTATTTCTATCAGGAGCTTTCCCCATCTAGTAAAAGGCACTGGGATGATGGCCAGGAAGCAAGTGGGGGCGGTCCTCGTATATATGATGGGTAAAGGCATCAAAAAAGCCGTGGAGCTGCACCCAGCTAGGAGCCCAGCCACACAGTGGTTCTTCAGTTCTGTAGCAGGGGGAGATGGCAGGGAGATGCTGCCTCTTTCTGTGGCTGATCCTGCAGCTAGCAGAGCCCTATAGAGATCGTGGAATCCTGTCCCTTCCTCTGGACAGGTGATCATCATCAGGGCAGACATTAGAACCAGGAGGGATCTGCCCTTCCGAAAACATTTCTGGAGCCACCCATGGGGACAGGGGCTTCAGTCAGCCCCACTCAGCATACAAGGTGGGATAAGGTGGGATCTCTGCCTGCTGGCAGACACCCACCCTCCTGGCCTCCTCACTTGGGCTTTCCCTAACCAGGCTGGGACCGCTGGAAGCAGAATCCCACAGCAGAGGGCCTTCTGGCCGGATGCGGTCACAGTCTTCTTGGACCCCATATTGCAGTATTTCCTAGCTTTTTGTCATTTTCGTGTGCCCAATCCCAATCTTTCTGGCCAGGAGGGGACTTCCTTTTCCAAGGCCCCGTTTTCAGTGGGAATGGAGAACAAAGGCTTTATATCTGTAAAGCTCATTAGCCAGTGCCCCCTTGACCTTCACTCTGGCATAAGCCACCTCAGTCTATTAACCTCTCGCTGACTGGCCCCCCACTCTGAACACCCCTCTCTACCAGATGCAGTTCCAGTTCCCTGTACCCCGTCATAGACCAGAGAGCACAAAGCTAATTGGCTGAAGGTCTCATACAGCCCTGACCCATGACGGGTTCAGGAGGATGGATTTTCTGGCAGCCGTGCATCTGTGGCGCCCAGCCAGCCAAATCCAGGGCTTAGGGCCCACACGGATGCTCGTCTTGGGAGCTTCTCTCCATGAATCTTGCGTCTCTAGGAAATCAGAGCCTTTCCCATGAGCCCCTCTTGCTAGGAGGGGAAGGCTTGCTAGCATCTGCTCTGATTCTTATTCAGCACCACTCATGTAATTGCTATAAAAGAGACCAGGCTAAGGGACAGAGGGAGGATGGGAAGGTGTCTGTGTCATAAACAAGGAGAGATATTTAGTGGTTTTTAAGCGCCATAGTCATCTCCAGGGAGAGCTTGAGAGGAAAAAAATAACACTTTATTTGGAAACAATTCTGCTGAGAGGCAGGCTCCTCTCAGCTTCACTCTCCCTGCTATTTATTATGAAGTGCTATGTGCTCGGAAATGGGGGCTGAGTTCTGAAGTCACAGGCCAAGTTCTGGGCTCCAGACAAGGGGGCAGCTCAGGCCAAGTTATCTACCCTGGAGGGGAAGGGTCTGGAGCAAGGCAGCTCGTCTGTGCTTCTGGTTACCTCATTCTAAGGACTCATAGGGACGGAGACCCTACAGTTATCCCTAAAAGCCTTTGTACCATTGAATGACTCTGTATGGGAGGGATCTGAGGCTGCAGAGCTCCAGAAGGAAAGACATTCTGTAGGTGGAGGGTGGCCACCTAATGACCCTTATCCCTTCGCTTATCCCTGAGGATTTTCTCTGAGGCTTTCTTTTCCTTTTCCTCCTGCCCTGCACCCTGCCCAGAATTACCTGCTCAGATCATTCCAAGGGTGAACAGGAACCCAAGTGAGTGCCTTCCTCTTTTTCCCTGGAGCATGGTGGGGAGAGGCTGAGTTTGCAGAAGGAAATTTAAATGTTAAAGTAAGGGGGTGGGGGAGAAGCTAGATGCAATGGAGGAATTTGGATTGGATCCTGGAACCAAAAAAGGACATTAGTGGAAAAGCTGATGGACTCTGAATTTAGTTAGTTTAGTTTAGTTAGCTTAGTTTAGTTAACTTAAATGGTAATGTGCCCATGTTAATTTCTTCGTTTTGACAAGTATGGTGTGGTCGTGTTAAATGTTAGCGCCGGGGGACACTGGGCAAAGAGTATATGGGAACTCGACTATCTCTCCAGCTTTTCTGTAAATCTAAAATTCCTTCAGAATAAAAATCTCATTTTTTAAAAAAGTTGGGGGACACACAAAAAAATAGACGAACCAGAAACTTCAGAGTGGTGAGGCTTTACAGCACTTAGGTGTCTGATCCCTCCATCCCAGTAGAAGAGCAAAGGGCTTTCCTGAGCTAAAGCCTTTAGGATCAAGTTTATCCTGAGTTAACCACTCTCTAGTACTGGACAGATTCCCTACCTGAAGTCAGGTTCTAGAAGCTTCATTTCCTCCATCTTCAGAGCCAGAGCTGTCTCCTGGGATGTTTTGCCTTTTCCTAGGGCCTCTGCAAAAGCTAGTCAGTCGTGGTCACTGATCCCCCATCCAGCTCCAGGGAGCAGCTCGATTAAGAGAGTCTGAACACCTCTCTTAGCTGTAACTTGGAGAGCCAAGATTTAAAGCAGATGCATTCAAAGCTAGTTGAAGCAGGGGAGACCCCGTCCCATTCCCTCATGCAGCTGCAGCACGGTCTCCAGCAGCCCTTTGGAAAGGACCGAGCCCAGCTTAGCTCAAGTTAGCCTCTGCCCACCCCCACCCCCAACGGCACCTAAAGATGAGCCATTATGTGTGTTCTTCACACTCGCCCCACCCCTGACCCACCGAAGGGAATGAGTGGTTTTGCAAAAGTCTGCCTTTTCAGGGTCCGAAATGAAATCTCGCGGATCTAAACATTTGGCCCATGCCACGAGTGTCTGTCAGAGGTCTGTTCTCTCCTACACCATCACTGTCAAGGCCATCCTCCCAAAGTCTTCCCTGAATTTCTCTTGCTGTTGCAATTACAGGCTTTTTTCTCCATTGTTCCTCCCAGTGCAGAGAATGGACTGGACACCATCAGCGCTAAAGCAATCCCGTGTTCCTGAAGGAGTGATTAATCTTTCTCTAAATTATCTTTTTGTACGTGATACCACTTAGAGTCCTTCAGGCTTGGGCCTCAGGGGTAGGCCTTCTGAGCCCCCTAAGAGTCACTCGAAGATGCTGCTGTAGGCTGGGGGTGCTCCAGTGGGAGGAGCAGAACAAGGAGGCCCCTTGCTCACACTCCTCCTGGCCTTCCCTAGGCCCACACAGCCCCCAAGCCCAGCCTCCCCCAGCCTGGCAGGCTTGGCTCGGGCCAAGCAAAAACGGTCCCCGCATCCCTCTGGTGCCTAGTGGCATTATTGGAAAAGTCAGCCTCGAAACCGCAGAGGGATGTAGGGTGTTGGGGGCTGGAGCTCGGGAAGCACTGTAGACAGTGAGACAGCCGAATTAAACAGCCACCGTGTGAGTCACTGCCCTCCCGTCTGCCTCCCCAGTCCTGGCGTGAACCTAGAAGCTGGTGAGGCAGTTACCTTCCCAGCCAGTTCGGTTGCTCTCTGAGGACAGAACCAGAAAGACTGAGCTGAAAAGGAGAGCGGAGAAGGTTTAGGCTAGACATGAAGAAGCATTCCATGAACTTCATGGCCCCAAAGGATTTTTATGGTGTCACTTTCTTGGGAGGCATCCAGTGGTTTCCCAAAGCTCCACATGCTCTGGGGTAACATCCCTCCGTCCTGCCTTCCTGAACCCCTCTTCTTGCAGGACGCAGTGACTTCCGCATTCACAAACAGTCCTCACGTGGTCCTAGCATGGAAATGCTCATCATTGCGAACAAGGCCGAAATGGTGGTGGTGTGCCTTTCCCGTCATCGCTGTCAGGCCTCCCCTGCTGCCTTTTGCTCCTGCTGACAGAAGTCATTGCTTTGGCAAAATTAATTTGCTTGGAAATGAGCCTGGAGGATGTGCCTTCACTTTGTCTTCTGCGGTCTGTGTTCCCTCTTCCCCTGTCTTTGCCATAATCACGTGTGATTCGGGTGCCAGCAAGAACCCCCAGACACCATCAAACCCTTCCCTTCCTTGAAGGAAGACGGAGTGTGGCCTCAGCCCAGACCTATAGATCTGCACTGCAGACCGGTGGCATTTAGGAGACGGAGTGCCTGGTGTTTAGGACATCCATGAGGCTCAGGATTAGGGTAGGTTCTTGACCAACCTACTTGAATATGATCTTCCTAATGACTGTCTGAGGGATTATTATCCCCATTTCACAGATGAGCAACTCAACCTAGAAAGGTTAATAGTTCGCCTGCATCTCAGACCGTAGACATGTTGGTATGGATGGAAGCCAATGTCTTTGGACATTGGGAACGGGCTTTTTCCACTCCACCACACAGCCTGTCCATTCTGGTCCGAATCCTGGTGATTCAGATGAACAATGGGGAGCTGGTCACAGAAGGCCAACAGCTGTAACCATGGGATCGACCCCTTCCTGAGCCCACCCAGTATGTGCCAGCGCTCATTGGCTCACTGCCTCTTGCAACAAGCCTGTGAGGGGCATGTTGCTCTTCCCATTTTGAAGATGAGAAAACTGAAGCTCAGAGAGGTCATGTTGCTCAAAGGGGTCTCACTTAAGGGATAGGTAGAATGGAGATTCAAACCCAAATGTTTTGTCTAAAACCTGGCATCGTTCCACTGTGTGGTAGAGTCTCCCTGTAGAATTTTCCCACTCTGATCTTTAGGAACTTCTTTTTGTCTTAATTTCCACTCGTCATGCTAC
Source organism: Neogale vison (assembly GCF_020171115.1). NCBI lineage: Eukaryota > Metazoa > Chordata > Mammalia > Carnivora > Mustelidae > Neogale > Neogale vison. The sequence continues at coordinate 70,645,883 of NC_058100.1, forward strand.
AGTGTAAATGAAGCTGTGAAAATATATGAATGTTTGTTGTGTTTTGTTGTTTTTACCGAGGGCATCCGAGCAAATACACAGTGGTGACCCAGCCCCAGGGAGGTTGCGCGTTCTCTCTTCTCCAGTTTCTATTTTTTCCTCTTCACCCTGGTCCTGTCTTCTGCTTCTCTCCCGTGCCTTTGTGTCCCCCTAGGGTGTTTCTCTACTTTCCCACCTTCCCCTTATCATCCTTTCTGCTCCCTTAGACCTCAGCAACCAATCCTGTACCTCCAGCATCTCGTTGCCAAGCAACAGGCTTCCTACCTGCCCCATTGTGTTAGCATCTCCATGACAACGAGTACTGCCAAAAGAGAGAGAGAGAAAAAAAAAAGTTAGGTGGTGGTAGGAGGAGATGGTGAGACCCTGTATTTCAGGACATTCATGCAGTTTTGTTTTGTTTTAAAAGATTTTATTTATTTGACACACATTCACACACACACACACACACACACACACACAGGGAACACAAGCAGGGGCAGTGGAAGTGGAAGAAGCAGGCTTCCCGCTGAGCAGAGAGACCAATAGCTCTATCCCAGGACCCTGGGATCATGACCTGAGCCCATGGCAGACGCTTAACAACTGAGCCACCCGGGCGCCCCCATTCACGCAGTTTTACCAGCCACAACTTGCTTGCTCTCAGGGCCCCTGGAGAACATCACAAATAGCTTCAACTGAAACCTCGTGAGGGAACAAGTCGGGAGAGTGACAGTCTGCATGCAGAGAGTCTCGCCTAGGGACATTTCTGCGAGGGCCAAGGATGAGAGCCACAGGCGCTTTGTGTTTAGATAGGGCGGGGTTGGGCCATGGGATCACCTTTCTGTGGCTCAGTTCAGGAAGGATGAGGGAAGGATTTTTCAGTCGTTGCTGGAGTGAGGTCATGGGGAGTGTTTTTCAGTAGGAGATAGGAAGGGGTGTCTCTGAACAGGGCCATGTTTGAAGCAAGCAACATCTGGGGAAGGTGAAAGCCAGGGAGAGGAGCTGGAGGGTGGGGGCTGTCATCAACAAGACCTTGAACCCTGCAAGCTCCTGCCCAAGGACTGTGGGTGTGAACCCTGTGAGATTTTCGTGGTCTGCCCAGCTTCAGGCAGTGGTTGGTCTCGGCAGCCTCTGCCTCCCAACGACCCTGCCCCGCCCCTTTGTCTTCCTATTCCAGAGGTCTGGAGGAAGCCTGCAGGGAAAAGGATAGGAAAGAGGAGGTGGGAAAGGAAGTGAGGACAGCCCTGGATTTCCAGGTGCCCAGACTGGTGTTCTCACAGGGGACCCTGGCTCTTCAGCCACGGTGCTGCCAGCCTGACAGACAGTCCCTGATGGTTATGGCGCACCTAGGATGGCAGTCTGGTGGGAGACTCAGAAAGAGGAAGGATTTTATTTATTTGGGGGCGCCTGGGTGGCTCAGTGGGTTAAGCCTCTGCCTTCAGCTCAAGTCATGATCTCAGGGTCCTGGGATCGAGCCCCACATCAGGCTCTCTGCTCAGCAGGGAGCCTGCTTCCCCCTCTCTCTCTGCCTTTCTCTCTGCCTACTTGTGATCTCTCTCTCTCTCTTCTCTGTTAAATAAATAAATAAAATATTAAAAAAAAAAAAAAGGAAAAGAAAATAGAAAGAGGGAGGAAGCCTAAGCCGGTCAGAACATCTAGGACCTGTCTACCTGGGCAAGTGGCCAGGGACCAGCCAGGGACCCTCATGCAGGCAAAGCAGGGCCTTCTTGGACTTACTTATTGTTCAACGTGGATGGTACGTGGAAGACCCCTATAACCCGGTGGCTGGCCCTTGTGGGGACTCCACAGTCCCACCCAAACACCTCATCTTGCTGGCACTTTACCCGTGGTACTGTCGTGTATATCAAGCGTCTGTGCTAAGGCCAAGGCTCCTCCTGTCATACTGTCCATGCCCCTGGCCCTGAGCATCCTTTGCCCCTCCAGACCTCCAAAGCAGAAGAAACCGGTCCAGTATTTCGTCGTCCTCATGGACAGTGCTCTCCTAGGCTCTCACTTACATCCCCCAAGGAGAGCAGTTCCTTTGTTCTTCTCTGTGTCCAGAGGGCACGGAGAGCAAGATCTGCTGGTGGCGGCGCCACTGCACACATTGTTGCCTCCGGCTTTGCTCCCCTGCCTGGCCTGACTATTCAACAACATTACGAAAGCTCTTGGCGTGTGTGGCCACATGGAGGGCCAGGCCCCCAGCAGAGCCTGCGGCCCCACTGCTGAGCTAGGCTGCTCTGATGTACGGTCCTCATGGCTGCGGAGGAAGGACACAGTGAGTCAGACGGTCAGCACCACGGGAGGAAGAACACGTTGATTCAATCTTTCTCTGCAGTTCATGACCGGGAGGCTCCATAAGCTGCTTGCCTGCACCCAGTAATTCCCCTTCTAAGAAAGAAGCCCAAGGAATAAGCTGAGACTTGAGCAAAGCTTGTGTGCTTATCACAGCATTGTACCTACCAGTGCAAAGTTGGAAACACCCAGAGTGGCCAGTAATGATGGAATGCTTGAGTCATTTCTGTATACTGCACTCGAGGGATGGTTTAGGATCTCTTAATAAGGATGTTTTTTAAAAAACAATTTCACGGGGTGCCTGGATGGCCCAGTGGGTTAAAGCCTCTGCCTTCAGCTTAGGTCATGATCCCAGGGTTCTGGGATCAAAGCCCCGCATTGGGCTCTCTGCTTTTTGGGGAGCCTGCTTCCCCCCGTCTCTCTGTCTGCCTCTCTACTTGTGATCTCTATCAAATAAATAAAATCTTAAAAAAAAAATTTCAAGATTTTTAGATAAAAAGTAAAAATGCTTAATTCCTAGTAAGTGAAGAGACATGACATGTATGCTTAGTGTAATTATAATTTTATGGTAATATATATGTGTATATGTATGCTATGTATGTGTACTGTATTAGAGATGTATAATATATGTGAGTGTGAATAGTAAAATGCCTGGAAGAAACCAAAACACGTAAAAAGATTACTGTAGGCTAGTAGGTTTGTAGACGATAGGCTTTCTCTTTGTATTTTTCCAGATTTTCTAAGTTTTTTTCTTTTTTAAATTTTTTTAGAGATTTTATTTATTTATTTGACAGAGAGAGACAGAGAGAGATCACACGTAGGCAGAGAGGCAGTCGGGGGCGGGGGTGGGGGGTGGTTGCGGAGCAGGCTTCCTGCTGAGCAGAGAGCCCGATTTGAGATTCAGGGCTCTATCCCCAGACCCTGAGATCATGACTTGAGCCAAACTTAACCAACTGAGCCACCCAGGCGCCCCTCCAAGTTTTTTCTGATGAGTGCTTTGTTATTTTTGTATGAACTAACCTTTATTAAGCTCCTTCCACATGCTGCTGTGCGAAGCATTTTTCACTCCGCTTTAGATTGTTTGTGTGTCTCCCCCCCCACCCCCGCCCCCTGCGACTCAGTTGAGATCTTAATCTCCACGTAGTTGTATTAGGAAGTACGGTCTTTGCTAAGTGATTTTGTCATCAGGGCAGGGCTCTCCCGAATGGGATCAGTGTCCTTACAAAGGAGACCCTAGAGAGCTCCCTTGCCCTTCAGCCGTGCAAGGACACAGCCAAAGGCCGCCATCTGGGACCCGGGAAGCAGGTTCTCACCAGACACCCAGTCGGCCCGCACCATGATCTCAGCCTCCAGAACCGGGAATAAGTTCTGTTGCTTAGGGGTTCCCCATTCTGTGCTCCTCTGTTAAAGCAGCACAAATGGACGAAGACACAACGTTATCCCATCTTATTTTTATAGCAACTCAGTGAGATGGATACTCGGATCTTTTAAATGAAACAATCAAAGCTTGCGGAGTATAAGTAACATTCCCGAAGCTACACAGCTTATAAAATAGCAGATGCACGTTGGGAACACCACCCCAGAAAGTTATAGAAGGTTCCTGCGGTCATTAAGGGCAGGGTGGGTAATCAGTGCTGATCTGGCTGGCTTGTGGGGTTTCTGGTCTAAATATGTAAATGCTAATGGTCCCACTTCAGGTGGCCCTGTGGCCTCAGCTCTGTTTGCTGGGCAGCTCTGGTCACACCTGACCGCCTTTCCAGGTGGAGGTGGCCCCACTCTGAGACCCTGTGCTGGGAGGTACAGCACCAGGTGCGCTCCTAGGTCTGCTCAGCGTGGTAGGAGATGGGCTCCCAGCTTCAGGGGTGTGGAACCCCATAAGCTCACCTGTTAGCCTCCTGGTGCCTGGCAGGATTCTGGGCCTTGGGGAGCTACACTGTGGGAGCCTCACAGCCCACCAGACACTTCCCCATGATTGGGGTTAGTAGGGAGAAGGGGATGCTTTTCTCCCGCAGGCTGGCCCCCTACTTCGGGCTGCGGTCAGGCCTGGCCGTTCCTCTGTGCGTGAGTCCTGTACGAATGTGCTGCTGCTGAAAGGGGGGTGGGGGCTGGGGGCTCTGTCCTGGCTTGGCAGCATTGTACTGGTGGGAATGGGGACCCAAGCATGGTTTTAGCTTGGCTCTGAGGGAAGCTGGTGGGGCCAGCAGGCAGGGATGCTCGGTTCTGCTCAAGACACACAAGTACCCCATTCTCCCTCTCCACTGCTCACGAATGAGGAATAATTTGGGTTCTCTTTCATGCTAGAATTGCTTGCCCCACTTCTCAGATGGTAAAGTTAAGGCCTAGAGTCTAAAGAATTCAGGGAGCTACTTAGCACTGGAATCCAGTCCAGTGGTCTGACTCCAGGGCTACTCTTGACATTTGGGTCTGCCTCCAACTCCCCACTCATGCCTCTTACCACCCTTCCACATTCTGAGGTCTTTGAGGAAAGTAGAGCTCATTGCCAGCGTAGCCAGCCTATGGCTGACCTCAGTTGGCGGGAATTCTGGTCCGCACCTCTCAGCCCAGTCTGACGATGGGTTCGCAGTCAGATCGAGAGTCCAGACCTCTCCAGATGCCCGGATGTGGTGTCCCAGCCCGGGTATTAGCCTCCATGTGGCAAAGTGGCAGGGCCTCTGGGCTGGATGGCTTTAAGAGGGGTCCAGAATCCCCCAGATCTCTCCTACCCCAGCACCAAGGAACCTCCCTCCCCTGCCCCAGCCCCGTGGCCCTGGACTTCATGGCCTGGAAAGTATGTGAGGCTTGTGGAGTGATATGCCCTCCATCTGCCTGGCTGGAAAAACCATCCATGGAAGAACATTGCAGGCTTTGAGTTGGGCGAAAAAATAACAATAAAGTGAGTGTGAGAAAGATGGAGCTGACAGGTCTGGTGGGAGAGGCAGTCATCTGGCTCGCTGCCCAGGGTCTACGAAGGTTCCAGTTTCTCTGTTGGAGATGAGTTCCCCCACCCCCCAAGGCTCCACTTACTCCTGCTCCTCCCCCATTCATTAGCTCGAGGGTCCATCTGGAATCGAAGCTATTGCTTAGGAAGCCAGAGCTCTGTAACAGTGGCCTAGAGGAAGTAACTAGACACACACACACACACACACACACACACACACACACACGGGTCGGTGGGTGGGAATGCGATGGGGGTACAGCAGGAACTGTCTGGGGCACCTCCCCAGGGGCCTAGGCACCAGTCCTCTTGTGATTGAGAACTCCCAGTTTCTCATCTGCCTTCCAGGAAAGCACCACACATTCTGGGAGCACCCAGAGGGGCTTTTGGAGCCGGGGGTGGGGGTGGGGGTAGGGGTGAGCAGCAGGAGGTGTTCTGGAGCACAGGAAAGCTGCTCACGGAGGCACCTACTCCCCATGCTAGCTCAACTTCCTGGGAGGTATTTATAACCCAAGCCTCCAGCCCCCTGTGATTTGTGGGACAGCTTTAAACCATTGATTTTCATTAGCATTAAATCATTTCTCTTAGCTAATTGAAAAGGAACCAAGGAGCCTGACAGTGGAGCCGTCTATGTGGATCAAATTAGTGACAAATACCGATACGCTGATACAGTGCAGGTCTTCAACTGTGCGGCTCGGGGGCCCCTCCCTGGAGCTCGAAATTCACTTTTCTCTCAAGGCCAGAGGCGGTAAGAAACACCCCCCAGACTGGAGGACCAGGAAGACCAGGAGTCTTAGCAGGAGGGCTGGGAAGTTAGACATTTGGAAGAACTTCCAGTGTTGGGAGAGGGGACAGGAGGTTCTGAGAGGAGTGTTGGAGGAACAGCGACCACCTCTCCCACACAGGTTGTCTGACTGCCGCATCTGTCCTGTCTGTCGGTCTGGGCTTAGCCAGAGTAGTCGTGAGGCTAAGGAACACTCTTGGGGAGTGTGATGGACTTGCTCTGAGAATGCCGGGTTTGGGCAGTACAGTGTTTAGAAGCCATCTCCTGGGGGAGGGGATGGGTGTTGGCACCACCGTGATCATTTACTCTAAATGCCAGGAAACGGAGCTATTTGATACTACCTGAGATTCACTTGGCCAGTCCCATCTTCCTCTGTAAGAACATGTTGCCATCTGGCCAGAAAGAAGACCATTCTACCATCTTAAGGTTAAAGGAATTCCTGAGTGTGTTGGCAGAGTTCTGGGCTCCAGGGGTGAAGATGGGGAAGAGAGTAATGAGTTCTGCTCCTGTGGACAATCCTAATCCCCATTCTGAGCCAGGAGCCAGCCAGGCGGGCGCTGGAGCACCGAACCCCCATCCTGTGCCTGCCAAGTCCTGGCCAGCCAACCCGATTCCTTGCTTCCTGCCAATGCTCTGCCCACTCTGTCCATGCTTGTCCTGAAGACAACACGGCTGGCCGCCCATCCTGTCCCGCTCTCAGTCCTGACGGGGGTGATCATCTTCTCTGCCAAGGACCGAGCCTAGCTGCAGGGCCTTCAGCTGGTTTACTGGAGCCCACAGCCGGGGTCTATAGGCTAAGGGCTTGGGGAGGGGGAATGGCTTCAGATCTCTTCTACTTTGGCCCCACTGCCGTGTACCCACATCTCAGACCTTCCTTTATCTCTGTCCTGAGAGACTAGCAGAGATAAGAGACTGCGTAAGGAGGAGAAACATTTAGTAAAGGGCCATTGCAGTCCTGTCCTCAGCCCAGGGGACCTCCCCATGATGCCCAGCCTTGGGGTCTTATGGGGAGGGAAGACACTGTGACCAGGAGTCACCCCAGGCACTCCCATTACTCAGCAGTGACTTGGGACAAGTTACTTCCTCTAGGCATAGGGATGTTATCAACTCCCCATAGCCCCCCATCCCGACCTCCACGTGTGAGTTGTAGCAAGTCTGTAGTCCACAAATGTTAAATGAAAATTGTGTACACATAGTGAGGGTATTGGGGGCCATTTTTCCAGGGAAAGCGTGTGAGCATACTGCTGGAGAGCCCAGAGCCCTTGAGATGGAAAAAGGTGGGGAGACAGAGCAACCCTTCATCTCTGGGCTGGATGAGAGAGATCGGCCAAAGGGAGGGGACAGGGAGAGCAAGAAGCTACATCTGTAGCTTCAGATGGGGTTGTGTGTGCATGTGTCTCAGTGTGTAGACGTGTGAGTGTGCGGGTCACTATCTACATGGTACTTGGCTGAGAGATGGGGCAACATAAGTGTGTGTGTCAGTGTGAGTGTGTCACTATATGGTACTTGGCTGAGAGGTGAGGCAACACAAGTCACCTCTTTGCTGGGGCATCAGGAGACACAGCTCTCTGTTCGCTGAGGTGATCAGTCTCCAGAGATGCGCCTGCGCCTCCAACCAGAAGCAAGCCCCTATCTGGGGTATGGCCCTGGCAGGAACCGGTCAGGTTTTCAGGGGCAGAAGACAATGTCATAGTTAGAGGAAGAAAGCTTGCAAAGAAGCCTGCATGAGTCCAGGAGTTTGGTCTGTGGTGTCTGGATCTCTGAAAGTCATTCTGTCCACCTTCTGCCTCTGAAGAGGTTGCCCCTGGGTCCTGCTCGTGCTCTCAGGACCGCATCGACTTCAGAGGGGGCTCCGTGAAAGACATCTCCCCACCTCTCTCACTAACCCCAGCCACGGTTTATTTTGGAAACTTCTCCAACTTTGTTTATCCTCCCTACCCTAATCCCATGTAAACTGACTGTCCTATTCATACTCAACTGAGGAAATAGAAATTTAGGTTAGAAGGAAACATACAGTGGTAACATTTATGTTGTTGTGACAGGAGTGGGTGACAGTAGGAAATTTGAGTAGAACAGAGAGAAGGAGATACATGCTGTGCTGATGGTCTATTTGAGTCAATAACTAGCTTTTATTCAATGATTTGTTTGGGTTTGTATAAGCCAGGCACTGTCTTAAGTGATTTTCCTATACCTCACTGAATTTTTTTAAAAAACATAAAATAGATACTGTTATTATTACTATTTTTTTTTAAGGTTTGACAGAGAGAGATCACAAGCAGGCAGAGGCAGGCAGAGAGAGAGAGGAGGAAGCAGGCTCCCTGCTGAGCAGAGAGCCCGATGCGGGACTCGATCCCAGGACCCTGAGATCATGACCTGAGCCGAAGGCAGCGGCTTAACCCACTGAGCCACCCAGGCGCCTCTGTTATTATTACTATTATTCCTGCTTTATAGATGAGGAAGCAGACCAAGGAGGCTAAAATAACTTGCTTAGGACCAGAAGCTAGGAAGGAGCTAGATGTGCCTGGGGGTGGGGAAAAAGAGGGGTGTTGGGAAGATGCAGAGGAACGCTGTAGGAAGGGGGTCGTTCTGGCTCCAGGTCCTTTGTTCTTAACCACCACCCTCTACTGTGCAGGGTCTGTACCTCAGTGCTTGAGTCCAGAGACACACCGAACCTTTACCATGAATTATTCCAGTATTTTTCTTTCCTTCTTCTTGAGAAGACAACTTTCTCCTTCCTATTTTTCAGTCTTGAAATAACACGCTAGGGAAGGGAAATAATTTGACCAAATTTACTCAGCCTGTGATGAAATCATCTGACCAGCACCCAGAGTCCCATCTCCCAGACATTTTTTTTTAACATTTCTTCCCTCTTTTCCTCCTCCCTTCCGTTTCCTTCCTTTCCCTTTCCTTCTGTCTCTTCCCTTTCCTTCCATATCCAGCCTCTCGATGCTATAGTTAAAATACTCTGACTTTCTGAAATGGACATCCTAACTACATTCTCAAACTACATTCTCAAAGCGCAGACGCGGCTCCTTTAACGGGGCCATTGCTGGAGGAGCTGTCCTATCAGCACCACGGCCGCCGCCCCGCGGGCCCCGCCCACCCGCCGCTGCTGCGGGAGCCTCAAGGGCAGAAAGGGCGGCGGAGAGTCCTGGCTGGGAACCCGCAGCTTGGCTAGTCCTCCAAACCTGGGAGGGACCTCTGAATACAGAGCCCGCCCTCCCTCCCTTCACCCCGCCTCTGGCCCCCGCAGATCTGAGGGAGCTGGCGCTTAACCTCTCATCACATTCTGAGCTAGAGTGAAATATTTATAGGCCAAAAATATTTCCTGGCTCTGGGGTTTGCAGAGCATTGAGAACTCAGTCGCCTCTGTCCTGATGAGGCCTGAAGCCAGAATGATTCGAGGCTGAAAAAGGGAGTCCGTGGGATGGGGAGTGGAGAGGCCTGGATTGAGGCTGCAGGCTGAGCAACAGAGCAGAATAGTAACAGGCCCAGGTGGCTCTACTGTGCCTCTCTAATATTGTCTCTCCCATTTACTAGCTGTGTGATCACAAGCAAATTCCTTAGCCTCTGTGCCTTGGAGTCCTTGCCTGTGATGGGGGAATGATAATGTAATACCACCAAATCGTAGGGCGATTGCAAGTTAATATAGGGAAGAACTCAAGAATAGTGCCTGGCACACACTTGGTAAATGCAACTGAAAAGTGTTGGATTTAAAAATAAAGCAGCCCCAGGGTGAGGACGAGAGAGAATTGACAGCCAGGTATTGACTGGAAAAGGTGGAGTGGAACAAGGGGGAAGTACGTGTTGGGTAGGGACTGAAACTGTGCCCCTTCCCCCTGGAAGCCACTGGCCTCTCAACTCACCTGCCATCCATCAGACTATTCCAGTCTGTGTCTCAGTCTGTCTCCTCTGTTCTGAGAAGAAGGGCAGCTCTTCTCCTTAACATAATTTTGGCCATTTCTTGAGCATCTGCTATGTGCCAGGCTCCATGCTGGGTATCTCATCTTTATTCTCTCATTGAATTGTTACACATCTCTAAGACTGCTTTTTGTGGATGAGGACTTTGGGCTCAGAAGAGTTAAAATAGCTTCTCTAAAGTCATATAGCAAGAAGTAGCAGATCTAAGATTTGAACCCAGGTCCTCCTGACTCAAAAGGCCTTGCTCTTTCCACTACAAAATTTCCAACTGTCTTGTTTCCTGTCCTCTCCACTGGTGGGCATTTGGGTGTTACCACAGCCAGCACAGGCAGTGTTTTTCCTGTTGATGCTACTGTAGATTTCTGATTGGAGCCTGGCAGATACTCTGATCCTCCCTTGCTTTGCTGGAGGCTCCAGAAACACCAGGCAGTTCAGCCTCCATCCCTGGGCATCTGAGGAGCCTTGAAAAAAAGATTCTTTGTCCTTGTGATCATAATAACAATACCTTTTTTAAAAAAAAGATTTTACTTATTTCACAGAGATCACAAGTAGGCAGAGAGGCAGCAGAGAGAGGGGGAAGCAGCCTCCCTGCCGAGCAGAGAGCCAGATGATGCTGGGCTGCATCTCAGGACCCTTGGATCATGACCTCAGCTGAAGGCAGAGGCTTTAACCCACTGAGCCACCCAGGCGACCCCATAATAACAATACTTGTTGAGTCCTTACTGTGTCCCAGGTACTGTTCTAAGCACTACATTTATTCAGTAACTTAGTCTTCAAAACAATGAAGAGGTAGGTCCTGGTCTCAGCCTCATTTTATAGGCTCAGAGTTTGTGCAGTTTGCCCAAGATCACATCATCAGCAAATGGCAGAGCCAAGCTTTGGACCTAGGCACCGGGGCTCCAGAGCATCTCTTACTGCTAACACTCCACAGAATTTCTTTGAAGAGCAGAGTACGTCTATCAGCAGAGAGCGCTGATAGACAGACCATGGGCATGGGAGGTTCAGTTATCAAATCTACTGCTGCTTGGACCTCAGACCACCAGCCCCGAACCCCACTGCTGCCTCTTCCTTGAAGCCTTCCCAAATTCTGCCTCATCATCAGACTAACACACACGCAAGATTCCCATAGCACTTTGTTTTGCCTCTCTTGACACACAGCATATGTGCCTGTGGTGACTGTGCACGTTTCCCCCTACCAGGTTGTTGGCTCCTTGAGAGCAGAGCCTGGGTCTCAGCCACTGCAATTGCCACAGCATCTGGCAAAGCACCTGGCATATGGGAGGTACTCAACCAAGGTGTGTATTGATGAACAAAGGGATCCTGTTGTGAATCCTTTCAAAAGTGCAATGAGCTTTGGTAATAGGAAGTACTGACTCCCTAATGTAATTTACTAAGGACAGGGATCCCTGGAATGAGTGAACTAAGGGACACTTGAGACCCTCTTCTTGAATCTGCCCACTGAGGTTAAGTGTAATTTCCAATCAGAGCACTTAGAAGGAGGAAGAGAAAGCATGTTTAGGAGTAGGGGATCTGGTAGGCTCCCCCAAAACCACAAGTGCGTGCACACACATGTTTGTACATACATGTCTACCTAAGAAAGAAGTAGGCTCCTTGCTAACACTCCCAGCTCCTAGCCTTCTGCCCATGAGCTTCCCCAGTATATTGTGAAGGTATGACAAAAGATGATCAGTACTGCTAGCCAAGCTTCTTGGCTTGAACAGAACAGGCTCTGTCCAAGAGACACATAGATTGTCCTGCTTCTCTGGGACATTTTTGTCTGACAGCGAGAACCAGGAAATGGAGATCATTACAGTGATCCCCGTTATATACTACGAAAGTGACTTTAATACTTCTTAATATCCCAAGAGGTTGAACATTTTCTAGATACCACCTTATTCAGCTTGCTCAGGACATGAAGAGATGGGAGCAAGGAGGCAGAAAGGCGTTGTCCTTATTTCATGGGAGAAACTGAGCCCCAGAGCAAACATGGGAGTCTCCCAAATCATTTGGTCCATTAAAAACGCAGCTTGGATGCCAGAGCCAGTAGGTATGTGGTTGGGGCCCAGGAGACATCATCCGGACAGAGGCCTCACCCTCGAGCTTTGGAAGCACCTTTGTCCATGCGTCTCAGCTGACACCCCGCCTCCCATGAGCACTCTCTCTGCCCTTTCCCTCATGCCTCCCATCTGCTAGACACTTAAAACTCCATAGTCTTCCTCCTCAATCCCCACCTATCCGAGGTGTACCACCTGCTACCAACTAGGCATAATAAGCCTGTGGCCAGACTGGATTTGGCCCATTATCTCCCTCCCCACCCCCATTCATTGCCTTCAGCCTCTTATGGGACAATACCCTAGGACGATCTTGGCTCCCACTACCACCAAATGCAAACAGGATATGAAGGGTGCAGGGAAAGCTGGCTAGACCTGAGGAATTTGGGGAAAGAAAGGAGAAAAAGGGAGAAGGAGGAGACCTCCTCCAGAGCTGCCCATGACTGATTTTCTTTTCCGGTCTCCACCCTGTGAACCAGATTTTCACCCCCTTCCTCCCTCCTCCACAATCTCTGGAAGGCCCAGAGCTGTCAATCACAGCAAGGACAGTGTTGACATGGAGGCTGAGGAGCACATCCTGCGGCCAGACGTGCATTTGATGGCTGTGGTCTGGGGAATCCATTCTTGGGCCTCAGGGTCCCCCTCATCTGCTTTTGGATCACAGCTTCACTGCTTTCTAGCTGTGTGTGTGTTCTTTGGCAGCTCACTTGACCTTCCCAGCCTTGTTTTCCTGACCTGGCAAATAGGGATAATAAAAGCTACTTTGGAAGGTTGTTGTAAGGATCAGAAACCATGGCTCAGTGAAAGCGAGATACTGATGCGGTCTGGGGGAAGAGAGAAGTGCTGGGTGTCCTCTTGAGATCTCTCTAAACATCCTGGGCACCTGTGAGTTCCCACTGTAAAGGCAAACCAGGAAGGCTCGTTTGAGCCCCTTTCCTGCCAGGCTCAAAGAACACTGTTTGGGGATCCCTCCTCCATCACCGCAGAGGTGGTCTGATTCAGCCAGACTCCCACCTGGGGTGGTGGTCCTCACCTCCTGTGTCTAGCTGTGGGGCTGTCCTCTGAGGAGGAGGAGAGAGCAGGGCCCCAGCTACAGTGAAGGGGTGGGGGGGGCTCCTGGGACCTGCCACAGGAAGGTTTTTTTGTTTGTTTTGTTTTTTTAAATACCTTATACATTCATTTGACAGACAGAGATCACAAGTAGGCAGAGAAGCAGGCAGAGAGAGAGGAGGAAGCAGGCTCCCCGCTGAACAGAGAGCCTGATGTGAGGCTCGATTCCAGGACCCCGGGATCACTACCTGAGCCAAAGGCGAGGCTCCAACCCACTGAGCCGCCCAGGCACCCCCACAGGAAGGTTTTTGAATATTCTTCTCATGAGCTTTTGAAAAAATGAGGATCCAGGGAAAGCAGCAACAGCATCTGCTCCATTAACAAGTGAAGTCAAAGCAGCTTCCTCGGACTTAAGGCTCTCGTGGCGGAAATCTGGCCTGTCCTAGATGTAGGGCCTAGGGGAGCCTGGGCCAAGGGCAGCTGGGGATGCTTTGAGGACAACGTAGGTGAGTTGGGCTCTTGAGGGGAACCCCAGGCACTACAGCGTGGGTAGGGGAGCAGTTCACAGGAAAGGTGCAGGCAGCACCAAGAGGCTGTTCTGGGTTCTGTCACAGACGTAGCTCCCAGAGGGGGTGGGCTGGGGTGCTTGCATGGCCATGGTCCCCACATTAGGGTTTGATGGGGACTAGGCGTAAGGGGAGAGGCAGAACTGGCCTGTGTGGTACTGTGCCAGTGGAGGGATTGACTATGGGAATGCTGAAGTCTCAGGGGTGTGGGCTGCAGTGGGTCTGTGGTCCTAGGACCTTCTCATGGGTGGTCAGCTGGTTAGTTCAATTAGCCAGTGATTGGCTTAGCTCTGTGCTGGAGGCCACAGTCAGCAGCTCAGGGACAACACACACCTTTGGTCAGGTCCATTCTTATCCTTCTGGTCCTGTTCGGTATGGTCACTGATGCTTTTTGCTGATAATTAGGGGAGTGGCTGGATAGGAGAAGGATGACAAAGTAAATCTCCTCTTAACTCTAGTGGGGAAGAATTCTAAAGCATGGTGTTCCTCCTTATCGTAAAGACCCCCTGTTTCTCCACCTGACTGCGGTTGCTAGATTTTATCCTGTGCTTATTTTGCAGACTGCTGTTAGTACCTGTTGACAGCCTCTGAGATCTCTCTGTGAAAATACTTCTCAGGCCCTCCTGTGGGGCTGCCCTTGGCATGTTGGGGCTGGGGACAGGGCAGGGTGCCCTGCACGGGAGACTGTGGGCAGGCAGAGGGCGACTTAGAGTGTCCTTAGAGTGACTTAGAGTCTACAGCCTGGTCATTGGGCACAAGATAGATGGGAAGGAAGCAGGAGTCAGGCAAGCCTTGAACATGGTCCTGTAGGCCTAGGTGATGGGCAGCCAGGGAGGAGGGGAAGCAAGCTGGTTGTGGGTACGTTAACACACATGGCTTTGCCTTCTCTTCTGGAGACTGTGGGGGCTACTTTAGTTCATCCAATAATGACATCAAGTCACTAACGTACAAATTAGAGGAAAGGAGGAGGGGGTCATAGTATTTCTCTTCCTAGAGGAAATTATTTCATCCATTAGCAGAGCAGTCCTCTAAGCCCTGACTCTTAATCCATCAATGTTTAGCGGTCAGCATGGATTTTTCACAGTTTAACCTGTAACTGGTCCTGGACCGCAGAGACAAAGGTCAGGGAAGGGTCGAGAACAGACATAGCCAATCCTGCGCAGTTACTGACAGCTTTGTCTGCAGTATGAAAGGGGGCACCCCAGGGGTCTCAGCGGACCAGCCATACTGTGCTGGTCCTTTCTCTGCCCATAAGTCCTCTGTCTCCACCCTCATGATAACATGATAACATTTCATCTATATCTCTTCAATTTTAAGGAGACCTTTTGTTTTTGTTAGGTTTTGGCCAATTGTATGTATTATTTTGTGAATTCCTTGTTCAAATCTTTTGCTCTTTGTTCTATGGGGTATTTGCTTTTTCTTATTGATTTGGTAGAATTCCCTTGGTCCCCGTATAGGTTGCAAGTATTTTCATAGTTTATTGATGGCTGGAATCTTTGAAAAAGGGCTTTTGTGTCCATACAGAGATTTTCATTTTTATTGCACCGAAGTCTATCAGTGTTTTTCCTTTATAATTTCTGCCTCTGACATGGGGCTTCCAAAGGCCTTTCCCACAAGAAAATTATGGAAACATTTATGCATATGTTCTTCAGATTCTTTTATGGTTTCATTTTCTACATTTCCTACATTTAACTCTTTCATCTATCTGGAATTGATGGATCGTGTCTTTGTAAATGGCTTCAGATTCCCTTGGAAGTGGAAGTAATTAATAGAGCAATTAATTCATTAATTAACATGGTGGGGAAGAGAAGCTGTAGAGGGGGAGAGGTTGAGGATACGGGAGAGGGATGGGATAATTAATGGACCAAGGTCTGGGAGAGAAGGAATTGAGTTCTGGGCCAGAGGGTGCATAGGGAATGTCTGTGAGGAAGACTGTGAGCCCAGTGCCCAAATCTCCAGTGACTGAGGGGTGGGGACATGGGGAGGGACAGGGGAGAAGGTGTCAGTAAGGACCAGTGAATGGTATGAACCGGATGGCAGGAGCCTAGGGTTGGGGGAGGTTCACAAGTTTATGATTTGTGAGGATTAAGATTGTCTACCTCACCTTTGAGCCCAGTGGAATCTGGAAGATGGCATCCCACTGGACAGGTGTCCTGGGCATTTTCATCAGATAAAGTGGCAGGTGGAAGGAACATGCAGAGAAGAGGCTGAGGGTACAAGGGAGTTGGTTTACTGTGGGTGGGGGGTTCTAGACTCAGGCTACAAGGAAGGGTTTGAGAGGGAGGGGTTGTAAGAAGGAGAGCCTGTCCCTGATCAGTGGAGGGGAGCAGAAGCAAGGAAAGTTAAATTAACTTCCTTGGTACAGAGGATCATAGTTCACAAAGCACTTCACATAGGGTTTGCACTTGAACTTCAGAGCAGAGGGGTAATGGGGATTTGCCCAGAGTCAGGTAGGCAGGCTCTGGCCGAGTCAGGATGTGAAACCAAGAGCCCCAACGCCTGGCCCGGATCCTGAGCCTCCTCCCCTGACCCCAGCATCATCTTTACACACTCAGGGACAGAAGCTTGGGATGGTGCCTAACCATCTTCTTTTCTCTCCTCTCTCTGCAGGACACTAGTCCTCAGGGCTGCTTGCTAACCATGAATGGGATGGCCAATGTGAACTCTGCCAGCCGCCCCCACTATACCTCCTCCATCCCTGTGCCTCGAGCTGCTTCCCAGACCAGGATTCATACCCCGGGTGCCTCTCCCCAGCTGCGGCCACGCCAGGCCGGCCTGGCCCTGAGCCCCCAGCGTGCAGCCTCGCCGAGACTGGGCAGGGCAGGAGGCCCTTCCAGAAACTCCTCTCCTAAGGCCTCCCGGGGGAGAGGCTCCCCGAAGTCTTCTGGGACGGTGAGAGAGTCAGCTGAAGGTGGCGAAGGCCTTTCCAGCTCCCCATGGAGCAGTCCCAGGGCAACCCCCAAAGCAGCCCTCTCCAGCTGCACTGGGTCCAGAAGAGTTGGGGAGACACAAGGCACCCGGGGAAAGAAGAAGGTGGCTCAAGAAGGGATTCCAGTCCTCCAGAGCCGGGGCAGGAGCCCATCCCGACCAAGCTCTCGTGGAGAAACTCAAATACCAGGGGCTCCTGAAGGTCGAAGACCACCTGACTATCCAAGAAAGGATCAAAGAGATACAAGCTACAGAGGTTCAGGGGTCCCCAGGTCTTTGGAGCCCGATGCTGGGGCAGTGTCCGGGGCTTCCTCCCCGGGGTGCAGCCCTGTGCAGAGCAAACGCCCCTCCCCCACCCCGGGGGTCATCAGCTTCGCCTCGGCCCATCAACAGAGTCAGCCAGTCACGGCCACAGTGGCCCCCTTCCAGTACAGGTGAGCTGGGGGAGCAGGGGGGCAGGGAAGCAGGGAGGTGTGGAGTGGGGACCCAGCAGCCAGCCTGAAGAGGAGGGGGACCTCAGTCCATCGAGTATATATATCCTTTTTTAAATAAAAGTGTAACTTTACTCAAATGGCCACATTAAATGAACCAAATTCTAATTACTAAGTGTCACACCGTTTAGAAATGCTCAAATGCAAATTAAATACCTCCCAGGCTAGCCTGACTTCCTGGGCTTTTTCTCTGCACTGGTGTGAGGAGAAAACCACTTACATCTGGGGTTTAGAGAAGCTTGTACACCATTCCCAGGACGTGGCAGGTGGCGGGGGGGGGGGCGGGGGCCAGGGGGAGCACATGTGGTGCGGGGAGGGGGTCGTTCCTCTGGGGCTGCAGAGCATCTGGGGGGTGGGGGTGGGGAACTGCTAGGAGCTTTCACTTCTAGAAGCCAAGAGTGTGACTCGGTCTCTGAAAAGTTCTAGGCACTCTTACATCACAGACATCCGGGGCCCAGGCCCAGGAAGCCAAGAGTCCCACTCTATTCGCCGTGTGGTCAGGCCTCTTACAGAGTATCACAGTGAGGAACACCACATTTTAAAAGGGCATTGATGCCCAAAAACACATTTTAAGAAAGACAAACAGGTTGATGAGGGGTCCAAAAAAGGCTTTGGAATAATGATTAAAGGAGCTGAAGCAGTTTACTTTGGAAAAGGGAGGCTTAGAGAGGATCTGAGGGCTGTTCTCAAATATTTGAAGAGCTGTCATGTCGTAAGATGAATTAGATTTACTTGGTACGGCTCCAGAACCCCGATTCGGCATCACCGTGGTTAGAAGTCCGCCCGAGATAGATTGGAAGCTCAGGAGGAGGAACTTTCCAGCAACCCGAGAGGTTTACAAATGACTGATGAGGCAGTGAGCTTCCCATCACGGCAGGAATTCAAGCGGTCGCCTGATCAAAGCAAGTTCTCACTTGGGTGAGAACCGCCCACCCTGGAACAGCCACCCCTGTTCCTTTTCCTAAGGAGCCCCTCCCATCTGTCTGTCCCCTGTGACCTCCGCTGAGGTTCTCCAGCTGATGAGAGGACTCGGGGAAGCACACATGCAGGGCTGACCTTCCTTTGAATGGCCTTTTCCCCATCAGCACAGTGTTTCCCTGGTGATTTTTTGGCTTTCTTCTCCTACCTGATTTCCTTCTACCTAATGTCCTTCATTTTGAATTCAATCTTCGGGAAAAATGTCTAGGCATTAAATTGTTTAAGATTTTACATTATCTACCCTACACGTCCCCTGGCAGATTTAGGCTCTGGCATTTTCCAAAGAGGTCAGAACTTCTTCCTTTGAACATTTCAATGCAGCCTAAATAGAACCACATTTCCTTTACTCCGCAAACATTTATTGCATGTTTTCATTTTAAACAGAAATGGAAATGTGTTGTAGCAACCTCAAGGGGCAGTTTTCTTCACCATCCACCTACTAGACTTTGCCTGTTTCAGGCCCTGGGTTGGGTTGCAGGGAGGATCATGGTTTGGGCAAGGGCGGATTGGAGGGAGGACGGCCCTAGGTGCTGCTGGCTGGTGGGTGGGAGCCCAGTACACCTTGCGGGGCCTGGAGCTGCTGCCAAGGGTCCCACTGCCAAGGGCCAGGCTGGGCTACCCTTGCAAGGTGCATAGCCAAGGAGGGGCCATCTGCTCCCTAGAAGGCACAGACATCCTGTTTTCATGGAAATCTCCTGCACCCCTGTCCCTCCCACTGCCCAGACCTTGGCCTTCTGCAAAGTTCCAGCTGCTCACAGAAGCAGAGGTTATCCTCCTCCCCTCCCTCTTGTCTCCAGCCTGGTCTTGCCCCCTTGCTTCTCCAGGGACCAGATCTGTCAGCCATCTCTTTCCCTGCCCTACCCGCCTTAGCCATATTTGTCCACAGGCTCCGGGTGCCGACCTTCCCAAGGAAGCCTATCCCCTGCCTCGTCTCTGACCCGCCACTGCCTCTCTCTGGTCACCCCTGCTCTCTGGACCCCAGAGAAGGCATAAATGCCTCTCAGTCCGCAGTCTAGGTCGTCTGCTCTCATACATCTGGTTCCCTCCGATCTTCAACCTCATTCTCCTCTGCTCTTCTGGAAACGAACCCCCTACAGCTTCACTGCTCTGGGGCTGCATTTTCCCACTTACCAGGTGTTCTCTTTTTCCAGTAGTTTTCTCCTTCCCGCCTCAGGCTGGCCGTCGGTCAGACTTCAGTGAGGAGGGTACAGTCCGTGGTGTCAGGAGGGCAGGCTTACGGTTTTCTTCTACCTGGTTCAACCTCTAACCAACTTCCGGCATAGATGAAACTGTCCATTCGGGCTGGAGAGTGAGGGGAGGCCTGGGGCCCTGGCCTAGTTGGGAGAGGTGGAGGCAGACAGAGATGAGAGTGTAGAAACGACTAAGCTTAGAGACATGGAGGCTGCCTTCCTCGGTGCCCCTGGGCCAGTGCACACCCGCTCACCCTGACAGCGTAATTATGGCACCAACAAGCATGAAAGCAAGCTCTTTGTATTTCTTTTTTTTTTTTTAATAATATCAAGTAAGGCAGCCATTTTTGTGCCTGTGTGGATGGTTGATATATATAGTTCTATACAGAAGCAGAGCTTCTGACTTTTTTTTTAATTTCTTTTTTTTAGAATCTATTTTTTTTTAATTTTTTATAAACATATAATATATTTTTATCCCCAGGGGTACAGGTCTGTGAATCGCCAGGTTTAGACACTTCACAGCACTCACCATAGTTTAATTTCTTTTTTAAGATTTTATTTATTTATTTGGCACTCAGAGATCACAAGTAGGCAGAGAGGCAGGCAGAGAGAGTTGGGGAAGCAGGCTCCCTGCTAAGCAGAAAGCCCAATGTGGGGCTCGATCCCAGGACCCTGAGATCATGACCTGAGCCAAAGGCAGAGGCTTTAACCCACTGAGCCACCCAGGCACCCCAAGCTCTTTGAATCTCTAATGCTACTTCTTGCTGTCTGTGCTGGGTCAGGCGGTGCTTAGCTCTACGTATATGATGCTATTGAGTGAAACGTGTACGTTACCTAGAATTTCCTCTCCCCAGTAGAATGTTCCATTGCTTTCTCACTAGGATGTTGCATCTCTTCACACGGCCCAGGTCTATATTCATTTGTTCCAAGAAACCAACCAACGCCAGTTTTTCTTTGCCCCCCCCCCCGAGACTTGAACATCAGGCTGGTATCAAATTGGCAGTAGTGGTGAGCGACCCCATCAGACTGACCAGGGCAAGATGAGGTCTCCTGCTTTGTCTAAGTACCCCCTACCCTGCTCTAGCGCAAGCCCCCAGCTCAGGGGCCTGCAGACACACAGGAGCTCAACACTGCCCTGGTGGCTAAGGGAGAGCCCTGCAGGGGCAGCAAACACTCACACGCCCCTGGACTACCAGGCTGATCTGGGCCTTGGAGGTCACCTCTTCTACCCATGATGGACCATGATGTAGGGACCCAGAGGAGAAGAGATTTGCTCAGCATTACACAGCGACTTAACAGCAGAGCTGAGCCCAGAGTCCCAGCCATCTGGGTTGAAAAAAAGGAAAAACTGGGGAGAGGAAGACAATCTCAGTAGCACTGGAGACTCACAGGGTCCCCCGGCCCAGCCCCCCGGCCCCAGGACCAGACGTCAACTTTCCCTCCTGCCTGCACAGCTCTCCCCTCCCCCTCCTGCCAAGCTGCCAAAGGGTCCATTTAGCTGGAGACAGCGGGCGGACGGGTGGGCGGGCCAGCTCTGAGAGCCCAGGGTAATTGCCTATAATAAAAGCTCCCACAGCCTTTGTTCCTGGGAGCGATTGTACGGTTGGGGTTGTGCTCAGAAGTCTGCGTGCATTTGGGAGCTGGTGGCCGGAGACCTCACCCTTCCTTCCTGCTGCCACACTGGCCCAGCACGGACTTAGCCTCCCAGGAGTCGCTGTGACCTCAACTGAGCCTGCCCCTCCTTCTTCCCTGACCCCTCCCTGCCTGGACTGTGAGCAAGCCCAAGGAGGCCTGCGTGCCCCCTAAGCTCTCATAAGGAGTCAGTGAACTCAGCTTCAGAGAGAGCTCTTCCCTCCCTGTATGAATTTGGCTATATTCTGGGTACAGCCTGGGGGCAGGGACCATGGCGGGGTACAGGACCCAAGGCCTAGAGTTACTGTGGGTTTCCTTTGTCTTGTGGGCAATTTGTGTTCCTGGGAATGGGTGGAACAGCAAAGGGTGACTGGCATCAGCCACCCTAGTGCCCTCACGAGTTTCCCCGTTGCCCCTGCCCCTGGCCCGACTTTGCACAAGTCCTGCTTCCTGCTGAGTGTGCAATGTACGTATGCTCACCGGAGAAGGCCCAGTCCAGAGGCGGGCGGAGCGCCAGCAGGGGAGAAGAACTGAGCTCCAAGGGGGTTCCCTTAGTCCCTTGGAGAAGCTTCGAAGCCAGGACAGCCTCTGCGATGAGTGACCACCCGTTCTCTGTCCCACAGGATTCAGACAGACCAGGAGCCCGGCCCCCTCCCTCAGGCTGGCTGGGTCCTTGATGGCTACTCCAGCTGCCCCGGTGGGACTGAGGAGTGCTTCTGTGCAGGTGAGTGTTCTGTGAGGAAAGACTTCCCTCCCGGGATGGGGAGGCAACCAGACTAGAAGTCTCCTCACCGCCCCTGTGAAAAAAGTGACCTGACTAAGCAGTTCCTTCCCTTCGCAACGAGACATCATCCTGCGGATTGTACCTGGAATTTTCGCCATGCTTGCCTCAACCCAGGGTTGGTCCATCAAATCCAGGGGCACGTCAGAGTCAGGAGAGGAAAGTGGCCAGTGGGTGCCCTGGGTGTTTATCCAGGGCTCAGGTCCGGGGGTCACCAAAGCCATGGCAAAAAAAGTAATGAGCTGGGAGACTAAGAACCAAGAGCCAGGTTCCAAGCAAAGCCCAGATGAACAGCGGAGGCCCCGGGAGCCATCGAGGCAGCTCAGAGCCCTTTGGCTAACTGCCTGACAGCTGCTGCCTCTCCCACCACTCCCACACCTGTCCCCTCCCCTGCGGCACCCTGTAGTCACAGCATGTCACCTGCTGACTGAGCCTCAGGAGCCAGAAAGTGAGGGCTTAGCAAGAAGAGCTCCGAAACTGGAGCTCAGTGATGGTCTGTAGGGGGCAGAGATGCTGCGTGTCCCCAGGCGCATCCTCAGGCCAGTGTCTGGCCCATGGCCGGAGCTCAGCAGGTGTCTCTGAGAGAATGACAGGTGAGCGGATGGGTGAATGCCCATGTGCCATAGGTCAGGTCCAAGACTGGTCAGATTCTAAACTCTTAGGGGGGTTAGGTGTGTGTGTGTGTTGATTTTCTTGCAACATTAAAAAATACGTAGGGGCGGGACACCTGGGTGGCTCAGTTGGTTGGGCGTCTGCCTTCAACTCGGATCATGATCCCGGGGTCCTGGCAAAGCGGGCTCTCTGCTCAGTGACAGGTCTGCTTCTCCCTTTGCTTCTGCGATCCCTCTGCCTCTGTGATCACTTTCGCTCTCTCTCGAACAAATAAACAAAATCTTAAAAAAATATATACCTTGAGGATGCCTGTGGTACACAGGAGAAGCACTCAGGATTCCACGGCAGGGCACCGGCTCTGTCTATCCTTTAGTTTCCAAGGGGGTCTTGTCCCAGGAAAAGAATGAGCTTGCTTTGGGCAAATCTGAGATGGTCCAGAGGTTTTGTCTTAGCTTCATGTCCGTGCTTGGCTCTGGTGGACAAAGCTGCAGTGCACAGCACAGCCTGACCCTGATGTCATTGGACCCCAGGAGGATGCCATTCCTACCTTCTTCGTCCCCTCTGTGCAGGTGGTTGGGTGTTCCTCTAGGCTGGGGGCCAGGCTCTTTTGAGTCTTCTGCCAGCTTGGGCCCCAGCAGTGGTCTTGGGTCCATTGTGACTCTGAAGACAGAGTAGCAGCACTCCCTCCATGGCAAGCCTTGTAGAGGAGGTTTACAGGGGTAGAGACTGGGCATCTAGAAAGAAAACCATTGCCTCCCACCATAAGTACACCCGCAGAGGAACCAGGGCATGGTGGGGGACAAAGGAAACCAAATGTCACTGGCACCAAAACACCATCAGAATTAGAATGTGGTAACCAGGAAACTATGCAGAGCTCTATTTTTACATTTGCAGTTTTGTTAGTGTAATGGCTTCCTTATGTGTGTGCCACATTGTTGGAGTCTAGTGCTCTCCTCCTAACCAGGCACTCGTTCAGAATCATTATCCGATGAGTTGGAGAGAGGACTTGGGACTTTCAGCATCTGCACAGCCTGGCTTTAGGAATCCCCCAGGCTCGACAGCTGGAGGACCATCCTTACCAGCCAGCTCTGAGCATGTCCGAGAGATCCCAGCTTGGGTTCCTTCGTGAGGCAGAGTGCTGGTGGACCTTTGGAGGTGGTGAGGAAAGGGAGAAGCGCTTGTTTCTTCCAAGGCTCCTGGGGAAGAGGAACAAGGTTCTCCGTGCTGCCCCTGGTGGCCACTCCCTCGTTATCACAGCGATCCATGTTCATCAAGGCGATCCGTGTTCATCAAGGATACGCCAAGCATTTTGGTGGATTGGATGGCCAGAGAGATTTGGGGTCTGCTTGTGCTTTGTAGGGGAGCCTGCACTCTGAGCCTGAAGAAGACAGAGATGAGAAGAGAGATGTTGGCAGGCTTCCATTTTACGCCCTGCTCCCCTACCTCTGAACTCCACTCAGACCACGACACCATTCATTCACTCATTCATTTCTTCTTTCATTCAGTCAACAAACCATCCATGAGTGTTTGTCATGTGCCAAACACTGTGCTCAACATTAAGGGAAAAGGTGAATGAGGGGCACCTGGCTGGCTCAGTCGGGGGAGCGTGCTACTCTTGGTCTTGGGGTCATGAGTTCAAGCCCCACGTGGAGCATGGAGCCCACTTTAAAAAAATAAAAGTAAAAATTTTAAAACGGCATTTATGTTTTAAAAAACCAGAGATGAATAAGACTCTGACCTGTTTTCAAGGAGTTCATAGTCCGGAGAATTCACTCCAGTGAGCCTGACCCAGGGGCAGGTGAGAATTCTACCAGTGGACCACCCATGCAAGCCCAACCCAGGGGATCGGTTGGCAGGGACCTGCGCTTGTTAGAGCTGATCCAGCAGCCCAGTCAGTCCCACGCCTCATGAGGCCCTGCAGCATGAGGAGGACCCTGGTGTTATGCCCCCTGATTTGTAGAAGGATATTTGGGTGCCCTGGAGAACAGAGTACCATGTCCTGTATTGGTGTCCTCCACAGAACCCAGCACAGTTACTGACCATGTGATTCCCATATAATTTGTAGACAACAAGGGGCGGATCTGCTTTCTTTTGTAGCTCAAACATCCTTCCTTCTTGTTTGTGAATCCGTCTTGCTCCCTGTGACCTGGCTCCGTGCCCGCTGATCAGTGTCTTGTGAAATGGTGAACTGAGGGAGTGAATAAGGCACCCAAGGTCAGGGTGCGTGGCGTCGTTGATCCTCTGTGGGCCTGCTTCTTGCTGGCTGACGAGGAACAACCAGCCTTTCTTTGGCTCTCTCCCCAGTATGATCCTCTCAGGCATCCGGGCAGACAGAAGGGCCTCGAGGGGAGCAGGGAAGACTAAGACCTTTCTGTACTACTTTCTTACTTACTCTGCCTGGGGATGGAGTCCCCATGAGGTGGGATAAGCTTTGTAGAGCAGGAAGAGAACGTCCCACAATGACTTGCTACCACACAGCAGTGTTGGAATTTGGCCTTCCTGTGTCCCAGAGATGTTCTGCCCCTGGCCCCTGGGTATTTGCATGTGCCACTCTCAGCTAGATTGGCTGTGCCGGTGAAGGCCCCGTCGGCCAACACTCCCCTTGGTTGCCACCATCAGATCTTAATTTAGAAAGCCAAAGGAAGTGCTGACATTTCTGCGTGCCCATATGTGTGAGGCTGTGTGCAGGAGGACTGGGAAAGGTCGCCCCAAGGGTGACACAGATTCCTTAATTACTTCCACTTTGTGGCATGTTTGAATGAGCGCTAAGTGGACACATAATGAAGGGATCTTCTCGCATCATAACATGTGTCACTGGGGAACGAGCCAGAGCCGCCTCCCTGCCTTGCTTCTCACACAAGGGTTGATATATATAGAATAGGAGGGGCAAGTAGAGTTTGGCCTCATGCTGGAGTTGTTTTGTTTTTCTTCTTTCTTCTCCCTTATCGAGCCGACTCCCATCTTTAAGCCAGAATTAAGTTTTTCGTGTTTTGTGGATTTGGCAGCAGGGATAGAGTCCCCCTACTGAGAAGACTGGCAAACCCGGTGTGCCCTCCGCCGGGGCGAAAGAGGTCTGGCCACTGCACTCTCTGGGAGAGGAATTTGTTCTGGGCTCTTAGGCAGCTCCAGTACAGTGGGGCAAGGCCCTGGTCTGGCTTTTCTGGGAGCTCCAGGCCAAATCCAAGCATCCCAGGGCTACCAATGACTTGGAACATCCATGAACACGGGAAGTTAAAGCTCTCATGAACGTTACACATCATCTGCATATGGTCTCATTTTCCATGGGGAGAGATGCAGCTCAGAGAGAAACAGACTTGTTCATGACTGCCTGGTTCGTTAGCAGGGCTGCTGAAGCCAGGATCCCTGCCTTCTGATGTCCCCAACACTAAAATGACCAAACGGTAACCATGACTACCATTTATTGAACACCTACTAGGTGCAGGGCTCAGTGCTCGATGCTTCCCATGAAGTCCTTCATAAGCACCTTATGCAATCCTTGGCAGGTGGTAGTGTTATTCTGTGGGATAGATGAGGAAGCGCCAGCTCAGAGAAGTTACACGAACTAGCTTTCCGGGGACACACAGCTAGGGGGCTGTGCCAGGATTTGAATCCAGGCTTGTCAAAACGTCGTGCCTTCCAGCCTTCCAGCATTACTCGCCTGCCTGCCCGTTGCTGCCAGCACTCCCTGGGCCATTGGCACACTGTCTCCCTTAACCTCGCCCAAATGGTGGGGAAGGAAACAGGGTCAGTGAGCCACAGTCCTGCAGACGTCTTCCTCGCCGTGAGCAAGCCCCGGGATGTCGCCGGCCTCTCTGTCATCCCAAACCTGTGTCATTTCATGCTGAGTTCACACTGCCGTGTTCCCTGCCCTCTGGGGACTTTCAAGCTGAGCTGAGCCTGATGTCCCAGCCATCCGTGGAGAGGGGACGTGCAGACAATTGACTAGAAAACACAGAGCGAGTTCAGGGGCAATGCTATTAGCTCTCCTGTCAGGGCTCAGGCTGCTCCATGCCGCTGTGGGCCAGAGGAGGCTCTGGAGTTCGGTGGTCTCCGGAGGCCCGGTTTGGATAAACAGGGTGGCCATCTGGGACCAAGTAGACTTCTAGGAGCTGAGAGGGGAGGTAATCATTATACTGCAGAGCGGTGGCTAACACTTGCTGTGGCTTCCTCTGAATCAGGCACCACCAATAAGCATCTTCAGTCCTTGTTACAACCGTGTGAGGGTTGGAACAACTCCCCAGCTTCCTATCCTAGCTTTACCACTTGCTAGCTGGGCAGCCTTGGGTAAATATTTAACTTCTCTGTGCCTCCATGATGATGACAGTCCCTTGATGATGAGGACCAAATACACCAATGTATAAAGTGCTTCAGGAGCCCTGGGACAGAGTAAATGTTTAACATGTGTTATTGTTTGTTATCTAGGAGAGTGCTGTTCCTAACACACCCATTTTACAGATGAGGAAATGAGGAAAGGCTATGTCACATGCCCAGGGTGGTCCAGCCAGGATTGGAAGCCAGAGAGCTGGCCTTCAGTGGTCATGCTCTTAGCCACACATGCCAAGACCTTGCCGGAGGGGAACATGTCGCAAGTCCTGGGGTGCCCCCACCCCGGAAAGGGCAGTGAGATGAACACCAGTCCGGAGCCTCTGCAGGAGGAGGCCAGAGAAGGGAGGTCATCTGAGGTACCCTGCTGGAGGAGTTTGAAACAGAAACTGGAGCGATCTGGATTCTATTTCTCTGGAGGAGGAAGGGGGAGGGAGGAGGCTGAGTGACTTCTCCCCAAGACAGCATTTGGCTGGGAATGGGATTAATCTCCAAGCAGTGCATCTGACCCAATGGGAGCCATTTTGGTGGAATGTCAGAAATAGAGGAGTCTGGACATGTTGGGCTCCCTCCTCCCCACCGCTAACCACGCTGCTCCCTCCTGAGATTGCTCCCATTCTAGAAGGTGTGAGAGTGGCTCTGCATGACCTGAATACTCAGAACAATGCAGAGGGCTAACGGGGCCTCGCTTCCCTGCTTCCTGCTCCACCTGAGAAGACCAGGGCCTTTGTACTACTCAGCTGCAGAGGAAATTCATACCCATCCACGAAGTTTCTGTTAAGTACTTAATGAGGTGCCGGGCGCTGCTCTAGACACATGGAGGCCACCCCTGTTGGAACAGAGGAGACCTCTGCCCTTGGGGATCCTGTGTCTGGAGTCTGGAGGAGTGCAGGGTACAGCCTGTGCAGCTAGATGGGATCCGCTTGGTAGCCCTGGAGAAGCCCCAAGTCTGGAATGTGTCTCCCATCCCCAAGAGTAGGGCAAGCTCTGGTTTCTTGACACCCCGTAAGAATATAAACAGCCGCAGTCTGCAGACCACCTCCCCTTCACCCCGAGTCTTCAGTACTGGGAAAGAGTAGAAGAAGGCAATGAACTTTCCTCCGTGGTTCTCCTAGAGAATTGTCCCCTGTACCCCATACCTGTCTGACCTCGACTCAGCTTCCTCCTGGCAGGTTTCTAGAGATTCACTTCTCCGAACTGAGAGGAACTGCTTTAGTTCTTCCTGGGAAATCCTGGCCTCTTGTTTCGGTTCAGTGTGTGCCTGTGAGCCACGGGAAGGTCCTGAGTAAGAGGATACGTACTGGGAGGGGGTAGGCCTGGTTACTAGGAATCTCTGCAGATCCAGCTACCCCGTCCAACTTCAGAGCGTTGTCCTGGGGGGATCTGGGGCTGCTAGAAATTTCAGCCATGGGAAGAGGAAGGATCCTGAACTATTTGCTAAACTCGCCACTGTCCTTCCATGACCAGTGGAAACTTCCATGACCAATCCAGAGAAACCCCACCTCAATGGTGCCCTAAAGACTTGTCTTCACAGGTCTTTGTCCCATCCGTTGAGACAAAAGCTGGCCAGTCCTCTTCACAACTTCTGAGAAACAGGGCCTCCCTGGGAAGGCTCAGGCAGATGGAGAACCTACAGGCAGCTTCATCTCAAGGAGCACCAGCTCCAAGCAAAGCGTTATGTTAGTCCCTCCCTCTGGCACCACTGAATGGGCAGAAACCGGAACCCAGCATCCCCCCCTTCCCTGTACTCCCCCTGTCCCCTTGATAAGAGGATTAGGGCCCCCCACTGAGAGACCTCCTCGCCCCCAAACAATAAGGCCGCCCAGCAGGCTTACACGGAAGGAGCTCTGGGGAGAGGCAGTTGAAGACAGTGAGCGACATAGACACAATAAGCGGGAAGATTAAGTGCTGAGAATTACCCCCAGTCATAATATTCCTTGTCCTGAGTCCTTTAAGAGGCGGAAGGAATCAAAACCCCGCCTTCCTGTGTGTGGCTCCCGGGCTGTGGGAGCCCTGTGCTTCAGAGAGAGCTGAAGATAATGAAAGGTTCAGGGCAGAGGGAAGGTCAGCGAATGTGGGGTCATCCAAGCCCTGGGGTGGGGGGGGGTGTAGTGGGGGACAGGGCAGGGAAGTGGTTAGTCTTAGTCATCCCTTCTCTCAAGAAAACCATTCCACCTCCACAGAGGGCTGGAGAAGCCGATGAGTGTGTTCTGTGGGGAGAATGATCACGGTCCCATAGGTAAGAGAACTTGCCAGCAGGAGGAGAGCTCAGCCCCATCACAAGAGGAAGGAGAGCAGCCTTCACGTTCACACAAAGTCTGGCAGGGTCCGGGGGCAGGAGCTTGACCCAGTAAGCTCCCTGTATCCTTCCCGCCTGAGAATCTGGGTTTCCATGGAGGCAGGAAGACGCGCAGAGGTGGTTAGCTCCTCGGGATGAAACCAGGCGGGGTGAAAGGCAGAGTTCTCCTCGGGCTTTGAAACTCCCACCCATCACACCCATGACTATTCTTAACATCTGCGGAGCAATTTTTATACACTAAGTAATTGCCAGTGATTATTCTATTAAAATTCAGTGAACTATGAATCCATGGCATTCCTGTTTAAGGTCTCTTTAAAAACCCAACAAAAATTCTCACAAAGTGCAGAGCTGCGCACTGAGAGGATGGGCATAGCCGTGGTGCGGGAGGGTCTTTGTCTCTAGGGCAGTGGAGGGTCCCCAGCGGGTCCTGGATCAGCTGGGTGAAGGTTTTCCCCTGCTCTTGCAGTCGTTTTTAACTTTCTAGCATCAGGAACCTCTTTCGGAATCTGGTTAGGGTTACGATGTGTCTCCCCAGACAGACTCTTCTTCACCACACAAAACTTGGTTTCCTGGACCTTCTTAAACCCGTTTGTGAAACTAGACTGGAAAGTTCTCATCTTCTGTAATAATATCACAGTGTTGGCCTGACAGCATCAGGTTGGGAACCTTCTGTTTTGTTCTCATCAGGTTTTTGGGTTTCCTTGGCCCACAGTGAGATAATGGGATTTATTGCAAATGGGTTGGTTCTGCTCTAAAGCAGAACGTTGAGTATTATCTTGGAGGTTCCACTTAGTGCTGTGATTCAGTGACCTTAAAACTCATCAGCTCTGCATGGACAGGTCGGATTTGATTCTGGGTCTGCCCGCATCACAGGGTACATGCACCCAGGCCGTTTGCCTGTCTCCAGCCAGCACACGGGCACAGCTGCACGCACACGGGCCACCCTCCTGTTCGTCCCCGCCTCACAGGCCTTTGGTTGCCATGACAACGGATCTGGGCTGGTCCTAGTCTAAGGCCAATGGACCTGGGTGTTGCAGAGCTCATCTGGAGCCCAGTGTGCAGTGAACACCCTGACGGATATATATGGGACAGTTGCCATGGCAACATACAAGCCAAACACATGTGGGAAACCTCTCAGACTTCTTATCCTGGTCTCTTTATTAGTCCTAGGAGCACAGGGATCTGATTTTAAATGAGTGCAATTTCAGAGTCGTCTAGATTAGGTGTTTTCCTTTGGCCTTTCCCTGCTGTAAGAACATGAGCTGTGAGAGCTGGGGCTCTCCACCCCGTACTTCCACCTAATTTCTTGCGTGACCAAAGAAAACACATTTCGTTACAGGAGAAGGGAAGCATTCTCTTAAGGCCACATAGCTAGTCAAGAAGAGAACCGGGACCTCCAAGACTTGAGAAGAGGGAAGTCCTGAAGGGGTCCTGTACTTGGTACTGCCAAGTCCACTGGACATGACCGGGACCCCAGGATAAAGGGCATGAGGCTGAGCAATCAAGGGACTGGTGGTGCTGTAGCTCACCAAGGGAGTCATCCTCTGTTCTTGTCCCCACTCCAGGGCCCTGTGGGCCAGTGACTGCACTCCTAGACACCCATGCAGACCTCCCGTGCAGTGGGCATCCAGGTTACAGGGAGCAGGGCTGGGATTAGGCCTGGACCAGAGGACAGGCAGGAAGCATTGGAGGGCAAGGTGGAACCAGAGCCGTGAAGGCCTGGAGTGCTGTGCGGGGTCAGCACTGGCCCCTGTCCCAGCAGGTATCAGACTTGGAGAGCCCTGTCCTGTACCCTGTCCACCTGCGCCCAGCTAGACGTGCTGGGCTTCAGGCTCGGGTCCTGTGTCCTTGTATGACAAGAGGTGACTTCTTGCCTTCCCAGGGTCTACTCTCTGCCCTTCCCATTTCACCACTGGTAGGCTCATCCTGCTTCTTCCCTGTCCTGTTGGCCTAGAGGCTCAGAGGACCTGCATCCAGGCTGCTGTGAGCTCTGAAGAATATGGGTTGTAGTTTAGAATGTCTCAGCATTTCTACCCTCCTAGAAGCTCTCCCTGAGACAGTTAGGCCAGAGGGTAGACTAAGGCCTATGATCCCTGGCTCCGCTCCCAGCCTTTGGTTTGCTGAGCCTGATTTCCCCGCAACAGGCAGGCAAATAGCAAATCTCTTCTGAGCCTGCCCTGCTGACCTTGTGGCCCAGAAGAAAAATTCCCAACCCCTGTGCTTGGGAGCCTCCTGGGACCAGAGAGGCTGAGCCAGGGCCTTGCAGAATCCATATTTCTGCCAATGCCATGGCAAAGCAGAGTAGTCAGTGGATTGGGAGGAAGCAAGTGGATCAATCTGGGAAGACTTCCTGGATGAGGCCCTTGGAGGTATGAGGAAGCTGGTGTGTCCATGTTGGACCACTATGTCTATTGGCCCCTTTTCTTCTGCAGATGGCATCAAAGGGGACGCTCAGATTCCACATTGCCAGGGAGCCTGGGCTCTGAGGACACCTTGCCCACTCTTGCCTCTGTCTCCCAGAGGTGGAGCAAAACTCTCCACACCTCCAAGTAGAGCAGACATAGAGATGTTAGAGGGTTTCAGTTGTGATATGTCCCCAGGTCATTGCCCTGAAAAACTGGAGCTTCCCTTAAAGGGGCAAAGAGAGGGTCTGCTGGCCTCCCTGTGGCCCAGGGCTGCAGAGAAGGAAGCAAAGACCGTTGCTGGGCCCTCATCCCAGAACCTGGTTCCCGTTCCAGCACACCAGCTGCAGCGTCTCTCACCACGGGGTACTGAGAGGTCACTGCTGTTTACAATCCCCACACATCTGTTCTCAGTCACGCATTCATTCATTTACTTGGTTGTCATTCACCAACTATTTCTGAGAGCCCACTATGTGCAAAGAGCTGTGATGGGTTTTGAGAAAAAACTCATAATCAGTAGACCAACCAAAGATGGATCCTTGGGAAGCACAAATGAGTGAATGAAAAGTGTTGGCTCTGGATGTTCAGAGGTTATTGAAGTGGTGACAGTGAACCATGTAGAGAGAGTCAGGGAAGGCGTCCTAGGGGAGGGCCGTTTGGCCTTAGGAAGGGCCGGAAAGAACAGAAAATTCCAGTCCTTTCCCTAAAGCCAACTTCTCCTCAAGTCTTCCTATCTTGACTGATGGTCAGTCCAGTCTGAGAGTTGTCCAGGCCCAAATCCTTGGGGTATGCCCCATTCTGTCAATCCCGCACACCCACACCTGGTCCATCAGCAAATTCTAAGGGCTTCAAAATATAACTAGAGTCTGACCACCTTGCACCACTACCAAAGTCACTACCCACTTCCAAGCCACCGTCCTCTCTCACTTCAGTTGTTAGAACTCTTCTGCTAAGCCGTGCTAAGCCTAGCACGGCAGCCAGAGTGACCCTTTCCAGGGGGAGGCTGGGTCCTGTCACTCCTCTGCTCCCAACTACCAGTGATTCCCATCCTACTCAGAGTAAAAGGCCAAGTCCTTGTCATGACCTAGAAGGCCTTCCATGGGGACCTCATCGCCCGCCGCTGTCCCCTCCTTCGTGGGCCTGGCGTACTCTCCCACAGGGCGTTTGCTTGGGCTGTTCCCTTGCCTGGAAATCTTCCCCCAGATACTCCTATAAATAGCTCCTTCTTTTCCTTCGGATTTTTACTCAGATGTCACCTTCTTATTAAAGCTTCCTTTGGGCACCATATTGAAAATTCACCCCCTACCGCTGGATATTGCATATTCCCTTTCCTGCTCTGTTTACTCTGAGAACTTTTAGTGGCTAACATTTCTTTCTCATTTGTTGTCTGTGTCTCCCTTAGACTGGGAGTCCCACAAGGGCAGGGATTTGTGTCTGTCCTCAAGCACTCCTCATAGCTGGCACCTAGCAGGCACTGAACAGGAGATGAGCAGTGGGGAACGGTCATCTGGGTGGCGGTGGACAGTGCCGAGCACCGGCCATTTCAGCAGCCTCCGGCCCGGCCTTGCGCACATTTTCTGTGCTCAAGAAGTCCCTGCTGATGGGTGGCATGACTTAGGGGAATGACCGGGCAGAGAAAAGGGCAGAAGGGTGTGGAGGGCTTTGCACAAAGGCGTAGGTATTGGAATCTGCTAGGGAGGTATGAAGGAATTTCGTTATAGGGATCTGAGGCTGGCGGCTGAAAGAAGGTGCCTGTCACTCATTAGGCCTGGCCCGGGGTGGGTGGGTTGGTCTCGCAGATCCATGGGACTAGATGCCAGCTCGTGCTCTCCAGATCATGAATGTGAGCTCAGATATCCAGAAAACTCTTCCCTCTTCCCTGCTCTGACTTGGCCCTTGATGGAGCCAAGTGTGAACTCACCTGCCTCAGATCCCCTCTTCTCCCAAGGTCGCCTTTCAAGGTCAGCAGGGTGAAGGCTGCCCACCTCTCCTTTCTACATTTTCCCGTCCTCCTTGCTCCCCCATCGGGGGTGGGGGTGCTGCAGACCCCCCACAGACAACCTGGGTCGCATCTGTTTCCCAGCACATGGTGTGAGAATGTAAAATCACACAGCATGGCTTTTCCTTGGCTATGTGCCTATGTCTTCATTCCTCAGATGGCTTCAAGTTCTCGGTCAACACATGTGGTCAGATCACTCACCCTACCTCATCACAGAAAGTGCCATTGCCTTTGGAGACAGAGGAGTGGGATAGTGAGTGGTTCTGGGGAGCTGGGAATTGGAGACTTTCGTGATATCAAGCCAGCCCCTTTCCCACCTTCTCTTCAGACACGAGCAGGACCCAGTTGCCCTCCACAGGCCACTGACATTACCAGGACCCACTCCCTGCCCAGCCAGGCCTCTCCCTCATCATGTAGGATCTCTGTGGTTGGACCATCCCCAGCCTGTCTGTTCTGTGGCTTGGGGTAAGCGGAAATGGCAGAGTGGGAGGGGCTTGGGGCAGGTTTGGGGATGGTATGACAGGGCAGGTCCCTCTCTTTTTAGGAATCACTCGAGGAAACATTCTGCACATATTGGCTTTATCGACTGATGCTGGAATGGCTGTTGCCACGGCAGCAGAGGCTCCCACTGCAGTAGAGCATGGTGGGAAACTCAAGGGATGTGAAAGGAATCAAAAAAGAACCAGAGAGAGGGAGAGGTCGCACTAGGGAGCGTCTGAAAGTTCCAGAATGCCAAGATGACTATTTAAAGAGGCCACCACATGGCCACGGCACAGCCCTTTAGAGAGTGGCAGCAGGAAGATGAGCCGAACCCAGTGGATGTGGACAAGGAGGTCCAGCACTCGAGGAGATTAGCACTGAATTAACTCATGAGATGAGCATGGAAGGTGTTCTCCATCTCATGAACTAACAGGAGGCCTCTCATGCAGGAGGTGGTTAGAGGGGGGATGGAGAGGGGATAGTGCCTCCCTTCTGGACCATCCTCTCTCCTCGAAGGAGGCAGAATTCCAGGAGCTGTTTATTGAAGGAAAGGAAAGGAAAGAACTTGGGATTTGGGGCATGGGCTATCCCTGGAGAGGCGGGGCGGAGGGGAAAAAAAATGAATAAAGATGGGGAAGAGACAGGGCTTGCGTGCAGGGACCAGTGAGAGCTGGAAGAAAGGAGGGTCAGCTTCAGGGGACAGTGGGCATGCAGGGACAAGGAAGGGCAGGGGGCAGAGCAACAAGTGGAACAGTGCCTAATAGCAATTCTGAAGATTGATTTGACAGGAGCAAACCTGCAAAGCTACCGGAGACGAGAGGCCAAATAAACCTGGGGGAGACAGCGTTGGGTCTGCCAGTGCGTACTGGGCGGGATGGACCGCCATGGAAATAAGGGTTTTCTGCCAGATGGCAACCAGTTAATTTCTCCTCGTCTGCTAAAGAGGAGATGATTTTGTATACAGGAAAGGTACATAGAGACAATAAGCAAGAGCTGCCGTACCCTGGTAAATTAGAGAACAAGGATCTCCAGATTCTCAAATCGCTATTTTTAGGAGAGGTGATGTTCCCACATGATTGAATTAGGTGTGTCTGGTGCAAACTGGAGAATGATCTCGGAGTAAGGAGGAGGACTTGAGAAGTGATTGTTTGCAGTTTCGTTAAAGGTGGGGGCTGTGGGGGCGCCTGGGTGGCTCAGTGGGTTAAGCCTCTGCCTTGGGCTCAAGTCATGATTTCAGGATCCTGGGATCGAGGCCGCATCGGGCTCTCTGCTCAGTGGGGAGCCTGCTTCCGCTTCTCTGTCTACTTGTGACCCCCGCCTCAAATAAATAAAATCTTCAAAAAAAAAAAAAAAAGGTGGGAGGAAGGGCGTGGTTACCTGGACACTTGGCACTTGACAGTCCATTCCTTGAGCTGGGATCTTGTGTTTGGGCATAAGCATGAGGATCTCATGCTTGCCCAGAGAGAAAATCCCAGGACTGGCCTCACCCTTTGGGTGCTTTCTGTGCCCGGGGAAAGTTCTGGCATGATACTGCCTAAGTCCCTTTAACCAGATCTCCACTGCTTGTCATTTCCTACCTGAGATCTCAAGCCTTGCTTCCAAACCCTGAGTGTCCTAAGTGCTAGACGCAGACTCCGAGGCCCGTCTGCATGTGCCCCCTGGACCTTCTGGTAAAATTTTTGCACCTGACCCTTTCCTCTGATCCTCTGAGGCAGCAGGGTACAAGGCTGAACAACCTCTTGCTTCCTGCTCTGAACCCTTCTTGGTTTATACTGTTGAGTATTCCAGGAAACCTTCAAGACCTCCTCCACCTGTTCTGCCTGCCAGCACAGTGTCTTACTCCTGCGCTCCCACGTGTCCAGCACCTAGTAAGGAAGTGCCGGACTCTGGGGTTATGACAGTGAATAAGACAAGACGGCCAGGGCCCGTGCTCTTCAGGGCTTGGTCTCTCTCATGTCACTCCTGAAATGAGTGTACACATACCCGTGTCTCTCTGTGATGAGTGTGTTGGTGTATGTGACATTGCTTTTTCGGTCTCTCTCATGTCACTCCTGAAATGAGTGTACACATACCTTTGTCTGTCTCTCTGTGATGAGTGTGTTTGTGTATGTGACATTGCTTTTTCACAGTCAGGTTGATTATTTTCCCAGATCTTTGTTGTCTATCTTGTGTTTCCTGTCAGACATCGAATTCCTTGAGCGCAGAAATCTCCATCTTTCTCTGTATCAGCCAAAGCCCAGCCAAGGGCCCATGCTTCTTACCAAACACCCCTTTGCTTGAGAACTGTGTGTTCTTGGTGCTGTGGTCAGCACATCCTCTCGGTGATGATCCCTGTCCTTCCAGATGTTTTAGTGTCTCAGTCCAGCCCTAGGATTATGGAAGTCAGAGGGCTGGGGACACTACCAGGACGCAAGAGTCATAGAGGGGACAGACCCGATGTATAGCACTCGGGCCTCCTGATCCACGTTACTAACACAGCTGAGGCCTCTTTTCCCTGCGAGGCACTGAGAGACACAGTTGTGTACCCAGAAAGCTTCAGGGCTGGTGGAGGAGACAGACATGCACACTGATACCTCTCACACCAGGCAGGCTGTGATGATTAGCACTAGGAAAGTGGGTGAGCCATGAGACCCAGGCACAGGGTTCTTCAGATTCTAAGGAGACAGAGAGGAAGCTAGAAAAAGGAAGGTTGGGGATGGGGTGGGCAGATAATCTGATGGTTAGCACATTCTGGCCAAGTGTTCTTGGGGAGCCTGGCTGGCTCAGTTGAAAGAGCAGGCAAATCTTGATCTCAGGGTCATCAGTTCAAGCCCCATGTTGGATGTAGAGATTACTAAAAAAATAGATAAACTTAAAAAAAAAAGTTCTTAGGGCTTTACAGTCCACAGTGTGTGGCTCCGTCTGGGGCCCACCTCTTCTGGAGCAAGCTTTGCTGCCAGAGACATCCCCTCTGCTTTCTCCTGTCCCTCATTTTCTTGCCTGAGAACCATTTGCTAAGGCAACTTGCACTGACCTGGGAGGCCATGGGAGAATGGGCAGCGTCGCCCTCTACGGAGAGACAGCCAGAGGCCCACTGCTCCGTCCCTCTTGGCCTCTACCCCTTCCACCCCCATCTTTCTTCCCTGAGTCCAGGTGGGAGGAGGGAGAAAGGCTCGGGAAATTGCTCTGCAGTCCCACTTTAGATCAGGCCTGCAGGAGACCTGTGCTAAGCCTCCAGCTGATTTCCTAGGTTTGACAAAGCGCTTTACAATACCAAAGCCCTTTTACTCATTAAGCTGGTATTATAACCACTGTTAAGAGAAGAGAGCCAGCCAAAGGGGTGCAGTGACTTTGACAAGGTCAATTAGAATGGGAATCCAATCTCCTGATCCAGGCGGTTGGTCCTTTCCTCCATGCCTTGAGCCCTCGCCCTGGTCAGCCCTGGACCTGTCTCTCCGTGCCACCCCTATCCCATCCCCTCTGCCCTACCCCGGGGAGTATCCCCAACCTCTGGAGGGCAGCCGAGAGCCTCCGAGACTGAAGTACGATGATACTGGGAGTTTCCTGGAGGGAAACCGCCACGGTTTGGAGTGGGGGTGGGGGAACCAGCAAACTGAATAGTACGGCTTCCCCACCCCCTCTCCCAGCATCTCTCCCCGGCCCACGAGCCCACCTATCCCCCGTGTCATGAGCTGCCCTGTCTCGGCCCCTTTTACCTGCATCCCACATCTGCACGACAGATCCTTTTCACTGCCCCCCACACTCTGGGCGCGGCAGAGGGCCACGGTGCCCTCCGAGAACTGGTCCCGCCTCCGCGTGGAAAGCTAGGCGGAAAACTGGTGGGATCCTTTATCTGCCCCCCCGACCCCCTACCCATCCGCCCCTGGAGCTCTGCCGCAGATACCACCCCCCTCCCGAGCCAGAAATAGACACACACTCGCTCTCCCCCACCTCCCTCCCTCGCGCACACTCCTCCCCTCCTCCTGTTTGCTCCTCCGCCTTCCCCTCCCCTCCTTCCTGCGCTCGCTCTGAGCTGCAGCCCGCAGCCTCTACTCTAGCTGGCGGGCGGAGTGCCGCGAGGGAGCTGCCGGGCAGTGCTCCGCCAGCGGGACAGACAGGCGGGCAGGCAGAGGGCCGGGACCCGGGCATCGAAGCACCTCTGCGCGCCCGCGGAGCAGCCGGGCTTCCATTCTTCCTTTGATTGATTTCTAAATTTTAATTTGTATTTTCCCCGCCCCGCCCCTTTTCCTCCGACCCCGCCCCATCGCCCCACGGTTTCCTCGCTCTTTCCTTTTCCCTTCTTCCTTCCTTGCGTTTCTTTTCCCTGCGCCCTCGCTTGCCTGTCTCCCTCCTCCCTCGCTGCCCCCCTCCTCTCCCCATCTTCCTCGGTTTCTTCCGTCCTTTTTCTCCCCCTCCCCTCCCCCGCCTCCTCTTCCCTGCGCTCCCGCCCCCCCCCGCCCCCGCCGTGCCTGCAGACGCGCGGATCGTCCATGCGCTCCTCGCGGGCAGAATGCTGGGCAGCAGCGTCAAGAGCGTGCAGCCCGAGGTGGAGCTGAGCGGCGGCGGCGGCGGGGACGAGGGCGCGGACGAGCCTCGGGGCGCCGGTAGGAAGGCAGCAGCGGCGGACGGCAGAGGTATGCTGCCCAAGCGCGCCAAGGCGCCCGGCGGCGGTAGCG
The DNA here is from genome assembly GCF_020171115.1 of Neogale vison. Lineage (NCBI taxonomy): Eukaryota > Metazoa > Chordata > Mammalia > Carnivora > Mustelidae > Neogale > Neogale vison. Next base: position 70,684,270 of record NC_058100.1, read on the forward strand.
GCATGGCCAAGGCCAGCGCGGCCGAGCTGAAGGTCTTCAAGTCTGGCAGCGTGGACAGCCGAGTCCCCGGCGGGCCTCCCACCTCCAACCTGCGCAAGCAGAAGTCGCTAACCAACCTCTCGTTCCTCACCGACTCGGAGAAAAAGCTGCAGCTCTATGAGCCCGAGTGGAGCGACGATATGGCCAAGGCGCCCAAGGGCTTGGGCAAGGCGGGGTCCAAAGGCCGCGAAGCTCCGCTTATGTCCAAGACGCTGTCCAAGTCGGAGCACTCGCTCTTCCAGGCAAAGGGCAGCCCGGCGGGCGGCGCCAAGACCCCCCTGGCTCCCCTCGCGCCCAGCCTGGGGAAGCCGAGCCGGATCCCGCGCGGCCCCTACGCCGAGGTCAAGCCGCTCAGCAAGGCTCCTGAGGCAGCCGTAAGCGACGATGGCAAGTCAGACGACGAGCTGCTCTCTAGCAAGGCCAAGGCGCAAAAGGGCTCCGGGCCCGTGCCCTCCGCCAAGGGCCAGGAGGAGCGCGCCTTCCTCAAAGTGGACCCCGAGCTCGTGGTGACCGTGCTGGGAGACCTGGAGCAGCTGCTCTTCAGCCAGATGCTGGGTAAGTCCTGCCTCCCCGCCCCACCCCTGCTCTCCTAGCCAGCTGCAAGGGAAGGTGTGGGGAGAGCTCAACCCCCTCTCTTTTCTCCTCCTCTCGGTGGGGCTCTCCAGATTTCGGTCAGGTTGTGAGGGGGCATTGGGCCCAGATGTGCAGGCCTGGCCTCCCTCCAGATGCGCATGGCTAAAGTGCGCCTTCTTAAAGATGTCACCGGGCTGCCCGGGCTCTACTCTGGCCTGAGGTGAGGCTGGACAGTGGCATGGGGGGGTCACAGATATAGCTTCCTGTAATTTAAAGTCCAGAATCCTATTATGGCAAAATCGGGGACTGATGGAGACCTCAGTGGTATTGTGATCTGTGCTTGGTGAGAGTCCATCCAGCATGGCTAGGGGAGAGTCCAGTGAGAGCCCGGATCTAGAGGACAGATGTGGGGAAGGCAGATGTGAGGGCTGTTTGGCCCCAGAGCAGAGCTGAGGCTCCACTTCCTCTGTGTATCCTCCGTGGGAGCGTGAGTCGGATTTCCCGGGTGTGGGGGTTCTGGCAAGGAGACACGTCTGGGGCCAGGGGGCGGGCGGGCAGCCAGCTGTGCGCATCTGGATGTTCGTCCTGTACCTCGGCCCAGACCCAAATCCCTACCCCCCAGGTTTTTTAAAGAGTGTGGAAAGGTCTGGGGTCTGGCGCAGAGACTCCTGGTTGACGGGGAAGCCTTTGCCCTTTGGCTAATGGAAGCCGAGCAGGCGGGAAGGGAGGAACAAAGCTTGCTCGGGCGGAGGAAGCGCAGAGAGCTGCTCCATTGTTCTCCAAGCCTGAAGAGTCTATGCAAAAAACCCGGAGCGGGCCCCGGAACTGCGCTTGCTTTCCCCGCGGAGAGCCCTCGCCCTGAGAGGGATAGGTCCGGGATGTGCAGGAGGCAGGGCTGCCGCTCCTAGGGAGCCGGCACGGGTCGCGCCGGGGCCACGGGAGGACGGCGGCAAGGCCTGGAGCCCCAGCGGGCCTCCTAGGCTCGGCGGACTTGTTGCGGTGGCTGGGATGTGGGTCCTCCGGCGCCGAGGGACCCGAACCCGAGCTGCCCGGGTACCAGGCAGGCTGCCCGCCCCGCTGGGGGCTGGGAAGGGGCGTGTCCGTGCGCGTGTGAAGGGGCGGGGCCGACGCGGGCTGCGGTCTGAGGACTAGCGGGAGGAGATGGGGCGGGTGGGTGGATAGAGAATGGGGGTGTTGGACTGGCAGCCCTGGAGAACGCAGAGCTGGAGAAGACTGGTTGGGCCTGCTGCTGTCATCCCCGGACCCCAGACCCCTGGGTGGCCAGCATGAGGAACCGCTGACCAGGGCGAGAGCCTCTTGGAGCGTTGGATGGGGAGCCTCTCCTGGCAGGCTACATTTGGGTTTTGCAGCGGCGGTCAGGAGACTGGACAGGGGCAAAGAGGTGAAAAGCAGCCTTTTCCCTAGGAGAGCCCTTCCTGAAAGACCCGGCCTCGTCAGGGATAAGGCGGGATTGGGAGTTCGGGGGTGCAGAAGCTGACAGGGCAGCCTCCTGCTGCAAAGGGAGAGTGCCACCCTTGAGGTGGCCCTCAAGGAGCTTACAGTCTAATGGGTTGAGACGGACAAGAAATAAAATCATTGCAGACGTCAGGAGGGCCATGGAGAAAATGGAAGGGGACCCTGTGATGGAGAAGGACTAGAAAGGAGAGCTCTTTAAGCTTACGGAGGTGATAGTTGGATTGTGTTGGAGGCAAGAGGAAGCACAGGGCAGGGCAGGGCAGGCTGGCTGGTGGAGGAACATTCCCCAGGCACTTGGAAGCGAATATGATGGGTGTGGATGGTCCTAGAGGAGAGGAATTGAGTGTCTGACTGTGTTCTGGCGAGGGGAGGGCAGTGTCAGGAACTCAGAAAATTAGAGGGCACAGCTCCCTTTTCAAGGTCAGGGCTTCACTTCTTTGGGATGCCTTAGATGATCTGGGATGTCCCGAGACAGGCAAGACCCAGCACCGCCCCAGGACCTGGCTGCCTCCTTAGTTGTTCTTCAAGAGACAGTAACCTCGGAAATCCTGACAGATAGTCTTAGAGCCGGCTGGGGGTGGTAGTGGAGGGCAGGAAATGGGGTTGGGGGAAGCTGAGCTGGGGTCCCTTACTCCTGGTCGATGGTTGTCACTCCCAAAGCACACTGGGGTCTGGCGCAGTCAGAGGTGTGGCAGCCTCTCAGGAACCTTGGAGATAAGGAGAAAACACCCCCCTACCCCACTTCCCAATCGGGGAAATGCAAGGTCAGAAGCACCGAGGGCTTGATTAGAGCCAGCTCTGAATTAGTGATGGAGGCCAGGTTCTGCTTGTGTTCCTAAGTTACTGACCTCCACCTGGGAGGCCTAGTTGAGAAAGGGGAGTCAGCAGGTCAGGAAGGACCGCCGACCTGCCCCGCTGACCCTGCAGAGGGGGCTGAGGGGCTAAGATCTCTGCTGGGGGGAGAGGGTGGAAAGTCTGGCATACATACTAGATTCTTTGGGGCTGTGAGAACCAAGGTGTGGGTGGGGCATGTGGGTAGGATCTGGGGGGACCATGCTTGGCATAGCAGGGTGGTGGGGAGGGAGGGGTGGGAGCTGGTGCCGTCAGGCGAAATCTCTCTTCTGTGTGAAGGTGAGAGTTATGGTAGAGGGTTGAGGAGCCAGGGGACAATAGAGCTGCTCAGTCTCCCCAAACCTGGGAAGGTGTTCCAGGTTGTCAGGACCGGCCTTCACTGGAGAGCAGGGTGGCCTCTGAGAAAAATGGCAGCCTCGATGCCTCAGGATGGTGGCTAAAAACAGAGTATTTGCTCCCTTCCTGGGAAGCTGAGGGTCAAAATTCATGCACTCCTTAGTACCATCCCAGACCCAAGAAGCTGCCAAAACTCAATTTCTGGGGGAAAGGGGATAAGGGAGCCCCAAATAAGAGCTTTTCTGGAATAAAAGAGAAGAGCTGAAATTCAGTCACTCCCTTCTCAGAAATCAGCTGGGACCCAGATGGTTTGGGCAGGCTCCGTGCCCCTTCCCTTGCTTTGGAAGCTGCCAAATAACTAGGGTCCCACCGGGGAACCCTGGAAACTTAGAAGGCTGAAGGGTGAGTGCCCAGGGGAAAATGGGCCAGTTCCAGGAGTCAGATGTCTTTGGACCCTGGCCGATGGTCCACATCAGGCAGTTGGCTCCGAGAGGAAATGTTACCAGACCTGGGCCTGGGGGAAGGTGGAAGCTGCAGTCCTGAGTTCCCTGTATGGAAGTTCTGAGCTCTGCAACCTCCTCTAGAACCCAGTTTCCCCATTTGTGAATGGAAGAGACCCTCTCATGGCTCTTCCCTACCTATAGTGATGGGAAGGAGCTGCAGATGAAGGTAGTCAGACCTTGAAAATGTCCCAGGCCATTTCAATGCATCATACCATCCCAAACCACACTCTTCTTGCCTCACCAGCCCTGGGCCTAAGGCTCTCAAAGGAAAATCAGTTTGTTGACTTCCCACACATTCAGCATTCCCTTCTTCAACCCTCTAAGTAAAGGGACAGAGTGGAACAGCTAAGGCAGCTCAAGGTCAGGATGTCAAGGAACCCAGGTGGCTGGAATTCCTGGTCCCACTTCTTCAAGAAGGTGTCTGGACCGATGGGAGGGGTTGCCATGGCAACAGTGAGGCTCTTGGAGGCTCAGGGCATACAGAACAGGGTAGGGAAGTCCAGAAGTCATCCATTTCTAAGCCAATTGGTTGATGTTAGTTTTAGGGGGGTTGGGGGGGTTACTCTAGAGAATGTGTTCTGGAGTGGTTTGAGTAGGGGAAGAGAAGAAATTACTTGTTCTTCAAAGCGCTGGCGGGGGGGTGGGGGTGGTATGGCTGGGTAGAGTAGTTATGGTGAGTTCTCCCGAAAGAGCTAATGCCCAGAGAAGACAGGTGATATGTGCAGGCTCACCTAGGACCCTCACATCAGAGGCTTCACGCCCAGAGCCACTCCTGAGGCCTTCCCAGGAGTTCCCCAGAGGCCTAGCAGGAACAGGAGGACAAAGCTTGCCTTTAGCCTTCCCCTGGGCCCGGCAGTTCATGGGACGATGCTCATAGGTCACAGGCAGAAGGAAGAGCTTGGCAAAGCATGGGGGTCTGAAGGTTAGCATGCATGTGGAGAAACTGGCCTAGAACCTTCCATCTGTAAGGCCTCCTGCCTTCCTCAAGGTAGCACTGAGGAGAACATTTCTTTTCTTGTGTGCTCAGAACTTTTCTTCTCTGTCCAGGCTTAGTGCTCTCCACGGGCCCCATCCAGGTCATCACATGGCAGCCGCAGCTCTGCCTCTGAGAGATGGATACATGAGTAGGTCTTGGGGGCAGTTCCTCTGCTCTGGGGAGAAGCAGATAGAGCCGAAGGGCCTGGAGCTAGCTTCTCTGCTTCTCATCTCTCACTCAGGGAGATGCCCTTTCTCATCAGTGGTGGCTCCAACCCCAGGCCATAGGCCCCTTCTAGATGTGGATTGAGTGGGTAACAGGACTAAGTCGCCTGGAATCCTGGGGTGTTTCCCCATACTTCCCTCCTTTTCTACACCCCCCCCTTACATATACATACATCTGCTACTGTGGCTACAGCTGCCCCCCTCCCCCCCCCGCCATGACCTGTCCCCAGACCTAGGCTGCCAACGCCAAATATTTTCTCCTGCTAACTTCCAGTCTTTCTCCTCTCTGGAACAGTCCCTCCGCACACACACACACCCACTCCTCACAGCCTCTGAGCCCAAGTGCTGAAGGTGCAGTTGACTCCTTGGGGCTCAAGTTGCGCCAGTCCTGAGCAGGGGGAGCAGAGCCGCCAGGCTCCCTAACTGCAGCCGATCCATCTCCACAGCTCGCCGCAGTGTCTCCGTGCACGGCCAGGGAAAGAAAAACCCTCTCCTCCCCCACCCTTCCCTGGGATCTCACAGAACCACAGAACGGAAATGTCTAGTTGAGCCACCCACACCTAAAGCTGAAATTAATCCCTCTATAGCATCAGAGGCAGGTGGGTGTTCTGTTTACACACTCCTAGTGACAGAGGGCTCACTACCTTATTTTCCTGGAAAGCACTCATTATCAGAGAGCCTGTTGAGTTAAGAGTTAAGAGTCTTCTTTCTGAGAATTTCCACCCCTGGGTCCAAACCTGCCATTTGGATCCTTACAGGTTAAGCTAGCCTGCCTTTCAGAGGCCTCCTCTTATATTTGAGGTCAGATACCTAGCCATAGTCCTTTTTTCTCAAGATTTTATTTATTTATTTGAGAGAGAGAGAGAAAGAACAAGTGGTGGGGAGGGGCAGAGGTGGGGAGAGAAGAGAGAGAGGGAAACACTCTCTTCCCCAAAGAGCAGGAAGCCCGATGCCGGGCTCGATCCCAGGACGCAGAGATCAGTCATGATCCAAGCATAGGCAGACGCTTAACTGACTGCGCCACCCAGGTGCCCCACCTAGCCATATTCCACCGCATCTTTTCTCCCTTTGTTACCTACTTTCTCCTTCCATTTGTCTTTCCTTTTGGATTAAGACTTGATAGGGAGAAGAGGGAGAAGAGCCAACTCCTTCACCCTGATTGCTGGACCTAATGGAGTCCTGCTCCCCACCTGGACCGCACCCCCCACCTGCTCCTAATGTCTGCATCTCAGCACCTGGCGGAGTGTTCTCTGGGTCCAACCTGGCCTCCTCCCCACAGCCTCCTCTCGCTGCCTGGAATCCCTGCACCAGCCAGCGGAGGGGAAACGGCCGCCGCCTGGTTCTGATTTGTGATGGCTGACCTCCTCCCACACCCTGTTTGGATTACCCAGATGCGTTTGAAGTCCCTGGAGCCTGCAGCCTTCCCTCTCTTGCACAGGAAGGGCCGGGGGGCCAGGCGCAGCTCGCTGGCCCTGAGTGGGCACGCTCTGTCCATAGAAGCCCTTGGAATGCTGTCCATAGAAGCCCTTGGAATGCTGTGGTCAGCCCTCCACGCGGACACCATGTCCCACACCTTCCCTCGAGTTGCTTCTGGGGACCGGGCCTCCTGAGACAAAACAAGGGCCCTCAGGGTTCCATTCTGCCTCGTTGGGTGCACACAGATCTCTGCTGCCTTCTGACCAGCAGAGATCAAGGGGGAGACTGGGAAGGCGCCCCCGATCTGTTTCTGTTTCCCTGCTGGAGGCTGAGGGAGGAGTAGCCTTGTGCCAAGGGAGTGTCCGGCACGGTCACTGCCATGGCAAAGTGTGGGCACAGCACGAGTGGCTGGAATAAGGGGTAGGTCAGGGCTTCTCATCTTTTATCAGGACCTATGCCTCTGGCAGGAGGAGGGGCAGATTGCAGAGATTGGGAGCAAAGTGGAGGAGAATGGGGAGCCAGCTGGAGCCCCCAGACTCCTCTGGCACGTTGCAGTGCTGCGGTGGTGGGTGGGGTGTAGGAGAGTGTGGAGCCCAGCCCAGTGGCAGGCTGCAGGTTCACCCTGAAAGCTTTGGCTCCAGCAGGTCCCAGGGTCTGGCTGCCAGCTCTGTTGTTCATCATGCGTTAGACCCACAGTTGTCCAAGCCAAACCTCAGCAAGGCCGCCAGGGCTCCCCAGGGGCTGGGCCTGGGCCTGGGCCTGGGCCTGGGCCGTGGTCGAGTCTATTTTAGACATCTCAATGACATGCTTCAGGGCCACTGGAGTGGGCGCGTTCTCCGCAGCCCTCTAATTTCTGGGCCGTCGCTCTCGCTCTGGACTTGGGGTGCTTGCTCTTATGCCCTGAGGATGTGGAAACCAAAAGCAGGCACAGCCCAGAAGACCCAAGGGATGCTGTCCGTGCTGCCCGTGTTGGTCCCCAGGGAAGCCGGGTCACCTCGTGGGTATCCAGTTGGGGTGTCATCACGGATAATCTGGTCTGGGAGGTGGAGTGATGTCCTAAGTCCCAGATGTTTTGATGGAGAGCCGGCAGTAAATGGGGACCTCGGGCTGGGTGGGAGTGTAGTGAGTGTCGAAGGAGCAAGGCTTGGGTGAGTGTGCGGAGGTACTGGGTTCATAGGATATACGAACTGGGTTCATAGGGTGTATGGCAGGTGGCGTTAACCCTAAGAACGTAGGTGAGGTTGGGAGGCGGGGTGTGAACGCTGGATGCCCAGGGGTTAGTGGGGGTCCAGTGGAACTGTCACTGGGGTCCGGCAAATGTGCACAAACTAAAGGTACGTTTGTGTGCTTGTGTTGTGTGTATGCGGGAATTGGACAGGTTTGAAAGAGTCTGAGATATGACCAGGGTGGAATGATTTCCCTCAAAGGGACCCCCAGGCAGAGGCTACAGGGGTTTGGTCTCCCTGGCTTCTCTCCCAGAAGGGCACTATGAGTGCTGGGGACTCCTCAGACTCGTCGGACACAGGCTCCCTTTGCCCTTGATGACTCACTAAACAAGCCTTTCCCTTTTGGGGAAGCTGGCAGCCACCCAGGAGGCCTTGGCTTTTCTCTGCAAGCTCCAGAAGCTGCCACGGGGCTGAGGACTCCCACCATCCCAAGCTGAGGAGCTGCCTGCCAGGAGATCTGAGACCTGACTCTGCTGGGGGAGCAAGTAGGCCCAGAGAGGACAGTAATCTAACGGCAGTAACACGTATCCATCACTTGGTATATAAGAGGCATTGTTCTTGTTCCTGATGCGCGGTAAGTCAGTGCTCACAATCCTTCCACGATCCTGGTACTTACTAATGAGGAAACTGAGGCACCGAACTGTAGGGAATCTGCCCAAAGCTAGTGGAGCAAGTGAGCAGCAGAGCCAGGATTGGAACTTAACCCCTGCGACACTGCTGCTTCCAGGAGACTCGAGACCCCTATCGCCAGCCCCACTGCAGCTGAGTTTGATTCCAGTGAGTTCAGAATTAACCTCTCAAGTGTTCCCTCTGGACAAAGCTCTGTGCCCCTGAGATTGAGGCTCTGGGCACTGCCTCCTAGCTTCTGACAGGCTAGATGAGGAGGCGAGAAGGACTGCATTCATTCCCGTGCCGGGCCGTGGTGGCAGGTGCTCTGACCAAGTATGGAAGGGCTAAGGGGAGCAAGAGTCAGTACGTGGGGCGAGGGTACGTGCACTGGGGCAGCGGGTGAGGAGGGGAAGCTCTGGAGAAGTGATGTGGTTTCAGAGGTTGGGATCCCAGCAGCAGAGATGGGAGGGACTGAAAGGTACAAGGAGGAGGTGAATGAGGGGTTTGATCATGAGGTCCTGTCTGCTGGAGGAGAGGTGGCACAGGAAGTAAGGGAGGGAATGAGCCTGGGCAACCAGGAGCAAATGGACAGGGACATGATGGACCCAAGTGGACGGCACTGGGGCTCTACTGTAAGCTCTGGGCGACATTTAAACAGAGGGGAGCAGCGAGGGTTTGCCCCGAAGGATCCCCAAAGTACCTCTCCCATTGGTACTTTGGAGAGGCTGCTGATTGATGAGATCAGCCAGCCCGGGGGCTTCTCAAGTTCTGAATTGCTTAAGTGAGGATTGCCCTTGCTCCCTCTGCAGAGAGAGAGGACGTCTCGGTGCCCAGAGGTGGTCCCTTTGATTAGCAGCTGCTCTGATGGGGCCCGAGGTACAGCTCCCCAGCCCACCCAGGGATTAGCACTGCACCCCTCCCCCCCAGCCCTGGGGAGTGCCCACAGCAAGGCCCGAACCAGACTATACACACAGGACCAGTGCAAAACCCACCCTGAGAGTGGGCTTAAGTAGTGTGGGGGCCACATTTCAGCTCCTAGCTCACTTGTCCCATCCAGGATGCCTTCCTGAAGGAGTTGGAAGTTGGGGAGCTATTTAAAGGAATCAGAAACGCTTGGCACAAGGGAAGATGCTTTCCCGTCATCCCGCCTTGCTTGGATGGAGTGGGAGGACTGGATTAGGACTAGCTGGCTTGGGAGCCCTTGGAGCAGATGGTCCTTCAGGGAGTGAAGGGGAACAGCGCTCCCCCACTGCAGGGTAGAAGGGCCCCCAGGGAATGAAGGTACCCTGGTGAAGGCTTAGGAATCTTTTTTTTTTTTTTTAAACCTTTTTTTTAAAGATTTTATTTATTTATTTGACAGAGAGAGATTACAAGTAGGCAGAGAGGCAGGTAGAGAGAGAAGGAGGAGGAAGCAGGCTCCCTGCTGAGCAGAGAGCCCGATGCGGGACTCGATCCCAGGACCCCGAGATCATGACCTGAGCCGAAGGCAGCGGCTTAACCCACTGAGCCACCCAGGCGCCCAAGGCTTAGGAATCTTAACCCTACACTCAAATCGTCACCTTCCTCTCTTCTTCACGATGCTGCCAGATTGTTCCAGTTGCCATGTCCTGGACGTTGCCATGGGGTTCTGTTGTTGCAGGAGCTAGGGTTTTCTGTCATAGAGGAAGCTAGGGTTTTCTGTCATAGAGGACTTGGTTTTGTCCCGGAATCTGGGCATCCCTAAGAGGTGTGATCCGGAAATTCAGGGGTTGCCTGAGTGTGTATGTAGGTCCTGTCCTGCATGGATGCTCCGTGGCCCTGATGGTGACGTGGTGTCCACGAGTTGCCGCCGTGCTCACCGCTTGGCCTCCCTGTCATCCTGCCCCTGCTGCAGGACCTGAATAGGGGTTATGGCAGCAGAGAAGGCAGCAGTGGGGGAGGCAGACAGGCCAGTGTTGCTGTGAAGGACAGCAGCCACCATGAGGGGTGGCCTTCATGGGTGCAGGGACAAGGCTCGGTCCCTGGGCTGCCTGACACCCCACCCACCCAGTGGCAGGCAGAGTGGAGAGGCTGCCCCTGCTCTCGCTGCCACCCCGAAGCCCAGGAATGCTGGGGTAAGGCTGCCCTGCTTGGCACCCTCAGCTAAGCTGGTGGTTTTGGGGCCTCCAAGGGCCTGGCTGCAGGGTTTGGACTCCCTAGAAGGAAGTTCTCAGTGCCTGAGACTTTAATCGAGGCTTTGGACTCTGCAGGAAGGTCAGAAACCTTCATCCTGAGGGTCCCTGGTGGACCATTGAACATTCACAGACCCGGAGTCACTGGAGATTAGCAAAATCGTGACGTCTGTTGAGCACTTACTGTTTGCCAGCTAGGCTGAGGGCTTGCCTTGTATAAACCCATTTCAGGGGCGCCTGGGTGGCTCAGTGGGTTAAAGCCTCTGCCTTCGGCTCAGATCATGATTCCAGGGTCCTGGGATCAAGCCCCGCATCAGGCTCTGTGCTCAGTGGGGAGCCTGCTTTCTCCTCTCTCTCTGTCTGCCTCTCCGCCTACTTGTGATCTCTCTCTATATATAAAATAAATAAAATCTTAAAAAAAAAACAAAACCCATTTTATCCTCACAATGAGATATTAATCAAGGGTCACATGTGAAATATTTCACAACTCTTGCAGGCTACAGAACCGGAGGAATCCCGGGGGCCCTCCACTATGCCAGATGTTAACTCTGTGGATGCCAAATGTGGAAGTCCCAGAGGAAGGGACCGCAAGATCAGGGTGGCAGGAGGAGCACCTGAGGGCCCAAGGAAGCACTTTCTTTGCCTACTGGTACGGAAGCGTTTCGTGTTTTTTACCAGCCAGTGCTGTATGCCCCTCCTGGTGCATTTCTGTAGACTGACCACCAACTCTTGCACAAGACTGAAGTATGCGGAAACTTAGAGGAGTCAAGGGAGGCCACACGGCTTGTCTGGGGTCACTTGGCAAGTTCATGGTGAAGCTAAGAGTCAGATGAGGCTTGATCCAGACTCATCCATTTCACCATAGACTCCACTGCCTCTTGCACAAGAAGTAGCATCTTTTTGCTTCCCATGTGCTCCAGACATTCTAGAACCTTTAGGCCGAACCAGCCTTGCCGTGGTCCTGAGAGCCCAGGTCTGTAACAATGCGTTCCTTCCAGCCTCAGCAAACATTCCTCAGGTGCCACCTGTTTACCAGCCCCTGCTGCCCAAGGCTCTCTCTGTCTAGTCCAGGAAGCAGCACGCAGGCGGGCAATTGTAATACAGCGTGTGGCCTGGGCTGTGGCCAGGGCTGTGGCCAGGAGCTGCAGGGAGAAGGCTTCCTGATGGGACATGAAGGATCAGGCCTGAGGTGGCCATGCTGAGGATGACCAGAATGATCGGGAACAATCAGGGCCTCAGAATGTCAGCCTAGGATAAGCCCTTCCTCTGGTCCCTCCCAGTGTGAATCTTGGATCTGGCACTCTTTTTTTAAAAAGGTTTTATTTATTTATTTATTTATTTGAAAGAGAGCGAGAGAGTTCGCGCACAAGCAGGAGGAAGGGCAGGGGGAGAGGGAGAAGAGCACTCCCCGCTGAGCAGGGAGCCTGACACGGGGGCTTGATCCCAGGGCCCTGGGATCATGACCCCAGCCGAAGGCAGAGGCTTTAACCAGCTGAGCTACCCAGGCGCCCCTCAGGTCCTCGGCTGTAACACAGGGCTCTGTCTCCGCAGCTCCCAGTTCTGGGAGAATTCCTGGAGGGCGGCACAGATGGGAAAGGGCCGTCCCATGGCTGCTTTTGGCAGATTCAGCCCTATCTGCATCTCAGGGCACAGCTGCTCCTTCCCTCTCTTGTTCCCCCTTGCCCAGTAGCCTCTGATTTCTAGATTTAATTTTCCAGAGTGCTGCCTCTTGGGGGTGGGGGATTAGCTACATGGAAGACCCAAGGACTCTATTATTTATTTGTGTTATAACATCTATCTAATACCTATCATTTATTTTGTATCTATAATGTCTATCATATCTGTCTATCTAATAATAACATCCATCATTTATTATACATGTTATGTATCAGGCACTGTTTTAAGTACTTTACATATATATATATTTTTTTCTTTTTTAAGATTTTATTTATTTATTTGACAGAGAGATCACAAGTAGGCAGAGAGGCAGGCAGAGAGAGAGGGGGGAGTAGGCTCCCTGCTAAGCAGAGGGGCTCGATCCCAAAACCCTGAGACCATGACCTAGGCCGAAGGCAGAGGCCCAACCCACTAAGCCACCCAGGTGCCCCGCACTTTACGTATATTAATTCATTGAGTCACCTAGAACAACCTGGGGAGTTAGGTGCTATTTTTAATCCCATTTTATTGATGAGGAAACCTGAGAGGTTAAGTAACTTCCCCAGGATCACACAACCAGGAAATGGGGGAACCTGGTTGTGACCCCTGGGTGAATGGGGGAGCGGTGTAGTTTATGCACCTACCATCTTTTTTTTTTTTTTTTAAAGATTTTATTTATTTATTTGAGAGAGAGAGCATGAGCGAGGAGAAGGTCAGAGGGAGAAGCAGACTCCCCGTGGAGCTGGGAGCCTGATGCGGGACTCGATCCCAGGACTCCGGGATCATGACCTGAGCCGAAGGCAGTCGTCCAACCAACTGAGCCACCCAGGCGTCCCATCTTAAGCACAGTCCTCCAGGGCCTCCCATCAGTGGAGAACACTGGCTGGCAAAGTCCACAGGCCCAGCGAACCCTCCTGGGCAGCTGCCCAGGTCCTTAATTCCAAAGTGTTCTCCATTCTGATGTCTCCTCTGAAAGAGCAGTGGCTCCGGGAGCTAAGAGCCAAGCACATTCCCTGGACCATCTTGGGGCCTCACTGCCAGGCTGAGGACAGTGGGTAGAGTCTGTGGTTGATACGCTTTCTTGCTTTCACTTCTGTGTTCATTCCTCCACCCTGCGCACCTGTCCTGACAGTCTGGAATGACCAGCACGTCAGGTGACAGGGGACAGATACACATCAAGACTCTGGTGGCCTGACCCGGAGCCCTGCGTATCTCTGGGACCTTACCTCCTTGGGAGGGTTTCAGGTAAACTCTGATGCCTGCTAACTGGCTGTCCTTAGCACTCTTTGAGCCTGTTTCTTGTCTGTAGAATGGGGCTTGTGACCCCCTGCGTGCGGGGTGATTGTGAAGATTAATCAGAAGAGAGTAGGGAGCACCTGGTATGCCACAGATGATCAGTAGGGTTGGCACTCTTGCCCCCTCCCCTGCAGGCTTCCAGATCCCCTGGCCTTCCTCATCCTGATCACCCTGGCTCTGCAGACTCCAGTGTTAACCCAGGCTTCCAGTGGCTTCTTTCACGGATTGGCTCGTTATTGACCCTGTTTCAGTTCAACTCTGATACATTCATTCAGACTCTTGGTTGTATCTGTGGAAGCCTCCTGGAGGCAGCTTAAGCTAAAGGGGGAGTTTATTATAGGACATGACACAGAGCTGGCTTGCAGGGATCAGCCACACATCTGATTCAGCTCCTTTCGTACCGTGGACCGGCATTTCTGCCCCCCCACCCACGTGGTGGAGTGTGGATGCCCACGGCGCCACGCCTTCCCCGTCCAAGACATCAGCAGTCTACCCTAGGGGGCGTGGGGGTGGGCTCTGACTGACCATCCCAAGGAGACAGGAGAAGCACGTTGGCTTTGTCCAAAGTTTTTAGGGTAATACATCAGCCTGGTGGTTGTTTATAGACTTTGATGAAAATAGAAACACTATGAACTGGAAGCAGATTTGAAGAACGTAGTCAGAGGTTGTTCAGGTTCATTACCCACCCCTAGTCCTTAACTCAGGGCCTGGATTCCATCTAGAGCAGGGTGAAACTGACAATGTCCTCACCTCTGGGTAGGGAAAGGGACTCAGATCTGACCCATAGCATTACCCTGGGTGTGTACGTCCCCTCTACACCTCGGGTCCTTGGAAACTGTCCTGCCCTGTCTCCGATCCCTGCATTGGCTCACAACCCCACTGGTGGTCCTTGAAAGGTTCTTCCAGGGCTGAAGCATGAAATCCACCCCAGTGGCTGGTTAACACACAGCTTGGAGGACATCTTGGGGTGGGGGATGAGGCCAAGACATCTCAGCTCCCTCCCTTATCTCAAGGGAGAACAGATGGGTGGGTTTGATGGTGACCCAATACTTCCACAAGCATGAGGTTGGGGCCGGGGTGCTGGGGTAAGGGGAGGCCCCTGGCTTTACCTTCGGGGTGGGATGTCCAATGGGGGGGTGTGAAGGGATTTGCCACAGAGGCACCAGCCCTGCTTCTGAGCCAGAGGAGCCCATTCCGGCCTGGGGCTGGATTTCTGCCATTTTCCCACAGGCTGCATAGAGATTGGGTTTCCTCCTGAAACTGTATCTCTGAATCACAATCATGAAGTTCCCAGCTTCTGAACTCAAGCTGTTTGCAGCAGCTCTGTATACCCTAAGCCATCACTCTTACTCTCTTAGGGTCCTGGGAGGAAGCACACAGAATATAGTGGCCAAATGCACAGAGTATGAGTCAGCCTTGAGTTCAGATCCTGCCTTTGTATTACCCAGCCTTGAGACCCGGGCTGATTTAGCCTCTCTGAGGGGCAGTTTCTTCACTTGTTAAATATGGCACAAGAGCTGTCTCATGAGATTGCCACGGAGGGTCAGTGAGCTAATGTCCATAATGCGCTCGCTGAGCGCGATGCCTGGCCCTTGTAGACAGTAAATGATGGCTTAGTTGCAGTATTTCATTGTTGCCTATCCGCCCCCACTATGGGAGGTTGTAGAGGAAGGAGACATGGCCCCTGTCCTCTGGGAGCCCCTAGTCTGATAGGGGAGACAGGGGCTTTGCCCTCAGGAGCCGCCATCCTGCAGGGGGAGACTCAGCCCTATGCTCAAGGACCCACCAGTCAGGTGGGGGAAACATGGGTATTGCCCTCAGGGAACTTCCCTTCTGGTGGGGGAGAGCAGCCCTTGTGCCCTGGAGCCCCCAGGTGGTTTGTCCTTGGATCCCAGTGCTTCCCTGGGCCCTTCCTCCCAAGCCCTAGCATGCCCTCAGCTGCCCCCTTTGCCCTGAGCCTGCCTCCAGCCTCACCTACTCCCTTCCCCCTGCAGCCAAGCCCATCCTCTCCAGGGTGCCCCCTTTTCTCCTTTTGGGGTCCTGGGGCCCCGCCTCTGTCATGCCGCCTCATCCCCACGGAGTTCACCAGATGACTCATTTGTAGGTCTTTTCTGTGTGTGCTGAGCAAGTTGTCAAGAAGCCTCTCCCCCAGGATGCTCGTTTCTCTCCAAACACCGCCCAAACTGCAGACACAAAAATTAGACATGTCAGTTTGCATGCCGTCTGCCTTAAATTTGCATTTGATTAAAAGACGCCAGCATCCTCCCACCCACAGTTCTTCCTTCCCGACCTTCCCCTCTCTGAAGTGCACCCCCCCATTCTCCCAACCCTCTCCTTCTGCTGTGCTCAGGGCGTCGTCCTCTGGCTGGGCCCCTCTGCCCAACCTTGGCCGCCACCACAGAGCCGCGTGATACTCTGCACCTCTTGCCCCTTTCCCGGGGTCAGCTCTGCACAGTTTGCCCAGGTACAGCCTGTCCTCATTGTGCCTGCAACACTGTCTGTTCCTGGAGCTCATTGTCAGGAGTTCAGCTGCGGGCTTAGAAATCAGATGCCTGTGGCTGGGGGCCCATCGTGGGGGTGGGGAGGGTCATGTGCGCCCTCCATCTCCGTTCCCGCCTGTTACCAGCACCATCCTGTGCAGGAAACCGCCAGGCGGAGAACAGCTTTGGAAAAGCCTTCTCCTCCCTTCCAGTCTCTGTCTCTGGAAGGACGAGGCGATGAGGGCATGAGCCCTCTGTCTTCCCCTTCCCTCCTAAGGACAGCCAGGTCACCATCACTCCTTCCTTGGCTCAGAGACCGGGGCGGCTCCAGGAGGGTGCTCAGAACTCCTGGCTTCTTTTCTGCAGTCACACTGGGGGAGAATCTTCATTAAAAGGCTAGAATGGCCTGTGCCTCCTGCCCATTCCCAGCCTGAGGGCAAACCTGCTGACTTTTGGAGTTTCTGCCGTCAACATGGCAAACACACTCCTCTCTCAGTTATCTGTGCCAATGCAGAAGCTTTAAAAAAAAAAAAAGCCATTCCATCTGCCTTAAGCTACTCTCCTTGAGATTTTGGGGATAACAGTTTTACTTTTCTGGTTTCTTTTGATCCCTTTGGACTAAAATTGGCATCCGTTTCAGTTCCTCAAACTCCTGTGAGAGAGCAGGGAGCTCTGAGTGGGCAGGCAAAGGGCCAAGGCCACGCCTCACAGGTAAGTTCCATGAGAATGGGGATCTGAGGCCGGAGGGAAATGTTTGCAGAGCTGAGGGAAGGGGCTCTAGATTCCCACCTCTGCCCAGACACGCCACCTTCCTGATCCCTTCACTCCCAGCTCCCAGGCTCCTTAGGTCTGCCCGTGGCGAAGGCTGAGGTGGCAAGCATCGCTTTATCTCTTGCTTCCTCCTCACTTCTAGGCTCCTGTGTGTTCAGGGAATGCAAACTGACACTAGCATCAGCCGGAGCCAGACATAATTGGAAGGGAATCTGTCCCCACACCCACTCTTGTCTTGCCTCCCTCCCTACCAAAAAAAAATAAAAAATTATATATTATCTCCAGCAGCTCTGAGTGTAGGAAACATAAGTCTGGGAGAAAAGACAGATGGGGTGGGGGATGGTGTGTGAGGGCGGTGGAGCAACTGTCCTTTCTATCCACGGAGGAGAGATCAGGAGAAAAATGGTAGTAGCAAGAAGGACTGAGGTTAGACTCTAAGAGCTTGCATTTATCATAAAGAGACCCAGGCATGATGGTGGAGGAAGCCAGTGACATCTCTGTCCATGCCCATCCTCGGGGCCCCCGAAATCCTCGGCTCGGCCCTCGCTTGGAGGTTATGGCCCACCCTGTAACCTGGAGAAGGAAGAGGCAGCAGAGCAGGGCTGATGGAAGTTCTGCGTTTGCCCCAGTCGGGCTGGCCCTCTCTCATTCCCAGCTCCCTTCTGGCCAGAGATTTTTTTTTTTTTTTTTTTTTTAAAGATTTTATTTATTTATTTGAGAGAGACAGTGAGAGAGAGCATGAGCAAGGAGAAGGTCAGAGAGCGAAGCAGACTCCCCATGGAGCTGGGAGCCTGATGTGGGACTCGATCCCGGGACTCCAGGATCACGCCCTGAGCCGAAGGCAGTCGTCCAACCAACTGCGCCACCCAGGCGTCCCATGGCCAGAGATTTTGAGGGCCTGCAGGTTTGAGGATTCCAGGGTTTCTGGGAAGCCATGGCTCCATCTGGCTTCCCTTGCAGAGCCAGCAGGCGGCCGCCCTCTGGCATGTTGCTTGTCAGGATTTCTCTGAATGGAATCCAAAAGCAAGAGCCAAGAATAGAGGTGAGGGCACCCAGCTCTCTCTCCGAGAAGCCAGGCTCCCAGGCAAGGTCAAGAGACAGTGCTCCCTCAGCAGGAGTGGCAGTCCAGCTGGTGCGCTTTGTGGGGGGTTGGGAGCGACCACTGAGGACATCCCCTGACCCCTGACTCTACAACAAGCCACAGCGTCGCAGAGGAGGAAACTGAGGCCTTAGGTCCAGCCTAGGGCCACCCAGAGCTCTTCTGACTCCTGGCCTAGCGCTTTCCCCCACTGTCCCCCTCCTCACACTTTAAGTTAGGACATCCTGATGGGGCTCCCCGAGCAGATCCTTGAAGGAGTGGGATGAGATGTCTCTGCCGGTGGGTGCTCTCCGCTGAGAGGACGGTGGGGTGGGACCCCAGGCAAGGCCTAGAGCGTCAGAACCTGGAGGGACCTCAGGGATCAGCCCTCATCGTCCAGTCCCCTTTAACAGCTGAGAGCGCTGAGGTGCCAAAAAGCAAAATTTACCTGAGGTCACCCAACCAGTGAGTGGCAGATCCAGGACGCAAATCCGGGTCTCCCAACTTCCGTTGTTTTCCCGAGATCCTCTTCCTTTGGGGAGGTCAACCCAGGGAGGGAGGAAGAGCAGGAGGACGTTGTCTGTCACAGCCACACTTAGTAAATGGCCGCTGTTGGCCTGACCCATGAATTTTTTAAAACTATCTGCTGAGGTTTTAGGGTCAAGTAACAAACGCACCTCTCTCTCCCTGTGGCTTTTAAACCTCATAAATATACGCTTTTAAAAGTCGCTCCACAGTTCTTCCCACCCACGGCGAGTCATATAATCTCTCAGTGGAACCTGAGGGGCTGTCCAGAGGTGGCTTTCCATGGTTGTGGGGGTTGGTTGAGGGAACCTCTTCTGGCAAATGTCACACATGGAGGGAAATGCCATTCCGTTGAGGGGCAAGGTTGGAGGCCCCCGCCAGGCATGGATGGGAAGGGCCAGTCTGACTGACCAGAGTCACCCTCACAGGCCGGGAAACTCTGGGCCCAATGGTCTCAGCTCGAGTCACTTGAAACCAGTGGAGCCTATGTCTTCTGGTTGAGTGTTCCTGGGATCTGGAAAGCCACCTCAGTTTCCCTCTTCAGAAAAATGAGGCTGGTAACAGCAGGAGGCAAGGGAATGAGGTCATGTCTGCAGAAGTCCAAGCCACACGCTCAAAAAACAGGCCGACCAGGGTTTGGTATTTCAGCCCCAGAGCCAGGAGGCTCACGTTCCCCCAACCTCATCCCCCACCCCAAGCCCCCCAACACCCCTACTCTGATGGCTTTAGCAGGCTTCGTGCTCCGATGGAAATGAGCTGTGCGTCTGCTGCCTCTTCATGGGGTGATTTTTTAAGGACGAAATGTGACGTTTGCTCGGGGGCCCTTGCAAAGCCTCTGCAGGGAGCCCAGGCCCGGCTTTCCACCTGGTGTGTCTCTGCCTATGCCCGAGCCCCTCCCAGCAGCCCCAGCACTGCTCACCTGTGGGGGGGGTGCCACCGTGAAAGTCCCCTGGGAATTGAGACTCCAGGGAGAGGTGTGGGACTAGGATGGATGAACGTGACTCCTCCCCCAGCAGCTTGGAAGGCTGATGAGAGGAGGGGTGGCTGTGGCTTTGGAGCTGCCTCTCTTGTGGATGGTCCTGGTCCCCTTGCCTTGCCAACCCTGCCAGCCTTTCCAGACTCCCCTCCCAATGCTACCAACATATGGAGACTCCCGACACACATTAGCTGTGTGCTGTATACCAAGCAGTGTTTTACTCTCCGAGGTTACAGCAGTGAGCAGAACGGATGCGTTCCTTCTCTTTGTGGACTTAGAGATTTGTGGGGGGGGGGCAGGGTGGTGACTTTAGTGGATAATCACAGAAAAGAATCCTTAGTTCACCCTCTAAGTGCTCTGTGGGAAAAGGAAAGGGTATGATGATTTGGATAAGAGTGACTGGTCAGGGAGGGCTTCCCTATGGAAGTGAGCCTTCCACCGGGCCCCGTGGTCTAAGATAGAAGCAGGCTCAGGTGTTTGAGGAGAGTGGCAAGGTCACTGAGGAGGCAGGTGGGCGTGTAAGGAGGTCCTGGGCCAACTGTGGCCTTGGGGCTCAGGGTCAGGATTCTGAATTTTGTTCTTGCATCCAGTGGAAAGACAGGAAAGGTTTTCGGTGGGAGGAGTGACGTCAGGTTTGTGTTTTTCAAGAGTGGCTCAGGTTGCTGTGGGAGAATAGAATTGGAGGAGGCGAGAGTGATGGGGTCCCAGCTGGAAGGCCGCGGTTGGAGCCGTCCAGGTGACACGGCAGTGGCCTGAGGTAGGGACCAGGCAGTGCAGGTGGCGGGCACCGAAGGGCTGTGAATGGGGCTCCTGCAGGCTCCAGGGAGGGAGCCGAGGGGAGAGGCTGAAGAACTGACTAGGGAGGTTCTGGGGAAAGGGACAGGGGCACTTCATTTTGCCTAAGTACAAAAGTTTCTTAGATGCAAAGTACATACATTAAAAACAAAATCCTTTTTTTGTTTTAGTAATCATTTAGTAATGATGCCTTTCTAAAGAGATAAGCTCAGGGCGCCTGGGTGGCTCAGTCAGTTAAGTGTCTGTCTTCTGCTCCGGTCCCGATGCCGGGGTCCTAGGATCGAGTCCTGCATCAGGTTCCCTGCTCATCAAAGAGTCTGCTTTACCCTCTGCCTGTCTCTGTCTCTCATGAATAAAGAAATAAAATCTTAAAAAAAAAAACCCAAACCCGATAAGCTCATCTCAGCCAAGCTTAGGACCTGTGAGATAAACACAGACTGAAGTCAGGAAAGGGAGAGGGTCAGTCAGTGCCCTGAGCAGGCAGATGTGGTTGGTGGCAGCAGCGATGACGGCAGTGACGGCAGTGACAGCAGTGACGGCAGTGACAGCAGTGTCTTTGGTGATGGTGGCACCAGTGGCGTGGCTCGAGCAGCCTCAGAGGCAGGGTTAGCAAACCAGGGCACTGTTAGGGCAGCTGTGATGCTAGTAGTTTCTACCCCAGCGTGCCCAGTCACGAGAGCAACCTGTGACCTCCAAAGGGCCTACTTTGCCCACTGCCTTAGGCAACATGTGCAGGATCAAGCTGGGTGCTGTGGGATGGGGGCGGGTGTACAGAAATGTCCCTGCTCTTAGGGGTTAGATCACCTTCCCTGATCTAAGCAAGTGCCGAAGTTTCATCCCATCTCCTTGTGCCGGCGTTTCTCCCTTTAATACCTTCCTCTTACGCTGAGCTGAGGAGCCCCATAGGGTGCGTCCTCTTCAGAGCTGAAGTAGGCTGGGGTGCATCCTCTTCAGAGCTGACGCCGGCCCCCTTACCCGCCTCCTAGCCCACCCCATCTACAGCTGCTTCCACGTCGGGGTGGTAGAGGTTAGCGCGGGCAGACGGAGCTTGGCTGGACTAACGGAGGCTGCACACGCTGGGCCAACTGTCAGATGACCTTGAGCAAATCCTTGGGCCTCCAGGGGCCTCAGTTTACTCATTGCTTCTAAATAGGGGATCCTATTTCCAACGCAGGGAGCTGCTGGGAGGACTGGATGAGGTCATGGGTATGAAAACTCCTTGTGACAGACGGCGACCCTGGGAGACCTGACACAGGGCTGGGGGCATGCCAGGTCGGGGACGAGCCAAGGCCTCTGTAGGCAGTGCATGTCTCCCCCCCCCCCCCCCCCCCGCCGAGGCTCCCCGTGGTCCAGTCCGCACACCTGCCCCACAAAGGGGCCCTTGTCTCCTTGTCTGCTGGTTCCCATGGGGAGCCGTGCCCCTGCCGCATTGTGGGTGCCTGCCTTTCCCTCTGGCCGGTAAGGTAGGGCTGCCTTGAGGTAAAACTCTTTAAAGGAGGCTCTTACAGTCCTTCATGAGGAACAGGCTCCGCTTAGAGTAAAATGAGAGAGACAAGTCCATCTTCGCCCTCCTGAGGCCTCCACATCCTGCCCTTTCTCACGCCAGCTCTGTGAGCCGTGTCCTGTCTCCTCCGTCTGCCCAAAGCCCTCCCAGCTCTTCCTTCCCTACTTTCTCTCCAGACGAAACCAGGAACTCCCACTGAGGTTCTCAGTAACCGGCAACACCCTAAAGCCAGGTATTTTAAACTTTTTTAAAAAACCATTTCTTTGTCTTGACCCCTAATTAGAAATACATTTTTCAGGGGCAAGTGGGTGGCTCAGTCGGTTAAACGTCTGTCTTCAGCTCAAGTCATGATCCCAGGGTTCTGGATCGAGCCCCACATCGGGTTCCCTGCTCACTGGGGAGCCTGCTTCTCCCTCTCCCTCTGCTGCTCCCCTGGCTTGTGCTTGTGCGCACACTTTCTCTCTCTCTCTCTGTCAAATAAATAAATAAAATCTTAGAAAAAAATAAGTTTTCCAGCAAATCCAGTATATACATACGGAGTCAAAAGTTTTATGAGACGATACTAACTATGCATAATGTATTTGATCTTCTGTTTTATTGTATATGGTCTCTCTCTTTTAATTGTCGGTTAGAATCCACTAAACTGATGCCGTGATCCACAAAATAGTTGCAGTCTGTGAAATGCCTTGGCCTGAAAGGATCTTCTTTCCAAGCACAGAAGGTCCCTGGGAGCTGGGTGTCCGGACACTTGACCCCGGCTTGGGGAAGTAGAGCATTTCCTTTGTGCCAGGCCCTGTTCTAGGTGCTTTATGTGTAACAGGTCAGCTGATTCTCACAGCCTCTCTTGGGGGTAGGTATTATTGCCCCATCATTCACGTTTCATGAGCCAGGAAACTGAGGCATGGAGAGGTGAAGGTACTTGTCCAGGTTCATACTGATAGGAAGTGACAGAACCAGACGCGCTATGTTCAACCCCTGAGCTCTGCTGATGGTCAGGGTGCCACAGAGAAAGGGCGGTCCCTCGAGGGGTTAGTGGAGATGCTCTAAGAACGCCAGCAGACCTTATCCCTGCGGCGAAAGCCAGACTCAGGTTCTTCGGGAAGGTGGGTCCTGGGAATCCACAGCTGGGCAGACCCACTCAGGCTTGCCTGTCCTGTGGTCACACACCAACCAGGGCAGATGCTGGAGGAGATGAAAGCCCTTTTGGGGTGCCTGGTAGACCCAAATGCAGAGTTCTGCCTACCAGCCAGTCAGCAAGTAAGATTTCTCTGAGTGGAAATAAGAGCTTGACTCTAGTCTTTAAAAAAAAAAGTAGGGTTGGGGGACGCCTGGGTGGCTCAGTGGGTTAAAGCCTCTGCCTTCAGCCCAGGTCATGATCCCAGGGTCCTGGGATCGACCCCTGCATTGGGCTCGCTGCTCCCTCCCTCTCTGCTTCTCCCTCTCTCTCTGCCTGCCTTTCTATTTGTGATCTCTGTCAAATAAATAAATAAAATCTTTAAAAATAAATAAATAAAATAAAGTAAAAATACCGGACTTCTGGGTGGCTCAGTCGGTTAAGAAGCTGCCTTCGGCTCAGGTCACGATTCCAGGATCCTGGAATTGAGCCCCATGTTGGGGCTTCCTGCTCAGTGGAGACCCTGCTTCTCCCTCTCCCTCTGCCTGCCACTCTGCCTACTTGTGCTCTCTCTATCTCCATGTCGAATAAATAAATAAATAAATAAATAAATAAAATCTTTAAAAAGGATACTGTTAATTTTATTTTTTTTTAAAGATTTTATTTATTTATTTGAGAGAGAGAGAGACAGTGAGAGAGAGCACGAGCGAGGAGAAGGTCAGAGAGCGAAGCAGACTCCCCATGGAGCTGGGAGCCTGATGCGGGACTCGATCCCGGGACTCCAGGATCACGCCCTGAGCCGAAGGCAGTCGTCCAACCGACTGAGCCACCCAGGCGTCCCAAAGATACTGTTAATTTTAAACATGACACTTTTTGCAGGCTTTAAAAAAAAAAAGGAACTTTCACTGTTCCTTATCGAATTTATTGTTTTAGGCTCCGTGAGAAAGCAGCAAAAGTCTTCGCAATTTCTTTCCCAGCGCAGTAAGAATGTGTCCCCCGCATTTGATGGATTGCTTTTCGGATTTGAGCCCAATGCTTCCGGCACGTGGGCAGGCAGGGCCCCACAGGCGGGCCGTGACATATAGGAGCGAAGCGAGAGTTGATTTGTAAGGGATGGTCGTGGGAGGCACACGCTTATCAGATTTCGTTTCTGCTCTCTCCTCCTGGCAGAGTAGCTGGTGAGCAGTGAAGTAGGGCGGGGCTGGGGGGGCGTGGGGAGCAAGGGAGATTGAGAAACAGCGAAGCAGCTGGTCGTTATCCATAGACTGGATTGTCAGCTCCCCAAAAGTGTGAATCGACCTCATGTTCCCCCTTCTTTTTACAACCAGAAATGTCAAGCCCATCATCATCGGCCACTCCCGGCCCTCTGCTTCCTCACCTAAGTCCGACGCAGAAATCCAAAGCAAGGAAGCGGGCTGTGCGTCACAGAGCCTCCGGCCTCATGGGAGGACAAGACCCGCCGACAAGGGAAGGCGTGGGTCTCAGACAGCTGGAGTGGGTGCAGCCCGGGGCACACAGTGACGTGCACAGCAGGCAGACCCCATCCCTGCCCAGAGCCTTGATGTGGGACTACCGATTCTTAGTTGTAGGAACACTGTGTTGACCAAGTCTAAATACTGAGAGAATGCTGAGTCGGGTGTCTGAGCCAGCTGGAGTTCTAGAAGGATTCTTCGAAGAAGGAAGAGCAGGGCCTGGGCACGGCAGCTGTGAAGGGGCAGCCTCTGAAAACCCAGCCCAGGCAGCAGCACCAAGGAGGGAAAACTAAGAAGGGGGAGGCAAAGCCAGAGCCAACGTGTCTCTATCCTGTGGGGGACAGGGCCCAGAACTGCTCCAGGGCCAGCCTACCAGGCCTGGTGGGGGTCACCTCAGGCCCCCAGGCCCTCCATCCTCCCCTCACTGGGTTTCCCAGAACCTTGCTTGACAGATATGGTGGAAGCGCCCTCCTTAGCTGTGGACACAGAGCGAAGTAAAGTCTCCATGGTAACCCTTGGCTGATAGGGACTCGGGTTGCCATGGAAACTTGTCTAAAACCATAAAGTATTTGGGGGGAAGGGTTTCAGCAGAGGGGCAGGGTGGCGGGGACCATATGCAGGGGTGAGTCTGGTTGGTGCCCTTCTCAGGGTCCTCTTTGTGGGGGGGGGCATCTCCCGGATCCAGTTTAGGGCTTCTGGGGAGCTGTCATGGCTTGTATCAAGCATGGCCATAGAGGGCCTCCACCATGTCTCTGGTGAATGTCTAACAGGGTCTTTCAGTATCTCTCAGAATCTTCCAGTATCTCTCAGAATCACGAAAGCAGCGAAGTTGATGTCCTTCCTCTGACTGTCCCCTCTCCCCGAGTCCCCTGCCCCAGCCCCTGCTCCTCTTGCTGTCTCCTTTCTGACAGGACCCTTCCTGTCACAAGGCTGGCCCAGCCAGCCTCAGCTTCCTCAGCACCGCCACGGGGAGAGAAAAGTCCCCGCTTTGTGGAGCGTTTGGGGAATGACACAATGCTCAAACCTGGGGCCTGCCCAAAGGAGCTGCTCCCTAAACACGGCTTTCCTTTCACCTTAACTTGTGATAAACCATGAGCGAGGCGCTTGGTAAGCTATTTCTGTTTTACCGAGGCCAGAGGAATCAGCATGTTGAAATACTGTCTTTCCTTCCATCTCCTTCCTCCGGTTACCTTTGCTCAAGGTGGGCCAGCGTTTAAAACAAAGCAGTGGGATTTGAGGTAATCCCCACAGTTCTTCCCAAGTTCATGTCTCTTGTTCTACAGCCCTGATTATTCCCCCACGCCACCCTGAACCCACCCTCTTGGGCTTGGAGTTCTGCTCAGGGCAGTGCAGCTTTGCCTGCCTGGAACCATCTTCTGAAGATGGCAGGGAACCGGCTTCAAGAGGGGAGTAACAAAGAGTACAATTTGTGGCCTGGCCTGTGGGTTGCCATTCGTGGTTAGATGAATTTATTCCCAAATCACCACCTCAGGCCTCAGTTTCCCCTGCACCAACGGGAGATGATAGGGCTGCTGAGAGATCTCTCTGGTGCCCTGGATGCCTTGAAGACCCCAGGGGCCTAAGCCAGGCCAGTGAGGAGAAAGGAGGTACAGGAAGGTCCCCTGAGAGGCCAGAAGGTCCATCCTCTGCAGACCTTGGTGTCCCAAGGGCTACCCCCTCCCTCTGCCACTTAAGAGGAAACTTTATTCTGAGAAAATTTGACTCTCTCCTGAGAGCTGCTCTCACTTAACCAGACTGAGCTGGCTTTCTGGGCTCAGGGACTCTGCCTGATTATTTCCCCTTGCTTCTTCTTTTCTTTTGTCTTTCTTTCTTTTCTTTTTTTCTTTCTTTCTTTTTGATTTTTTTTTTTTTTTTTGGTTAGGGTTTTATTTATTTATTTGACAGAGACAAAGCAAGAGAGGGAACACAACCTGGGGAATGAGAGAGGGAGCCCTATGCGGGACTCGATCCCAGGATCCTGGGATCATGACCTGAGCCAAAGGCAGATGCTTAAGGACTGAGTCACGCAGGCACCCCTCTCTCCCCTTTCTCCTTCACGAGACTGAAGTACGGCTGCCCCGAGCTGCTGAGGAGGCTTCCAGGCCCAGGCCCAGGTCTGCCCCCAGTGCTCCTGCTGGGGGGTGGTGCAGAAATCAGGGAGCCCCAGGGAGGTCCAGCAGGCCACACGCTGTGACAAGTAGCCTAAGGAAGCTGAATTGCAAGGAATAGTTAGACCAGAGGGGTCAAGGGCAGTGTCCCGGTGGATCTTCCACTGTTCTCCCCACCACACCCAGTGACCCCTTGCTGAAAAGTAAGCACAGTCCCTCTGGGGCTCCAACCCCAACCCTTGCTGGCTCTGGTGAACCTTTCCTATTCTCCTCCTGCCAAGCATTTTTATACCAAAATAATTAGGTAATTAATAATCATGTCATGTTCTGTGTTTCTGGCACTCCACACTTGTTAAACTTTGGAATCTGTGTGTAATAGATATGAATGTCAGCCCACAAACTCAGGCATTCAGGAAACATCCCATTCTTGCTTGTCTTTAAGTCAACCTAATTCTAATTGTGAGCCCCCCAACCCGCACTGGGGTGGTGGGACCTCCTCCCCACATTTCCAGGTTCACACCGGGAGCCGGGGGGAGGGGAAGCAGAGGGTAGGAAGGCTTCAGTGGGGCCGGGAAAATAGGCAAGGGCTCATCTGCTCTAGTTCCCCACAGGCTTCCTCTGCACCCAGGCCCACAAAGGCCAGCATCTCTCCAGTGCTGCCGCAGTGGGACATGAGCTCTCTGCCAAGGCTGGGGGGAGCACGCGCTGGTCCCCCGCCCTATCCTCGCCCAGTGCACGGGAGTCCCTCTGGCCTCATGCTCCTGGGCCTCACTGGCCCCTTTCGGGTCGACTTCAGGAGAGTCCTGTCTCTTTGTTTCTCAGCTGTTCCCTTCCTCTGAAATCCCCTTGCGATAGCCAGAAGCTTCTACCAGATTCCCTCGCTGGTTCAGCTCCTACCATAACCCGTGACCTGGAGGGCTTGCTGGGGAATGGAGTACAGGGAGTATCTCAGAAGTGTATCCTGCCGCACGCTCTCTTTATCCTCACAGCGTCCTTACAGAGCTCGTGGGACAAGGGTCAGTACCCCGTCAGACAGATGGAGGAGCCGTGTTATGAACTGAGGTGCTGATGAGGCTGTGGCGACGTGGGGACAGGAAGCCAGGCCTCTTGCTCCCAGGGCAGGCTGCTGCTGGCAGAGCAGGCCTTCCTGAACTCACCATGGAGGCCTCTGACTGAAGCTGGCAACCGCTGGTGTGTTTGAGGGCTTCCTGTGTTCAGGACCCGGTGCTCAGCTCTTCGCATGTAGGCCTTTGCTCAGTTCGCTACAGCTCTTTGAGGTATACTCTTGCCCGCCTTTTACGGATGGGGAAGGTGAGGCACGGAAAAGGTGAACACTCTGCTGGGGGGTGACAGACTTGGTAACTGGTGCGACCAGAGTTTGAACCCTGAACTCCTAACTCTTCTCCTATAATGGGTCCCCTAGTGACTTCAGCACCCTTTAAGAAGGAAGTAACTCCGTGAAAAAGAAGTAACTTTATCAGCAATTTTTCCCCCTGCTTTCTGACTTCATCCAGCCTCCAACAAAAGAGGCTGCTTTCCAAAGTCCCAGGCTCCATTCATCCCTGTAAATTCATTGCTTTTACCACCCACTCGCCACCACAAGCTCAAACTCAAGGACACACCTCCTTCTCCCTGCCCTCCCCTTCCAACCCAACTCAAGAGCATCAGCGCAGACAAAAACCCTGGGAGGAGGAAGGACCCTGCCCAAGCGCCTTCCAGACTTCCATTTGAGACTTCCAGGGGCAGAGGGAGAGGTCTGGCAACCCCTCCCCTCCATCTGCTTCCTGTGAGGCACCCGGATGCTGGGGAGGGGAAGGCTCTGTGGAGACAAAGGTCTGGGGGACCCAGCAGAAGGGAGAAGGTGGTCAGGTTGTTGGAGGGGGGTCTTTGGGCACCCCCCTCCTCTGTAGCAGGGAGCCAGCCTCCTGAGCCTGGGGGCAGAAAGCGGCCAACTGAGGCAGAGGGAGGCCAGCTGGCCCGCTCTGCACCTTTCTCTTCACAAAGCCCGGGCTGTGGTTTCATTCACAGCTCATCCCCCAGAGGGCCTGGAGGTGTTTGGAGGATACGAGCCCCAGAGCCCCAGTCCTCTAATTACCCGTGTGCATCTGGGAGGGGAGACAGCCATATGCAAATGAGCAGCTTCTACCCCAGATAGAGAAAGAAACCCTTGTCCTGATTCTCTACCTCAGACTCCCGACCCCAGCCCTGTGCACCTCCTCTCCTGAACCCCATCTGGGGTCCACAGACTCCTTCCTGCCTCACAAAGCCCACGTCCTGACCCCCACTTCAAGTCAGAATAGTCACTGATACTTACTGTCCTACCAAACGCTGTTCTAAGCACCATTATGTGCATTAACTCTTCATAATTAGCCTACAAAGTTGGAATTATTTTTGTCTCATTTTTGTAAAGGAGGAACCTGAGGCAGAGAGGTTGAGTAACTTGCCCAAAGTCACCCAGCTAGAAGGTGGTAGAAAAGGGGTTTGAACAGGTGTCTGATTTCTGACCAGAAAGACTCCTTTGGGGGAGGCCTTGCTTTGGACTGCTGTTAGGAGGGGGTGGGACATCGGGTACACGTTCTGTGTCGTTATACAGATCATAATCTGTAAAATGATTTGCAGCTCTGTATGGGAGGTTGGTCTTTTTTCCCATTTATTTATTCAGTCATTGATTTATACCAATATGTACTCTTGGATGTGTGTTTTATACTCTGAGTTATAATCCGACACTAAATTTTTTTTTATTTTGTTGTGCCCTTTGCCTATGGGGTGTGGAGGTGTCACTCTGGTCTGAGATGGGGTCTTTGGGGATGGAGAAAGGAGAAGGGTGGCGAGGGCTCTGTTTTGCAGACCATGGGCTGGCCTGTCTCATGAGCTATGATGTCCCAGCTATGGTCTCCCCCATTCCTTTTCACCCCTTCCTCTCTTGCACCTGACCCCCTTCCTCAATTCAGTCACTCATCAAGTCTCTTTGCTTCTGAAGTTCTTTTACCTTTTCTCCCCCCGGCCATCGTCTTAATTCATATCATCATTCCATTGAGAAAGCTTCCTAACTCCCCTCTTTCTAGTTCATCCACACACAGTGCTCTGGGGATGCCTTCCTGATAGACAGCTGAGACCCTGTCATTCCCCAGCACGGTGACCTCCACCACCATAGGACATTCTGATTTCTTATGTGAACATTCGAGGCCCTGCAGGTGCACATTCCTACCTTTCTAGCTTCTGGGGTCTCTTCCTGACCTAGACCACTTGCATTCCTCCCCACGCGCCCCCACCCCCAGGGAGTTGTGTGAAACCTGTTAATTGACATTCCTTAAAAATAAAAGACCTGTGGTCAAATTAATCTAGGAAGGTCTGGTTTCTTTATTGGAGGACTTTACCATATCTTTACCTGTGGGCTTTGTGTCTCCCCAGGAATGGGTTAACATTTGCCCTATTGGGCAATGGGTAGAATTTGCCCTATTGTGGCACAGTATTCTGTGGGCCAGTGGTTCTTGGAACCATGACTAGAACGCTGCCCAGCCTTTGGACAAGGTGGGCTCCTTGTGATTCCCAGGGTCTGCCCCAATATTCTGGCCTCTGTGTCTTGCATTAATTAACCCATATCCTGAGGCTGAAAATACCTACTTTTCTCCATCTTCACCTCTAAAAATATTACCCATCCTTCAAAAAATATTTATCTTGACTGTCCCCCTGCCTCAGCCTTAAACCTCTTCTGGGGTCTTTTTTTTTTTAAAGATTTTATTTATTTGTTTGACAGAGATCATAAGTAGGCAGAGAAGCAGGCAGAGAGAGAGAAGGAAGCAGGCTTCCCGCCGAGCAGAGCGCCCGACTCGGGGCTCGATCCCAGGACCCTGGGATCGTGACCTGAGCCGAAGGTAGAGGCCTTAACCCACTGAGCCACCCAGGCATCCCTGGGTGCTTTTGAATGCCTGTGGCAATACTTCTGACAGCACGCGTCGGTTGCAACTGTTTATTTCTGCTCTTCTGTCTGCTTGTCTGGTGGCAGTCCTCCATTCTGTCCGTGCTCAGACCCTAAGCACCTTGATGGCAAGGGCTCTGTCCACATTCTTGAATTCTCTTCGGTATCTTCTACCTAATAGATGCTGTGCCTCAGAATCTTCTTATTTTGTAAGAAACTCGTACATTTGAGAACAGCTGTCGATGACCTGAAAAGTTTCAAGGACAGTGGTCATATTCCTCCCAGCCGGTTTCACCTTCTGCTGACACGTGACGTTACTGCGGCACGTTTGTCACAGCTGATGAGCCGATGCTGGTCACTGCTAAGTCAGATCCATGCTTTATCTGGATTTCCTTAGTCTTTACCGAATGTCCTATTTCTGTTCTGGATCTCATCCAGGATACCACATTATATTTACTCATCAGATCTCGTTAGGCTCCGCTGGACTATGTCAGTTTCTCAGGCTTTCCTTGTTTTTGATAACATGGAGAGTTTTGAAGCATGCTGATCAGGTATTTTGTAGAATGCCCTTCAGTATGGATTTGTCTAATGTGTTCCTCATTAGTTGAGTTTAATGGGTTTTGGGGATGAAGACCACAGAGGTCAAGTGTCATTCTCATTGCATCATATGCAGGGTATATAGTAGAAACATGGCTTATCATTTTTGGTGTTGACCTTGATCGTGAGACTAAAGTAGTGTTTGTAAAGTGACCTTTTTTTTTTTTTTTTTTTTTTTTAAGATTTTATCCATTTATTTGACAGCCCAAGCAGGAGGAGCCAGAGAGGGAGAAGCAGACTCCCTGCTGAGTAGGGAGCCCAATGCGGGCCTGGATCCCTAGGACTTTGGGATCACAACCCAGGCCGAAGAGAGTCACCCAGCCGACTGAGCCACCTAGGTGGCCCGTAAAGTTACTCTTTTCTTCCTCTTGCTGTTAGTGTGCTCTTTAGAAGGAAGTGAGTATGGACAGTCCACATGCAAAAAGTAGGGGTGAAGGGCACCTGGGTGAATCAGATGGTTAAGCATCTGACCTCTAGAACTCAGGGTTGTGAGAGCCTGCATTGATCCCTGGGCATGGAGCCTACTTTAAAAAAAAAGGTAGGGGTGAATATCTACTTAAAATCTCAGAGTGGGATATTTCTATATTTCCATTCTCCATTTATTTATTTTGATCAGTATTACTCGGGATGTTTTCTACTCAGAGTTATGATCTAATACTACATTTCTAATTTTATTGTTTAGATTACTTCAGTGTTGGCTATTGGGGGACGTCTTTCACTTGGGACTTGTGTCCCCTTGACCTACCCTGATTTTCACCCCCTACCCCCTTTGCTTTTTGGCCCTATAAGATGCTCTGCACTCATCTTGCACATTCCCTGCCTCAGTCGAAGAAACAGCTGTTTCTTCAGGGAGCCCCTGCTCCTTTAATTGGAGGATGGTATTAGAAACCAAGATTTGGGTGCTGTGTGTGCTCATTGCTACTGGGATGTCATTGCTTGTAGACGTTCTCAGTGGACAGAGCTAGGAAATATTAACATGGGTGTACATACATGGCTATAATTATAATTAACACGATAAACATTAGCTAATACTGATATTTCTAACTCCAGTCTAGTTCCACATGGTTCCATCTAAACTTTCTTCCATTATGTGGCTTTTTAAGACCCCATTTCTTTGGAATCACAGTCTCTGAGGATGAGCCAAAGACTATACTCCAAAGGCTGAGAAAAAGTATTGCAAGCACACAAATGTTTGTTAAGTCTGATTGAGTTTAGAAGAGCCCAGGCCTGCCCCAGCACAGATGTGCAGCATTTCCAGACTTGTATATATCTCTTATCCCTGGGGCTATGAGGCAGATTAGCTCTCACCTTCCCCAGAGGTGATGCTCTATAGGAAACAGCCTGTAATCCTCGCCAAGGTGTCCATTACCCCATGTTTGGGTGTTTCTGTTCATTTCCTCTTGTATCTGGTTCCTCGAACACCTGATACTTCCTAGTGTGAGGCCAGACTGTCTGGGATCCTTTACTGCCTATACCCGAATCTTCAGTGACAGCCCTGCCTGTCCCCCTTGGCCCAGCAGCCAGCAGTCCTTTCCCTGCAGTGACAGTCAAGGCATGTATGTCTCTAAACAGAGTCCATCAGCTTGAAGTGGCTGATAAATCATTTTACAAAAGAGGAACAGGTCCAGGAAAAGGCCAATTAGCTGCAAAAGTAGAATCCAAACTTTTTGTGCTTTTCAAATCCACTCTGCCCCCAGTCCATCCTTCTGCATGTCCTGGGCTGGAATCGTGATACCTGATGCATGGGGAAGCCCACAGCTGCATGTCTTTAAGGCCCCTCTGAACTAAATAGCACGGAACTTAGGGCACCTGGATGGCTGTCGGATTCAGCTCCTGTCTAGATTGCAGGATCCTGGGATGGAGCCCCCACCCAGTGGGGTTACCCACTCAGCAGGAGTCTGTTTTGTCTTCCTTTCCCTCTGTCCCTTCCCCATACTTCTGAGCATCTCAAACACACAGTCTTTCTCTAGAATAAATCTATAAAAAATTAAATAAAATACCGCTGAACACTCTAGGCTTGGTTTCAAAACGACCCTGGAAAGAGTGACCAAGACTTTTATGCAGATTGACAGGACACGATGTCCTCAACTCACTGATTTTTATGTCACACACACCTGAGGCTCCAGAACCAGAGATGGAGCGGGGGCGGGGGGGTGGTGGTGGTGGAAAGCTACAGCCAAGCTGCCTTGCGCTCCCAGAGGGGAGGGAGTCCTGTTAGTTTTAAGTAAAATAAAGGTGCTTGGCCTTATCACCTTTACCCCTCCCCTATCCTTTTGTCTGCCTCTTTTCTTAATCCCCCAGAAACTCACTTCTCTCAGGCCCCCACTTTCTTGCTGCCCTCATCCCTGCCCCCTCAGTGTTTCTCCTCTGGATCAGCCCCTTCCATAGTTCCCATCAAAACACTCTTTTCTTTAATCAAGGTGTTTGGAGAGCAGTCTGATTAAACTCTAGGACAGGATGCTTTCAGTGGACAGTGGACATGCTTTCAGTGGACAACATTTCGAGACTTGTTAATCCATAAGCCCTCTTGTTCATTGCACCTGATACTTGGTCTTCAGTGGGTGCGGGACATTTCCTAATCTTTCCTAACCACATTTCTTTATACCACACTGAACATCTTGTGAATTTATGCAAGGTTGTGTTTATCTGCATCTGCCTCCTATTCCGTCCCCCTTCCCATCCCCACCCAGTTCATTTGCTTATTTCAGGAACTTCCTTAGGTAGCCTTTTCTCTTTCTACTAATCTTGCCCCCCTTGCCTCCGAAAGAGCCCTCAAATTGCCTTCCGGGCAGCAATCTGTCCTTTTCTTTTGGGAGAATAGCCCAGCCCCAGCAGCCTACCTCTCCTCTGCCAGTCTGGGACTGCACTCCCTTCCCCTCCCTGTGCCCTGCGGGGAGAACTGCGGGTTGGAGAAGGTGCACTTTTGCTGCCTTTGCAAAAGCTGCTTTGTCACTCAATTCAGGAGCTCCTTCCTGGTGAGAGAGGTATTTTGCAAATATGCATGGTTAGCCATTAAAGAACCCTTTTCGCTCCTTGCCAGCTTCATCCTAAATGTCTTTTCCTTTCTCCCTTCAGAAGTCTTTTTTTTTTTCTTAATTTTTTAATTTGAGTGTAGTTGACACACACCTTCAGAATATTTATAAGCTGAATTTAGGAAGGTCTCCTTTGCCAGTATATACAATATTATATAAATTACACCAGGGAATGACTAACCGATCACCCTTGTTCTAAGGTTTTTACCACTGAGTCTAAATATAGTTCACTGATTGAATCCAGGCAGTCACCACAGGAAGGTTTTATAGATTGACCCCCCTACCCCCCCCCACCGGGGAAGTTGGGTGGAAGGTGGGACAGGATATGTCTTCTCTTAAATCATACCCCATTTGACCTAATACACTTCTGTGTATCCAGCCTTAGGTGGAGAGATTGGAAATGAGTGTTCTGTACCCCAGCAAATTCCCCCCATTGAGGTGGAGGATTGGTAAGAGCTTAACTCTGAGGACCCTCTAGAGACCCTAAGGTTCATAACCAGAGTGGACCAAGGGGGATAGGCTTTCCCACTTAAAACAATAATGATCTTAGTAACTGTTGCTGTGTGAGTGTCTGCCACGGGCTAGGCACTGTACTAGCACTTAAAGTGCTCTCTCTTTTTCAAGATTGATGTATTTGCTTTAGAGAGAGAGAGAGAGAGAGCAGGAGCATTTGGGCAGAGGGAGAGGGAGAGACCCCATGCTGAGCCTGGAGCCCGACTTAGGGCTCGATGCCATGACCCACAAGATCGTGACCTGTGCCAAAACCAAGAATCGGACACTTAACCAACTGAGCCACGCAGGTGCCCCCTTAACATATTTTCTTCTTCATCTTCTCCAAACCCTAATAAGTAAAAGTAAATATCTTCATTTTATAGGTGAATAAAAATGAGACTTTGGCTCTTGGCTGAGTTTCTGTACTTCTTGGTGGAACTAGGATTGGAACTCAGATCTGATTGTAAAGCTACCACCCACCTACCCTGAATATTGGTTCCGAGTAGATCGGAACCCTAAAACTAACTGATCTGGTACCCGACCTTCTCCTGAAACTGACTTAATTTTAGACCAGAGGCTGATGGGGAGAGTAATAAGAGTAAAAGCCAGTTTCTTGGCCCTTCCTCCTGCGGGGTTGGGGGGAGGTAGGAGCCAAAGGTTCTTTTTCCCCTCTATCCACCTCCAGCACTGAGGTCCTAAACATTCCTCATTTGGCTGTGTGTAATTAGAAGGAATGGCTGCCCAACCATTTCATATCTAATTGCCACATAAGATGAAAGTGACAATGTGAATTATTTCGTGTCAGATCAACTTGGTTGTAAGTTTCATTTTAACATGAAATTCTTTTGTTGTACGCTCAGCCTTTGTAGCTATTCCCCCAGCAATGTTGTTGACTCTTAATTTAAAGAGAGAGAGATTGTTGGAGAAACTTTCCGATGCTCTGAATAGAGCGGGTTGCTCTGGTTGAGTGCTGGTCTTGGGGCTCTTGCCCCGCCGGTGGGCTGAGGGTGGCCGGGGTGATGGCCCTGGAGGAGACTGGGCAAGGGAGGTATGGGGGGGCAGGTACCCCTTTCTCCCAGGAGGGATAAATCACACAACCTGTGGTCTCCCTATTCCCATGGCATCAAGGACTTCTGGGAAAAGTGAGGTCTTTTGAGGAATATGCTGAATGAGGGTGAAAGAAAGGTTATTAGAAGTGATAACATTAGATATTGGATGTGGGATGTTAGACATGGTAATATTTCCCAGATAAAGGATTTCCACATGAAACATGAGCGCCATAGAACCAGGCCAGAGCTAAAACTTCACCCCCTGCGGTATTTCCATCATGCCCACTGCTCAAAACCAGGGAACCCTTTCTGTGGGCTTTTCACTCAGGGGAAGAGGCTCAGATATCACACAATTATCACTGACACCCGCCCCGATAGAAAATAATTATTCAGGGGATTCCGAGAGCCAACATAATTAGTCCAATTAATCTCTAGCGATGAATTATTCTGTCCGATAATCGTCTTCGGAAGCAAAGGATTCATTAGCATCTCCGGCTGACAGCAGGGAGTCAAATGCCCTTTTATCTCTCTTGCCTGTCCCTGACATGATGGAATGAAAGTGGCTCTCACTTTGATAAATTCTACGTCCATTAACAAGGAGGCTGGTTAGGGGAGTAGCAGAGGCTGGGACCTGGATTGCTAGATGAATCACCTTCTTAACTTGAGTTGAAGGCCTCAGTTTACCCAATGGAAACATGGGGAGAATTGATTCCTAAAGTCATGTGATCATCTGACACGTTCACCGGGTCTCTTCATGGGCTTCCCAGAAGCAGTTAATCCAACTCACCCACTGAAAGAATGGGCCCTTCTCTGCGAAAGCATTCTCAAGGAATTCTAAGGCAAAAGTCCTCCTCCTCCTTTGTTGAAACTGACTTTACGTAATTTAGTGTCTTGAACTTGCTAAGTGGAGGGGGGCTGATGGCGAGACTCCTCAGTGGAGCCCAGGGAGGGAGCTCTGCCTGCTGAACATATCTTTCTTTCTTTCTTTAAGATTTTATTTAGTTATTTGAGAGAGGGAGAGAGCCTGAGTGGGGCTGGAGCGCACGGCAGAGGGAGAGAGAGAAGCAGACTCCATGCTGAGCAGGGAGTCTGACTCGGGGCTCGATCCCACGACCCCGGAATCGTGACCTGAGCCAAAGGCAGATGCTTAACCCACTGAGCCTCCCAGGGGCCCCTGAACTTACCCTTCTGATCAGAATGCCATCCCAAATTTGGAGAGAGGTATGAACGGTCATGGGAGTGTGCTGGAAAATCAGAACAGGTGGGTGGGGGTTCTGCCCCGAGGGTCTGTACAGTACACCTGGCCTGTTCATATCCCAGTGCTGGGCTCCAGCTCAGGGCTGCTTAGCTTTTCTGGTCTCAGACTCCCTCCCCAGAGAAATGAACATCACACAAGGGTACAAGATCCTGCATATAATTTCAGGGAGTTCCTGGCCCCTCGGGAGCCTTGCATGATCAGCTCCAGATATTCAAATACTTGGATTGTGCCCTCAAGGAACTTAAAATCTAGGGAGTGGGGAGCAGGGAGAGGGAGTCATTAACAGTGACAGTATTTAACAATATTATACCATTAGGGGAGCCTGGGTGGCTCAGACAGGCAAGGGTCAGACTGTCGGTTTCGACTCAGGTCATGGTCTCTGGTCCTGAGATTGAGCCTCATGTGGGGCTCCATGCTCTGCAAAAGCCTGGGGTCTGCTGGAGGTTCTTTACCCCTCCGACCCCCAGCCCCGACCCCCACCACACGCTCATGTGCTCTCTTTCAAATACATAACATCTTAAAACAAACAATACTATACATCAGAAAAGGGTTGGCATACCGTCGGATCAGCCTTGGCATTACTGACATTTTGGATCATTCCTCATTGCTGGGGGCTGTCCTGTGCATCACCGTGTGTGGGATCACATCCCTATAGCCTCTGTGGGGGTAATACCGCATCCTAGGTCATGACAATGAGCAGTGTCCCCAGATAATTCCATATGCGTCCTGGTGGGCACCGTCACCCCCCGTTGAGAACCTCTGTGGTACAGGCACAAACACTGGCTCGGCTCCGGTGGAAAGTGATTCAGTCTGGGTGGGGGCATCAGAGAAGGTTCCTTGAGAGAAAGGCTGGGGGACCAAACCTCCTTGCCCGCCAGCACTTACCCCTAGAGCCTAGCCCAGTGCTTGGTACAAAATAGATGATCAGACTATGCTCACTGAATGGTGAATGAGGAAGGATGGGGCACACACAGGATAGAGAGGCCACAAGATATTTCAGGCTTAAGACTAGCACGGAGCCAAGGCACAGCACAAAGGAATCGTAGGCAGCCCAGGCCCTAACTCCTGGCTAAGGAACAGGGCTCAGCCTTGTGCAGCTCTGCTGTAGGAAACTATGGAATCCCCTTTTCTGGAGATCTTGAGAAAAGAAGTGGGCAAGCCAGCTGTACATACAGTTCTGCCTGTGAATTATAAAACCTCTGCTAATTGATCTCAGCACTCCTTCTTGGTAAACTTGGACTTGACTGTGGAATATATCTGGATATAATCCTCTAAAAGTTACTACCATCCTTTGGAGTGGGAGCACCAGATGTCACCTGTTTTCTTCCCTCCCTGGCTGTAGTCCAGGGGCCTTATGTCAGGACTGGGGAAGGGCGTTCTGCCTGAAGCCGGCCCACAGGGGAGCACACCAGCTCCTCTTGGCCGGGAATCCTAGTTGTGTGTCACTTACTCTCCAGGGCTGTGTCTCCTTTCCTTGTACTTGCCCCCCGACTTTTTCTCAGAGCTGCTCTGTGACTGTGTCTTCTTTTCTTCCTGCCATTGGAGCATTTAATTCATTCATTCAGAAAATTTCACGAGCCCGGGTTACATGCATTTGAGATACAGCAAAGGACAGCCAGGCAACTAACTACATGACGGCGTGGCGAGTGCCATGTCCTGTGTTGGGGGATGCAGGGTGCCCTGGGAGCCCAGAGGAACCTCGCCTAAGAGCTGGCTGAGTGAGGCTTGTTGGCATCCTTCTAGGGAAAGGATCTCTGTAAGCTGAGAGCTGGAGTGAGGGGACCGAGAACTCCAGCTTTACGAGTCTGGGATGGTCAATTTTATTATAGTTTTTTCAATGTGTGTTAAAGAGTTCTGTGTCCAGTAAAATATATACGTCTGCCTGCCCAG
This sequence comes from Neogale vison, assembly GCF_020171115.1. NCBI lineage: Eukaryota > Metazoa > Chordata > Mammalia > Carnivora > Mustelidae > Neogale > Neogale vison. The sequence continues at coordinate 70,722,662 of NC_058100.1, forward strand.
GGAAAAATCACTGAGGCTCCCTGGTAATAGGAGTTTGTAATGGCCTAGAAAATGTAGGAAAACCTTTAGAGTGAGTTTCTGATCTCCATTAAAAGCGTTTATGGTGTCAGGGGAGCCGTTTCTCTCTGATTTGTGTCTGATGGGGGAGAACCGAGGCTGAGGGAGGAAGACAAAGGCCCGCATATGAGACTGGACGGGTGTTCACTGGGCACACCGTGAGGCACAGGCTGTCGAGCACAGGGCCCTGGATCTGTGCCTGCAGAAGTAAGAATGCAGAGAGGCAGGCCAGAGACTCAGAATCGGGACAGACTGGCAGAGATAGGCGCTGCTGGTGTTTGAAAGGCGGAAGGCAAGACTTGAGATGGTAGGTTGGGGAGCTGGGTGGGGAGGATGGCATGAAAGGTTCCTGCAGGGAGTAAACTGGAGAGATCCAATGGCCTAGCCATGGCCTCGCGCAGCAGTGCAGGAGAGGAGAGTCTGTAGCCTGGGGACAAGAGGTTTCCTCCTTGCCCATCTAGGAGCCCAAGAGGCCCACGAGACAGGATAGGTGTGGCAGGTGGGTGGAACAGAGGATGCGCCATCTGACTGCATGCCCAGGGAATGAATTGGTGCAGCGGGCTTTCTGTAGAACCTACTCGATCCCAGGCACTGTGTTCTCCCTGGAGGCAGATAGATGTGTCAAGAAGTCTGGGCAGTAGTGGGATATAGAGGCTGTGCTAGAAACCTGTGGCAGGATCCAGCAGGGACCTAAGACAGGACTAGTGATTCCTACCTGAGGGGGGTGGGCCAGGCTGTAGGCAAGTGCGCATTCTCCAGGGGACAAAGGTGCTCACTCCATCAACCCGACATTTCCCAGGCACCTGATGTGTCCTGTCCAGTGCTGTTGGGATTGAAGTGGGGTTACATACGTAGTGTCGTGTCTAGTGGGGGAGACAGGAGCAGCATGCCCTGGGAGTTGTTATTATAAAAGTAGGACATGTGCCTTGGCGGGACTGGCTCAGACACCAGATGTTGTGTTAGCTGAAGAAGTGATCACTGGGATGGCTTGGGGAGGTGTCTTGGAGGAGGTAGGTCTTGAAGTGGACATTGAGGCATGGGTGGAAGTCACCCCAGTGGGGAAGGCCCTCTCGATGGGAGCAGTTGGAGGGATGGAGCAAGCAAATGTGCAGTGATGGGAGACCGCAGAGATCTTCCTGAACAAGAGGACAAAATCTGGACGGAAGTAATGATGATCAGATGGAAGAATTAGGGTAGAGGGCCTCGAAGGGCAAACCAGGGATTCGGATGTCATCTGAGGGACACGCAAGTCTCATGTCGCAGAGGCCCACAGTGGTGTGGATGGCAGGCCCTGGTACTCCTTGGACTGAGGGATGGGGGAAGGGTCTGTCCGAAGCCACCTGAGCCATCTCCCAGCCTCCAGCCACGGCTGGGCACTCCAGTACAAAATTCTCTTCCCAGCATGACCCCTGATTTGGCTTCCTGGTGGGGGAGGGAACACGCACAGACATCAGTCCAGTCACGTCTGCTTACCCCCGTCCCCAGGCGCGCCCATCCAGGTCTCCAGGAGTGAGCACATCCTTGGCCAGCTGTTCCCATGGCAACCGCCCTCAGCGCGGAGCACAGAGCTGGAGGAGAGCAGCCCCTGAATCATCACTGGGGGCTCACCCAGTTAGGACTAGGGGCCCAGGGGAGCTTCCCCCTGTAACGGAGAGTGGGAGCAATGGCCAAGTAACCTTGAGGGCCAGAGGACCCCATCTGTCAACCAACTGCTGGCTGCTGGGGGGCGCTGGGGCTCAGCATGTGCAGCTGAGTCCCCATCTCTCTCCGACCCTTCTTCTGAGGCTAGGGTGCCCCCTCTGTGTCCTCTGTCTCATGAAAGATGGATGACCCCTGGGAGGGTTGGGGGCAGGGGTCAACAGCTGCCTGGGTCTCTTGCCCTGAGATGGGCTGGGGATCATTTGCAGGGAGAGCATGTCTTGGGTCCCCGGCCCTGGCGCCAGTCGTGGCAGGAGGATGAGCTGGGTCTCAGCACCCCGGGACGATCGCCTCGGTCGGCAGTATGTCCCCAAGAATAGGTACATCCTCTGGATAAAAGTTAGAAGCTAATCAGGAGAGTCACGAATGGCCAGGCGATTTATCTCTGGGCTCTGTTCTGTTAGGTTGCTTTCTCATTGAAAAATCTGTGATGGGCGAGATCAGTCGCCCAAGTGACTCATGGGGATGAGCACTGGAAGTGGAATCAGAGAAGATGGGTTCTCGTCCTTGCCCTGCTGCTTCCCGGCTGAGGCCAAGGGCAGATTGCTCATCAGTCTCTACAGCTGCAAAATGGGTCCTCGGAGTGCCTGCCTCGCAGGGTGTTACGGGGCTTAAATGACATATGAGTGTGAAGGGCTGGCACACAGTAGGCATTTAATAAGTGTTAATTTGCCTTCTTGCCTCCAGACAGGGGCAGAGGATATGCATTCGGCCAAAGGGGTCTATGAATTTCCAAGAGTCAAGGCCGGCCAGGCCCTAAGTACTCATTTTTCTTGTCCACTTTCCCTGGAAGCCTGGCCGAGTCCCAGTTCTAAATTTCCCCCAGGCCAGCCTCCTCCATGCTGAGGCCTCTCCTGCTCCAGCCTCCATGTGTTCAGATGAGCAGCAGAAGGCAGCTGGCTTTCCTGTGCTCCCTTAGGACATTCTTGCAGCACCGTCCTCCCCAGGGGCTCACACACACAGGCCCCCACTGCCCCTGTGCCCCGAGTGCAGGCTGCGTCTGGGCTGCGTCCTCCCCAGGCCCTGCTTCTAGCCCCGAGAACTTGCTGCAGGCAGGCTGGCCCTCCCCCTCCTCACCCTTCCAGCTCTGTGTGTGGCTCCTGGTCCAAGCTGGGCATCACTTGCATGCAGAGTGGAGTTTTTCCCTCTCGTGCCTTCTCTGCCCTTCTTTCAGAGGGCTCCTGCAGGAAGAAGCAGGAGTGCTGGATTCTTCTAAGGATCCTAGCACATAGGCCAGGTGGGCTGGTGGGGAAGGGGCTCCAGCTCCACACTGGATGGATTTGTTGTCACTGAACTTAGATGTGGCTTTGTAGCTTGTCAGACTTGGAAATCTCCAAGGGATATGTTTTTGCCCTGGGAATTCAGCTCCATTCAAACAGTGACCAGTCCTTAGTCCCTTGGTGGCTGCAGCGCAGGGCCTGGGCCTGTGGGTTGTATGCAGGCCCTGCTGGGCTTGGGCAAGGGCTGAGCCTGGGTGCTTCGTCCTGCCCCTCCCTGGGCTTCATTTCAGTATGGATCCCAGACTCTCCAGAGGGACCCCAGTCCTGACACGCTAACCCACCGGACCTTCTGGAGAAGAATGACCAGTACTTAAGCTCTGCTCACTTCCCTTCTCTTTTCACATCCTTTCTCCCGCTTTCGCAAGTGTGGGAATGGGGTTGATTTTTTTTTTCTCTCTCAGAAGGGGAAACTGAGGCTCCGAAGGGCTGAGCAGCTTGCTGCCAGGTGCCAGGACATGCTGCGTCTGGGACCCGGGGGCCTTGGCCTCTAGCCTGGTGCTCGGGCTCTGAAGGCCCTTCCCTTCAAAATGTGTGGGGGACCCCTTGGCTTCTCCAGTGAGAGGCCAGCTAGCAGGGACAGGACAGGGTCAGGAGGAGGTGGGATGGGAGCCTCCAGTCCCCCACATATGTTCCCCACGAAGGGGGGAAGGTGGGAGGGCAGGAGGAGGGGGTGGTCCCGGAGCCCTCCTTGTGGCCACAGCTGGTTCCCAGGCTCCTGCACTGGTGTTGGACAGGCCAGGGGAGGATTCTGAGTGATCTGATGAAGCAGCCGAGCAGAGCCCTTGGTCTTGGCAAGCAGACCACACAACCTGCCTGCCAGATGCTCTAGGAAGGTTCTTCCGAGGCCAGAAGACCTGCAGGTTCCAGAGCTGGGACAAAGCCCAGTGGGGAGAAAGGGCTCCCTCGAGGAAGTGTCAGGCAGGAGCAGTGACTGCCAGCGAGGCCCGGCCTGGCTGGCGGCCCCGAGGCTTGGAGGCGGAGGAAGGCTGACCTGGCCTGCCGCCCGGCCCTCCCCGTCTCCTGGCAGTCCTGCTGCTCATTCATTCCGCAGCCCGAAGGACGGGCCTCTTCCTGCGAGTGTGAGGAGTGCAGGTCCAGCGTGTCAGTCAGGAAGGGCCTCCTGGGGTCTGGCGATACTGTCTCGGTTGTCATTGATCATGTATTTGGGGAAAAGCACAGACTTCAGAGTCAGACGTGGATTCACATGCTAACTGTACCGCTCACGCAAGCTGTGGACCTTAGGAAGTTAACTAGCCTCTCTGAGCCATACGCCTATCAAACAGAGGTAATTATACTTACCCCCTCGTGACTGTTGTGTTAAAAGATGAAATGTATAGTCATGCCCCCATATCCACGGGGACATGACCCAGGACCCCCAGGGATGCCTGTAACTCAGACAGTACCAACCCTGCATCCACTAGGGTTTTTTCTGTTGGACACAGACCTCGGATAGAGTTCCATGGCTCAATTGAGTACAGTGAGAAATTAACCGTAATAACTTCCAGTGAAATAGAACAGTTACAACAATATACTGTAGTGAAGGTCACATGAGTGAGACTCATTTGACTGGGGCGCCTGGGTGGCTCCAAGGGTTAAGCTTCTACCTTCAGCTCAGGTCATGATCCCAGGGTCCTGGGATGGAGCTCCACATCGGGCTCCCTGCTCAGTGGGGAGCCTGCTTTTTCCTCTCCCTCTGCCTGCCGCTACCCCTGCTTGGGTACGCTTTCTTCCTCTTCCATCTTAAAAAAAAAAAAATAACATCATCTCACACTTCTTGTAATGATTCGAGATGCCCTCATGCCCTCGTGTTGAGGTGAAGGGTGCTGTGACAGCGTGAGGCTGCTCTTGACCTTCTCACGTACTTGGAAGGGTCACTGACTTCAGGACTGTGGGTAGCTGAAACTGTGGTTCTGTGTGTAGCATCATGGTTGGTAAGTGGAAAATACTGAGTAAATATTGCCCCCTTCCCCTCCCGCCTCAGAGAACATTGCCTGCTTTTTAATAACTCTTCAACAAACCTTTATTAAGTTTCACTGTGGGATTTCTCTGCCTTCTTAATTGGAAGTCCTTAAAGCTAACCTCATTCCTTCTTGCTTCCATTTGTGCCCAAGCCATGGGGGCAGTGCCGTGGCCTCTGTCCAAGCCTGGTCCTTCTAGTGGGTAGTAGGATCATCCTGAAGGTGGGGAGACGGTCGAGCGGCAGATGGGCTGAGCCCGAGGGTCCCCAGTGGGAGGCAGCAGAGGGTCGAGGGCACCCGTGACATAGAAGGCGCTTCCAGAAATGTGACTCCTTCAGGGAGGCAGCCAGGCGGGGCAGATGATGGGTCTTAGATGTGGGAGCAGATGCTCTCCAGGCAGAGGTGGGGCTGGGGAAGAGGGGGTTGTGAGCAGCCCCCTCAGGCAGAGAAACCTCCGCCCACCGACTGGGGCAGCCCTGCATTGCCCACGCACTGTCCCAAACCATCTGGGAGCCAAAGAATTCCTTAAAGCCTGACCTCTACCTCCTCCAGCCCCAGCCTGGCTCTGAAATCAACAAGCCGTGTTGTCGTCACCAAGTCATTGCTACTCCGCTGGGCCTCAGTTTCTTCTTCTGTTCAGCGACTTCCGAGGCTCAGGCCTGCTCGGATGTTTGAGGAGCATTCACGCCAGCCGTTTTCTAGGCTTGTGGCTGGGGCAGTCTACACGGGCACATACACAGGCTGGCCAGACTAGGCGCCCTGCACATGTGCTCTGTCTCCCACCACGTGCCACCTTCACCCCAAACCCACACCCCCTCTCCAGTCATATTGTTTAAAACAGTGAGGGGATGGGGTGCCTGGGTGGCTCTGCCTCTGCCTTCGGCTCAGGTCATGGTCCCAGGGTCCTGGGATCAAGCCCTGCATCGGGCTCTCTGCTCAGCGGGAAACCTGCTTCCTCCTCTCTCTCTGCCTGCCTCTCTGCCTACTTGTGATCTCTCAGTCAAATAAATAAATAAAATCTTAAAAAAAAAAAAAAACACAGTGAGGGGAGCATGGCCTGTGTCTAAGGGGTCGTATGGAGATAGGGATGAATGGGCCAAGGCTCTGCCTTCCCAGAGGTCACGGTCTTGTGGGGGAAGAGACAGGAAATCTGAACAGGAACGCTGGGTGGGGTGTATCATTGTATCACTTTATAGGTAAGAGTACTGAGGCCCAAGGATTAAGTACCTTGCCCCAGGTCACAGGCTGGTTGGGAGTAACGCTGGCCTTGTGACCCGTGGCCTTCTTCCATCCAACAGCCAGAGGCAGTCCTTTCTCTCTTGTGGCTCGACCTTGGCTTAGATGACATCACTCCCAAGCTGGGGGCTTGAGCAGGGGCCTGCTCTGTTTCCCCGGGTCCGGCTCACTCCTTCCCTTCATTTGGTTTCAGATTATTGGCCACCTCCTCCAGGAGCCCCTCCCTGCTTCCCGAGGCCCACCCCCTCTTCATCATTTTCTAATCGGTCCCCAGCGAACAGCAAGGCCCCTGGGCACTGCTGACAACACCTGGCCCCCGCATGTGCCCACCAGCTTCCCAGCTGCGGGCTGCCAGAGAACGGGCCCCGCGTGGATGGCTAAGGTGGAGGCCAGCGGCTTCCCAGGGTCGGCAGCTGCATCAAAAGCCACGGTAGTCTATCCATGCGACTTGTCCCCTTGCTGAAGTCCAGCTCCTTCCAGAGGAGTCAGGTGGGACGCACCTTTAGAGCAGAGAGGATGGCAGGGTCTGGGTGGGAGAACTTTGGAGGGTCCCCAGCCCAGAGTTCCGGTGCCGGCAGAGGCGGGACAGGGGCAGGTCTCCCATCAAAAGAGCAGTATCTTCAGAGACAGAGCCCCTGGTTCCCTTGGCCATTGGTAGGTCCTGGGAAAGGAGGGAATGTCAAAGATTTGGAGGAGCTAAATGACAAAAGCACAGAGCCAGCGTGCACCCTCCCCTTTGCTACTGATTCTCTTCTGCCACTAACTCGGATCCTGTGCTCTGGCAAGTCTCTGTCTGACCCACTGTCGTCTTCAGCTGCAGGACCCCAGGAACCCAAGATGGGCCCCACCTGTACAGTGGAATTGCCAGACTATGAAGTTCATTAAGGGGAAGACCTCTTAGGAACAGCCAGTGGGGAAAAAAAAAAAAAAAGAAACAGCCAGTGGTAATAGTACAGACCAAGCCCCCTGGGTTCTAGCAGTGCTGTCCAGTAGAACTTTCTAGCTGATGGAATGGTCTCTGTCTCTAGTGCTTATGAGCCAGGGTGACGATGTGGCCATTGAGCACTTGAAATATGGCTAGGGCAAATGACAAACTGCATTCTAAATTTTATTTAATTTTAATTAATTTAAATATAGAAGATGTTCAACTTCATTACTCATTAGGGAAATGCAAATTAAATCTACAGTGATTTACACTTCACACCCATTTGGATGGCCATAATAATAATTTAAAAAAAAAAACAGATAATAACACGTGTCAGAGAGTATGTGGAGAGATCAGAACCCTCACATGACTGGTGGGAATGTGCAATGGGGTAGCCGCTTTGGGTTTTTTTGGTTGCTGTTTTGTTGTTGTTGTTGTTTTAAGATTTTTTTTTATTAGATTTTATTTTTAAGTAGTCTCTGCACCCAATGTGGGTTTCAGACCCACAACCCGAGACCAAGAATCTCTGTGGAACCCAACCAGGCGCCCCAAAGGCAGCCACTTTGGAAAGTAGTCCAGCAGATACTCAGAATGTTAAACACAGAGTTACCGTGTGACCCAGTGTTACACTCCTGGGCATTTATCCAAGAGAAATGAAAAAGTATGTCCAAGTAAAGACTTGTGTATGAATGTTCATAGTAGCTTTATTCATAAAATAGGCCAAACGTGGAAATGATCCAAATGCCCATCAAATGATGAATGGATAAATAAAATATGGTATATCCAAGCAGTAGAAAGTTATTCAGCCGTGAAAAGGAATGACATAGCGATACTTGAGACAACATGAATGAACGTTGAAAGCATCATGCTAAGAAGCCAGTCACAAAAGGCCAGTGTCCGTGATTAGGTTTATATGAGATGTCCAGAACTAGCCAATCTGTGGAGACAGAAAATAGAGATCGGTAGTTGCCAGGGGCTAGGGCCGGAGTCGGGGGGGTAGTGGTGAGTGCTTGCTAATGGGCACGGAGGTTCTTTGGGGGAGGGGTTAATGAAAATATTCTGGAAATAGATGATGGTGATGGTTGCACAACTTTTCAAATGTGCTAAGAACCAGTGGACTGTACTTTATTTTTTTATTTTTTAGTTATGTTCTTAAATATTTTATTCCTTTATTTGTGAGAGAGAGAGAGTGAGTGAGCACGGGGGGAAGGGCCAGAGGAAGAGAGACTCTCAAGCAGACTCTGCACGGAGCACGGAGCCCAACATGGGGCTTGATCCCAGGACCCCAAGATCATGACCTGAGCCGAAATCAAGACAGACGGTCAACCCACTGAGCCACCCAGGCGCCCCCAAATTGTTGAAAGGGGTGACTGTTGTGTGACTTACATCTCTGTCTACGTGTTTGTGTATCTCGATACGCATATGTGCCTTTGGGCTGCGGTCTTGGACAACACAGTCAAAGGGTCCGATTATCCGGGTCCAGTTCTGGCTTCACCATTCACAGCTGTTTCACCTTAGGCAGCTTACTTAACCTCTCTGGGATTCATGCTTCTCAACAGCAAAACTGAGTTACTAACAGGACTGCTCTCCAGGGCTGTAATGGAGATTACATGGGCTGATATTCATGAAGCTTCTAGACCACTGTGTGGCACATGGCGCTGTGGAGGAGTTAGCGATACTGATATCACTAGTTCACAGTCAGAAACCACCCGGGCCTAGCCCCAAGTCCCCAGCCCCCAGCCATTTCCCTCGCTTCCTTTCTCCTCTCCGCTTTCTCTGCTGCGTAAACTGTGGCTCTAAGAACCACTCCCAGCTCCCAGCAGCAGCGTCACTGGAGGCGTCCCATGTAGGGTCTGGGCAGCATCACTGCTGGAAAACATTGCCAGTGAGTCTTGAGGTCCACCGGGCAGGAGAGGCAGGTGTCTCCTGCTGAGGCACACAGCTGATTTTCTGCAGGAGGCCTGCCCTCGAGAGCTGAGCCCAGCATCCAGGTCTCTAAAGGAGAGAAGATTGAATATGTTCATAAATCTTCTCTCTGATCCCATAACCTATCGGAGGGACATGGGGTGGGGAAGAGGAGACAATGGAATTCTCCCAGCAGCACGCCTTCCCTACAGGCGTGCAGGCAGGCATCCCCTCCTTGGTCCCCGGCCCTCAGCCTTGACTCCCCTCCACTGTCCTTACCTAAAGCAGTATCGCGGCTAGATGGTACGAAGTGGCTGCGACGTGTTGCTCTCCCCTGGAGCTTTAATGCTCACTCTCCATGTTCGCCTCCAAAGGCTGCCCTTGCTCACCAGCTAAGCAAGCCTGAACTGGCCTGACCCTGGCAGCCTTGTGGAGCTGCCCTCTGGCTCCCTCCCTCCCTCCTGCTCACCACAGAGAGAGGCTGCTACATCCCCCAACCCCCCACCCCAGAAAGAGCCAGGTCGAGCATGGGTGGGGGGTATGGCGGGGGTGGCTCTCCTTCCTCCTCATCAGGCAAGCTTCCCACCTCCGGGACATTGCAGAGGAGTGGAGGGAGACCTCCAGAGCACAGATCTGAACCTTCATCCACTCTCCACAGGCAGCCCTTCGTCTGCTGGGCATTGGAGCAGAAAGGCCTGTTGGAGCAAGAGGCCTCTCTTAGACTTTGGCTCTGGATCTGAGCTTGCCAAGTGGAACCCACAGGTCCCCAGGCACCCCTTCCAAACTCTCTGCCCACAGAGGGCTGACTGGCTCACCCCAGAGGCCAGGCACTGCTCTCTCTCCCCATGAGTAGGACAAGCTCCCCAAAGTAGATGCTGCAAACTCTTGGCTCTTTTCCAAGAGCGTTAGTACAACCCAGGCACCCGGGGGAAGGACGCCGGCCCTGGGAGTGCAGAGCCTGGGAGGAAAGGAGGTGTCCTAAGCATCATGCCGAGGGAAAAGACCCTCCTGCGACAGCCCAGGCTGCCCAGCCACTGCAGCCACCGCTGCCGCTCAAAAGCCTGAGAATGAGACAGCTGCCCTTCTGCAGTACTGCGGCAGCCTCAAGGCCACGGCTGGCTGAAGGCTAGCAGCGCCCCCTTGTGGCGCTTCTCCGTAGCAGCGACCGGAGCTGCAGGACGGAGGTGGCTCCTGGGTGGCCTGGAGATGGAGGAGGAGTGGGCTTTCCCAGAAAACAGTAGACGTGTGCCAGGGAGTAAACTTGGTCTGAAGGCCCAGGACACAGCCCAGTGGCCTGGCATCAGGAAATGAGCCCCGTTTTGTGAAGGACATACTGTTCTGGTGATGTGCAACAAGATGTCAGAATTGTTCAAAATGGGACCTTCTGGGGGTGCCTGCGGGGCTCATTCAGCTAAGCATCTGACTCCTGATTTCAGCTCAGGTCCTGCGTTCAGGGCCTTTCGATGGAGCGGGAGAAGCAGACTCCCTGCTGAGCAGGGAGCCTGATACCGGGCTTGTTCCTAGGACCCCAGGATCATGACCTGAGCTGAAGGCAGACACCCAGCCCACTGAGCCACCCAGGTGCCCCAGTAAATAAAAGCTTTAAAAAGAAATGTAACTTTTTATCATCCATATTGGGGGCTTGCAAAGACGCAGATTCCTGGCTCTAACTCAGCCTTCTGAGTCATAATCACCAGGGATGACACTCACACCAGCATCTGTAACACATTCTGGGAGAAAGGATGTTGATATGGATTCAGCCAACTACAAAGCTATAGAACCAGATGGTCAAAGCTGGTCAGGGGCCTTGGGTATCCCCTACCCCAACTCCCTTATTATTATTATTAATATTTTTTTTAGAGAGGGGTGAGGAGAGGCAGAGGGAGAAAGAGAATCTTTTTTTTTTTTAAGATTTTATTTATTTATTTGACAGACAGAGATCATAAGTAGGCAGAGATGCAGGCAGAGAGAGAGGAGGAAGCAGGCTCCCCGCCAGGCAGAGAGCCTGGCATGGGGCTCGATTCCAGGGCCCTGGGATCATGACCTGAGCCGAAGGCAGAGGCCTTAACCCACTGAGCCACCCAGGCGCCCCGGGAGAAAGAGAATCTTAAGCAGGCTTCACACCCAGAGCAGAGCTGACATGGGACTCAATCTCAGGACCCTGAGATCATGACCTGAGCCAAAATCAAGAGTCAGATTCTTAACCGACCGAGCCTCCCAGATGCCCCCCTTCAATTCCATTATTTTATAGATAGGAAACAGGCCCAGAGAGGGGAAGTCATTTAATCCAAGACCCCACAGTTAATTAGTGTGTGCCCTCGGGAAAGCAAGCCTGCCCCTGCTGCCTTCTTCCCCTGTCCCCCTGCCTCCCCGCTCCTCTTAGCCCAGCACCCAGGAGAGACACATTGCCGAGGCTGTCTGATCCCAGCCTTCTGACTCAATCAAAGTCAGAACTCTAGGTGATCTGGAGAGACACCAGCCTGGCAATCCCAGGCAAGGGTTGGACCACGCTTGCCCTCTCTGTGGCCCCAGATTTCTCTTCTATCTCTTGCTTTGCCTTCCATCCATGTGGCCAATAAGTTATTTCCCGAGTCCTGGCTCTTTCTAGGTATTTTGCCCCCACGCAGCTCCCTGTAGGAGGGATACAAACACTCGGCTCCAGCTTGGTTCACACGCTAGTTGGGAGGATTCAGGATTCTCTGGGGCAAGGATGAATCTCGCCGGGAGCTCCTCCAGGGAGCAGGAGCACTCCATAACCAGAAGTGTGTGATTTGTCACGCCGCAGGGTTCTGTGACAACCGCCTCTTACAATATTGTGACTTACGTGAAGGGATGAATGAAATGACAGAATCAGGAACAGAATAAAACGTCCCCCGCCTGCTTACTCCATGGAAGGGGGGGTGCCTTGCGCATGGAGGCCCGCCCAGTGCTCTCGCTAGGGCCTCCGGCTCATCAGATGGTGAGGACAGGGTGGAGGGAGGAGGTGGAACCGTAGGAGACGTCTTTTGCTCTGCCTGAGCTCAGGGGAGATTAGTGGGCTGGCTCGCCTGTCCCCTTCTGCGCACGCTCCAACCGTACTGGGGGACGGAGCCTTCCCACACTCAAGATTAGGAGTCCATCCCGCATCTTATGCAAGAACCTGCAGGACCCACCCAGCACAACTTCTGAGCAGGCGGTAGAGACCTGGAGGGCTGAGGACTCCCCGGAGGTGGGTCCCCATCGCCTCCTTTGGCCGGACCTTGGAGGTGTGCGTCCTTGAGTAGAGGACAGAGATAAAAGTGATGCCAAAGCCATCTGACTCGTGGGAAACACAGAATGTCAGCCACGGATACTAGTTGTGATGTGGTCCACTGCTAAGCATCCTTTGTGGTCGTTTGGGGAGGGCGGCCCACTGGCTAGGGCTGGAATGCTTGTGTTCGTAAAGGCTTTTATTGTAATGGTATTTGACCCATGCGTACTAGGAGCCCAAGCTGCCAGGTTCTTGAGTTTAGAGAAGACTTGGACTCCACCCTTGGGATCTAATAGGGTCAGGAGAGATTTTTTGTTTTCTTCTTGAGAGTGATTGAGAGAGACAGAGAGAGAGAGGAGTGTGTGCGTGTGTGTGTGTGATGCTGGATTCTTCCTTCTGCAGGTCTTTCGGTCTAGCCTGGATATCTACGTGTATCAATTACCAGACCATTCCAAACAGTTATTTATGTTGTTTGTTTACTTATTTATTTATTTTGAGAGAGAGAGAGTGAGTGCGAGCAGGGGAAGGGGCAGAGGAAGAGGGAAGGAGACTCTCAAGCAAACTCTCCACTTGATCTCATGACCCTGAGATCATGACCTGAGTAGAAGTCAAGAGTCTCCTGTTTAACTGACCAAGGCATCCAGGTGCTCCACTGTAATTTACATTTTGATCAACCCCTTTGGGGACTCGTCTCTGTGCCTCTCGTCCCCAGCCCACAACCCAGCAAGGAGACAGAGTGCTGGCGTGCAAAGGGCCCTGGGCCAGGGCACACCTGCCTTGCTCTTCCCCACCTGGGAGATACTGGCCACGCCTTTTCCTCTCTGGGCCTGAGTGAGGTGTCGTTTTTCCCGCATCTATAAAATGAGAGGGCACATGAGTCTCCCGAGCTCTGAAATGCCGTGACTTGAAAACGTTCTTGCCCTGAGTCACTTCCGTTTCTCCTGTTGCTTCTCGTGGAGCCCAGCCGCTGACAGCAGAAGCCAGTGTAGAAGTCAGCCGAGAACCCAGTCCTCTGTGGCCTCTGCCCTGGGCAAAACTACTAATGTGGTTTCTGAAACCTTGGTGGAAGTAATTAAGATTTCAGCAGCCAGTTACCGCAGTTTACTTAATTGTCAGCTAATAATTAAAATTGTACAGAACTTGGGTAGATTTGACTGCTGGGTGATGGATTCCCTGGAGTCCCCCTTCCTCCCCTTCCTCCCTAAATCTGGTGGGGTTATTATCCTGCGTTGGAGGCCCCCATCCCTTCCTACATCAGATTTCAGACTGCTGGCCAGGGAGGACCCAGCCTCTCCCACGGCAGAGCCGGAGTCCCGGGGAGCAGGATTGAAGGCGGAACGTCGCTACAGTCCGTGCAGGGCTGTCATCAGACCTGATGACTTGAAGACGAGGTTCCGTTTCCACCTCATCCGCCCCCTGCCTCCAAGGATGAGGGCCTCCCCCGACCCGAGCAAGGGCCCAGAGGAGGGTGGAGCGTCCTCCGGAACTGCACTGCTCACCTGCAAACGAAAGAACCCAGAAGCCAGTCCAGCCCCGGTACGAGTGTGTTCCCTTGGCTCACCTGCCCCTGTGTACCTTCTGATGAACGAGAACTGCTGTTTATAGAGTACCTACTGTGTGCCAACCGCCGTACGGAGCATGAGCATGTGCGAACAGGAATGAGCCCCGTCACCCTCACCACAACCCTCCCGGGGGAGGGGCACCATTATTCTCCCCATTTTGCAGAGGAGAAAACTGCAGCAAGCTGAGGTGCTTTGTGCAAGCTCAGACACAGCGAGAAAAGGACAGTGCAGGATCCGAAATGTCTTTCTGACTCAAAGACCTATGTTCTTGCTAGAACACTGCCCCGTCTGTTCTTGCCCCCATATTTCCATTTCTTGGTTAGTTCCTAGTCTAGTTCAAGTTCATAGTCTTGCCTTCCTAGCCTAGTTCAAGGTCATAGTCTTGTCTTCTTAGTCTAGTTCAAGTTTATCATAGTCTTCCCTCCCCGGGGAAACTTGTTTTCCTGATAGGCAACTCACTGCACAGGGCTTCCTCCTGATGAACTAGCCCTTCTCCAGATTAAATGACCTTGTGCCACTGCGTTCATCTTTTTCCTTCCTCACTGACAGTGGAGGACGGGTTCTTCCACATATACCTCTCGGTGCACTTGTCTGCAGAACCGCAGACTTGCACACGTGCGATTCTCTCTCTCTCTCTTTTTTTTTTTTTAAGATTTTTTTTATTATTTGAGAGTGAACAAGGAGAGAGAGAGAGCACGAGTGCCATGAGGGGCAGAAGGAGAAGCAGACACCCCGCCGAGCAGGGAGCCCAATGCGGGGCTTGATCCCCGGACCCTGAGACTGTGACCTGAGCCAAAGGCAGGCACTTAACTGGCTGAGCCTCCCCAGACACCCGCTCTGTGTGACTCTAATGGTTTGCACAAACTACTGGCCGGACCCCAAGTAGGTGTGTACGTCCGGAGGCATGTGTACTTCAGGGCAGTCTATTGTAGTGGAAAGAACAGGAGCTTTGGAGTCCACAGACGGGAAAAGTGCTTGGGGTCATGCCCACCGTATGATGAGCTTTCAGTAGCGGACGTTATTTGCGTGTGTGTGTGTGTGGTTTGTTTGACTGCCAGTCCTTCAGCCCCAAGACTTGTGATAAGCAGTATGCGCTCTGCAGTCTCGTATGAGACAGCAGTGTGTAGAAACACCATCCTGCCTTGCCCAGTGCATGCTGGGAGTGTGACGTTGTTGGCGGCAGCTGTGAGTTACCATGGTGATGGCTGGGTTGGGGGAGGGTCTTGCCCTCTTCTGAGCCAGAGGACTGCACACATCCTCCCTGCCTGCTCCTTTTGCAGGGAAAGGGTTGGAGCAGCAGCCTGGGACAATCTCATGAGCTCCCCCCGTAGACCTCCTTGTCATCGTGGAGCTGGCCTTTGTCCAGCCCTGCTTCACACACACACACACACACGCGCGCGCGCGCGCGTGCATACACCCGCCATCCTTGCAGCTGGACCCTATTCTGTAGGTGTTAAGAGCAGGCATACCCAGAGCCTCAGAGTAGGGCTGTGAGGGCTACAGTAGGGCTGTGTCCCCTCCGGACATCCAAGGGAGGGGACAGGTATGTTCTCCTGGCCACAGTGTGGGTCCTAACAAGAGCAAAACCCAAGCTGAGCTGGCCTGGAGAATGCCTTTTTCTCACCTGCACAAAGATGCTTTGTAGGCCGGGAGCCCCGAGTGCCTCCTGCATGGACGGGTGCTGAGGGAGGAGAGGAGCTCCCAGGCCCTCCCTTCTGCTGTGTCTGTGCTCTCTCACGTCCCCTAGGCCTCTACTGCAGGCCCAGAGTGGACATTGAGATGTTTTGACACATGGAGGTGACCTCTGAGACACCATGACTTATCCAGTAAAGCAAATCATCAAGCTTTGGGGTCATCATCACAAGATGGCGTGTACCTCACCAACCTTCACCCCATCTCTGATCCTCATGGGAGATGATGAGAAAGGGGGGAAGCTTAGATATGAGCTGGGGGTTTAGAGGTGAGTAGTGTGAAGGGGAAGAGTGGGCAAGGGTGAGAGGGGTGGGTGAATTCTTTTGCAGATGCAACTTTATTCATATTTTCTAGTTATATGGGTAAAGATTTGCCTTGAGGTCATGGATGTGAACATCAAATTGCCCCCCAACCTAGCCAGAGTTTCTGCAGCCTCTTGAGTTCCAGAAGCCTTTCCTGTATGTGCATGTCAGTCCTCTCATCGTGGGGCTACCACTGTACCCTGAGGAAGGTCTCTGTCACCCACAGATGTGGGTGCACAGTCAGACTTCTCAGGAGCCACTACCCTGAGCTGAGCCTTTGAGAAGTAGGCTGGCATCCCCAGGATGACCACCAGGGGGCAGTGCTGGGGCATGGAGGGAGCTCAGGGGGATAGCCTCTGCGGGAGGGATCCAGGTCACCCTCCAGCAAATCAGGATCCAACCCAAACTCCTGTGTATGCCTCTGGGCTACACTGCTGGGAGGCCTGGTACCAGACATCATTCCATTAACCTCCAGCTCGTTGCCCCCTCACTGGACCTTAGCCTCCCATCTCTCCTATGACCAGGTTGGATCGGGTCACTTCCAAGGACACTTGTGGCTCTAATTTTGGGCAAGTCTATGAGACTTTAGGGGCATTCCCACCCCACTCTACCGACAAGGAAATGAGGTAGGGGGATAGAGTGGTCTTGGAGGGAGGAGAGACAGGGCACTCTGATCAGTGCAGTGACAAGTAGGAAAGTATCCCCTTTTCGGTCACTGCTAGAACATTAAGATCCAGGTTCCCATACCACACTCCCCTGCCCCAGGGCCAGGAGCACTAGAGAATACAGAGGGACCCTCCTGGGGCTGGCTACCTTTTGGATTAAATATTTTTTCCTTAAAAAAGGGGGGGGGTGAAGGGGGCCCCTGGGTGGCTCGTGGGTTAAGCCTCTGCCTTCGGCTCAGGTCATGATCTCAGGGTCCTGGGATTGAGCCCTGCATCATGCTCTCTGCTCAGCAGGGAACCTGCTTCCCCCTCTCTCTCTGCCTCTCTGCCTACTTGTGGTCTCTGTCTGTCAAATAAATAAATAAAACCTTTAAAAAAAAAAAAAAGGATTGGGGCCCCTGAGTGGCTCAGTCATTAAGCATCTGCCTTCCGCTCAGGTCCTGAGACCCTCATTGGGCTCCCTGCACTTCAGGGAGCCTGCTTCTCCCTCTCCCACTCCCCCTGCTTGTGTTTCGGCTCTTGCTTTGTCTCTCTCTTTCAAATAAATAAATAAATAAATTTTTAAAAGATTTTATTTATTTAATTGACAGACAGAGGTCACAAGTAGGCAGAGAGGCAGGCGGCCGGGGGCAGGGGGGCACAGAGCAGAAAGCCCAAAGCGGGGCTACATCCCAGGACCCTGGGACCATGACCCGAGCTGAAGGCAGAGGCTTTAATCCACTGAGCTACCCAAGTACCCCTATCCATGCTTTTTAAAAATGTATTTCTTGACAGATTTTTTGTGGTAGCATCCATCTGTTGTTGAAATGTTCGTTGAGCACCTACTGTGTGCCATCAATGCATGCCTGTGATGGTGCAGGCATGCCCCGTGATATATCACCAGAAATACGACTTTCTTCCCTGGCTTGACTTGGCTCTGTGCTGCATGCTAGGTGTGTGGCCTTGGGCCGTTTATTTCATCTTTCTGAGTCTTAGTTTTCCCCATCTGTAAAATGGGGACAAGATCACAAATCTCCCCTAAACGTGAGGATTCAATGAGCTCGTACAAGCACAGGGTTGGTGTGCACACAAGTCTAAGTAACTCTGGGTCACCTTCCTCTTTGGGTCTGCACACCTCTTAGAGTTATGCATGCCTTTCCCTCATTGCTGCCAAACCCAATGAAAGAATTGCCTTGGCCCAGGAACCCACATCTTGGCACAATGTTCTTAGTCCCCCCACGGGCATTTGGGAACCAAGCCTTAAAAATATATGTATATACTTTCTGATCCTGTCTGTATTCTATGCCAAGCCATCAGTTAAAGCCCACTGAGCGGCTCACAAGGTGACATTTGCCAGGATAAATAGGGATTGGCAGCCCCGGAAGTGACGACACTTATGTGGGACAGAGCTCAGGCCCTTGGCATGGAGGCTTGCCACGAGCGTGGAAGTGGCTACATGGTGCTGACCATGAGTGAGCCCATCAGCAGCAGCAGCCTCCTGCAGGCTCCCCAGGGAGAGGAGAGGGGAGAAGGGGGCAGGAGAGAAGAGGTACCTGGGTCTAGGTGTGGAGCTGGTTTTCAGCAAAGGTGTGGCCTGGCTTCTGGCCCACCCTCCCCAGCACCCGCCTCGGGGCCGACAAGACAGAGCAGCCACCTGCCAGCCAGTCTGGGTATATTCTTGGGGGTACAAGTGCCTCTGAAGGGATTCAGAAATGCTCCCTTTGGTAGCAAAAAGAACCTCATACTCTGCTGAGTCTGTGGGTCGGGGAGGGACCCAGAGGGCACATTGACCAGGGAAGGAACGCAGAGGGTTTTGGGATAGAGAGAAAAGGGAAGTAGCCTGAGAGTCAGGACTCCTGGGGTTTCTCCATTGCTTTGCCATCATCTCCCTGTAGGCCCCTGACTCTCCATGCAATACCTTTTCAGGGAGACATTAGGGATTTGAGTCCATTCATTGACCTTGGATCCCAAAGTCAAAAGGAAAGCAGGGGACAGGGACAGGTCCTTTTTATTTTAGTGTCCTCAGGGCCTTCTGAGACCTGGGATAAAGCATGTGTTTGATAAGGTTTACTGGATGAACTGATAGAAGGTTGGAGAAAGTTACTAGAGTTCTTCATGCTCAGAACCCCTTCCTCTTTTGCGGATGTTATTTTTACCTTGGGAAGGAGATGGGATAAATTCTGCTTTTTGCCTGTTGTAGATTCTTTTCATCTGACCATCCATGTTAATATTCTGCCTGGAAACCAAGGCTGAATAAAATGACCCGTGATCATTTAGGATTCTGAGGGCAATGGCCCTATCCATGCATCCCCCTCACTTGGGGTCCCATTGTCGCCCAGAGCTCAGTCCAGGCTCCCAAAAGTGACTGCTCATGCCCTCCACCTCCCCAGCAGCCACCTCACTTTTGGGGGCTGTATCTGCACTATCCCCCCCTTAACCCCATGGGGCAGCTCCAGACACTCCCAGTCAGTGTTTGGGGCTTAGGGAGTGTGATGTGCGGGAACTGGCTCCCACCAGCTTCCCAGAGCCACTTGCTAGCATCTCTTCCTAACCCTGCGGTCAGTGATGTCATGCTGGTAGCTTAAAAGATCCATCGGAGGAGAATTTACACCACAAAAATCAGCAAACGCTCCAAGTCAGGGCATCCCCACCTCTCAGGGCCGGTTGTTAAACTTATCACCATATCCCTGGAGATGGGTTTGCGGCAGACATTCCAGCTGACCTCAGCCACGGGGCTCTTGCCGGGGACCTCCACTCTGAGAAGCAAGCCTCCCAAAAATGAAAGCCAGAAGAAGCAGTTCCTCGGGGGGTCTGGGTGGCAGGCACAACACAGACCCCTCTCCCAGGGTCGAGATGTCAGGCGGTTCGAGAGCGCATGTCTAGGGTGACCAGATGGCCTGGGGAGCAGTGTCCTAGGGACATGGTCAGTCTCCACTCTCTGCCACCCTCAGCTCTCAGCAGAAAGTTCTCCACTCACCCAGCTGCTCTTTTCTCCCTCCAGACCCAGAATCCCAGAGAAAGAGGACAGTGCAGAATGTCCTGGATCTTCGACAGAACCTGGAAGAGACCATGTCCAGTCTGCGAGGGTCCCAGGTGACTCACAGGTAGGTCTAAACTGCCAAGGGGGCTCTCTCTCCCGCACTGGAGAGTAGGGCTTCAGAGACCCACGGGCCACCGCTGAAGGGACAGGAGAATCGGCCATCTCAGCAACAGAAGCTTGGTTTTGACTGGGATCTGCTTGCTTTGAGGCACGAGATATCATTTTGAGCAAATGAGTTGAAAAGCACTAGAGTGGGCGATAGGAAGCCCCTCCTCCGTGATTCTGACCTTCCGTGTCCACTTTCCCTCCTTTGATGCTGGTCTCCTCATGTGTTACAGTTGCTGTCCTTCTCCTGTCCTGAAGTGTCTGTTGTTAGAGGATTCTAGAATGGTGCCCATCCCAACACCCAGCCTCTTTCCCCCTTCTGTCAGCTAGGTATCCTCTGGCCTCTTCAGCCAGTGGCTGACCCAGATCCATGCCGTGGGGGTGCGCCCCGTCGCCCCACCCTGCAGAGACTTTGCTGCCTCCAGCGGTGTGGGCCACTCCATCCTCCCATGGCACCTCTCCCTGGAGCGGCACACTGGCCACAGCCTCTGCCGTGACTCAGAATTTCCCCCACTGGCTCTTCGGGCTGCCCAGATGAGCTCATGCTGTCAGCTCCGAGGGAGATAGAGGGCTGGGCAGGGGGTAGAAGGAGAGAGAGCAGAAAGCCAGGATTGGGAAATCATGGGGGTTGTGGAGCAGGAAGGCTGAGAGCGATTAGGTGGCCTGTCCAGTTGGACTGGAGTTCGGTTCCTCCCCATCTCCTGAGGTTGGAAAAGGAGAGCAAAGTTGGGACAGAAGGACAAAAGGATAAGGGCTTTGCTGAGCCCAAGTGTGTGGCTCAGAGAACTCCCTAACTATCATTCATCTCCGGGCACCGTGACCAGATTACCATGACCAGGAAGTGGAACAGAAATCAGGCTTCATAGCTTTCACTCATTGGCTGTAGTTCTTCTGCTTACGAACAGCCCTGCTCCTCCATCCACGACTCTGCCTAGTCCTGTCCCATCCTCTGTGTTGGACACTCAGCCCTTTGCTCCCAGATAGCTGACATATTTTCAGTGCTCAATCGAAGCCTCTATTCTGCGGGGTTAGCAGGACCAGACTACTGAAAGGGGTGTTTGGGTGGGGGGGGAGACATCTGATGAAAAGAGTGCATGTGGGAGGCTCCTGGTGGCCATGGGGCTCAGGCTGTCTTACATCTGTCCCTAACCTCCCTCCCTCACAGCCCCGAGCAGGACCCGAGTGAGACGGGCCGGGCTCAGCTTGGCTCGCCAGTTCAGGGACTCGGTGGATGAAATCTTGAACATCCTCCTTCCCCCATCCAGGGAGTCTGGAACAGCTCTCTCAGCACCAAATCACATGCCAGCTCCACGCCAAAGAAGCCAGAAAGCGCTTAGTTGCTAAGGGGGTCACACCCCAAATGACTCACCCACCGAGGAAGGGTAGAAGCAGTAGCTTCCGTGTCCTGGGGCCACTGACCGAGCACAGCCTGTGAAGCAGGACAGCCTGACCCCTTTTGGCTTTCTGTCCATGGCAGAGAAGAGGGAGGCCAAAAACCTTTTGCATAAAGCCGACTGGTGGGAGGGGGAGAGCCTCAGACCTCTGACTTCTGTCTCCCTTTATGGAAAAGGAACCAAGAGCCCTGAGCTGGTTTTGCTGTTTACTGTGGACCCTGAGCTACTTCCTCTCCTGGTCTTTGATTTATGCTCTTCCTCGTCCATACTTTGATAGCCAAAACAATGATTCCCTGAGTTTTTAGGGCTCTTTGACTTTTTAAAGTGCTTTCATCCCTCAGCCCTTCCCTCAGCCCTGGGAGGAGGTAGGATATGTTCCTATCATCAGGGTTAGAGAAGCAGCAGCCGAGGCTGGGGCGAGGGGGTCCCTTGCTGGAGTCACACAGGCTGATGAGGTGGGGGGGTTCTGTGTCCGGCAAGCTTAGAGCGCATGCCAGGTGCAGTGTTGGGCACCATACCCCAGAACAAAGACAGGCTTCCTCCTGGATGAGGAGCTTCCCGTCCAGTGAGCGCTTCCAGCCGGGTTATTTTCACTCTGGAACTTAGAAGCTAGCTCTAGATTCAGTTCCTTTTTCAGAAATCTTTATTTCTGTCCTGCTTCCTCTATTTCTACTGGCTCATTTCCCCAGCAAGGAGAGCGTCTGGGTCAGGGGGGCTGGGGCTGGAGAGGAAATGAAAGCCTCCCTCTGCTCCAGGCTCAGTGCTCTCCCCACCCCAGAGCGAGCAAACGAGAGAGAGAGAGAGAGAGAGAGAGAGAGAGAGGCAGGCAAGACTGAAGGGCCGGATGCAGGGCTGGAAGGCAAGAACCGACGTTTGAAGCTAGAACCCTCCCCCGCTGACTCAGAGATGTCTGGAGATGTGTTGGGGTGGGAGGGGTAAAAAAGAGCAGCAGAACCGAGGAAGAGGCACTGGTAGTGCGGAGAGCTGAACAGGAGTAGGCCAAGAATAGAACTGAGGGATCTGGTTGCTCCGTGCATCCCACACCGCGTACTAATTTTATTGCCGCGGTGTAGACGGACTAGGGAAACGGGCTGTGCTGGAGCTCTCCAGCGTCCTGTCACCGTGGCCATCATCATCCTTTGCTTTCCTGTCCTCATCTCATTGTCACAGTCAGCTTGTTTTTTATTAAACCCTTACGGCAAGCGCCCCTAGACTGAGTCTGATGACGAGAACTTTCCCACTGTTCAACTTAGCACGTTTGTCGTGGGGCAGCTCCTCATTGACTAGTTCTTGTACCTGGACCCAAGAACATGCCAGGCCCTGTGCGAAGTGGTGACATACAGTGGTGAGCGAGGCGGCCAGAGTCACACAGGCCCACAGTCTCCTTCAGGGCACTTCCATTGGCTCTGAGGTCCACAGTAATTAGAAACAGAAATAACACAGTGTGTGACAAAGTGCAAGCCCAGTGCCAAAGGAGGGCCTGGAGGGGAGAAGATGGATGTGTGCCAGGCCAGGAAGCCCCCCAGAGGGGCAGAGGCAGCTGTCACCAGTTGCCCTGCCCAGCCAGGGCACCCCCGCTTGTGCCCAGGACTTCTGTAGGGACCACCCACGGGCCCAGGTTCAAGGATGTCTGGACTTCTCTAATTCTGTTGATCAAAAAAAATCAAGCTTGGGGGCCCCTAGGTGACTCAGTCCATTAGGCTTCTGCCTTTAGCTGAGGTCATGATCTCGGGGTCCTGGGCTCCAGCCCCATATCTGGGGGGCCTGCTTCTCCCTCTTCCCTTGCCGCTCCCCCCGTTTGTGCGCATGCACTCTCTCTCTCTCTATCTCAAATAAAGAAATAAAATATAAAAAAAAAAAAAAATCAACCCTTGTTTTCTCAGGGTTGGTAGAGACAGTTTGGGAAGATTTTTTTTTTTTTTCCAAGGAGCATCACCAAAACAATAGAAAAATCGGTGTCCCACTCCTACGTTAACCCCAAAGTGACTAAGAAATGGATGTGTTCACAGAGCAAGGGTTTCTTTGCTTGTGTGATTTCCTGTGCAGCCACAGACTGCCTTAGCTACCCAGCTTTCTAGGCCTATGGGTTCCATTTCAGTTACTCACCCGTGCGTGGCTGCAGTTAGGCCGAGCCACTGAGACCCTACCCGTGGGGGACTGGGGCTGGGCACGCTGCTGGGCTGAGTAGGCTGATCAGTCTCTGAACCCACATCCAGGCCACCTCTCCAAGCAGATCCCCAGGATCCTTTCTCTCTGCAGCCACCTGCAGGGGTCCCTGAGGGAGAAAGGCATCTCCTCCTCCAGCTCCCCGATCTCCTCTGTGTCGGGTCATCCACAAACCCGGGCCTGCTTTCCTCACCTGGCCTAGCAGGGCCTGAGGCCTGGGGCCCCGTGAATCCCGTCTTTACCCTCTTGTCCATTTCCCCATGATCTCTCCTCTTTCAGTTAAGGCTGCTTCTGTTCTCTGGTGGGGTTCTGCTTCTTTCTCCTGACAGCCTAGGCCTTTTTGCTAGACTTACTGGGAACTAGCCACACATCTCGAGTTCCCAAAGCTTTGCCTGTACCCTCTGTAACTCATGCCAGACTTTGTCATCTCTGGTTTGGGAGTCAAGTAGCTCTCACCTGATTAGTAAAAAAAGAGGTGATAGACACACCTAAACAATGAATGGCCAAGGCCTTTGAAGCTGGTCTACCTACTTCCCCCAAGAGATCTCGCTGGACTCTTCCCATTTATTGAGCAGCTTGTATATACCAGGCACTGCATGAGAAATTTACATATATGATCATTACAGCTCTGTGAAGTAGCTAATATGCTGTTATTCCCATTTTACAGATGAGGAAATGGAGGCTTAGCAAGGTTGATTAATTCATCTCTAGCTCACTTACAAATAGATTGTAGAAAAGGGTTAAAACCCAGCTCATACTATAAAATCTATGTCCTTAGGCAGTATATGAGATTGGTTCCCTCTCACTTCGAATCCTTTCCCTCTGACAACCTCAGGTAACATGTAACAGGGGTGCCCTACAGGAAGAGGGGCCCATGGAGGTGGTGGAGCCCACGTGGGCAGGTGCAGAGGAGGTGGGATGGCCTGGGAAGGGGGAAGGGTCGCTGGAGTGCAGTCCGCCGGGACAGGGCCCAGAGCGGCCCTGCCAGAGTGAAAACCAGTGCCCTTCTGCCCTCTGCCCAGCTCCCTGGAGACGACGTGCTACGACAGTGATGACGCCAACCCTCGCAGCGTGTCCAGCCTCTCCAGCCGCTCATCCCCCCTCTCCTGGCGCTATGGCCAGTCCAGTCCGCGGCTGCAGGCTGGGGACGCGCCCTCGGTGGGCGGCGGATGCCGCTCGGAGGGGCCGCCGGCCTGGTACATGCACGGGGAACGGGCCCTCTACTCGCACACCATGCCCATGCGCAGCCCCAGCAAGCTCAGCCACATCTCCCGCCTGGAGCTGGTCGAGTCCCTGGACTCGGACGAGGTGGACCTCAAGTCCGGCTACATGAGTGACAGCGACCTCATGGGCAAGACCATGACGGAGGACGACGACATCACTACCGGGTAAGGCCCCTTGCACCGCGGGGCAAGGGGGCTAGGGAGGGCAGGGCGAAGACCAGTGGAGTGGGATTCCTTCAGAGGGGAGTGGGACTCAAGACAGAGGTTTGGGTTGCTGTCCTGTGACAAAAAAGCAGCTGTGCGGGGCCTTTGGACACTGGTTGTGGCTGCCCCTGAGATTGGATGTGGTGTGGTGGGTGGGGCCCCACTGGAGGAGCTGATTGGTCAATGAAGGGCCCTCCCTCTCATTGGCCCAGATGGCTGTCGTTCTAAGGTATGCCCCGCCCTCTTCTCTGGTCCTTGGCCCTCCAAAGGCTGGCTGGAAGGGTTTTGGGAAACGGTGTTAGTCCCAGTTCTGCTAACTCCGTGTGGGCCTTGGACGACCTCACCTGCTATCCCATTTGTGAAAAGAGGATGGGGGTACTACACTGTCTACTTCCCAGTCTAATTCAAAGAGAAAATGAAAGCACTACTGAAACAAAAAAGTGATACTGTGGCTCCCTTTCTCTCGCCAGCGTTCCCAGATCCTCTGTCCCGTGCCTTCTCTCGTGGCACTCAATTTCTGCTGCTCTGGTTTTTTCCTCTGCAGACCTTCAACCAGTAATGCAAATTCCTAGCCTCCATCCCCGTCTGTTAATCCCTTCTGCCTCACGGGGACCCTCATCTTCTCTTTTCTTCCCCCAGTTGGCAGGGTTGGGTTTGTGGAGCAGCCAGGACACAGGTGACAGTCTGGGAAGTGAAGGAAAAGATAGGAAGAAAGAAGCGTCGGGAGTGGGAGGGGTCCTGGCCCAACTGTTCCAAGCTGTGAGACTGAAGAGCTGTAGTGGTTCTGGAACCTTCTCCAGGGCATCTTTCAGCTCACTGCTACTTCCTGTCTTCCTTCTTGGTTTGCTGGGACTTTCCAAGGGACCACACAAGTAGTGACAACACCCCTTCCCCCTACCCCTCTCAGGGATTACCTCTTCCCAATAAAAACCCCAAGCTTCAAGAGAATGAAAAGTAGCCCCACCTAGGAAAGAGCTAAGAGCTATGCTCCAGGCCATCCGCTGTTCCCTACCCCTGGGGACAAACTTGGAGGGACTGGGCAGGGCCTGTCCAGTTGATGAGGCTCTTCTGGAACAAAACAACTGACTCATGAATGAATGGGGTTGTTTACTGTCTCTTAAATCCCAGAGGCCAGCCCAGCCTCACGCTCAGATCCACCAGCCTGAAGCCAGGACTCAAGAAAAGCTGTCCAGCTCCTCTGGTGCTCAGAGGACTTTGCTGGGCAGGAAGGAGAGCCAAGGTTTGTGACTGGCTGCTCTGGACAGCCCCTGTGCTGGGAAGCTGCTTCTCTGAGGAAGCGTCCAGTCCCTGCCCTCTGAGAGCTCTCAGTTGTATAGGGCAAAGGGAGGCACAACCCCTGTGAGGCAGAGAGCTCTGAAAGTTCCGTATATGTTGGAAGGGCCAGAGCTCCAGCCCTTACAGAGCTCCCAGAGAGAGGGAGGTGAGAACCATCCCCCACAGTGCACGCAATGGCCATGGCAGAAAATTTCCCAAACATGGAAGGCACAGGACTCCTGCCTTTGGAGAGATCCCAGTCTGAGGCAGGTGGGAGGACTTCCTAGCTGTGTGAGCCTGGGGAAGCTAGGAAAACTCTCCAGGCTTTAGTTTGTCTGTCTGCTAAATGCAGATAATAGAACCTATCTCAGGATGATTGTAAGGATTGAATATGTAAATACATAGGAAGTGCTTGGAATAATCCTTGGCTCATTGTAAATGCTCAGTAAATGTTAGCTTTTTTGGTTGTTGTTTTTGGTTTTTGGATTTGTTTTGTTTTCGCTGTTACTGGTCATTATTGTTATTGTTAAAATGTCATTCTGAAGGAGGACGAAGGACTCCTGCCCTCTGAGGGTCGCAGATTTGCCCCCAGGGACTGCGCAGTCTCACCCGAGTGCATTCAGAATCAGCAGCTGGGACAGAGGTAGGGGCAGCTGGACAATCCTGGGAACATCGATTTTGGGGTGTGAGGGTATGGAATGCTAGGCAGAGGGGAGCCAGGAACGATGCCCTTAACCCACCCTCTTGCACCCTTTCCTTATCCCCTTCCCTCCAGACAGGGTGTGTGCTTCTGAATCAGTAAAAAAAAAAAAAAAAGCAGGCTTCACCAAGCATAGCATGGATGAGAACCTGCAAACCCAGGGAAGTCTGCAGTTCCTAGGGGGAAGAAAGTGTTGGCCAGCGGTGCCCATGAAGTGGACTGGACACTGAGCTGCGTCTGATGATTTCACGTGTGGTGTTCACGGGCGGTCTGCAAATAGAAGGAATTCTTTTTTTCTTTAAAAAAAAAAAAAAAAAGATTTATTTATTTATTTATTTGACAGACGGAGATCACAGAGAAGCAGGCAGAGAGAGAAGGAAGCAGGCTCCCTGCTGAGCAGAGAGCCCAATTCGGGGCTCGATCTCAGGACCCTGGGATCATGACCTGAGCTGAAGGCAGAGGCTTTAACCCACTGAGCCGCCCAGGAGCCCCAATAGAAGGAACTCTTAACACTTGATAGTTTTAAGGTTTCTCCGTTGTTGACTTCCCCGCCAGAACTGGGAAACACACCCACCCTTCAGTGTGCTAAGGAAGGCATAGCTGAAGGGAACCCACTTATAACCCCAGTAATTTTAATGTAAACAGTCACTCCTCAATTATGTGCTTTCACAGTTAAGTGTTACGCTTTTTCATTAGAGACCAGGCATCCTCTCGATTCCAGCAAGAGACCGAGGAGTCCTGAACGGGCCCTGCTCAGCCCCCTTCTTGGCCCTCCCAGCCTCACTGTGGTTTCCGTGCAGGTTTTATAATTTAGGAAATGTCCTGTTTCGAAGAAACTTGTTTTCCGTATTCATGAAACGGTTAGGGCTGTTCCCTGTGGGGCCTCCCTTCTGACCATCCTGTCCTGTGGGTAGCCTTTTCATTCTATTATTAGTGTCCTCTGAGCACAAAAGTGTTTCATTTTGATGAGCTCTAATTTATCTAATGTTTCTTTTGTTGCCTGCTCGTTAGGTGTTGTATCTAAGAAGTCACTGTCAAATCCAATGTCATGAACCTTTGCCCCCGTGTTTTCTTCTAAGAGTTTTATAGCTAATGGGTCTTTTTAAAAATAGAGATTCCAAGTCTCCTTCCAGACCTACCAAGGCAGATTATCTGCTACTCAGGAAACCATATTTTTCTAAAGCATTTCGGTGATTTTGGACTCGTCTATCTTCCCATAAAGGACAAGAATCTTCTTTATAGCACTCCTGACAGCTGGTCTTTCAGTGTTGCCTTGCAAAGATACAGTAAGCTTATTCTAGTTCAAATAGAGCAAAATTATGAGAAAGTTTCTAAATATTCACCTGAAATCTGCTTCCCTTCTGCCTATGGATTCAAATGCTGCCATCCAAGAAAAATAGAATAAGCATCAATCTTCATTCACATATTTCAACGTGTTCTTGATGATCGCTCAGATAGTCTTTTCTCTAGACCAAAAGAAAAAAAAAGTCTGTAACTTATTTCATTACTTTCTTAAACGACCTAGTTTTTTAAATCTCTATTATCCTGGTCACTCTCGCCTGGAAGCTCTCAAGTTGTCAATGATCCTCTTAAAATTTGGCACCTAGACCAATCACGACCTGACACTCATCCTGCCAGGGTGATCTCCAAAGCATGACACTGTAGACAACTTCAAGTTGGCTGCGGACTGTCCTGGATGACAGTTTGAGAGACATTTTTACCTCTTGAAAAGCAAACAGGAATTTGTCTTTCTAAAAATAGGAAGGTCTGGAATTTAATCTAAGTAAGAAGATAAGTTCCACGGCCATCTGTCCTTCCTGTCCCTGGCACCCAGAGTTGGAACCCGAGGGGAGTCAAGGATGGGCTCCCGTGCAGAGGTAAATAGAGGCCCTGGGCATGGGGAGCAGGTATGCCGAGAGGGGAAAGGGGTCCGAAGGCCCTCTGTTCCCTCCCTACTTGAACTTGGATTGCCCTCTCGATGTCTCCATTTCTGCCCACGTGAATGGCAGCTTGACTGGGCTGTGTGTCCGAGCTTTGTGGCTGTTAAGGAGAAGGACCCCCAGGCCGCGCAGGCGCCGTACCGCCGTGTTGCACACCTCCAGTGGGCGCCATTCCCATGGTATAGAGTTGTGTCATCAGCAGCCCTGGCAGACTGCTGTCCAGCGACCTGTGCCAAAGGCCGCAGAGCCAGCAGGCCCCACCTTGAAAGAGCTCTGCGGGTGTGTGTCGGAGGAACAGCAGGATTTCTTGGCGACTGTCTGCTGTGCCCTGTGTCTCTCCTCAGGTGGTTTCCTGCTCCATGTGTGTGGCTGGATGTTTCAGGCTTCTTGCTCCCTCCTCGCCTCCCCTCCCTTCCCCAGCCTGTCCTCTTGAACTGTGCTTAGGGGCTCAGGAACAGATGGGATTCGTTTCCTTCTTGGCTCTGAAGTGTCCTGACGTTGAAAAATGTCAACTAAAATAAACTGTAGGCCCCTGCTTTCTCCCAGGCTGGCTCCCAGCGGCAATGAGCCCCAGCCTTAAAGGGACACCTCCCAGCCTTGCGAAGCTGACCTCAGCCTCGGTCTGCAGCCACCTGCCCAAGAAGGAACCTCATTTGCTGCTTTCCAGTTCAGCTGATATCTGACCTATAAACCCCAAATGCCCAACCCGTCCACCATCAGTGACAAGAATTCTCTTGGAATGGGCACTGGGCTCATAGGGTTTATACAAAGGGAAGAGAACCTTTTTTAGTTTGAATGGACAGTGGGGGTGGGTTTGTCTTCTCCCTTTATCTCTCCTGTTTCCTGGCAGTTCTGGAGGTATCCCACGTGGTGGGCAGCTGGCCCAGGCCTGGCTTTTGCCCGTGGAACACAAGAATCAGGGTAGAGGACAGTAGGGGATCATTCAGGGGGAAAACCCAACATTTGGGCTCAAGAAGGAAACTCTAGTTTCTGTCCTTGAAGGGTTTTAAATCTAAAAGGGAGGTAGGATGCCTCCTGGGTCAGTGGCAAAAGAAGGGATGTGTAGTTGAAGTAGACAGTGGTTGTTGCCATTTTGGGATTAACATCTAACAATTACAGTGTTGACCCTCAGATTCATACAGGCAGCTTTGCTTGATAGGTCTCTGTGGTACCAGGGGACATCTGGAGATCGGGACTTCCTTCCAAAGCTCCTCTCTAGTTTGCTGTGTGGCCCTGAGCAAGTCACCTAGCCTTTCTGACTCTTAGTTTGTTCAGGTCTAAAAAGATAGCCATTTTTGCCTTGTGAGGTTCAGGTGAAGAAAAAAAAAAAACCACAAGTAGGAGGGTTTTGAAATGTATTAAGAGCTGTGGGTTTGAAATATATTATTCTGATCTCAACTTACTGTTCTGTTCATTTGGCTGGTGGCCTCTGTCTTAATCAGGAGCTGTGAGAGTCCCCAGATAAGATTTCTTCAGCTTGGCAGATGAGTTCTCTGAGTTTGACTTCTTTGGCAAAGGATGGTCTTGTTTTGCTTTTCAACACCATCTTGATACTCTTTTAGTCCTGTGGCAGGCAGTTAAGTCAACAGACCTCTGAGAACAGGCTCGTCTACCTGGACATACCACTGCATACCAGGGGCAAGGTAGGAGAGTGGCCTAGCGGGAAGGCTCCCAGCTCCCGGGTCTGAGTCCTGGCTCTTCTTAGTAGCTGTGTGGGGTTGGGTGAGTACTTATTCTCCCTCAGCCTGTTTTCTTAGCTGGAAAACATGGGCAGTCTATGAGACCTACTCTGGGGGATTGATGTGAGGATTAAATTTGTTAACACGTTTATATAGAATAGTTGTTCTACACATGTTAGCTCTTGTCTGTTAGCCTTTTGATGGCCCTCGCAAATGGATGGGCCTACGCCATCACGTGCACATTTGAAATGACAATACAGTATTTGGAAAAGTGTTTGTTAACCTTTATGCTTCAAAAGGCTGTTTCTGAGCCTCATTTGAGGCTGACAAACTAAGTGGCTTGCCAAGCAAGGTGGGTATGTTCTGACCCTGTGACGCCCGCTCATACAGTGTTTTCCTGTGGTAAATGGCACCCCCCCCCCGAATGGGAGTTCTGGGTCACAGGCAGTTATGCAGCAAAACTAAGCCAGTTGCATGCACGCTCACACAAGTGGACGTGGCCCCTTTCCCACCATGACCTGCTAACTGTGTGTCTCCTGCACAGAAACATGTGTTGATAGTCTAGGAAGAGTGTCTTGTGCTGGAGTCCCCAGAAGGAGACCTTGAGACAAGGGGTTTATTTGAGTGCAGGTGGTTTATTTGGGAGATGATTCTAGAAAACACTGATGGGGAGCGGGGAAGTGAGCCAGGGAAGAGAAAGAAAGCCAGTGCAGGTTACTGAAGTGGGCAACGGGCTCTCAGGGATTTCTGGGGGATTGCGTGGAACACTGGTCAGAGCTGTCCCACGTAGTGGGCACAGAAGCATGGGAATTTACCTTTCGACTGCCAGTTATGATGGACTGTGGGCAACTCCAAGGGACATTGCATCCTGGCTTTTCTAGCGTGTTCCACACAGGCTTAGAGAAATCCCTCAGGGTGAGAGGACAGGTGCTCTGAGGCACAGGTGCAGCAATGTTCTTTTTTATTTTTTTAAGATTTTATTTATTTATTTGACAGAGAGAGAGATAGAGAGAGAGCGTGCTGGCTCACAAGCAGGGGGAGTGGCAGGCAGAGGGGGACTGAGAGCAGGCTTTCTGCCTAGCAGGGAGCCCGATGTGGACCCTGGGATCATGACCTGAGCTGAAGGCAGACAGATGCTTAACCAATTGAGCCCCCCAGGCGCCCCGGTTTTCTGTTAACATCTACGGGAATGGTGACTGCAGAGTGGGTGGGACGCAAACGGCATTGATTATAAAGAGGGAAGCTGAGAGGAAAGGAAGGGAAGGAGGGTGTGGAGTCTGATTCCTGCCTCCAGATGGAAGAAGGGGGTGGCTTCAGAGAGCTCCTGGCTTTTGAAACACCCCTTGTTCTTAAAACAGAACAGCATTAGCCCTCTACAGGCTGTGTGGGGTTAACTTGGATCACAGTGTCTGCTCACACCCAACAGGGTTGATGGAAGATTGGAGTGAGCCAGGTATCCCAGAGGGGCAGGAGGATGTGTGCTCGTTGCCCTGGCAACTGGTGCAGCCCAAGGCGGGGGGGGGGGGCCCTCCTCTGATGTGTCCTACTAACCTACAATTGAGCTCCTGGGCTTTTCACTGAGTTTGATGGCATACAATTTGGTCGGCAATCAGGATGGATAGGGGGTTGAGGAAGCTGTTGAGAGGGGTTTGGCTTTCCCCTACAGCCCTGCCCACTTGCCTGTCCACTTGCCTGTCCTCTCCCTTTTAATTGTCAGCTCTGTCCTCCTTTCCCCACCAACCTATATATTCTATGATAAGCCAGCTGGGCTCCAGTAATGCCTGGAAATTCCATGCAATCTGATATTACAGGAAGAGCATAAGTCTGGAAGTATGATAGGTCTGCGTTTGGATCCCAGCTCTGACGCTTTGGGAAAGCTGTGAATCCATTCTAGTGGGGATACTTACATGGGAATCAGATTCCTAGAAGGGTGTTATGGAATACGTTGCATTAATATACTAGGTCTGCAGCCAGGGGCTCAGTGAATGTTACCTCCCTCCCTTCTCTTGGCTTCTAGAAAATTAAAGCAATAAAGGTCCTAAAGACCATCTATAGAATGGAACATTTCCCCAGGGTGGTGATACCCAGTTGCCCACTGGTCTGCCACATCCCCTCCTTCTGATAAGCCTTCTCTAATCCATCCCATTGCACTATGATTGCTCTCTGACTCTGGATTGTCTTGGAACTTGTGCATTTAACTTAAACTATAGTCACTTGTGCTTTTTAGATTCTCTAACAATTGCATAGCATGTGTGGTTTACAAAACACTAATATCTCATTACTTTATTTAATCCTAACACTGAATTAGATGTTCTTTTGCCGAGTTTGCAAGTGAAGAAATTGGAACTTGGCTTGCCAGGATCACAGTACTTAAAAGTAGCCAAACCAAGCAAAACCCAGGCCTTCTGACTCCCATGTCTTGTGCTCTTTGTTGGTATACCCACTGCCCGGCTGGGCATACCATGAAGCCTTTTCCCTCTGTGTGCAGCCCTGGTGCCCACTAAGCCTAGGAGAATTTCTGGGGCAGGGATCACGTGCCTTCCACTGGAGTAGGAGCTCCCTAAGGACAGAGACCCTATTTGCTATTTTTCTCAGCACCCAGCAGAGTATGTTCTCAGGTCATGCTATTGACTGGCCAGTGAATCATTGTTAGAGACCCCCATGTGGGATGCCCCTAAGTGACCTCGATGTTTTCCAGGATAGGATCTTCTTTGGAGAGCCACAAAGTAGCCACAGCCGGGAGCTCAGGACCACAGGCAGAAGAGGCAGAAGGAGCAGCCTCTGTGAATACAAGTCCTTGTTGACTCTGGCTCAAAGGCTGAACTGTCCCAGGATGTCCGCAAGGGGCCCGCTCTGGCCTCTGGGCTATCAAATGTCTCTGGCCAGCCAGCAAAAGACCATTCACTGCAGCTAAAAAAGGCCAGCAGGCCAGGCAGTCAGACTTACCCACTGAGCTTGCATGGGGGTGCCCTAAAGAGTCTACGGTCCTGGATTATTCTTGCCTGTGTGTTAGGGCAGCGATGGGACAGGCGCAGGCAGATGTAGAAAAGTCTGGATTTTGAAAAATGGGCAGAAGGAAAGAGTCAGGCCCAGAGAGACCCAAGGCACGTAGCTCCAGAAGAGACAGCTCAACATTCACTGATTATGCAAGGCAGCGTCACGGGGAGACAAGGTAGGAGAGGCTGATGCTGGGGCACGTGCCATGGATCGACAGAGCCAGCGCGTCCGTGATGTGCACGCCAAGGAGGGGGATGAGAGAGAGACACTGTGCGAGACCCGTCCGAACACGTGTGTGAGGCGGCTGGGTACAAAGAGGCTGTGTGTGCACGAATGCTTGTGGCAGGGGGTGGGGGACGCGAGGCTGCCGATGGGCAGGGGCATTCAGCAGTCATAGGCACAGAGGGTGTCTGGGAGGTGGAAGCACTCTTCAGAAAGGAGTGAGTGACCGTGCACTCAGCCTGGGGGCCTGACTCAAGCAGGGCAAGCCGTTCTCACCAGCCTGCCCTTCTGCTCCCTTTGTCCGACTGGTATTTAAAGGGGTCTGTCCCGTGCTCTGTCCCTTCTTTCTTGGGGTGGGGGGCATCTGCAGCCTGGAAGACAGGGACACATCTCCAGCCTCGATCCTGCCTCTTTCCCTGACTGCCCACTCTCTTCCAGCTCCTTTCCTGGCCTGCTTCTCCTTGGTCACCTTTCTCAGTGTCTCAGCCATCCTTGACTTCAGTGTCTGGTTTCCATCTCGGCTCCTGTGGGTTTGATGACAAGGGGCCATTCAGGACTGACACTGTCTACATGTACCCGGCCATGTGGCCAGGCTCGCGGCCGGGCTTGGGTGGTAGGACTTCTAGCGGTAGGGACTTCTGGGGCTGCTGACATTCTGCCGAGTGTTAATAGAAGAGGAGGGACAGAGCTTATCATCTGCCTGTCACCATCCCTTCCTGAGCCAGCTGCCCCATGCCCTTGCTGGAGTGAACTTTCCACAGAGGATCCCTGTTTTCTGGAGGTAGCAGGAGCAAAAAGCTCCTTGTGTGAGGCTCCAGCGAAGAGATCCTGCCCTTCCCGGCTCTGAGTAGGTGCCCCTGACGTGTGGGAGGCAGTGGCTATATGGTCTCTTATGTCTCTGCTGGTCCCCGTGGTGAGTTTTCTGTTCTTTGGAGGCAGGTTGGCAGCATTGATAGAACATTCTAGAGTCCAGATGACCTGGGTTTAATTCTCATGTTTGCCACTCACCACCTGCATGACCTTAAATAAGTTACTTAGCTTCTTCATGGTTTATCTCATTGTCTGAAAGGTGATAATACCCACTTGGTGATATTTACTCATACATTTAATAAATATCAGTAGAGCACCTATTGTATAAGACATTAGGGGATACAGCAAGAGGACAAAAATAGACACTATTCTTGAACTCAAGATCAAAAAAGAGATGACAAACAAATAAATACCTAGTAGATTATGTGGCACTGTGTGCCATGAGGAAAATAAAGCAAGGTAAGGCAGAGAGTGACAGGGAGGGGGCTGTTTGAGCTCTGCTGGTCAGGGAAGGCTTTTCTGGCCCACTATGCACAGAAGAGCATGTGCAAAGGCTCTGAGGCAAGGATGGGCATGTGTTCAAGGAACTGCAAGGAGGTCAGTGTGGCTGATGCACCATAAACAAGGGAGAGAGTAATCAAAAAATGAGATCAGGAGGCAGCCAGGGGCCAAGTAATAAAGGGTCTTACACATCAGGGTGAGGACTTTAGCTTTTCTTCTAGCCAAACCAGGAAGGTTTCAGGGAGAAGAATGGTGAGGTCTGACATGTTTGGTGAAGGGTCTGCCAGGCTACTATGAGGAGCATGGCCACAGGGACACCAGGGATAACCTAGAAGCCTGGAAAGGAAAGTACTGTAATAATGTAGGCAAGAGAAAGTGACGGCTCAGACCAGGGTGGGAGGTGGTGGCTGGGGACATGGCGAGCAGGGCTTTGAGGATAAAAGGGATGACACATTGACAGTGTCTTCTCAAATCATACGAGATTTTATTCTTATTTCTCTCCAGAGATTAGAGCTCCACCTCAGTAATGGAGAACCTGGGACAGTGGGCGCTGTGGTTGTTCTGAAGTCATATGGGCGCACGTAAACACACACACATGCACGCATCTGCCCGGGGAGGCTGGCTGAGGGTCCACCGGGTCCTACTGGACCTGTCCCCCATACCTCCATTGTCCTCTCCGTCCTGTGTTCTCAGAAGCAGACAGAGCCTCTGAGGTTTGGGATGATGGCAGGAGGATATCAAGCAGGACTGCTGCAACAGTAGTTCACTATGTGAGATCTGGTGGGGGGTGCTTCCTCTCTGCTGCCTGTCCCAGCTGTGGGGTGGTGAGAAAGGCAGGTCTCCTCAGAGGTCATGTAAATATTTGCGGAACAGTAACATGGCTGGGCGCAGGACCCTCTCC
This sequence comes from Neogale vison, assembly GCF_020171115.1. Classification (NCBI taxonomy): domain Eukaryota; kingdom Metazoa; phylum Chordata; class Mammalia; order Carnivora; family Mustelidae; genus Neogale; species Neogale vison. The sequence continues at coordinate 70,758,307 of NC_058100.1, forward strand.
TCTGGTTGGCTCGTTTTCCGCTCCAAAGAATTCTCAGCTGGGATCAGTGCTGGACTTTGGGACACTCTGCTGTCCGTCTAGTGACTCCCATGCCCCTGATCCAAACTCTCTCCCACCTACCCTCAGAACCTTTCCATCTGAGCCTCAGGCTGGCCCTGGGGAGGCAGTTGGTAAGACGGGGGAGCGCTGACCACTAGAAAGAACACTGTACTGGGAACCAGGAAGCCCAGGTGCTGTGGGAGGACCTTGGGGATTCACTTGCCCTTTCTGAGCCCTGGACTTGAACCAGAGGAGCTGTACATAATTTTTTGACTCTGACATTCTGGATTATGTAACCAGGTGAAGCGGATCTGTTCCAGGGTAGCTCACATATCCTCCAGGAAGGGCCTGGAAGTTGGTGAGGGAAGGTCCAGCCTTAGTAGGTCAAGAGCAGAGAGAATCTCGCCAGGAGCTCTTGAAAACTTGGGCCTCCCTGAGAAGACAAGAAATCCATTGGAGAAAATTCCATTTCTAATAGAGAATGATCCCTAGCCTGGGACTAATGTCATCATGGCTTTCCTGACCTGGGGCCAAACTACTTGAGGCCACTCTCTTAACCTTTGATGCTCCAAAGCAACTATAGTAACACCTGCCTCGGGCTAGAACATTTGGTTGTTCGGAAATAAAATCAGAATTGTGGAAGTGTTACCACTGAGGCTGGGAATGATTTTTATAGGTGGTTCTGTCGAGGTGCTGACAGATGGTTTCTCTAGGAGTCACCAGGGTCCTTGGGGGATCCGCGAGTAGGTTCAAAAAGCTGGAGCTAAAGGAGCGAGCAGGTCATTCTCCATGGAGAGCATAGGGATCCCACCTCAGTGTGGCCCCAGGGTTAACTCACCAGGGTCCTCCCCCAAGTCCCTGCATTCTGGTTTAATTCTTCCTCATTGCTATCACCCCTCTGGACATGGGAAAATGCCCTTTGTTCTGCCTCTGCCAGGATGCTGCCAGCCCAGCCTGGCCAGGACGTGGAGGGGTCTCAGGGCTCAGCTTGCCCCTATAGACCCCAAGGGAGCGTCTCTGACTGGCCCACACTTCTGGAGGGGCAGGGCCTTTTCCAGCAAAGGAAGTAAATAGCTTCATTGTTGATGGGAAATTGGGGAAGTGAGGGTAGGTCAAGGGACAGAGTGGTGGATGCTTACCCTGGGACCCTAGTCTTCTCAAGGGTCTCACTTCTGGGGCTCACCAGAGAATCAGGTGTGTAGTCAGGCCCAACAGGGGACACTGGAACCCAGAGACCTCCAGGCAGGTGACATTGGAACTTGGACCACAGGGACCTTCTGGCAAGTCTTTCTCTTTTTTGTACCTCACCCTCACCAGCCCCATTAACCTTTGAGATTATGGTCAAGGCCACAACCAGAGCCTCCCACTAACTGTCTCTGGATGTTCCTGTTAGAGATAGAATGTTGGTCTGGAGGACCTTGGGCCTGAGCCAGGGTGACTCCAGAGATCCTTTGAGGTGTGAGTGGAGGCGGTGGAGGGGTTGTGGGGAGGGTATCACCCCTCTGAGGAATCTGGGTAAAAGACCTCGTGTGCATTAACCTGGACTCTGCCCTCTGCATTAAACATTTCCTAGCCTTTCCATGCCTCAGTTTCCCCCTTGTAAAGAGGCACTCTGATGGCGCTGGCACGGGAGACCAATGAGATCATGGGTCCCAAGGGCTCTTTGAAGAGAAGCCAGAGTTGCACAGGGAAGGCCTATCTAAGATAGATGGGCCTTTTTCCTCTTTCCCTCTTTGGCTGGGTTTTCATTCTGGAAAAGTGCCTGACTCCCAGCTCCCTATCAGCAGGTGTCTTCCCCCTCCACCACATGCCTCAGCTGTTCCCTCACTCCTGCCCCAGGCTACAACTGTGCAGCCTGGGACCTGGGAAGAAGAGCTCAGAGTCACCCCCTGCATGCCCCCACCCCCACCATTGCAGTCAAGGCGACGAGGCCACCACACACACACACCCCCAGCTCTGTCACACCCCCATGATGGGCAGGGTCAGGGCCTCTTCAAGCGCCTGAGCCGGGTCTGCTGACAGGGGAGGTTGTGTTTTACTGTCTTCACAGAAGCCCCCAGACAGCACTTCTCTTCAGTGATGCTGTCCAATTACCCAAAGTGCTTTGACCTGTTGGCTGAAAATAGCAGGTGCTAATTTGCATGCTATTTCTTAAAGTCTCTGGGCCCCTGCTCCTTCCCCTATAAAAGCCCCTGGAACCGCCCCCAAGCAGAAGGGTAAGTAGAACCCACCTTGCAACCCTACAATCCACCTTCCTCATCCACAAGGAAAGAGGAACATGTAGAGGGAAACCTCAGTTCCTACTGGGTTCTAGCAGTTCAAGAATCAGACCCCAGGAGGAGGGGGTTTAGAGATCCTCTAGCCCAGGATGTCCTTGGGTGGGGGTAGGAGGACAAGGACAAAACTCAGGAGCTGAAAGTTCCTCTTCTGTGCCCAGCTGCTGGCTTAGAGTTGGCCTGCTCCCTATCCCTAGTCCCTGCTGTTGGTGGGGGTTGGGGGCTGGGGGTTGGGGAGGTTGCCGTGCAGGCAGAGGGGGAGGGCCAGAGGGAGGATGGGCAGGCTACCTTGTGTGAAGAAGAGGGATAGGGCCACATGGGCTCTGCAAGGCTGTGAAGGAATGTTCTGGGAGAGCTCAGTCCCTGCTCCAAAGATGCCTGCCCCTCCAAATAAAGCCACTGTGCCTCACCTCTGTTGGTCTCCCCTCCCTCCAGGCTCTGCAAAGGAGGAAACCTTATGGAAAATGCACAGCTAGATCTGGGGGAAAACATCCCCTGCTGGTGACATTCCTCTGGCTCAGACAAAGTCATTTTACTCAGGATGCTGGCTGAGGCTAAAGAGAATCCCTTATGGTGTGTGTCACCATAAGCTGTTCCCCAGATGACCCAGGCCAGCCCCAACACAGCTGCCCAGGCAGACTCTCCTGAGAAAACTGATTACGCTCACCCTCCAGGTGGGGAGGTGGTGAGGATGGCCTGGCTGTGGACATGACCAGGACAGAAGAACCAGGATAGGGGTTGGGTCTGGGGCCCGACATGGGTGAAAACACTGGAGAAAACCACCTGCCTTGCTCTGATTCCCCTCAAAGGTGATCTGCCTGGGATCTGGTGCACCTTTCCTAAGTCCTACCACTGAAACCACCCAGCATTGAGTAAAGGGAATAAAAATCAACTCCCTGCCCCGTGCTGGGATCACACTGGGATCACCGCAGCTCTTTACTCCCCTTTGATCTCCAAGCATATTTAGAAAACTTGACCACAGCTTTTCCTGCAACCTCAGAAGTAGACTCCTCTCAACTCAGTGCTGGGGGATCCAGAGACAGAATTCCCTCTGTAGGGAACTCCAAGAACATAGTTCCCCCATCTAGAGATGCAGCCCCAGGTCAGTGGCCCTGGGCAATCAGAGGACCAGAGCCAGATGGGCTTTTAGGGAGAAGGGCCATCCCTAGCACTCAAAGCATGGCCAGACCACCTTAAAGGCTGGAGAGCAGGAAGGAGCTCAGGAGTGTGAATCTCCTGTGCTTTAACTTTTGCAAAAACCCATCCCAGAAAGCTCAGGGTGCTGAGGTGACAGGCCTAGGAGAACCCAGAGGGTCTCTGTGTGCAGCTGGATCACCCCCAAGCTTCCCAGCACCAGCGGCAAACTGACCTCTTAGGTATGTACTGGGGGCGGGGGGAGGGGGTGCATTTTAAAAAGATCACTGCTGTTGATTTCATTGCTTCAAGAAATGGCAGATATCATCTGTCCGTTTCTAAAACATGGTCTCCCCGGTTTGCCCAGATCACACTGAGATGGGGACCCAACCTTACACAGTTAGCCCCCTCCAGGAGCAAGGAGAGAACCCCCAGGAAGCAGTGAGGAGGGCATCTGTGCTGCTCCCGCTCTCTGCCAGGGAGAGTTAAGAGCTCAGGAAGACCCTGAGGGGACCCAGTGGAAAGGGGTGCTGCTACTGGATCCCACTTCTTGTTCTTTTTACTTTACAACTAAAATCCTCCCTCTTTGAGATCGTTTTCTTTTAAGTTAGCTAAAAATGCCCCCTGGATGAAAGCACAGATCCTTGCAAGGTATGAACGATTCCTCTCCCTGGCAGTCTTCCCCCAGCACGCACACCTTTCACCATATCTATTTCCCTAAGCTGGAAGAACGTTAGCCCTCCACCCCCGCCCCCCAGGTTTTCGCCACTACTGGAGGGCATACCTCCTAGTCTCCCCTCCCCACCCCAGGTCTCTGAGCCAAGGCCCTGGTAATTTGTGCCCGTGGTCTGACCTTCCTCCCCCACCACGCTCTTCCTTTTAGGTGATGTACCGATCCCCTGCTCTTATTCTGACTAATTTTTTAGAGCCCGGACAGGGGGCCAGGCATGGGGTCTGGAAAGAAGCCCTGCCCGGGGAAGGTTCAACCCAGGCCTCCCGGACCCGTGCCCACCGGTACACACCGGTTCGTTCCCTGGCTCGCTGCCCACACCCCCTTCTGCCCCTGTAGCGCGAGTAAGGGCGCCCAAGGGACCGCAGCTGGCAGCACGGGAGTTAATTCCGGAGCAGCCCAGGTGGAGGTCGAGGCCCCCAGCCCGCTTCTGCACCTCCCAGGCTTCCGAGGCCACCGGAAGGTTGAGGCTGCGGTGGCTCTTTGTCTACCTGCTCTGGGCGTTAAAGAGCCCGCTCGCAACCTGCATCTGCGGGGCTCGGGACAGAAGTCAGCGGCGGCGAAATGGGGCTCTGTCGCTTTAAGTACAGCTGGAGCCGTAAGTGCGAGCCGGGGTGGTGGGGAGAAAAGGGAGCGGAGGGCCGGCGAGCAGTCGGCGTCTGGCCCTCCGCGTGGCCCGGGCTCAGACCTCTTCGGGTGTCCGCGGTGCCGGGGAGGGCGCTGGGTGCCCACCCGGCGAATGGCCGCCTGAGCCGGGGAAGATGCTTCATCTGCCCCTGCCCAGGTCGGGAAGGACGGTGAATTTCCCCCGCAGGTAAGCGCCCGGCTGCCGCAGTGCTGGGGTCGGGTTGGGAGCTCCCCAGCCCCAGCCCCGGTCCCTGGCTACACTACTACCGTAGCAGTGGGTGTGGGGTCTGCAAGAAGGAGAGTCGAGGCGGCCCTGCTTCTCTGATAGAGGGAGGGAGGAGTTCGGGCACCGCCAGAGTCCTCTGGCTCCCGGCACGGCTCCCGGTGCCGGAGCCTTGGGCTTGTTGGCGTTGGGAGTTGGAGGTGGGTGTGTGGAGGGGCCTGGGGAAGGAAGCAGGAAGGCAAGGCAAGGCGCTTGGGCTCCCCAGGGACCGGGACAAAGCTGAGACAATGGCACAACTTGATTGAACTTGGATGGTTGCTGCTGCAGTGTATGGGGTGGGGGGGTGTTCCCACTCCCAGCCTGGGGTGGGGGTGTTGAGGTTCTTAGGGACATAGAGGGTGGAAGGGGAGAGGTCTTCAGAGGGAGGGTCTCCCTGACCCAGAAGCTCTGGGTGGTAAAAAGATAGAGGGGTGAGACCTAAGGTGGGGAGGTAGGGGTGAATTTGTGACTTCACAGCTGGTTGGATTCCCCTAAGAGTGAAGCCTGGGACTCTACTCTGGGAAGGGATGAGCAGCAGAGGAATCTGGGAGATGCATGGTTGGGGATCACAGACCCTGGTGAGGGGGGCCCTGCATGGAGGCTCCCCACTAAGGGGAAGTGAGTGTGAGCACAGCCAGACAGGGATCCTCAGAGCTGACTTGGAAACTGTACATCCAAGAGAGGATTAGGAAATTCCAACAGCCAGAGAAAGAGAGCTGATGCTTTTAGGAAATTCCAACAGCCAGAGAAAGAGAGAAAGGGAGCTTCCCACCTCGATATACACACTCCCTTCCCTCAGCCTCCCTTTGACTTGGCTGGCTGAAGGAAGTTGGAGGTTAGGCCTGATGCCTGATGCTGAGACCACCCCCACCCCCAAACCTCCTCAGGGCTTTCAACCCCAAGAGCCCAGCCTTGCACCCTGGAACATTCTCTGCTTCCCCATGGTTCCCTGGGGAGAGCCCCCACGTACGTGCAGGCCTAGGGTAATAGCAACAGAACCAGGCAAGCCCTGACAAGGGAGAGGTCTCTGCAGCACTGGGTGCCCTTGGAGGCCAGAGTCCTGCTGGCCCCCAGCTTCTTGCCCCCCAGACTTCTTGGGACAGTCTGCAGCCCCTCTGGGATGGGACTTGGGACCCTCGGACTGACTTTGCTAAGATGACTAGTGGGATTTATCTTTAAGGAGAATCAGTTTTGAACAAAGAATCAATCTACATAGGGACCTCTGGGAATTCTTTTTTCCTGGTGAGATCCGGGGGTGAGTCCTGAGTCTCTGGGCCCTGGGAAAGTAGAAGGAAGGGGCTGTCCCTGACCTTGTTCTCCACTTCCATCACTGCCACCCCAGTTCAGAACCTACTTGAGATCCATAGGGAGTGCCCATGCAGGATTATAATGGTCACTGAACCCAGATTTGCACTGGTTCTACACTTGTTCTTTGCCTCCCTCATCACTGGAAGACATGAAAATCCTTTAGTTGGTTCCTTTTCCTGAGCCCATCACTCCTTCCTTCCTGCACATGGCCTTTTCTAGGTTATGCCGTCATTTCTTCTGAATGGCTCATTTCCCTGCCCCCTTGCACTGCTCCACCCCTTCCCACCCCACCCTGCGAACCCTAGGCTTAGTGCCTATCCTGGGGCTATAGTTGGCTGAGTACTCACCTAGCTCCTTACCAGAAACAGACTTCTGGGCAGGTGTGCCAGGGTGGGGAGCTGTCTGCCACAGCCCAGGGAGCGGAGCAGGTTCCATTACACACACTCAGCCCGCCTGCCTGCTAGGGTGGGTGGGGCGAGGTTGGGCTGCAGTTTCCTTTCCACCCAAGCCCTAGACTTTCAGGCTAATTGTCCTTGGCAGGCAAGGAGAGAGGGGATTTTATAAAGTGGAGGTCAGTCCTCAAATCACCAGGGTTCAAATGTAAAATTTAACTACCATAGCTACAATCCACAGAGGGAGAGCTTGACCCAAGCCTTTGCCCTGGAGACAGCTCGGAACCTTCCCTGTAAATGATACTTGATTAGGACCAACAGGGATCAAAGAGATGCTTGCCCTTCAGGTGCAGGTTCCCCTTAAGCTCCAAAGGAGGCAGCTTGGAAAGGATGTGAAGTATTGGGGTGAATGGCTTAATTGGCCCACAATATCGCCATACCCAGGTTTTGATGAGTGGAGCTGTGAGGAGCCACTAGCCGCTCCACTTGCCTTGGAGCAGATGCCTGGCATTACTGCATCTGTCATGGCAGGCTGTCTCCATGAGCGCCGTTCTTGCCATCTCTCCTGGTGACCTCTCTCTTTTCCTGTTCCAGAAATCACCATCCTTCAGATTCTTCTAAGCAGGAAATCCAGGGTGCAGGCATTGATCCCATTCAACATTCCTAGATTCCCTCCTAGAAGGGGCCCTTAGCTAAAGCCTGGGGACTAGTGGGAACAAGATCCACTCACAGCACTTGCCTCACTCAACCCACAGAGACCCCCTGGGGCATGGGACTTCAGCTTGGCACAAACCCAGCCTCTGCGAGAAGACAGAATGCCGAGGGACAGCAGAGCCAACGAGCTGCTTCTTGTTAGCGGATTTTATGGGGCTAAGCACGCACCGATGCAGGCAAACCACACTTGCCGGCTTAACCTCTTCCTGCAAAACCCCTGCGCTCTGCTTGAGAGGCAGGGAGGAGAGAGTTACCAAGTGGCAAGCGTTATAATAAGGAAGACTTCATGGGCTGTGTCCAGCATCTGAGCCAATCACTTTCCCCCATCACAGGATGCTCTAAAACACGATCTATGTTCAGCACTTAATCAACAGTCCCTTCTTGAAGCCCTACAGCAAACTATACGAGGTATAGTTTATCATCATCCCATTTCACAAATGAAGAAACTGAGGCACAGGGAGGTTAAGTAATCAATCCAAGATCGCAGTGGTGGGATTTGTTCTCACCCCTCGATCTGTCTGACTCTGAAGCCAGCCCCTGAAGCACTTGTCCAAGGAGCTCATTCTCACTGACACTGATCCAGGCCCAGGGACTGCCAGATGCTGCAGATGCACAAGTTGAAGGTGTTCAAGGCTTCCACACGGTCTGCAGTCGGCAGGAAATCTAGTGGGAGTGAGGTGGGAAGAGCATTGGACTTGGGGAGTCTGCGGACCCGATTTGGGACTAGGGCTCCATCACAGTTAGCCTTATGACCTTACGGAGGTTGCGTAGCCTCCAGCCTCCATTTCCTTCTCCATAAAATGTGTCTGATTCCTGACCATTCTACCCGCTGGGACGTAGTCATGAACGTGAGCTGATGGGAAGGGCAAAGTGCTTATAACACGTGAGCACCTAGAAGTGATATTTATTAGTTGAGGTCCCTTGCAGGCAGTAGAGGTCCCTCCCAGATTCTTCAAGATTGCTTTTTCCCTTCAATGTTTTCCCTTCCGTTTTGCTAGGACCCTCATGAGGGTGCCAGTCAAATAATAGACTAAATAACTTCCTGGCTGCAAATATATTTTTGATTTTTTTTCTCTAATTCTCAATTACTCATCTTCAGATTTCTATTCAGTCCAAATTCTATGCTAACTAGGATGCCATATTTGTATATCCTATTTTAATGTCAATTTACATAAAAATCGTCCCTTCAAAAAATGTCGTGTTTTTTTTTTAAAAAAAGCCTTGTTTCATGAGCCTCTACTATGTGATACTTTGTGCCAGCCATTATGCTGGGTGCTGGAGACACCAAGCTGACCCTTTACGGAGCTAACGTTTATTCATTTATTCAACGAACTGTAGCAAGCCCTGGGCAGAGGCCAAGCCCAGTGCTGGGAACCGGGAGGTCAGTAGTGATCAGTAAGACAGACATAAAAGTGTCTGCCCTCAGGAAGCTTATCGTCTTTCAGTGAAAACAGATCAATAAAAGTCATTGAGCGCATACCTATGTTATTGGAGGGGGAATAATGCAGGAGAATGCAGGCTGATGGAGGAAACAGGGTACCCATCCCTGTGACGCCAGATGGAATGTGTAGGAAGCAGAAGTAAGCAGGGAGGGGCCGTCATTGGAGAGGTTAGGGAGGACTTGCCGGGAAGATGGCATTTCCATTGGGCGTGAGAGCAAAAATGTGCATTTTCCAGTGGAACCAGAGCTCATTTGAGGAGAAAGGGAGTTTTCCTTAGTTGAGAAACCATATGTCATCTTCCAGTTTCATTGCCCAGACCCACCATCGCTGTGGCTTCGTTGATCACAGACACTCCTTGTCTAAGACAGAACCCTGAAACACAGCTGGATCAAAGCGTCCCTGCTCAGCACCACCGGGAATCCTGTCGGGAAGCCTTTGATAACACAGCGGGCTTCTTTCCTCCAGAGCCTGGTCTCGGTTTTCATCTCAGGCGAAGTTCATGGCCAGAATGATGGCCTGCCCTTGCCTTTGCCACGAAAGCAGAGTCCAGGGCTACCCATGGGCAGAACGTGTTGAATACGAGGATTCATCCTCATCCTCCCTTTCTTGGGATGCTTCAGGAATTTTCTAGAAATACTAAATTCTTGGACATTATTATACATTTAAATCTTAGAAACCTTGTCTGCCGTGAAGACTCTGACAGGTTATTGGGGGAAAGAATATCAAAGCCCCTGCCCACGTGCTTGTGTACCCATGCACAACACCCCGGCCCCTGTCCTCTTTCCACAGTGGAGAGGCTTGATGTCACCTGTGGACTTACAGAGGGAATGGCACATATGAGTTTCCCTCATAAACTGGTCTTCCTAGTTCCTGTATGGCTACAGGCAACATCTGAGTCGTGGGCAGGTCATTCCAAAGAGGAGAGCAGAGGGAAGTTGGGTACCTATCTACTTGCTGGGAGCTGAGCTAGGGGCTTTATTTTTTCCCTTGTTTATCCCAGCAACCAGGAAGAGCCGATGGTGATATGGCCATTTTTGGGGATGTGAGCATGCTTTCAGGGAGGGAGCATGCCTGTCCCAAAGTCACAGCTAGTACGTGGTAGAGCAGAAATGCAAACACAGCTCTGGCTCGCTCTGCAGCCCATTCTGCCGTGGACTGAATGTGAGTCTGAGGAACTCAGCGCTTTCCGCAACCTTGAGAATACGTAGGCTGCTTTCTGAGATGGTTAGTTTGTACAAATGGAGAGCTGTTAATGAGGTTCTTCAACCTCCAGGGAAGCTGCTTTCCAGCTTATAGTTTTCCCCATATTCATTTGTTACATGGTGGTATTTTTGTCTAATCATGAGTTCCTAGGGGCCAGGGACCCCTCGTCAAGTGGTGTCTATGTGGAATTTAATGACAGCACATAGCTAACAGGTTTCTATCGTAAGAGCTTGATATAACAGTCCAGACATACATATACCACTGTTAGCCTGGGCAACATCACACTTAGAGAGCTTTTTAGAATGGCTCAAATCCTATCTCCTGAAATAGAACAGCTACAGAAAATAGAAGCCGATCAGCCATCCACCAGTGAGGATTTATTAATTGCCTGCTGTGTGCCAAGAATTGTGCTTCTCACGACAAAGAGAGAAAAAGACAACTTATTTCAGTCCCCATGATGGTATGATTAATCTGTAACAGAGCTGAATGTTGATTTCTGACACTGGGAATAATTGGAGCTGGAAACAGGGAGCAAGCAAGTCAAAAATAAGATTTGGGCAGCTGGGTGGCTCAGCGGGTTAAAGCCTCTGCTTTCGGCTCATGTCATGATCCCAGGGTCCTGGGATTGAGCCCCGAATTGGGCGCTCTGCTCAGCAGGGAGCCTGCTTCCCTTCCTCTCTCTCTGTCTGCCTCTCTGCCTACTTGTGATCTCTGTCTGTCAAATAAATAAATAAAATCTTAAAAAAAAAAAAGAAGAAGATTTATAACCAGGTCAAGGAGCACTGCATTAAGAGCACAGTGAGTGTGGCAGGCATGAAAAGTTCAAGTGTAGACTGCAGGGAAATCTGGAGAGGGTACTCAGGAAGGAGGAAGGTTTTCAGGTATGAAAGGAGAGGGGTAGAGGGCCCTGGGCCAAGATGAATTCTCTTGAAGAGAATTTATGAGGCCGTAGGATCAATGGGTAATATGTCAGAAAACTGGAACAGAAGGCACATCCCACTCCATCATCTGTGATGTCCGGCTCGCCCCTCATTCTTTTGGCAGTTGTCTGGTGCGTGCACGCATGCTCAGAGAGAGAGAGAGAGAATGTGTGTGTGTGCACGCACATGCGTGAAAGTGTTGCTCAGGCTTGGGACATTTTCCCATGGATTATTTTCTATTCTTCTATAAGACTATCCTCGATGATCTGCCAAATGTGTGATTTTAAAAATGGGTTTTTAACAGCTCTAAACAGAATAGTATTTCTGCCAGTGAGTGGAATTATGGCTCCAAGGCCCTCAGGGAAAATAAATACTAAGGAATTATTCTTGGGTGTCAGGGTTTCTGGAATTTGACCCCCCATACGCGGTGGTGGCTGAGATAACAGCAGTGTTCCGTGGCACAAATCCGAGACCTTGCTCCTTCACTCTCTGACACGCAGTTGGGAAGCAGCACTTCTTTGGTTAATCAGATCCCTGGAAATGGATGCCTCTTGTCTGAAGAGAGCTCCCTAGTGAGATCCTTGTTTACGTTGTGGTGGATTTCCATGCTCTGGAAATGTGTGCCATTTCTTCCAATTTTTTCCTGTTAGGTATGGGTTCAGTTCCCATAATTTATACCCTTTCTCCCCATCTAGCTCTCATAAATTCCCGCCGAACGTCCTTGTAATTTCCAGGCCAGGATTTGCAACCCAGATTTCCATACCTGTTGCTACTGAGTGCTTATTCTTAGAGCCTTCTTCCAGAACTCTGAGCTCCCCACAGCAATTTCACAGGAGTGGGTCCTCTAATATATGGGGTTCAAGTTTAACAGCCTTGCAGATGCCTTTTAGGCCAGCACTGAGCTAATCCTGGGGAGGACTAGCTTTTTTCCTGAAAAGGCGGCTCTCTGAATAAGGAAAATCCATAGAGACCACTATTCTCCATGCTTATACATTTTAGAATTACCTTTGAAATCTGATGAGCAGTATGTTAACTTATTAATTTTCTTCTCTTGTCCCTGTTCAATTAACAGGGTCCTCCTCCCCTGACTCTTATAAATTAAATGTGAAGGGGGAGGTATATGGAATAACACCAGTGTTCTCCTATGGTTAATAGAAATTGTTTTCATCTCCTAGAGATGAATCTCGTATTCATTATTGGTTAAGTGTTTGTTTTTCTTCTGGAGTCCCCTGTATGGAAACCTCTGGCAAAGCCGTGGGTGCAGAGGGTCGGCATGTATGGGGTGTTTAGGAAGGGAGTGAGATTAAGGCTGCTCCACTTCATTTCCCTCAGTGGGGAGCTTCCACCAACCTCCACGCTGGCCTCCAATCCTTAGGGGAAAAAGGGCCACTCCAGGTCCCAGGTCCCAGAAGCTAACCATGCCTCCTGCAGGAGGGAGGAAGTCACTGCTTACTCCTGCAAAGCCTGGTTCAGGAGCTTTCCTGCTGTCTGAGAAACGAACTCTTGAAATTGGCACAGAGCTGTTCATTGTGAAAGCAGCTTGGATCCCCAGCACATCCAAAGCCCTTGGAAAAAATCTTGCTGCGCTGGGGAGGCACTGCCACCTATAGGAGACCCCCCAAGAAGTCAGGACTCCTGGGTCTGGCTCTGGGTTTCACATCACTGTCTACACTGGCAAGCCTCTTAGCCACTCCTTGTCTGTCTTGTAAGTTGAACTGAGACTCTCTCTAACCCGGAATGAGTCTACCAGTAAAATAATGCCATCCAAGTAAAATACTGCCGATTATTTGATGGGAGCCCAAGGATTCAGAAATAACCTGCATTTTTTATTTCAGTCCACTTCACTTCCTTATCTATTCCCCCTACCCCCACCCCCGGTCTTCACCCTTAATGAAGAAATCCAGAGGTGGAGCCAGGAGGAATATATTGAGAAGCAGGAAAGGTCCGAAGCGGAGGTGTAATAGTGTCTTCCGCCTTGTGAATTTCACCCTCGTCTTGTTGCAGGGCTTCCGGGCATCCCATAGAGCAAAGCCCTCTCCTCGGACTTGCTCTCCATGCTCTCCACACACCCGGTATTCCTTCTGCTCTTGGCTGTGCCTGAACCCTTCTGCTCCCACCAGTCGGGCTGAACACTTACCAAGAGCTGTTTGTTCCCAAACCTGTTTACGCCAGTTGACATAGCTTCACTTGATCATGACATAAGCTGATGAAATATGAGTGTAAGAAGAAAAAAGTCCTTTCTATAAAAACTACATTACTGGAGACTTGGGGGAGCTTGAAAAGGCAAGTTGTCAGTAAAACTGTTGTTGAGATAAGTGTAGGACTTAAAAGGTCCTAGGGGGAGATTATAAAAGTCTAGAAGGATTTTGCTCTCAGATTGTCCCACGTTGTGAAAACCTTAAACTGACACTGGATATAATAAAGCACTGTGGGTGTAGGGGTACAGAGGGGAGGTGGAAAAGCAGAAGTGTGTGTGGGGGGGAATCCCTGCTGGTTCTAGGACTTTGAATCTCATAGGTTGACTGGCGCCTGTCTCTAATTCTCTATAACGAGGACTTGACATGAAATGAGTGCCCTAAGGAAGGTGTGGAAGGGCCTTCTCGGGAAGCCTTTAAACGTAGAAAAACCACCATCTGCCTGGATGACTTGTATGGACACGGTAATGGGGGAGGAAGGAGCTGAGATGAAACCGCTATCGGCTGGAGGGGACCTGGGTGGGGCAGGGCAAGTGGACCCTGAGCAGCTGCCGCCCTTTCAACCAGAGTAGCTCTGTTATTACCTGTTTTACACACTGGGGATTTCGGGTGAAAATGTTCATAGAGAGGGTTCCTCTTAAAAAGAGGCTTTCAAACTATTCGATTAGGTCATTATTCTGTCTTTCTTTCTCCAAATCTATATGAGACCAAACTGCTCTCCCCAGGAGAGAGTAGAGGACAAAGTTGTGTGTGTGTGTGTGTGTGTGTGTGTGTGTGTGTGTATTTTAAAGATTTTATTTATTTATGTGTCAGAGAGAGCGAGCACAGGTAGGCAGAGGAAGAAGCAGGCTTCCAGCTGAACAAGGAGCCTGATGTGGGACTTTATCCCAGGACCCTGGGATCATGACCCAAGCAGAAGGCAGACACCTAACCTACTGAGCCACCCAGGCACTCCTAGAGGACAGAGTTTTTAATGCCCAAGGTATATCTTATATTCATTCATTGTCGACACCTTTGGAGCGATAATGGATGAATTTTGTATTTACTCTAAGGTAACACTTAGTTGATGCCCAGAAGGCTGGCACCTATGAGGGGGCCCCTGTTAGGGCTTTGTTCTTCCAAATGTGAGAAAGTCTGGAGGGTGAGACAGAACTGCAGGGACCCGTTTTCTAAGCTGAGAAGCAGCCCTGGATCCGTCCTGCCTCAGAACAAAATGGAAGAAAGGACAGGATGTTTTTGTTCCTGTCTGTTGCCTGAAGGCACCTTTCCCAGAAACAAAACCCCGTTTGATTTTGATTAACTTTCTCTTCTTTTCATTTCGGTCTTCCTTCTTCTGACTTCTTTAAGGATTATGCCAAAGCCCCAGACTGATCAGAAAGCCTCAGAGCAGAGATTTCAACTCAGTTGCCCAAGAAAAGCATGTGAATCCCCAGAGCAGTTTCCTAGCCAGTCATTTCCCGTGTTCCCCAAATTGTTATTTTTTCCCTATGATATGTATCTTTAGATAACAAAAACTTTTCTCTCCCTCTCGACCCGGGGAGGTGATGTGGCAGGAGGCATTTTGAGGAAAGCAGAAGTAAAGGACACGTGAGAGATGTCAGTGGGGGAAAAGGTTCATGTGCTAAGTGTGGGCTTTGTACCCAGGCAGCGCTGGAGTGTGTGTTTAATGCCACAGGAAAGACGTGAAGCACCCAGAAGTCTCCTACCGACGTTGACACTGACTTGTTCACAACCCAGGGGCAAGATTTCTAGTCTCAGTTTCTCCTTCTTGGAGAAGCACACACTGCTCAGTGAGCAGGAGACCGTTTGGAGGGGATGGAACATTGTCGGAGGGGGATGTTGCCTCGGGAAGCGTTTGCTGCGGAAATGTGGCCATCCAGGCTTGCAGGGTGTTGAAAGCAATCACCGGTTACAAAAAAATGGCCAGGTATTTATGCTTGTGAAGCACTCCAGACCCTTCAATACCCGATTCTATGAAAACTGGGTAGGACATCTGCCTTACAGAAATGTTTGGTATATTTGGCATTTGCAGGTGAGGGTTTGTGAAGTTTAAGTCTCTTCAGTTCCCTGTTATTTTTTCCTCCATGTATCCTTCATCCTCGAGTGGGCAGAGTGTCCTGCCTGGGGCATAGAACGAAAGGCTTTTTACCTTGCCTGAACACCTGCCTGTCGTTTTGTTTCTCTGGAATGAGATCTTTACTTCATCCACTTACTGGTGAAGAATTAAGATTCCTTTTTCTTTTCATTCTTTTTGTTCAAGGCTTTGTGCTAGGTGAGAGATGGGCTTAGTTTCACATGCATGGAAGACTTGCCCGAGAAAAGGAAGGTCTTTCACAACGCATTAGCTGGGTTTTCTCTGTGATGCTGACCTCTGACCCCCAGGCACAATGTGGTATTCAGCTGTCCTGCTCTCTGAAGTGAAAAACCTTCAGAGCTCTCAACAAAGATATTTCACCGAGAGTAAGCAGGCCATGAACCCAATGACTTAAGATAAGAAGGCGGGTTAATTTTGAGATAAAGATGAAGGCAAGAGGGCTGTGAAAATGACAGTGCCCACTGAGGCCAGATGAGTGGTCCTTCCCCTCCCCCCCGTGGTGGTGGGGGGGGCGACACCTCAACCTTTCTTAAGACTTAGATTAAAGCGACAAGGAAACTTTCCATTCAATGGGACTTTTATAATGCTGGGATTTCTTTGGACAAACCTGTCCAGTGTTCTTGGTAGAATTCATCAAAGAAGAATAGAGCATCTTAGTGGGGGGAGGAAGCAGTTCAGAATGCAGGGACCAAGGGGGCCTCTTGGGAACACTGCTTTGGAATCCTTAACAAGTACTCTCATTCTAAGGGCCTCAAGGCTATAAGCATTCATGGGCTGGTTGGCAGGAAAGAAAACTTCACAAGTAACTTGGGGGCCCAGTCATTACCTTAGACAAAGTGCTGAGAAGGTTAACAGATTACCCCATTGCCCCCCTGCCCCCCTCCTCCTCCCCACTGCTCTCTAGAAACGTCAGGAAAGACTGAGACTCAGGAACAAGCCTTGCGTGTTTAATTGTAAGGTTGGTCAAGGGGCGGGAGACAGAGAGGCGAGGTAGGGGAAAGTCATGGTGTGGTTTACACTCACAAAAAATTGCTTCCAAGGACTGTGTTCAGAATTCTTGTCTGCCATTTGAGCAAGGACATCCAGATGTCCGTGGTGTGAGGAAACTGTTCTTTCCCTGCTTCTACCTCACCGCGGTAACTTGCAGATTTTTTTCCCCCCATGAAGCTTTATTTTTGGAGACCGCTGTAATTTACATGTTGGGACCTATTATTAACAGCTAGTTTTGTGCTGTTGTTGGAAATCTTTACATTAGGAAAGAATGTATGGGTTGCTTTGGGGGGTGGGGAGGAGAGGCTCTGATTAAAGGTTACCTTGTGTAGTATCTCAGATCTGTCCGGGGATCAGAGAATCGATTGGGAACCCACATCCCCCCAAGCAAAGAAAGTTCTCTTGGTCGATTTTAACTGTCTTCCCAAGTGAAGAGCGTTCACTTACTCTAAGAAGTGGCTATTTGGGGGGAGAAGGGGCATGGAAGATAATGTAAATACTTTTTTTTTTTTTCCTTAACTTAAGTGCTTTTTTTTTTTTAAGTTGTTTTTTTAGGCACCACTGTGGTGTAAGGACTGCAGTCGTTCCTAGAAGACAGAATTGATGAGCCCCTGTAGGAGCTACGTAGCATAGCTCATAAATGGGAAAAGCAGAAGCAATTGTGCTATATTTAAATTTTAGCCCATAATTGGGTAATCGGAGAAAACCTCTCTTTTATTAAATTCTACCATCCAGCGTTTGACCGGAAAACTTGGTGACCTCATGTTCGGCGACTGTCTGGGATTGGAGAGTGGTTAAAGTTAGTGTAAGAAGGTAACTCTCAACGTTTTTGTTAAAGAGATTGAGGTAACGGTTTAGCGCTTCTCCAGTGATTCCTTCAGAACGACAGTGCTCAACTCAGATGGTGTGCATTTGGCATTGACCAGGATAGGCTAAGTGTTTTCCACAGAAATGACCAGGCTTCGGGTTCCCAGGGAGCTCTCTTTATGAGAAGTCAAACAATTTTACACATAAGCAACTTCACAGCCAGTTCTCCTTACTCCTTGCATTTTTAAGCTGTTCTGGGCAAACTCTACATAGGAGGCTTTTCCAGAAATAGACTGGGGGCTACATAAAGTGTTGGCCTCTGGTGGGTAATTGTATGGGATGATTGTTGTCAACCTAGAGATGCAGTAAAAAAGATCCTGGTGTAACCTTCCCAACCATAGGAACCCAGTCTGAAGCTTTTACATACACTCTTTGCCAAAACTAGGTACATTACCAGTTGGATGGCAATGAAAGTCCAAGGAAGGAGAAAGGGAACCTGGGAACTCCCAAAAGAATAAAATTGCTTTGAAGAAAACCTTTAGTAATTGTTGTTTTCCCATCTGGCCTTCTTTCCTGTCATGGAGCCTGGCAAGATTCTCACCCATATCCTTAAAAACATTTTAATATGACCCCTTGATTTGCTCCTTCAACATGGTTTTTATTGAGAATCTATTCTGTGCCAGACCCCACCATTCAATTCCTCTCACCCTGTAGAGGAAGACACTTTGCTGTCATCTGTGCTAGGGACAAAACCCCCAGGAAAATGGGTAGAATGAGAACACCGGTCAGTCAAGGGCCACTTACAATGAAAGACCAACATTTAAAGGGTTGCAGAGGGAGAGAGAGTCTGGATAAGGGGGTACAAGAAGAGAGTGCTGCTCTTGAGGCAGACAAAGGGAAGAATTTTCAAGGAGCGACTAACATTGGGAAATACCACTGAGAGGCAGGAAAAACAAGACTAAAAATTCTTTTTTAAAAAAGACTTAGTTATTTATTTGACACAGAGAGAGAGAGATCACAAGTAGACAGAGAGGCAGGCAGCGCGAGAGGGAGAAGCAGGCTTTCCACCGAGTGGGGAGCCCAATGTGGGGCTCGATCCTAGGACCCTGGGATCATGACCCGAGCTGAAGGCAGAGGCTCAACCCACTGAGCCACCCAGGCGGCCCTTGGGTTTAGGAACGTAGAGAGCCCTGGTATCCCTGACGGGAGAGATCTTAGTGAAGCAGCGGAGATGCAGTCCAATTGCCAGTGAGTGGAGGAAGAAGCGTCAGGTAAGGCGGGGATGATGAGCGTAGGTAGGACAGCGGTAGCCTGCAAATACATGTTCTCCCTGTGTGGCTCCTGAGCAAGCAAGCACCAGGATCGAACCCAAGAGAACCCTCTCCTGCTGGATCTGCTTTTACCTTTTCAATCCTATTACCTATGCTAGAATTTGTTGTGTTACTTGGACCACAGGATACAATGTTATTTTGTCCTGTTACATCCGCTTCCAGTGTTGATGCTGATTCTCCGACAGCAGCTGGGCATCCTGCGGTCAGTCGGGATTCTGACACTCTCTGCCTGGGGAGAGCATCAGATCCCACAGGTGGAGGGCTCAGTTTTGAGAGACTGCCCCCCACCCACTTCAGATGCCAGGTGCAAGTCCAGGTGTTCACCGGCCTTCTGACCTCCTGGCTATCAACCCGAGCTTCCCTCCCGAAACCCTTCCTTGGCTTGGATTAATGGGCTCAAGTAGGTCACAGAATTCAGAAAAACATTTATTTGCTTGAGTACCAGTTTAGTATAAAAGGGTACAACTCAGGAACAGCCAGATGGAAGAGACACATAGGACAAGGTATGAGGGAGGGAGCGTGGAGCTTCTCTGCTCTCTGAGTGGGCTGCCCTAGCATCTCGCTGTGTTTGTCAACCCCGGACACTCTCCAAACACTGTCCTTTTGGGGTTTTTATGGAGGCTTCATCATGTAGGCCTGATTGATTAAATCATCGACCTTTGCCAACGGATTCAGCCTACAGGGACTGGAAGTTCCTGCCTTCTAATCATGTGGTTGGTTCCCCTGGCCATCAGCCACCATCCTTAGCTGGGATCCAAAAGTCATCACATTGACATAAGTAAAGACACCTGTATTGCTTTCAGCGCTTAAGAAATTCCTAGGATTTGGGGAGCTCTGTGCCAGAAACAGGGACAAAAACCAAATATATATATTTCTTACTAGGCATCACGATATCATGAACTTGGCCACTGTTTTAGATGGGGAGATAATTTAATTCATTTTATTCAACCTGTAGAGTTGGCTCTCAAAATTAGCGATACAACAAGTATTTCATATGGTGTCATTTTACCAAAAGGTTGAAGAAACTATAGTTTCAGGGATAATGTGAACAAAAGGCAATCAGGAACAGAGGAATAACATTAGGTACTTAAAGATAAAACTTTTGAAAAACTAATGCCTTTAGACATCGGTAATAAGAATTCAAAGTAAAGACAACTGTAACTTAGTACCTTGCTTATATATTGCCTAGTTGCCTTTTTTTTTTCTTTTTTTAAAGTAGGCTCCATTTCCAGCATGGAGCCTAATGCAGGGCTTGAACTTACAACACTGAGATCAAGACCTGAGCTGAGATCACGAGTTGGCGGCTTAACCATGCCCAGCTGACATTTGCACATAACATACTTCAGTTGTTTTCAGCTATACTAGAAAGAACTGACATACACACAGGAAAACAAAAACAAAAAACCTTACCCTAGTAAAATGAAAATTCAATCTTTTGCATAAAAACATTTTAAAAAACTCAAGATGGTAGAAGGATATACTTTTTAGCTTGACTTAGTTTTAATTTTTTTTTTTTTTTTTTTTATTTGACAGGTTAAACACAAGCAGGCAGAGAGGCAGGCAGAGAGGGAGAAACAGGCTCTCCGCTGAGCGGGGAACCCAACACAGGACTGGATTCCAGGACCCTGATCCGAGCCGAAGGCAGCCACCTAACCAACTGAGCCACCCAGGTGTCCCTCATCGTTATTTTTTAAGGGACAGTAATGATTGGCTATCAGTTGTGGTTTCTGTGATCAAATGCAGGCTCAGCAATTATTTGAATTCTTAGTTTGATTTTCTTCAGAGGCTGTTAACAAGAGTCATGGTGGTGTGCGTGGTGAGATTCGGCAACTAATGTACTAGACCTGTGGGTTCCTCTGGGGGGGGGGGAAGTACCTGAAAGGTGAAATCATTAAAGGGAGCTCACTCCTGATGCCTGAAATGGGGAAGAATCTCCTAGAAGGAAAGTTTCTGGGGGTTTTGTTTGTTTTTTAATTGTAAAGGGTAGGCAGAGGAGGTCCACCATGAAAAAGTAGCCTCGGAAGAGCTAAACGTTGACTCTCTCAGGGTTAAGATGTTCCAAGGAACAGACTGAAAATAAAGGGGAAAATGTGCAAATATGGGTTTACCACAGAGCTTGCATGAAAGTATTTAAATCTTCATCTTTCATGTGTTTTTATTGAGTTTAATGAAATTAAAACACTATAATCACATTTTCAGGCATTTTAAAAAGCCTAGTTCTCCAAACACCTCATACTTCCTCATTTATTCTGAAACCAAACCATTTTATCAGGTCTTCCTATTATTTCCTCTCTTCAAGGTGCCCCACACAGGGCCCAAGACATATCTCAAGAGCCTCTATGTTTGATAACAGAACATTTGACCTCCCTGGCTAGTGAGGTCCTGGGTGGCTGCCAAGCAGGGCCAACTCTCTAAAACATTGATTTGTGATGCCTCAGAATCCCCACTTCCCCACTTCCCCACTTCTGCTGCTTCGTTTTTCAGTCAGTAGTTTGCGTTCACCTGACTGAATATGTCGAAATTCTCTGCATGTTGATCCTGAAGAAAAATTCTTTGTTCAGACACAACAGGTTTCTCTTCCAACACATTCAGGTTTTTTTTTGGTTTTGTTTTTGTTTTAATACTTAATCCTTCTCCAGGAAGTTGAAAAAAGGCATGGAACTAATGAAAAACTGGTTTCTTTTTTTTTTCTTGTCTACTTTGACGATCTTTGTGCTTGATCGTAAATGATTCTTGCTTGACCCCTAAAGGTTTCCTTCCATAGTGACAGTCATAGTCGTAGGTGTAGCATAAGAGGATATTAAAGTGAGCTCACCATAAAATCACCACTGTTACACTGACCAACGCAACACTGTTAGTTCTTAACCACCGGGATGTCATAGGCAAAAAAGTAATTCCCATTATCTCCATCTTCAACAACCTGCCCTTTGGGCTTGACTTCCGTGTCATTCCGTCCATTGAACACCTGAAAAAGCAGTTCCTCCTCAAGATCTCTAAAGGGAGAGAGTTTTCAGACATTTCTTTCAGTTTCTAGATTTGATCTTCTGTCTTGTCATAGAGACTACACAACACCGGCTCATAGTATAGACTCCATCTTCAATGCTTAATCAAATGATATTCTCCAAAGTCAGCTGACATCTGCCATTAACCTAGGAAACACTTCTGATCTCATTTTCATCCAGCAGAGTATGAGAAAGGAACATGTCCTCTTGAGCTTGAAGATGTTCAGAGCTTGCAGGTCTGTGGTTTTGACAAGCTGTTCTGCATAAGGAAGGGGTCGCTAAGTGCCCTCATACTCAAGTCTAGCCTGGGCTCTACTCCACTGCTATCTACTTTCTCTTCTTTAAAGATTTTCTTTTCAGGGGTGCCTGGGTGGCTCAGTGGTTAAAGCCTCTGCCTTCAGCTCAGGTCATGATCCCGGGGTCCTGGGATCAAGCCCCACATCAGGCTCTCTGCTCCGTGGTGAGCCTGCTTCCTCCTTTCTCTCTGCCTGCCTCTCTGCCTACTTGTGATATCTGTCTGTCAAATAAATAAATAAAATTAAAAAAAAAATTTTCTTTTCAGATAAGCTGTACACACAACATAGAGTTAAAACACCAAAACCCCAGATCAAGAGTCCCACATTCCACCAACAGAGCCAGCCAGGCTCCCCCCATTGGTGTCTACTTTTTAGCACTGACCAACCTACCCAAACAGGGCCACTCCCTAAGTAAGCCTCTGGACTTCCCATCAGCATCTTGAGTACCCAAAGGAAAGCAACCAGGCACCTGGATGTCTAGTGGGTTAAAACCTCTGCCTTCGGCTCAGGTCATGATTCCGGGGTCCTGGGATTGAGCCCTGCATTGGGCTCTCTGCTCAGCAGGAAGCCTGCTTCCCTTCCTCTCTCTCTGCCTGCTTCTCTGCCTGCCTGTGATCTCTGTCAAATAAATTAATAAAATATTTTAAAAAAAAAAAAAAAAAAGGAAAGCAACCATGTGGGGCACAGACCTCAGCACCAAGAAGAGTCATTTGCAGTCACAGGTTGTTGATAGACAAGGGGAGTGGGAGCCAGTGGGGAGGACTTCCTTTGCTGGAGTGGGAGCAGGGGCCACTGAGTTGATGCTGTTGATCCCAAAGCCTAAGCTGTAAGGGGCCATGACATTGACAACTTCAGCTATGAAGACTGGAACATGCCCCAAATGGAAGACAAAGCCGTCTGAAGAGGGAGCATCATAGTACCACTTGGCCAGCCTAGCCATGATGTGTGAGGGTGCAAGAGGAGTTCTCCGGGTGACACAGCCAATTCTGTGGTCCTTTAGAAGGTCCTGGCCTGCACCATGTATAGGGCACCCCCTGCAACTCCCCTCCCCCCACCACCACCCTGGGCCACAGGGTGCCCTGTTGGATCCAAAAGACCCCATAGAGCATCCCATTTGGGAGGCCCATCCAGCATTTCCCCTTCCTCACTATGACTCCTACCCATGGGTTACAAAGACTTTCTTTGCAAAACAACATCCAGAAGATTGAACCTCATCTTCAAGGGCCAGGTAGGGTCCTGGCTGAGTTTTTCTAGATCTTGGGATGGGGTGGTCCAGAAAGAGCTCCCAACCCACCAAGTACTAAGTCAGTTATCACTCGCTGCTGGCTTTTCCTCCCATTCTGCTGCCCCCTCAACCACGATCTGTCTTTACCTGTTCTTTTGTAGCCTAGAGGTGTTGTGATTTTATTTGGTGGTGCTCATTTTAAAAAAGTTTGCCTTGGCAATTTGTAGGAGTCCGCTTGGGCAAATATGAAAGGTTTCTGTCATGTTAGACCATCCTATGTCCCTCTTTCTCTAAAGCCCCCTTTTTAGTGAACCAGGAGCCTGTCACTCCTTCAGGCAGATTCTGTTTGGGGTTGCAGGCTTTGGAGACCCAACCCATTTCTTTTTCACCTTTCTCAGTCCCCACCTTCATTAACTGCTGAGATGCGGCACAGAAGGGGTGGAGCAGACACAGATTAAACCTACCGGAGACCACCTTTTTGTGCAAACTGCCCCTCGAGATGCATCAGTGATCCTCGCCCTCCTGTGCAGCACCATTTGGAAAGCTGCCAAGTAATGCACTGCAGAAGTAATGCCAAAGGGTTCCCTCGTGAGCTGAGTAAATGCCTAATTCAGTTTTGCTATTCTGTGACAATCCCAAACTTTAGTTCTCTCTCTTGTGATGGGAGTATTCGTCGCATATGTAGCAGGTAAAAACAGTCTTCAGGGGCGCCTGGGTGGCTCAGTCAGTTAAGCGGCCGCCTTCAGCTCAGGTCATGGTCCCAGGGTCCTGGGATAGAGTCTTGAGATGGGTTCCTTGCTCAACGGGGACCCTGCTTTCCCCTCTGCCTCTGCCTACGCTCCCCCTGCTTATGCTCTCTCTCTGACACATAAATAAAACCTTAAAAAAAAAAAAAGAGAGAGAGAGAGCCTTTAGATCACAGATCCTGATATTAAACTGGCTCTGTTTCTTCACTTGCTGTGGGACCTTGGGCATGTGACCTTACCTGTCTTAAGTTTTAGCTCTCCTAGAGGTCAGATGGAAATAATATCTAACTCAGGGTTAATAAGAAGAGTAAATGACAATTAAATGCCAGCAAAGTGCTTGGTATACATATTTAAGTAGTGGGCACACAGTGACTATTGTTTTCCTAATGATTTGGTGATAGTCACAAAGATACATAAGATTAGAGTATGTGCGTGGATCGGCACAGATCTGGCATCTCCACTAAACAGTAATACAGAATGCATGCCCTTCTGACACAAGCAGGTGCCATGGGATCAGTATATAACGCAGCATATTAAAGATGCCTTTTTAAGCAACACTGTTTCAGGGGCATCTGGGTGGCTCAGTCCGTTAAGCATCTGGCTCTCCATCTCAGCTCAGGGCCGAACTTGAACGTGATCTAAGTAGGATGTATTAAAACGTTTCCATAACTTGGGAAACAGCTTTGTCTTTTTATTTGTGACTCTCCAAGCCGCCCCAGGCATTTCTCTTCTTTTAGTTTTAGCGAAGGGATAACACCTTCTTTTGTGTGACCCTGCACTAACTTGTATGAGCGTAACCTCCTTCATCCAGGGCTGTTCACTGAGTTTCTCCCGAGGGATCTCAAGAAGGTATGAGTCCCTGAGAGCAGTAGTTGTGATGGGTTGGTTTCTCAGTATGTTGACATGGAGAACAAGAGTGGTTATGGTGCATCCATGGATTTGGACGTCATTGCCTTGGTGTGTGTTACTCAGTGTCATACTGTCGCACATACTTTGCATTTCTTCTTCTAGAGGCTCGCCCTCTGGATCTAAAGTAGCACGTTGGTCCCTCTAAGCTCAACGTGATAGTACATAAACAGGCAGACATGAGGAATCAGGGTCCAGTATCTCTCTCTCTCGGTTTTAGGATTTAGAATGTGTTTTTATTTCTGTTTTGCTAGCTTTTCTTTTTAATGTTCCTTGTTTTGTTTTTCTCGTATAGATTAAATGTGGACGGTATTAAAATAATTATAAGCAGAATCTTTGGGTGGCACATTAGCCCTCGATTTTGAGTCCGGATTTTTGACCCAGGCTTGGTGAATAGGAAAAAAAAAAAAAAATGATCTCAGTTTCTGTGGAACTCTAAGGAAGACGTTGGAAAGTGGACTTTTTTATTTAGTAGAGTCAAAGGGGGAAAAAAAGGTGATAATGGAAGTCCGGGGAATGGAGTGCGAAGATTGAATATGATACAAAGAAGTCAAGAAGAGGGGGAGAGGGGAGTGATGTGTTCAGAGGCAAGGCCTGGCAGTTCATTTGGTTTGTGGTGGGAAGCCTCATTCCGCCAAGAGAGTAGCTTACAAGGCTGGAGGTGTTTATTGCCAGCTCAGCATTTCACACCAGCATTCTGGCCTGAATCTTTCAGAGCTGCCAGAAACTGCTCAGGGTTCCGCAGATGCCTAGGAGTCTGAATTTAGGGCCTGAGTCCTATCTTTTTTCACCTTTTTTGCTTCTCACTGTAAGCTCACAGGGTGCTTGAGATCCGAAGTGGAGTGGCAGCTTGTTAATATCAGGGGCTTTGCTCTGTGGTCACTATAGCAACAGAACCTGACACAGGGCACAGGCACTCTGTATGACTTCTTCCAACCTGTCTGTGTAGCAGGATTGGCGTTTCCAACTACAAAAGACTTTTGCCTCTGTCAGTCCCTCATAAATCACTGTAAAAGTGGCAGATAGGTTTCAGTCCCATTTTACTTTAAGGTACCTACCACCTGATTCCAGAGTGGTGGGCAGGGGCCGGGGATTGGCAAAGAGGTGCAAAGGATACTGGTATCTTTTCTTTTTCCTTTTATTTTTCCATCCAGCCACCCACTCCTCTCCCCTTTTTATTTCCTGAGTCAAAACTTAGCCAGTAGTATTGCTGGTAGAAAAATCTGGTTTTGACTTGTAAATTGAGCAGGTTAGATCAGAAGGGCACTGGGAGGGAATAAAATTGGAGGACCGTCTTAGTCCAAAATTGCTTTTTGGTCTGGGACTTGTCAGGTCAGAAATTCTTATTTTTCTTTTCATCTTTTTGTCTTTGGCTTGGTCTAGCCTGGCAGTTGACAGACTTTGGCTTTTTGGGCTAGATCTGGTCCACTGCTTTTTTTTTTTTTTTTTGCCTGGCCCAAAAAGCTGAGAATGGTTTTCATAGTTTCAAGTGGTTGGGGGGAAAAATATCAAAAGAAGAGTAATATTTTGTGACATGTGAAAATTACCTGAAATTCAAATTTCATTGTTCATAAATAAGTTTACTGTGGAACGTAGCTATCTTTGTTCACATACAGTCCATGGCTGCTTTCCTGCTACAGGGGCAGAGATGAGCTGTTGCAACAGACACCATATGGCCCTCAAAGCCTAAATTATTTACTGTCTAGTCCTTTACAGGAAAAACTTGCCAAGCCTTGCTCCAGGCATTTCACGTGAACCTTCCCAACTTCTCAGAATATTGTCAGTTATCTCTTAATTCCCTAACTGCTTTCAAGAAAAATGCAGAAATGCAAACACTGTTGTATCATTTCCTTTCAGTTAGCCGGGGATTTGGGAATTGTGGGACAGACTCCTAAGAAAGGCCTCAGGAAGAATGTGGGTGAGAAGTGGGGAGGAAACAGGAAGTATCTTATGAAATTTTAAATCAAATTTCATTTTCATCCCTTTCCAAAAATCTATAAGATGGGACATCTCTAATAGTTTGGGGCAGAAAAGGAAATGTTGGTTCCAAACAGTACCCAATTGAGTATTCTTAAGAGCCTTCTTCAGATTCTATGATAAAAATGCAGGAGGGGCACCTGGGGGGCTCAGTGGGTTAAGCCTCTGCCTTTGGCTCAGGTCAGAATCCCAGGGTCCTGGGATCGAGCCCCCATTGGGCTCTCTGCTCAGCGGGGAGCCTGCTTCCCCTTCTCTCTGCCTGCTTCTCTGCCTACTTGTGATCTCTGTCTGTCAAATAAATAAATAAAATATTTAAAAAGACAAAAAACCCGCAAGAACTCCAATTAAGATTGCTTTTATCCATTGACATCTTAATTTCGTGACTTTTTAGTTTTTGTCAAGATAGGTTTTTGCCCAAGTTAATACTCAAAATTATTTTCCCCGATGTTCAACTTTCCAAACATTTTGCTTCATAGGTGTTGATTTACCTGTCTATCACTGGGGACATGGAGGCTAAGATAAACTAGTTAAACTCTTGGTGATGAAGAGCAGTGGAGATAAAGACACTCACTCAGTGTTCCAGAGCCTTCCCCCGAAGAGCTGGCCCTTCTTTGAAGGTGAATTTGATGGCACCCCTGGGAACATTCCCCTTTTCTTGAGAAAGATTCCCAGTTACCTTTCAGTCAGTGGAGGATTTAAATTTCCTCATCTGGACACCTCTGAAAAAGAGGGGCTGGTGCCTTGTGTTTTCACTCCTACCCCTGTGAAAACAGCAGAGGAGGGGAAAGGCTGGAGGCAGGCAAAAAGGGAAATCTCTGAAACTAGAGAAAACGCAAACAAATTGTGGCCAGCCGACTCAGCATTCCTCACCCACAGTTGGTCCTAATTAAGGAGACTCCCGTTAAACAGCTCAACTTTCTGCTCTGGTGTTTTTTCTTTTTTTTTCCCCTTTCGCTCTGGCCCTGCCAGCTGACATGGCAGAGCTTTAACTAAACCACACCTCGGAAACAGCCTCTCATGTCTTCCCCTGCTCGTCTCACTTCTGTCTCTCGCCCACTACCCTGCAATTACCCTTTGCTGCATTAAGATCCAATAAAATACACTGATACCCCTAATCCAGTCGCATCCATTTTGTCCCGCGGAGTGCTATGCAAGCTGTTGGCAGGGCTGAGTAGCTAGGCGTTGTGCCGTTAGAAGAGCACACGTAGAACCTGATTGTGTCATAAAAAGGTGGAATTTCTCCAGGCTTATTTTGTTGCCAAGTCCAAGCAATAATTCCTTCCACTCTGCTTGACTCCTTGATTTTCTCAGTCCGTAGCTTCTCCTGTGCCCAGCTGATGGACTTGGGAATTTGATTTCAGCTGTAGTGACCTGTGGTCTTGTGCTCAGGAGCTTAATGTTAGTAAATCTCTGAACTGGAAACCAGTCTGAGTGATGGAGGTGGTGGGCATCCAATGTCACCTACTGGTGCTGGGGGTATTGATGTATTAATAAAAAACAAGTTAGTTTCCATCACTCTATGGTTATCTTAGTCTGCCTAGGCTGCTTTAGCAAAATACCAAAGACTGGGAGACTTAGACCATAGAAACTTATTTTCTCCCAGTTCTGAAGGCTAAAATTACAACCTTGAAATGCTGTCAGGTTTGGTTTCTCACCAGACCTCTATTCGTGGCCTGTGGACAGTCATTGTCTCTCAGTATCTCTGCGTGACTTTTCCTCTGTGCGCACATAGGAAGAGCTCTCTGGTGTCTCTTTCTTTCTTTCCTTCTTTTTTCTTTTTTTAAAGATTTTATTTATTTATTTGACAGACAGAGATCACAAGTAGGCAGAGAGGCAGGCAGAGAAAGAGAAAAGGGAAGCAGGTTCCCCACTGAGCAGAGAGCCCAATGCAGGGCTCCATCCCAGGACCCTGAGATCATGACCAGAGACAAAGGCAAAGGCCCAACCCACTGAGCCACCCAGGCGCCCCTCTCTTCCTCTTCTAAGGATACCAATCCTGTCAGATTAGGTCTCTGCCCTAATGATGTCATCTAACCTTAATGACCTCCCTAACGGCTCTATCTCCATATGTAGTCATTGGGAGTTATGGCTTCCCTTTAAAGATGGGGGGGAACACCCACGCAATTTGGTCTGTAACAATGGTCTAGGCTTAAGAAACTCTCAACTTTAGAGCAAAGATTAAATGCAGAATCAAGAAGGCAGTGTTGCGAGGCAAGAAGATAATTTAAAAAAATTTTTTTCTATGATCCAAGTCCAGGAACTTACACATAGGCACAGGATTTTGTATGTAAATGCAAGGGCATCCAGTTCTCCAGACCGGTTAAGGACTCGATGCTCGTAGGTGAATTGCCCCAGGTGAGGTGGCATCTGTACAGATTTGGGCAGAGGGTATGAAAGAAAAACATGGTTTGATTTTGACCAAAAATGGGGTCCTGATTAGGAGCGGGCCTGTGATCCTGTTGCCACCACTCAAAAACCTCAGGCCTTATAGGAAAGAAAACTGAGCTCAAGCAGATGTGCCAATAGTGGCTACACCTTGAGCAGGAGTGGAGGTGGGCTCACACTGGGGCCGCGTAGACAGCAGTTTTCTCACTTCTCTGTTGCATCAGGCATCATCAGGAATGACAGACGTCCTCTCTCCGTGAGCACACCGGGGTGACGTTTCAGATGCTTGGTGAGATGGCGGCCTTGTGTTTTTTCCAGTATCCCTTTCTAGATGCCACAGGGAACATTGGCAGTCACTGTAGAAATTATGAACTGAGTGACTTTAAAAAAAATGACAACAGTGGAATATATGATTTCTGAATTTTGCAGAATAGCCAAGGTACCATAGGGCATTGGGGCCTAATTTCCTAGGCTTTTATATCAGCCGTCTTTGATCTCCAAGATCTTCAGACTTTGTGGTATGAAGGCTCCAAAGTTGTGCTATTTCCCGATTTTTCAATGTTGCCAATAGTACCATGTAAGCTAGACTATAGGAATTAAATCTGAATTTTGGCTCCCCAGCCTATAGTCATTGACAACACGAGCCTTGGTGTCTGAGAGTTGAACAAAATCTGTCAGAGTGTTCTATGATTCCAGCTGGAATTTAGGAAGTGTCTTTAATAAGTTGCTGAAACCATTAGTTTTCTTATGCACTGGGATCCTGGTGTGAGCTTACTGTCAAAATACCAAGGAGGCCAAATAAATTTTCCTAATTGTACATATCCTCCAGTTTCCTATCAGACTCTGGTTACCTTGTTCTTTAGCGTCCCATCTTCTAGGTCATCTTTATCCTTGAGTTGGCAAACCCTTAGCTCAAAAATTTACGTTGGCTTCTTCTCCATACCCCCCTCCTCTAAATCTCTCACTCTCTGCAATTCATCCTTTCCTCCCATTGCCTGGCTCTGTTGGCCAGATCCGGCTAGCTTGCTGTTGTCTCTGCCAAACCACAGACATGTAAAAAGCACTGTACTCCCCCTTGCTCTTGGAGTGCTCTGAGGCCACATGGGGGTTCGGAGCAGGAGAGGTGACTGACTTTGAGAACTTTGGGGGTCCTTGAGTAGAAGGTTGGTTTCTCAACATGGCCTTGATTCATTTGCAAAACTGAACATCACAGAATTGCCCAATTACATTATGACTCTCATTGTCTCTTTCTTTCTTTCTTCTTTTTTTTTTAAAATCACTTACCTCCTTAACCTCTCGAAGGCTCTCTGAGGACTGTGGCTGATAATTCAGTTCATGCCTCTAACAAGTCTACCACATTTGGTGCCATGGAGGGGTAGATAAGCTGAAGTTTAACTGCACACCACACCTTCCCCAGGTCATGGCTCAAATGTGATCACTGCAGCAACTCATGAACTCCAGCTCTTCAAAGCTGACTTTCATGGACCAAAAGTTTCCTGTTCAGGGGCGCCTGGGTGGTTCAGTGGGTTAAAGCCTCTGCCTTCAGCTCAGGTCATGATCTCAGGGTCCTAGGATCAAGCCCCACATCGGACTCTCTACTGAGCAGGGAACTTGCCTCCCCCTCTCTCTCTGCCTGCCTCTCTATTTGTGATCTCTTTCTGTCAAATAAACAAATTTTAAAAATCTAAAAAAAAAAAAAAAAGTTTTCTGTTTAGGACAGTGCTTTCCAAAGATGCAAGTCGCATATGTAATTTAAAATTTTCTGGTAGGGACATTTTAAAAAGTAAAACAGGTGAAATCAATTACAGTAAGTTTTACTTAACCCAATATATCTAAAATGTTGTTTTAGTATGTAATATAAAGTTATTAGTAAGATGCATTACAACCTTTTTTTCATACTAAGTATTTGAAATCTGGGACTAAATCTTTTGAAGTCCTACTGTATGTTTCCATTTCGGCTAGCCACATTTGAAGTGGCTAGGAGCTACCATGTTACACAGATCTAGAAGATTGCCACCTTGTTAATAAAGGAGAACAAGTGAATCCACTTGCTGTAGGGACCAGAGATGGAACATTACTGACTAATTCTCTCAGTAGGAACCCACATCTCCATGGCTGTCTGAGTGACCTCCGGGGAAACCTGAGCTGGCCGTCAGCTGAGTGGCTTACCTCCATGAATGGGCCTGAAGAAAGTATAAAAGATAAACAAAGAATGGGATATCTTGGGAACTTTGGCTAGAGCAGAGTTCAGAACATGTTCCCTTGTTGAGATGTACCAGAGGAGGCTTAGATCGGGACAGATCGTCCTTTCTGTCATTTGACTCCATTTCTTCCTGTTAGGTTTTCCTCCTATTAAGAGTTTAGAATCAGGGGCGCCAGGGTAGCTCAGTGGGTTAAAGCCTCTGCTTTCGGCTCAGGTCATGATCCCAGGGTCCTGGGATTGAGCCCCATGTTGGGCTCTCTGCTCAGTAGGGAGCCTGCTTCCCCCTCTCTCCCTGCCTGCCTCTCTCCCTCCTTGTGATCTCTGTCAAATAAATAATAAATAAAATCTTTTTAAATAAATAAATAGTTTAGAATCAGGGGCGCCTGGGTGGCTCAGTGGGTTAAAGCCTCTGCTTTCGCTCGGGTCATGATCCCAGGGTCCTGGGATCGAGCCCCGAATTGGGCTCTCCGCTTAGCAGGGAGCCTGCTTCCTCCTCTCTCTCTGCCTGCCTCTCTGCCTCCCTGTGATCTCTCTGTCTATCAAATAAATAAATAAAATCTTTAACAACAACCAAAAAAGGAGTCTACAGTCCACTACTACACTTCCGTAGCAGACAAGTGCTAAAACATAGGCCAAACATGAACATAAACATATGTGATGTTGAACTGTATGAAAGTATTCATGTTTAACCATTTCTTACCTATAAAATGGACACTTGCATATGGTTTAGCCTCTTACATTTCATCCTAGAAGGCAAGAGTATTCTTGAGGTTGTAAGCAAGGAAACCTGTATCTAGACTCTAACCTGGTTGGTGGTTTAGTCCGAGGAAGTTACAGAAATTTTTAAGATGAGAGCAAGCAGGTCCGGGTCTCCTGGATTGTGGGACCCAGTCCCGTGTCAGGCTCCGCACTTACAGGCTCTCCAGTCTGTAGGGAGTCTGCTTGAGATTCTGTTCTCCCTCTGCGCCTCCCCCAACTTTCTCTCTCTCTGTTTCTCCCCCTCCCTCCCTCTTTCTCTATCTCTCTCAAATAAATAAATAAATCTTTTAAAATAATAATAATTAAAAAGGTGAGAGCGAGTATCAGGTCCCTAGAAGTATATACTTTGAAGTCAGCCTAGTCCGTTTCTAGCCATGAAGTTAACCCAGGAGGACAGGTTCATCTGAGTCTCTTTATTATTTAACTCGATCTTGGATTGATCCTAGACCAAACTTTATGTACTCTTTTCCCTGTCCCCTTGAAGTACCAAGAATAATTTCACTTTCAGGTGCAGGTATTATGAAACCCTCTTGGCTGCAGAACCATCCAGTGATAGCATTATCTCAAGCACTTAAATTCTCAAAATACTCCTTTTGTGTTGATCCATAGCCATCCAGACTCTTAGGAACCTAGAATCAGGGTCATCCCCTTTGCTAGCCTCCCACCCACCTTGGCTGTCACATTGCCATCAGACCCAAGTCTAATCTACATTTTGTCTTAGCATTAGTCATTGTTTCCTATTTAACTGCCTGGCCTAGGCCACTGTCCATCAACTTCAGCAAGTGAGACAATATCAAAAATTGTGGCTATTGGTGACCTTTCCCCCTCTTCCCTGTTTGATGTTCATTTGTCTCATAGAATACAGTCACCCTTGTTGGTACAGTGATGGGGATTGAAAAACCTCCCAAGTCTCACTCTGGCTTCTTCTTATAAATAGTTGGGGATTTAGTTCTCAGAAATTGGGTATACTGTGTGGTCACACAGCTTCCTGATGTCTTAGAGCCTGTTTCCAGTTTAGATGGTAAAGCATTGCCCTTCCTTTCCTAGAGCAAGAAGTCCTAAGTATCTCTTTGGGATATAATCTTAGGCTTCCAATTCCATAAACTCTGCCTGCAAGTAAAAATAATCACCCCTAAATCCCATTTCTTAAAACCATCTTATTATAGATATTTCTCCACTTTCAAAGGACAAAGTCAGCTTCTGTGTACAGAGCTCTTACCCATTAAGTGGTAAGTAATCTGGGAAATTTGGTTGCTAACTCACCAGGCATATATATCCTGGACAAATGGAGAAATGATCCAGTATTCAAGTCTGACTTTTAAGAACCACACTGTGCTAGAGAAGCAATGAGGATTTTTTCCTATGTAGTCACAAGCTAGTCCACCCTTCCCACTAGCTAGCCCACACCCTTGGCCCTCTGGCTGCCCGCAGGCTCCCTTGGCTATTCAAGTTCTGTGGAATGGCTGGACCTGAAATATGGGGAGCAGACTGTGTGAGAGAAGTCTGGGAGGGGTGGCCAGTCCTAGCCAAGAACTACGTTAGTGTTGGTGCTTTTCCCAGAGGGGAGGAGTGTTCCCTGCCCTGTGCATTGCCATGTGTCAGCAGAGACACAAACAGAACAGTGTTCAGTTGAGCTGGCCTCACAGTCCTTCTTTTCATCCTACAGAGGAGATAGGGTGCAACAGAGTGTCCCTAAGACTGTGGTTTCAGGGGTAGGAAGTGGGCAAGAAAACAGAAAGAGGAATCTGTTGCTATTCTTACAGCCCTAGATGGGGGGTTTGATGAATTAGCACTCAAGAAGCTGATTTGTTGAAAGGAATGGTATAGTGTCACAATACAGGCACTCCCACCCAAATAACAAGAATAAGCTGGATAAATAACAAAAATAACTTAGAAGACAAACCATTAAATATCTAAGAATGCAAAGTATTCAAATTGAACTAAATTCCAGAAAGGAACGAGCCCTTTCTAGGAGAGAAAAAATGCATGGCTGTTGTCATTCTAGAGGCCCAGCAGCAAGAGGAGTATACATATCTACCATAGGTGAGAATAAGGAGAAAGTAGCTCAGCTTCATACAGAACTTTTGGAGGCTACATGTTGGCTGGGAAACTAA
This sequence comes from Neogale vison, assembly GCF_020171115.1. Classification (NCBI taxonomy): domain Eukaryota; kingdom Metazoa; phylum Chordata; class Mammalia; order Carnivora; family Mustelidae; genus Neogale; species Neogale vison. The sequence goes on from NC_058100.1 coordinate 70,792,385, forward strand.
ATCCCAGAGCAAATGTTGTACCCACCCACTCCTCATTCTTTCCCATGAGGACTTTGCTTAATAGACACAGTGGCAGCAAGTCAATAGCGGAGGGCAGGGCAGAGAGATGAGAACAATATCCCCATCCCTACCCAGTGCACAGAGAGCATTCATTGAGTACCTATGAGTAACACACTACAAAGAAATTTGAGAGCAAGGCAGGAGGATAGAAATAGACCCCTTCAAAGCATAATGGCCCTTCACTGAGTGTATAGAAGCAGCCTACCAAGAGTAAAGAGAACTCCACAAGCAGCCCCAAAAGCTGGTGCCTGGGCTATAAAGCATAGAGAGAGATATCTGGAGTCTCACTATGGTCAGATCCCAGGCACTACTGAGACAATCTTGGTCCTACCCTCAAAATATTTGAAACCAGTGATGCACTGACTTTAACCAAAGAGACAACAAAGCCCATACCTTGCTCTGCTACAGATGAGACCGACTCGGCTCTGAATCCTAACAGCCTGACAGAAGGGGCGTGTCCTTTTCTAGGTATATGTATTGCTGTTCTCTGTTTATATACATCTGGCATTTGATAAAAAGCTATCATATAAAGAGGCAGGAAATATAACTGAGAGAAAAAATAGTCAATAGAAGTAGGCCTGCAGATGACCCAGATGTTGGAATTAACAGACAATATTGTAAAATGCTTTCTATAAATATTTTTAAGGCTCTATTAGAAAAGATAGATTATGTTCTTGAGTAGTAGATGGAGAATTTGAGCAGAGAACTGGAATTTCTTAAAAAAAAAAAAAAGAATGTTTATAAATTCCCTCTGAAACAAGGATTTCTTAGAAACAAACTACTGATCATTCTTTGAGAATATGTAAGAAGCAGTTCAAAGTCTTAACCCCTTCCCTGAGTTTATGCATTCCTACTTTCACAGAAGCCAGGAGTTCAAGTCTGCAAGTGTGTCCAAGCCCACTATGTACAAGATACTGTATGAGAGGTACATAATGGTACATAGGAGACTCCATCGTGCCCCTCAGGGGAATACAGTCTAGTGTACATAAAAGAATGAGATTTCTTCTGACAAGGAAGATCATAGAAAGCATCGTAGAAATTTGGTTTGATCTGGGCATTGAAGAAAGAGCTAGGGAGAAATGCGTGGAAAGTAGGTAGGGTTTATTGACATTGACTTGACATTGACTTTGACTTGACTTGACATTGTTGTCAAGTCCCGTAATATTGCCAGGACTCAGAATCTTCAGTGGGACACAGATGATTGCACAGTGATGATAAGATAGTCCTGTACTTCCAAAAAGAAATTAGGTGAGACAACTCATCACCTAATGGGAACCCTAGAGGACATAAGAATTTGGAGCAGGGTGGGACTGGGCAAAAGGAGATGAGCATTGTGTTTATCTGTATCCTAACAGGGCAAAGTCATATTTCTGGGTTTTGTTGGAAAATTAAATCACTCCTTTCTCTGAATCCTCTTATGTATGTTGTCTATACTTTATATGATATTCATTTCATGTATGTCTTCCACCCTTGGATTGTGAGCTCGTTCTGATAGTCACTCATTTTCAATGCCCATGCAACTGAGATTGTCACGTATTGTCAATACTAGGAGTCTGGTGAATGTTTGCCCAATTGAAATTTAATTTAACCCTCAGCAGAGTCCATAGGACTTAGATTCAGATAGTCTGGCTACAATATCTGTGCTCTTAGTCATCACCCTATGTTAATGATGGCTTGTGGGTAATCTTGAGCAGTGGGCCTTAGAATTTTGATTTTAGGATTATCAGCAGTGAGGAGCTAATGAAGGTTTGGTGGGTAAGTGCTACACTTTTGGGTGATTAGGCTTGATTATATTCAGTGTGTGTTGGAAGGAGGGAGAATTTACAGACAGGGGTGTTCTGTAAGAAGGCTTTTGCAGTGGTTTGAGTCAGAGAATATTAGCTGTGAACCAGAGCAGAAGCAGGAGAAATGTGGAGGAAAAAGAGATTTGAGAGGCAAGTGGTTACACAATTACAGACTTCTTGAGAGGGAAGTAAAGAAAAAAGAGTTAAAGCCATACTGAAGTTATTGATAAGGTGATGGGGGACGGAGAGGGGGCAGGGGGGAACTGTGATACTTTTCAGAGAAACAGGAAATGAGAAGTTTGAGGTTTGGAGGGAGGATTAAAGGATATGAGGCGATCAGTAAACAAGAAAATGAATATCCTGCTGAGAAAAATCTTTAATTTACTGCCATAACCTGTTTTCTAGTCCTTTAGAAATATCCCTTGACAAGAGTCATTTTCATCATCTTGTTTATATCTGACTTAATCTCTCATATGTTTATTCTGACTTATTTTCTGTTCTGTTCCGAGAATGGATAAAAATGGTAAAGTGTCATATTCCTCCAACAGCCTTCCCAGAATGAACACTTCCACACCATGCAAAGTAAATGGATAAACGTACAAGAGAACATTTCTCTTTTACATCTTTTGCATTGGTGATGGTGGTCTGGATTTACAAGTAGGCTGGATTACAAACGAATATTAACTTTCTCTGCATTCGGTTTTTCTCCTAAATTTAGACCTAGCTTGTTGCTGCCCAACCCTCTTTTCTGCCCCTGAGATCTATGAAAGAAAGATTTAAAGAGAAACAGGAGATCGCAAAACCCAGCTTAGAGTGACCCGAGAGAGTTTCTTTGTGCCAAAGAACGGATGCAGTAGCCTTGGTGAGCTCTGAGCCCTGCCCTCCTCTTTGTTTATTGTTTGGGTGCCATATTTGTTTATTTTTTTTAAAAGATTTTATTTATTTATCTAAGAGGGAGAAGCAGACTCCCCGCTGAGCAGGGAGCCCGGTGCGGGGCTCATTCCTGGGACCTGGAGTTCACGACGACGAACCAGAGCCCAGGGCAGATGCTCAACCAACTAAGCCTCCCAGGCACCCTTGGTGCCATATTTAAGCTGCTTGTCTTTCTCCTTCTGATCTTGAATGACCGGCAGTTACCCTGTAGTAAGTCTGGCTCATTAGCTGATAGTCTGCAAATTCTTCTAGAGACTTTCCGTTATTAGCCCTTAGGCAGTTGTGTTTCGATTGGGACAGCGTCCATTCAGCCTCTTTTCTGCCAGGCTCTTGATTCTTCAAAACATCATCCAGATTGTTCCTTCTGGCTCTTCCTGATCTGATGGCGGAACTGCAAAGTGAATGTGTCCTCTCCTTACTCTACTCAAAATCTCCCCATCAGAACGTCTAATCTGAAAGATCAGGCTCGGTTAAGTGTCATTCCGAGGTGTTTTCCGGCTGGCAGCACTAGTTTAATATAGTTCACAACTACCACAAGAGTAAAATGATCATAAAGGGTTTGGGATTTCTTTTTTCTTTTTTCTTTTCTTAATACATTATTTATTTGTCTTTCCTCTGTCAAACCCAAAGCCAGCCACTTTCCCCAGGCTGCCTGGGGAGATACAGGAAAAAGAACTTACAAGACAGATAAGATATGGGAGAAGGACCTAAGGGAGGTAGAGATGACTCCTTCCCGTGGCAAAGAGGCTGAGAAAGGCTACTATCAGGGGAAAGAGCTGCAGGGCCTCAAAGAGGACAGAGTCCAGAATGGCATAGGAGAACAGCTTTTGCTTCAGAGAGGGCTTCTTGGCATAACCCATGATGAGGCTCCCAAACACAGCCTCAATTCCAGCCCCAGAGCCAGCCACCCCTACCATGGCAGCCCCAGCCCCAGCCCCAATGAACTTGGTTGCTATGTAGATGTCCCTTGGAATGGTGCTGGATAGGAAGCTGCGGGTGGGAATAAGTGAGGTCAGGCCGAGGGGCTGCCAGGCTGCTGAGTTGGGCTCTCATCTGTCAGTGTCTCTGGTGGTTTTAGCACTGCCGCAGACAGTGATCTGCTCAACAGCGGAGAGGTGTTCCTGACCAAGAAGGGATGGAGACGAACTTGGCACATGCATCCATTTTCAGGGGACGACAGGCTGTGGCAGGAGAGCTGTTCCCAGTGCAGGGAAGACGGGGGGTGGGGGTTCTTTTTTCTTTAAGTCTTAACACCCCAAGGACAAAGAATAGGAGGGTGAAGAGATCATAGCCACAAATTTGGGGGAAGCCGGCAATCAGAATGGCACATGTGAACCGACTGAACCAATTTAAAGCTGAATCCTAAGCCAGTGGTGGGGAAAGCTGCACAGCCACTGTGTTTGCAGCCCTGAACCCTCAAAAAAGCTTGACAGTTGTGACACCAGGTGCCCTTAGTGGAGGGAAGAGAGGAAACTAAAAACAGGAGGATTGGTTTAAAATTTATATAAAACACTTAACTCTTTATCCTCTCTTTTGCTACTTCCGGAAAGGCAACTCTAGTCAGGAGTTTGGAAGATTCATCTCCAGGAAATCTGAAACCCCCAAGAGAAAAAACTTAAGTGAATAAGTCCAATCACATCTCCCTATACTGAATCCGTAATTGACAAGTCCCATCAAAGTACACAAAGTTTCTGAATAACCTTTCATGGGTGTTCCAGTCTTAACTCTGCACAAATAGCCAAGGATCACCCAACAGCAAAGCAGGGTCTGTCGTCTGAAAGTCTCACCAGTACAAACAAAAAAAAGCTACTTGGAATCAGAAACTGTACAAAGAGATTGTCAATCTGGCCCTCCGAATAAATGAGTGAATGAGTATCTTTGAGAGTTATAGGATTGCATCCTTGAGGGAAAGGACAATATACTATTTTTTTTTAAGATTTTATTTATTTACTTGACAGAGATCACAAGTAGGCACAGAGACAAGCAGAGAGAGAGGAAGGGAAGCAGGCTCCCCGCTGAGCAGAGGATCAGGTCATGATCCTGAGCAGAGGTTTAACCCACTGAGCCACCCAGGTGCCCCAAACAATATACTATTTTTAAAGTACCCTTAAATTTTTAAATATGATAGCAGAAATGAAAATTGTAATGGAGGCAACTGAAGGTAAAAATTATGGCCAGTGCCCCAAAAGAGGAGTTCAAAAATAAATGGATGGAGGGGCGCCTGGGTGGCTCTGCCACTTATGGGTTAACACTCTGCCTTCAGCTCAGGTCATAATCTCAGGGACTGAGCCCCGCATTGGGCTCTCTGCTTGGCAGGGAGCCTGCTTCCCTTCCTCTCTCTCTGCTTGCCTCTGTGCCTACTTGTGATCTCTGTCAAGTAAATAAATAAAATCTTAAATAAATAAATAGAGGTAGTGCTGGACAATAAGGAAGACAGAGTATCAGCCTCGAAATCTATCATCTGAATAATAGACCTTCTAGAAGAGAGAACTGAAAAATGGAGAGGAGAAAGTCATCAAAGAAATAATGCCTGAAAACTTCCAGATGCAAAGGATCCAGGAAGGTATCCAACTCAACAGATAAAAAATCAGCCCGCACCAAGGCATGTCATTAATGATACTTGAGAATACCAGGAAAGATGCTGAAACTTTCCAGAGAGAAAGAAAGAGGTCACACGTTAGGGACAAGGAATCAGAATGGCAACAGGAGAGGCCAGACAACGGAGCGATGCCTTTACGTTCTCAGAGGAGATTACTTTCAGTTTAGAATTCTGTGGCTAGCCAAAATTTCACATGTAAAAAAACAGAACAAAGACGTTTTATAGTGTGGCAGATCTTACCAAGTTTGCTTCTTCCCAAGGTTGTTCTTTGAGAAACCTCCTGCAAGAGAGGTACTTCTCTGAAACGAGAAAGTAAACCAGCAAAGCGGGTGACCGAGGTTCTAACTGAAGAGCCTGGTAAAGGGAACCCAGGTGATGACGTGTGGTCCTGTAACGTCAGCTACTCAGTAGAGCCAGAGACCAGACAGTAGGAACGCAGAAGCATCAGAATATTCTCGAAGGAAGCACAAGAAACCGTTAATAGTGGTTTCTTTAAAAGTAAAAGTGGGAGGGCAGAAAGGGGGCATTTTTCCTTTTTCCCATTGTAGTTTCATGTAATGTTTGAGTCTTAACTAGAGCATCCATTATTTTCCTAATATTTGTCTTAAAGAAGGAAAATGGGCTCCTTTCTGGGGAGCATCTCCAGTGGAAGAGCTTAACCGTGGGGTAAGGACAACAGAATTTTTCTTTTGTCCAGAATCTGCAAAGGAATTTTCCTAGGAAATCTTTAAATCTTCTAGCCAATCTTGCCCAAGAATTTTAGGCTGATAACCCCTCACTTTAGGGAAAGAGTCTGTGAGTTGGGAGGAATGTCTTTTGGGCGAGGAGGACTGAAACCCTTTCTGAGAAGATGCACTCCCCTCCCTTACTTCACTGTGAGGCTTTCCATAAATGTAGGGCAAAGGAAAGGTTTCCTTTAGACTGGTGGACTGCAGCAGTCCTTGCTTTTTTTTTTTTTTTTTCTTTTTTTCCAAGAGCCCTTTCATAAGACTTTGCTCTACTCCAAGACCTTCATTACCAATAATTAATCTCAGATGGAAGGCTCAATGCTACAGGCTTCTTCTGTCTTTGACCCAAGAGAACATGTTGTGAATAGTTTGTTTGTTTGCTTGCCAGAGATCTGATCTTGATCCAGAAGAGCTGATAGGATCATAAAGCCAATTGATCTTTCCTCCTCAGTGTTCTTTCTCTACAAAATGGGGGCTGTGATATCTTAGCCCAAGATAAATGCGGGATTAATATATGTCATGGGTGGAGGAAAAAAGAGGTTGCTTGTTTCAGTAAGGCTGTATTGCTTAGTAATAAAATTGAAATCTCTCTGTAGTGTGTTCTAATCCCCATCCTTTGCTGTTTCTCAATGTATTGGAATTAATCACTCCAGAGCAGCCAAGCCAAATGTCCAAACCACCCACTTTCCTCTTCCCAGCAAATAAATTAAAGGAAGGCCAGCTGAAATCTGGGCCAAGAACTTAGATGGCTTGTATGTCTGACTTTTGTTCCATGATCTGAAACTCAAAATAAATAAAAAAGGAATAATTTTCCAGACATCGGCTAATTCACAAAAAACATCTTCAGCCTCTTAATCCTTCACACACGCAAAGCCGACAAACAAACCTGTGAACACAGATGCCGGGGTTTAAAGAATAGATTCCTATAGGCACAAACAAAAGCTCTCATAGTGTGGTCTTCCTGCAGTCCATGTTTGAGTTGTGGGCTCTAAAACTTGAGTGAAATCTAAAGGACATTTTTGGGTCCAGGAGGAAGTAATAGCAATGGTGGAAGGCTTAGAACACAGAACTATTGAAGAAAGGTTCTAGGAGACAGATTTTGAGCTCAAAAAATAATGTGAGGAAGAAACTTGCCAACAGCCAATAAGGAGGGGACAAAAGGAAGTTGGTATCAATGGCAGAAGAGGCTATTTAGGTCAGATGGTAAGAATTAACTTTCTAACTGCAAAAGTTGTTAAACACGAAAATGAACAGCCGAGGGGGTGTTGTAGAGTCCAAGGTACAAAGTGATGGAGGCTGCATTAATTTCACTTAGTATACGGACCAGGGTTCTTTATAGGAAGACTTGCAGGTACAGACGCTCAACACCGGTCTCTCTCAGATTCCACAGATCTGATAGTCCAAGCAGTTGGCGGGAAAAGGAAACCGTTCAGCACAAACTTGGGGCTTCTGCTTGGCCACAGCTCCTCAAGTGTGGTTCATTTATCAGCAAAGCAGTACATGCTGCTTGGAAGCGAAGCCTGATCCTGGGGTCAGGGAATTGTATAAGTGGGGGAGTGGTGAGAAACGATGGGGCCAGCGGGTCCTAGAAAAGATAAATCTTCTTCTGGTCCTTGTTACCAGGTATGAAAAACTTTGGGAAAGTACCTGGAGAACACATCCAGACATGAACAAAGACATGGTACCTAGAAGGATGGAGACCGTTGATCGGGAGAGGAAATTGTATGATTAGACGGATCCAAGAATTCCCTTGTCTTTGTGCTATCCCTTTCTGTTAAGGATGTGTAACATCTTCCTTTGCCAGATAAAGGGAGAGTCTCTTTTATAAAAGAACGCCGCAAATCATATTTCAAGTTACTGGCAAACTCGGGACTAACCTTCAGACTTTCCTCCTCTTGGCCAGTCTGTATATTGGAATACAGCTGTTCTTCCATCCATATGATAATTTTATTCCTTGCCTTGGCTTCTGTTTTAACTGCTCACGTTTATCTCCTGTCCTCCAGCTGGGATGAAAGCAGCTCCATCAGCAGTGGGCTCAGCGATGCCTCAGACAACCTCAGCTCAGAAGAGTTCAATGCCAGCTCCTCCCTCAACTCCCTCCCAACAACTCCCACCGCCTCTCGCAGGAACTCTACAATAGTGGTACGTGAGTTCGCAAACACCTAGGCCACCCCCTTAAGATGAACCACAGGCCAGATGCATGTGCACGTACACCCACCCGCTCCCTGGGATTGGTTCCCTTGTGCCTTTGCCAGGTCCTTTCAGAGCTGGTCCAAAAAAACCTGAGGCTCCCAAGCGGTCACCTAAGACATTAGCTGTTGTCTTAGGAGCCCCTGTATTTAGAGCCCATGCCAACTTGGAATGATGCGTGTAAGAGCTATTCCAACCAGAGAAGAAAAAAAAAAAGCCTTGAGACACATAGGGTGTCTTTTCTCTGGTCCCCTAGAGACTTACGTAGAAACCCTGGGTTGATATAACACTCAGGAAAGAGTGGGGCCACCCACCCACCAGAATCCATCCCTTCTGCCTCCTTTTTCCATCCCCGGGTGAGCATCTCACCCTACTTTTTCTCGTCTTTTCCTCAGCTCCGCACAGACTCAGAGAAGCGCTCACTGGCTGAAAGTGGGCTGAGCTGGTTTAGTGAGTCAGAGGAGAAGACCCCCAAAAAACTGGAGTACGACAGCGGTAGCCTGAAGATGGAACCTGGGACTTCGAAGTGGCGGAGAGAGCGGCCCGAGAGCTGTGATGATTCATCCAAGATTGGAGAACTGAAAAAGCCTGTGAGCCTGGGACACCCTGGTTCCCTGAAGAAGGGCAAGACCCCGCCAGTGGCTGTCACGTCCCCCATCACTCACACAGCCCAGAGCGCCCTCAAAGTCGCAGGTGAGCCCCGAGGAAAGGAAGGGACAAGGGTGAAGACTTTGTTTCTTGGGTCGCTCCTCTTTTTAACGGTCCTTAACCCACAGGATGATAGCAGACATTTGCAGAGTGCTTTAATGGTTATAATCTGGTCTTCACAACAGTCCTGTGGGTTAGGGAAGATGGATATTACTATCTCCACTCGACAATTTTAGAAATAACAACTCAAAAGGGTAAAGTGGCAGAGCCAAAATCATACAGCTCGGAAGAGGTAGAGGACAGAGTGTGTTATGTTCAGAGACTAGTTTGACCTGCCTTCATACGCTTGCCAAGACCATCGGCTGGTGTCCTTGTCTTTACAAGGTGCTTGCTTGACCTCCCAGGGAGGTCCCAAGAAAACAATAGATCAGAATTGTATTGCCCCCAAAGTTGGCCCCTTGCGTAGCTTCTCGCCTTTGTCCACATTTCCCTCTAGTCTCTACTTTCAAGGAGGTATGACCATACCCTATCTGCATCCGCTCCTTTTTTTCCTTCCTTGACCAGTTGTTTGATGCACTTGTTTCTTTCTTTTTTTTTTTTTAATTTTTTATTAACATATACTGTATTATTAGCCCCAGGGGTATAGGTCTGTGAATCGCCAGGTTTACACACTTCACAGCACTCACCGTAGCACATACCCTCCCCAATGTCCATAACCCAACCACCCTCTCCCTAACCTCCTCCCCCCAGCAGCCCTCAGTTTGTTTTGTGAGATTAAGAGTCTCTTATGCTTTGTCTCCCTCCCGATCCCATCTTGTTTCATTTTTTCCTTCCCTACCCCTCAAACCTCCCCCATTGCCTCTCAAATTCCTCATAACAGGGAGATCATACGATAATTGACTTTCTTGGATTGACTTACTTCGCTCAGCATAATACCCTCTAGTTCCATCCACATTGTCGCAAATGGCAAGACTTCATTTTTCTTTTGATGGCTGCATAGTATTCCATTGTGTATATATACCACATCTTCTTTATCCATTCATCTGTTGATGGACATCCAGGTTCTTTCCATAGTTTTGTTGTTGTGGACATTGCTGCTATAAACATTCAGGTGCACGTGCCTCTTCAGATCACTACATTTGTATCTTGAGGGTAAATATCCAGTCGTGATGCACTTCTTTCTTAATAACCTTTGTGGTTGCCTCTGCCATTTGAACCGAAATGGAATATCCTGCTGTAGAAGGAGAAAATAACAAAAAGCAAAACCAACCAACAAAACCCCGAGGCCACTCCTGCCCAGTCTCCTTCCTCTGGCCAGAAATGCCATCAGCTTATGTAGTGCCCACTCACCTGTGTACCAAAGTATGTTGACAATGTTCCCTTCTCCCATGGAGGGAAAGAAAAGGATTTGCTGGGCTATTGCTGTGATGTTGGCCAGTTTCGGCTACCCTTACTTCCTTTCCTGCCCTCTTGTAGGCAAACCTGAAGGCAAAGCTACCGACAAGGGCAAACTTGCAGTGAAGAACACGGGGCTGCAGCGCTCCTCGTCGGACGCCGGCCGGGACCGCCTGAGCGATGCTAAGAAGCCTCCCTCCGGCATTGCCCGCCCCTCCACTTCGGGATCTTTTGGCTACAAGAAGCCGCCTCCTGCCACAGGCACCGCCACCGTCATGCAGACAGGTGGTTCAGCCACTCTCAGCAAGATCCAGAAGTCCTCAGGCATCCCTGTCAAGCCCGTGAACGGACGCAAAACCAGCCTAGATGTGTCCAACAGTGCGGAGCCTGGGTTCCTGGCTCCTGGCGCCCGTTCCAACATCCAGTACCGAAGCCTGCCCCGGCCAGCCAAGTCCAGTTCTATGAGCGTGACCGGCGGCCGGGGCGGACCTCGCCCAGTTAGCAGCAGCATTGACCCCAGCCTCCTCAGCACGAAGCAGGGGGGCCTTACCCCTTCCAGACTAAAGGAACCTTCCAAGGTGGCCAGTGGGCGGACCACTCCAGCCCCTGTCAATCAGACGGATCGAGAAAAGGAGAAAGCCAAAGCCAAGGCAGTGGCCTTGGACTCGGACAACATCTCCCTGAAGAGCATTGGCTCCCCAGAGAGTACTCCTAAGAACCAAGCCAGCCACCCTCCAGCCACCAAGTTGACAGAGCTGCCACCAACCCCTCTCAGGTACCCAAACTGGGCAGCTTCTTCCTCATCTGTCTGCTCTTTATTTTCCATATCTGTGTACTCCTGAGACTAAGCGAGACATGGCCTGGCCACTGTTTGCCACTGGGCCTTTGCACGGCTTTTCCCCAGCACCCCACTCCCCTGTATGCCAAGCTGCTTCTCCCCAATTAACCCTTAACCTGTCTTCAGCGCTTGTACTAGTGGTTTTACTATTGTCTACTGACACACATGTATCCATTTGTATGTAAATCGGCCTGTGTCTCCCACGTGCATGTGCCGTCCCCCTCACTAAGACTTGAAGGACCCCAAGTCACACAAGCAGATTTCCTTCCAACGTGTTTCACGACGGCATTGGGATAAGCCTCTGCTTGAACAGCCAGACACAGGGAAATTAGACTTGGAGTACTCTAAGGTCCCATCTGCCTCTTGCTTTGGGAACTCTGTGGTTCTAAATACTTTATTTAATTTTCACTTCCCTCAGGGCCACAGCTAAGAGCTTTGTCAAGCCACCCTCACTAGCCAACCTAGACAAGGTCAACTCCAACAGTCTGGATCTGCCATCATCGAGTGATGCCCACGCTTCCAAGGTCCCAGACCTGCATCCCACAAGTTCAGCAAGCGGGAGCCCTCTTCCTTCTTGCTTCACCCCCAGTCCAGCACCCATTCTCAATATTAACTCAGCCAGCTTCTCCCAGGGCCTGGAGCTGATGAGTGGTTTCAGTGTCCCCAAAGAGACCCGCATGTACCCCAAACTCTCAGGCCTGCACAGGAGCATGGAGTCCCTCCAGATGCCAATGAGCCTGCCCAGTGCCTTCCCCAGCAGTACTCCTGGTCCCACCCCACCTGCCCCTGCCGCTGCACCCCCAGAGGAAGAAACAGAAGAGCTGGCCTGGAGCGGAAGCCCCAGAACTGGGCAGTTGGACAGGTGGGTGGAGAGGGACACCTCAGAGCCTGGGTCTGTCGCTGTGCCTCTGGCTCCTTTCGCCATCAGTTAACACGGTCCCGTATTTCATTGTCACATTGTGGCTTTAAACGTTTTTCCACGCACGTGAAGTAATTTCATTTGCTTCACAACAGCGCCGTGAGGTAAGTAGGTTTTCAGTGACTATATTTATACATCATCATTATTATTATTATTATCACTATGATGACTGTACACAGGGTGCACTGGTACACAGACATTAAGTGAGGTAGCCGAGATTTCATAATTAGTTTCACCTGCCATCCAAAGCATTTACTTTTGAGGCCACACTGGCTTCTGTTAGATCACACTTTAATAGGATCTTTTAAATAGCCAGCCACGTCCTGATTCCCAACAGAGGAAGACATTAGCTTTTCCGTTGAATCTCTCGAGTTGTGAGCCCGGAGCTGGACTACAGCAATCTTCCTATTTTGTTCACAGAGTTAAAGGGGCTCACAGTTTGATGTCCTGTGTTAGCTGTTGTGTCGCACAAACCTATGGTCCCAAACTCTGGTTTCTAAGATGGACTCACATGCTTTTCTCTCTTTTTTTTTCCTGCACAGTAATCAGCGGGATCGGAACACTCTTCCCAAGAAAGGGCTCAGGTAACCAACCCTTCAATGTGTTTGCCATTCCCCATATCTGGGGCTCCTGGTCTGTATGAAAAAAAAACTGTGACTTGACCTGTCCTGAGTCCCAGTCATGAATTCAGGGTCCCCTTTAGCTGAGTTACTGGCATATGGTTCCTGCGCGTGTACCTCCTAGCGCCCCAGCCAGGCTTGCTGTGACATGTGAGGCAGCCTTATAGCCTGTCTTCTTCCTTGGTGACAGAGGAGAAACAAGTCGGCCTGTGGGACTCCTCCACCTGCCTGTCCCAGCCCATGCTAGCCCAATCCTGATAGAACGTCCTCTGTAATTTTCCTCCTTCAAAGTTGGAGAGAGAATAGGCTACCTTGGGGGCCATTCAGATGGAATGAGCAGGACACTCCAGTCCTCCACAGGACTGTGGCACCGAGTTCTTCAGTGAGGTGAACTCCCGCCCTTGGGAAGGCCACATATGGAGCTGGAAAACTCTGTCCTGAGCTTCTGGGTAGAGGCCCTCCTGGCCCCGTCATTTCAGTCCCCACCTCAGGGTATCCCATAGAGATACCTGCCGGTCCTTCGGGACTCTCCTGATGGTGTGGGAGAAGATGCTGAGTCCGTACGTGTCTTCCTCCCTCCTTAGATGGTTCTATCCGCTCCCCCTTTTCCTTGTCATGCATTCCAAACCTCCACACCCGCCAGACCTCTGCTCTGATGACCCTTTGTAGCTGCACAGACTGAGCCCTTCTGCTATGCCCTACAGGTACCAGCTTCAGTCCCAGGAGGAGACCAAGGAGAGGCGACACTCCCATACCATTGGTGGGCTGCCCGAATCCGACGACCAGTCAGAGCTGCCTTCCCCCCCTGCACTCTCCATGTCCTTGAGCGCAAAGGGCCAACTTACCAACATAGGTCAGTGCTTCCGGTCTCTCGCTGTGGCACGGGATGAGGCAGGGCTCACCCTGCCGTGTGAGGCAAGGCAGCTGGACTTCAGGTTCCATCTCCTATCTGACTTCCACTATATTGGGTCGCTTCGTGGTGCCTCAGTTTATCCATCCAAAGTCAGACTGAAGGCAGAGTGCTCTAAGGTCCTCAACTGAGAAGTCACCCCCAGGCACAAGGAGTAGGGTGCTTTGGAGAGTCTGAGCAATGGTGCGGGAAAGCTATCATTTGAGGCCCGGAGATCAGACTAGCACAGAGAGCAGGCAGTCGGCGGCAGAAAGGAGCCGCCAGGCCCAGGGCAGCAACACTACGTGGCTGGGCTGGCGGAGAGGAAGGAGGGAACCGTTGTTGATGGCAGACGATGGGACCAGCCTCGTCCTGAAGGCAGCGCGCCTGAAGACACATCCTGGCCTTTTGAAAGCCTGAGGAGAAAGGCTGGCGAGGAGGGAGGCAGGAAGAGAAGGCTGATTCAGAAGCAGGGAGGGGAAGAAGCTTCAGGTGGAGGCCTGACCCCAGGGAGCAGCAGGCCATGATGGGCCCAGGGCAAACCCCTTTAGGACAGAGGCTGGGGCAGGCGTTTGCTTTGCTGTGTCTTACTAGATCCACCTCCTCATTCAGCTGAGTGAAGGAACGCAGTAAGGGAACACGAGGACGGGCTATGGGATGATTATGGGGAATTTGAGGAAAAACTAGGAATCAGGATCGTTTTGCCTAGAGAAGGAAGTGATTTGTAAGGAAAGGTCATCTGCTCGCTAAAGGGCCGTTAGGTGGGGGATGGGGGCTGGCTTGTCCTCCGTCTGCACTGAGAACCAAACCAGAGGAAAGGCATGGATGCTGCAGGCTGAAGGTGCTGGGCTAAACCATGATCACCTTACGTGTTCGAAAGGGCCGAGGCAGGTGTAAAATCTTCTTCACAGGTCCTTATGGAGGGAGTAGACATCCACCTGCCTCTCTGGAGGCAGATTAGGCAAGGGGAGCTGTGGGTGTGAACCCAGGGAGGCTGTAACCCCAGCAGGGGGAGGGGCGAAGGGAGCAGGGGCTGCCCGTCAGCCCGGATTCAGCAGAGCCCAACGTCAAAGCAGATTCTAGGAGCCTCACCTGACATTGTCACCTGGTCCACGCATCTGACCTTCCAGCCGGGGGAATGCTGGGCAGGGACTGGTGTGTTTCTTGCTGCGTCAGAACCGGCCAGTGGCCTAGAATGACACCGCTGGTGGGGAGAGCCTCAGTCCCTCCCGCAGTGCCGAGCCCATCAGAGCCCATAGCCTGGCCCCCTTCTCTAGCTGCCTCTTTGTCATCATTTAGATCTGAGTCTTGGTCTGAATTCTTAGTCCTCCCAGGCTGCCAGTTGTATTCTACAGAACCACAACATCCCATTCCATTGGCACATTCAGGTGATGTGAAGGTTTTAGAAAAGCTGTGAGGCTCCCCCAGCCTGACCTTCAGAAGCGACAGTTCCCCGGGCAGGGCTGAGGGAAGGTCTTTTAAAATAGGAAACGCTGTTCCCCCTTTATTCCTCACGGCAGGGTCCTTCTCCGTTAGGGCTCGATCTCCCCGGGAGAGACCCCACTCCTAACCAGCAGCTGCCTGCACACTCCCCCCACCCCCACCTCTTCCTCTCCTGCCCCCACCCCTGACCATTTGCCTCCCATGCTCCTGGTGCTCCATTCCCCAAGGGACCCAGAGAGCTGATGACCCTGCCTCTTCTCCTGCCCTCCCCCTGCCTCTCCTTCCCCCTCCCCTCTGTCCTTCCAGTGAGTCCCACTGCGGCCACCACGCCAAGAATCACCCGCTCCAACAGCATTCCCACCCACGAGGCGGCCTTCGAGCTGTACAGCGGCTCCCAAATGGGGAGCACCCTGTCCCTGGCCGAGAGACCCAAGGGGATGATTCGGTCAGGATCCTTCCGAGACCCCACGGACGATGGTGAGACTTCATGCCAGCGCGGTTCACGCTCATTCCAGCTCTGCTGGGTCCCCTCACCCGCCACCACCCCCGCCACCACCACCACACACACGGATATGATTCACAGAACATCGAGTCGGGGCCATTTCAGCTCTTTCTTCCCATCCCTTTGAAGGGTCTGGGGGCCCAGAAACCTTTGGGTGGCACCGTCTGGCACTGGGGCTTTGGGCTGGAGCACCTGCCGTCGGGGCCGGGGGAGGGAAATGGAGCATGGAAGGGTTACATGGAACCCCTCAGAATGCTCCCCAAACTGTAGCTCCTCCCCCTCATTCCAGCAGCAGCCTCTCCTCCCCACAGTCTTTCAGCAAATGTGAAAAGATCCAGGGATGTAAGGGTGGCTCTTAAAACCCGGGAAAGAATTAGGCATCTCATTCCTCTTGCAAGAATGTTCCAAGGGTTAGCTTCAGGGAGGGCCCTGTGGTTGTTTGTGGTGTTGTGGGTGTTAAGGGCCAGAGCCTGGAAGACCAGGCTTCACTGGAGAGCCGACTTCCCGCTGGTGTTTTCAGGCCGCCGCGCCTGGAGGCCACCTTGCAGGGGTGCTGTGGTTCTGTCAGTCGGGCTAATGAAGCATCAGAAGGAGGGTTTTACACTTCAGGCCATCCGGCCATCCACATGGTCCCCAGAGCCGAGAAGAGGATACGCAGGCCGAATGGCAGGATTTGTTCCGAGCAGCTCTGACGAGAAACTCCCCTCTTCCGCAGCTTAAGTACTTTCCTGCCTGGGAAGAGAAGATGATGCCTGTCCACGATCATCTCCTTTCCCTCTCCCTGAACCCTCGTGCCCCGCGGAGCAGGAGCAGGCTGAGCGAGGGCCCGCCATCCCCAGGCTGCCCGAGAATATAGACTGAAGGAGGAGGCTAGCTCTGCTCAGGACCTTGCCTCGTCAGCAGACACCTGCCTGCTCGGGGCTGTCATGATGCCAGTTGGGTCCCCCTGTGGTGTTCTTCCTGTTGGCTCCAGATGCCCTCCAGAATCTGAATCCAAACTCCTGCCTTCGGGCTCTGCCCAGGAACCCCTTGTCCCCAGAACCCTCTGTTAACTCTGTGTTCTGCTTCTCTTTCAGTTCATGGCTCAGTGCTGTCCCTGGCCTCCAGCGCCTCCTCCACTTACTCCTCAGTAAGAGCACTACTTCTCTTCCTTCCTCATCCCCTCTCACATACTGTTGCCCTGCTCCCCAGAACCTGGGTTGGCTGGGGAACTGGGTGGGGGAGGGGGACTGCTACCCGCTCATCGGGCCTTTTGGATCTGGGGTGGGGACAGGGGGAGGCGCCTAGACCTTGGAGCACTGGGTTGAGTGCATCAGTTCCTCAGTGGTCTTTCTGGCCTCACCACCGATTCCTGAGCAAACTCTGGTGTCTTTGGTTCCCCTCCTTTGAAAAAGCGATAGTCCCCTTGTGATAGAGCCCATTCTGTGCCAGGGGAAGTAGGAAGCATTCAGGGCAAGGCGGGCTGGGAACTTTCAGGTGTACAGGACTCCAGCATGCTAACAGCATACAGAATTTACCAAGTGTTCCCTGCGGGGGACTCGGCACGCTGTGTTTGGCCATTAGGTGTAATTCGGTTCTCAGATTTATTTTGCCCCTAAATTCTTTATTCTTTGAAGTTAGTGGCAGTAAGGATTCGTCTTCAGATCAACCAGAGTTTCATTTCCTAGCCTTCTTGGCAGTGCCAAAGTTGGCTGGAGACAAGCTCCAGAGAAATCTTTTATTGGAACCCAAGGATAGGGTCTCAGCCCATCCTGTAAGGGGCCAGGGCCAAGACACTGAGTTTCGGCCTCTCTGTACCTCTGAGTCACGCTTCTTTAAGTTCTCCGCCCTGCCACTGGGGCCTGGCTTCCTCACCTCCGTAGTAACTACCTCCTTCTCTCTTTCTCTCCTTCTGTGCTCCTTCTTCAGGCTGAGGAGAGGATGCAATCCGAGGTAGGGTGCGAAGCCTTTGTCTCTGCTTGTTAACACCACTGCGCCCCATTCTGCTTCCAGATCTCCTACTTCCGCTGCTGCCATAAGTTTGTATTTCTCTCCCCTCCACAGCAAATCCGGAAGCTTCGTAGGGAACTGGAATCATCCCAGGAAAAAGTGGCCACCCTGACGTCTCAACTTTCCGCCAATGTGAGTGCCATAAAGTAGGGGAAGACCTAGGCAGTTACTTTGGCCCTAAGTCAGATAA
The DNA here is from genome assembly GCF_020171115.1 of Neogale vison. Lineage (NCBI taxonomy): Eukaryota > Metazoa > Chordata > Mammalia > Carnivora > Mustelidae > Neogale > Neogale vison. Next base: position 70,810,112 of record NC_058100.1, read on the forward strand.
GTTCAGCCAGAGGAGGCGAATTCTCTCGTAAGGTATCCGCTGGGCTTAGATTCCAAGGGAGCGGATCCTGTTCGTGGCTTTATAATAGCGGAATGGAGGATTGGCCTTCTCTGAGTCTTGATATTTATAGAGAAATGCTTTTGCCCCCACCCAAATTAATAGGTGTGGATGAGTTCATGCCCCGTGGCCTTTTCTCCCTAGAGAAAGGGACGAGGATTATCAGTGGTTCTGCTTGGAGGTGGGAACAACCTTTCCATTGGCCATGGACACAAGTAGTCACGTATTAGAGAACCCTCAGAACTGTCTGCTGCTGCCCTGGGGTATGTTTCTGTCTTTGTTCAGGCCACATAACTGGACAGGCACAGAACTCGCTATTACCGTTCTGCCTGGCAAGCATGACACAGCTTAGAAACACGCTCTCGTTCCAGTCCAGCTGCCTCACTCACAACTGCCTTTGCTTAGCTGTCTCCTTGGGCAGGTGGCAGAAATTACCTGAACTTCAGGTTGGGAGCCAGAATTCTTTGTTTCTGCCCTCAGCCTGCCCTCCGTCCATCCCAGTAGAATGAGTTTCTTTCTTTCTGTGGGCCTTGGTCTTTCGACCCTGTGAGATGGGGGGAAATGAGGCCGCCTCCCCTCCTGGGCTGCGGTAGTTTCTCCCCTGTGACTAAGTTGCGAACAGAGAACATAAGAACCATTTTCCCCCAAAGCTGTAAACAACAGCTGAGCCGGATTTGCAGAAGCCTTCCAAGTGTGCACACAAAAGTCACCATGTCCACAGTTTCCGCAGGAGTTTTGGGTTTTTTTTTTTTTTCTTGTCCTTTCCTCTCCGGGGAACCCAGCTGTCAGGCCTAGGGGTCTTCACTGGTTTCAGGTAGCAGACTCTCCACCAAGATTTCGCATGTTTCTGTTCTGTTTCAATGGCAGTTCCTTCACTGCCACGATGATCATTCTATTTCTCTTTGCCCAAACCCTCCACTCATAAGCTGCACACTCACTGGTTTGTTGGAAGCCCATGTCCCACACCATCTTCCACTCTTAGGGACCCATAAAAGTTACAACATAAGCAAGAACTCTCTCTCCCCTCCCTTGTGCCCCACCCACCACGGCTGGTGGCCTGGGTCACGTCCTGCACACCCCAGGAAATTCACATCTGGGAGATGCAGTGGGAGGGAGGGGAGAGGCGCCAGGGAGGCAGAGAACATTAGTGTGTCTGATTCACCGACACTGGATCTGTCAGCCATCATGCTGTCAAGGCTGGGCGAGAGCCAAGAAAATGAATTTAGATGGTGATTTTTCTTCGAACAGGAAGTTCCCTTTGGCTAAAAGAGAACAAACCAAACACCCAGACACGATGGGTTCTGAATTTTAGAGGCAGATCCTGCTGGGGGTCGAAGCCTGGCCCTCAAGCAGGAGACGTGATGCCAGAACTCTCTGGGATCCTGTGATTGCTGATGGAGCTTTTTTCATGTTCCGAGGAACGTCCCAGCTCCCCACGCGGAGGGCACATCCCAGACAGGGAGGGACCGCAAGCCATTTCACCTTTCCCAAGTGCCAGCCTATCTCTGGCGCCGCTGCTCAGCCCTGAGGTCCTACAGGCCCTCTGGGGAGGCTGAGGGTAGGGAAGGCTCAGAGGAGGGAGAGGATGGGTAGCAGAAGTGAGGAATGTCCTTCAGGAGCAGAGGGAGCCCCCAGTGAGAAGGGAAGCCAACCTTTGTTGGGGTCCCTCACGAGGAGATGTTCAGGGACTCTGAGTGGGCTGTTTACAGATTTAGGCAGGGATGTAGAGAAGTGAACAAGAGACACCCCGAGGCCAAGAAAACAGGAGCTCCCTGTACAGCAGGTGAAAGTCAGCAGCTCAGGGTCATGACCTAGGTCTGCCAAGGAGAGCCCAGGCCTTGACAGATTTGCAACACGTGCAAGTGGACAAGGCAGTTCATAATGACCCAGACAGGTTGCCACCAGCCACTGTCACATGAAGGTAGCTTCCAGGTATGTTGCAAAAGCAGAGACTGAGACTAGAGTTGGCCCAACAGGGAGAGAGAATCACTGGCCCACAGGAAGCGGTGACAAGTGTCACAGACCTACATCCTCAAGCTCTGGATGAAAGATCTGCCCAAAATATGCCTGTCACTTCTCACCAAGGCCACTGACTTGCCCAAGATACCCTCCAGTGATGGCTGTTTCTGCAGCCCCTCGAGTTCCCCCTTCTAGCCCCATTCCCTTCACCTTTCCTATACATCTTGCTGCCAGGTGAACAGCTTCGCGGGCTAGCCCTGCTGCGAGTGGCCTCAGCTTCACCCTCCCTGGCCAGCCTCCTCCTCGTGAAACACACGTGACATCTAGTGGCCAAACTTCGGAAGGCCCCTGAAGTTTCCCTGAGCTACTTCTCTCTAGCCCCGCAAAGGCAGCCTTGAGAAACGAGGAAACTAGGAGAAGCAGGATGGAGTGCGCTTGAGAGCAGAGTTGGAAAGAAGCACCAAATGGTTTCTAGAGGGAGGTGATTTGGACCCCTGGGGGCCAGCCCTCCACACAATGCAGGAGTTAAATCAAGACAATAGGAATGACCCAGAGGTTATGCCCCTCCTGAAGAGCAGAGGGGCAGTCCCACCTCTGGTAATGGTAGGTGCCGGATCCCAAGTGTCCAAGAGCCTCCAGAAGCCTGCCCCCACCCCCCGCCCTAATGCTGCCTGCACTACTTCCTCATTCACAAAGTTGGTCCCTGCCAGAAAATCTCAGGCCAAAAAGGTGTTTGATTCCGCCTTTCTCTAGTCAGGGAGATCAATATTCAAAAATCACCAAGAGAGTTGTTGGCATTGGTGAGTGCTCAGATGCAGAAAACCAGCAAAACTACTTCCCATAATAGTCTTTTCTTTTCCTGAAGTGTCAGGCCACTTAGGAACTTCCTTCCGTGTTTATTTCAGGCTAATCTAGTGGCAGCTTTCGAGCAGAGCCTGGTGAATATGACATCCCGCCTCCGACACCTGGCGGAGACAGCAGAGGAGAAGGTACGAGAGCTGGGAGTTCTCCTCCCGCACAGACCTGGGCTCACCTCCCCTACTCTCCCCTCCCGTCACCCTGAATCCTCCCCTCAGAGAATTCCCTGCCTTCTCTATCAAATCTGGAAGAATTCCAGTGCCTAGCCCACTGCCTGGCACAGAGTTGGTGCTCCCAGTGCCAACTAATAACACTATTGTCATGTCTCTCTTAGGATACTGAGCTGCTGGATTTAAGAGAAACGATAGACTTTCTGAAGAAGAAGAACTCTGAAGCACAGGCCGTCATTCAGGGAGCCCTTAATGCCTCAGAAACCACACCCAAAGGTAAGCTATCCAGCCACAGATCGAAGGAGAACGGAAATGGGGTTATTGGAGATTTTTATCTGTGCCTACAGTATTCCGGATTTTTAGAAGGTGAGGGCCCTTTGATGCCCTTTAGTGTGATGCTCTGGACTAGTCAGGGCCAGGGACATGACCCCACCATCCTGGGGATGAGGGAGAGTAGAGCAGACCTGTCATCCCTATGGGTCCTCTCTTGAACCTTGAGAGCAAAGCCCAAGAGCTGTCAAAAACCATCAGTAAAACAGCACATGATTCTTAAAAAAAAAACTAGAGGTATTCTTACCATTTGATCCAGCAGTTGCACTCCTTGGTATTTGCCCAGAGGAGTTAAAATTTTATGTCTTCAGAAAAACCTGAATGTCTATAGCGGTTTCCTTCATCATCGCCAAAACTTGGGAGCAACCAAGAGATCTCCTTCAGTAGGTGATTGGAGGAAGGAACTGTGCTATGGCCAGTCGATGAAATATTACTCAGCATTAAAAAGAAATGAGCTACCAAGTTGCAAGAAGATAGCGAGCAGTCTCAAATGTACATTACTAAGTGGAAAAAGCCAATGAGAAAAGGCTACGTCTTGTCTGATTTTAACTGTATGACATCCTAGAAAAGACGAACTATGGAGACCCTAAAAGGATCAGTGATTACTGAGTGGGGTGGCGTGGGGAGGGTGAGTAACCAGAGTACAGAGTACAGAGTACAGTGCAAGTACCCTGTATGATACTATGATGGTAAATACCTATTATTATATGTTTGTTCAAAGCCGTAGGATGTCTGTAACACCAAGAGCGAACCCGAATGTCAGCTATGGGCTCTGGCTATAATGGGGTGTCGGTGCAGAGTCATCAGTTGTAACACGTGCTCCCCTCTAGGGGTTGTGCTGATAGTAGGGGAGGCTGTGCATGTAGAGGCGACAGGAAGATATGGGAACCCTCTGTACCTTCCTTTGAATTTTGGCTGAGAACCTAAAACTGCTCTACGAAATAAAGTCTAAAAAATAAGCACTTTACACTTTTACACACACATACACATATAATCATAGTTATTTAATCCTTATGTCAGTTCTCCAAGGGGGTGCAGTCCACTCTTCAAATGAGGTGAAGATCACGGAGGTTTTGTGGGGCCTGCTGGGTTGGGCCTCTGCCTTCGGCTCAGGTCATGGTCTCAGGGTCCTGGGATCGAGCCCCACATTGGGCTCCCTGTTCGGTGGGGAGCCTGCTTCTACCTTTCCCTCTGCTGCTCTGCCTGCTTGTGCTCTCTTGTTCTGTCAAATAAATAAATAAAAATCTTTAAAAAAGCAAAAACAAATAAACATTTTCAAGTAAGAACTCCACTGACTGCTATACTCCCATTAATTTATATTCATCTGATCCCTACTTACTTTTCTCCCATTTTGTTGAAAGGGACTGTCCTTTCTGGCCAAGACGGCTCCCTTATCTAATGCTTTGGGATTCTCCCTCTGGCGTTGATACCCATCACGTGTGCATGTACACACACACACACTCACACACTCACACATGCACACAATCACACAGGCAGTATCCCAAGATTTCCAAGATTTGGCCCTGTTAAGTTCTCCTTTTCTTCTTTAAATTCTCCCCATAGCTTCTGAGTCGTCATTCCCATCTTGGTCTTGTCCTACCACCTCTGACTCCTCCACAGAACCCATTTCATCTTCAGGGACTGGGCTCCCAGAGCTCCAGCCATAGCTTTTTTGTTTGTTTTTTGAAGGGTGAGAGAGAGAGAAAGAGAGAGGGGGACAAGGGGAGGGGCAGTGGGAGAGGGAGAGAGAGAGAGAATCTAAACAGTTTCCACATTCAGCCTGGAGCACAACATGGGGCTCGATCCCACAACCTTGAGATCATGCATGACCTGAGCCAAAATCAAGCTCAGGTGCTTAACTGACTGAACCACCCAGGCACCCCTGGGGTCAAGGTCTTTTTTAAGATAGAAGGCAAAGAGTGGCATGCCTTTCCATTTATTTATTCTTTAATTTCTCTCAGTGGTATTTGGCTGTTTTCAGTATCTAAGTCTTGCATTTCTTTTGTTAAATTTGTTTTTGATACTGTTGTAAATAGAACTGTTTTTCTTAATTTCCTTTTCAGATTGTTCATTACTGGTATATGGAAATACAATAGGTTTTTTTATATATTGATTTTGTATCCTGCAAACTTGTTGAGTTTATTTACTAGCTCAGTAAGTTTTACAACCTCCTCTAAATGTGTATCTCTGTCTTCTTCACATGTACCCCCATCCTGAATATTGCGCATCTATTTCCAAATACTTTGGGACATTCCCACTAAGACTACCTGATAGGTGTCCCTAACTCAACATGCCCATCATTAAAAGGCACTCCCTCCACCTCCCTTACAAATACACAAACCAACACTTTCCCTTCTGCAGTTTGACCCATTTCAGGTATTATCATCTGCCTGGTCACCCAACCCACTAACACAAAAGTCATCTTTTATGTCTCACTGGTTCACCATATAAAGCCATTGAGTTATATATATAATTCATGCAGATAGATATCTCTCTCTCTCCTCTGCCTTGTCAGTACCCTGGCTCTGGTTTTCATCACTCTTCTTCTGGATTATTACAATTATCTCCTAACTAGTCTTGCATTGATTGCTATAGTCCTTCTTTCATGGGCCCCCATCCCCACCCCGCACAGGTGTCAACCAATCATGTCAGGTGAGATCAGAAATCATTCCAACTTCAGTATGGACAATTACTGTTACTGTTAATTTTTTTACTGTTAATTTTTTAGGTGTGATAATGATGATGTGGGATAATGTCCTTATTCTTAGAAGATGCATCCTGAAGCACTTAGTGGCAAAGAGTCGTGTTGCCTGCCACCTCTTTTCAGATTATTCAAGAAAATATCTGTACGTGTGTGTGCTTGTATGTGTGTGCGCGCACTTGTTTGTGGGGGAAGAAAGAGCATGCACAAGTGTAAATGCAACAAAATATTAACAACTGTTAAATTAGGTGGAGTGACATACGGGTGTCCAGTGTACTATGCTTTCAGGTATTTCTGTGTGCTTGAAACATTTCAGAAGAAGAAGTTAAAGGGAAAGAGACTATGCTCCAAACCCATTAGTACGGCGTCCTGTCCTCTTCCTGATCCAAAACAAACATTTCTCTCCAGCTTCATCTTCTACCCCCTCTCTTGCACCCTGTATCCCAGCCATGGCACTAGTAAAAAACTTACTTACTGAGCACTTTGCATATGCTAGGTACTTTTCTAAGGATTGTACTTGTGTTGATTAATTTATCCAGGTAACAGCCCTATAAAGTACATTTTATAGTTGAGAATAAGAGGGAAAATAACTCCCTTGGAAAAACACAGCTCGTAAGTGATAAATCTGGAATATTAAGCTATTTCTGATTTCCCAAGTGCATCTTACTCTTTAGGTATGGATTTGTTAAGTGAATAAATGAATTCTGTCTTTTGCGATGAATTTGCATGTTTTCCTCAGTTCAGGGTGACCTAGACTCAACTTGGTTAGGAGGATTTCTAGGACCATTCAACAAGCTAATGCTCAAAGTCATGATACCTACCCTTATTTTATTTGTGAAAAGGTGGTAAATGTATGTAGCACAAAATTAAAAATGCACAAAAGAGTTCTGAAGATTATTTGATTTCTGAAGATTATTTGATTCTAGAACATCCTTTACTTCTAAAAGTACTATACAGCATATTTTTTAGGGGTGCCTGGGTGGCTCAGTGGCTTAAAGCCTCTGCCTTCGGCTCAGGTCATGATCCCAGGGTCCTGGGATTGAGCCCTGCATCGGGCTCTCTGCTCCATGGGGAGCCTGCTTCCTCCTCTCTCTCTCTGCCTGCCTCTCTGCCTACGTGTGATCTCGTCAAATAAATAAATAAAATCTTGATAAATAAATAAATAATAAAAGCAATACATATTCTGAGGAAAATGTGAATTAGGGGTTAACAAGCCATGGCCCATTGGCCAAATCTGCCTCACCACCTGTTTTGTTTTGTTTTTTAAAGGTTTATTTATTTATTTATTGGAGAGAGAAAGAGAGATAGAGGTGGGGGAGGGGCAGAAGTGGAGAGAAAGTCACAAGCAGACTCTGCGCTGTATGGAGAGCCAGATGCAGGGCTTGGTCTCATGACCCTGACCTGAGATCATTTCTGCATGTTAACACAGTAAGCTCTATGAAAAAAAACAATCTTCTGACTTTGTCCTACAATTAGGCAAGATGCTGATATTGGAGGAGACTAGCCGAAAGATACACAGGACTTCCCTGTGTATTTCTTTGTGACTTTATGTGAGTCTGTAATTATTTCAAAATAAAAAGGTTTTATAGGGACGCCTGGGTGGCTCAGTCGGTTGGACGACTGCCTTCCGCTCAGGGCGTGATCCTGGAGTCCCGGGATCGAGTCCCGCATCAGGCTCCCAGCTCCATGGGGAGTCTGCTTCGCTCTCTGACCTTCTCCTCGCTCGTGCTCTCTCTCACTGTCTCTCTCTCTCTCAAATAAATAAATAAAATCTTTAAAAAGGTTTTATAAATCTGATTTTATCTTGGGGCGCCTGGGTTTTCTCAGTCGGTTAAGCATCCAACTCTTGATTTCAGCTCAGGTCATGATCTCAGGGTCCTGGGATCATATCCTGAGTTGGGCTTCGCACCCAGTGGGGATCCTGCCTGAGGATTTTCTCTCTCTCCCTCTGCCCTTCCCCTCACTGCTTGCTCTCGCGCTCTTTCTCTCTCTCTCTCTCTCTCCCTCTTTAAAAAAAAATCTGGGACACCTGGATGGCTCGGTCGGTTAGGCATCGATCTTCGGCTCTGATCAGGATTCCAAGGTCCTGGGATCACGTCCTACATCCAGCTTCCTGCTCAGTAGAGAGCCTGCTTCTCCCTCTCCCTCTGCCTGCCTCTCTGCCTACTTGTGCTCTTTCCCAATCCCTCTGTCAAATAAATAAATAAAATCTTTTTTAAAAAATCTGATTATAGGGGTACCTGGGTGGCCCAGTGGGTTAAGCCTCTGGCTTTGGCTCAGGTCATGATCCCAGAGTCTTGGGATCAAGCCCTACATCAGGCTCTCTGCTCCTCAGGGAGCCTGCTTCCCTCTCCTTCTTCCTACCTCTCTGCCTACTTGTGATCTCTCTCTCTCTCTCTCTGTCAAATAAATAAAATCTTTTTAAAAAATCTGATTATAGTCTGCCTTTGCTGTAGAATCTTACTGCTCCTGCTCATTACCTACGGCACAAACACAGATTTCCTTTAAAAGGCTTTCAGGGCTCTCCGGATCTGGCCCGAGCCACTCTCCACTCTCACCTTCACCTCTTGGGCTATGCTCCTTGTACTGCTCCCATTCCAGTCTGCCCGAAGTTCCCCAAAGCAGAGCCAGAGCCCTGCACAGGGCCTTTGCATGTACTTTTCCTTTAGCCCAGATCGTCCTATCTGTTCTTTCAAGACTGAAACATCTCCTCCCTGGTTAATTCTTTTCCTTCTCTGTGCTAGAAAACTGGATCATCTTTTGTGCCATTCCAAACCTTCTCAGAGTGCTGAAAAGATTTTCAACCTGTCAGATGAGGCAACAAAAGCTCATTCAGGTTAAATGCAGGACACGTGGCCAGTTATACTTGGCCTTTGAGTACCAGGCACCCAGGTATTGCTGGGAAAACAATGAAAAATGGTAGCTTGAGGGGTGCCTGGCTGGCTCAGTTGGTGGAGTGTGCAGCGCTTGATCTAGAGGGTGAGGAGTCCCACACTGGGGGTAGAGTTTACTTTAAAAAAAAATGATAGGTTGATGTCTCCATCAAAGTATTGAGGGCCAGCTCTCATTAAGCCCTTCTCAGACCTATTCAGGCTGAGTTCATTAGTTTGTGTGCTGCTGTTTATCCTATTAGACTGGAAGCTTCTTGAGAACAGCAGTCATTTCTTATTTTTTCTGTTACCATTTTTTTAATGTTGAAACGTGATTGGCCCCCAATAAATGTTGAAAGAATGATCCAAAAAATGAATAGTGTGGACGCAGGAGTTGTTGGTGCCCTTCTGCTCCGCCTTCTGCAGCTATGCTGGCCCTAAGTCCCATTTCTTCTTTAAATCTACCCTGTGTGTGTTCTTCCCACTTGTACTTGGCCCCTAGAACTCCGAATCAAGAGACAGAACTCTTCGGACAGCATCTCGAGCCTCAACAGCATCACCAGCCATTCCAGCATTGGCAGCAGCAAGGATGCTGATGCAAAAAAGAAGAAAAAAAAGAGCTGGGTAGGTAAAGTTTGGGGGGCAGAAACTATGTAGAGCCATGGCGGGTCACCTCCACTTCAGCATAGGGACCAGCTCCTTCCAGAATTAACCAAGATAGGGTGCCTTGGGATGAATACGAAGCCCCAGGCATCAGCTCAGAGCAAGGTCTGCTAAACTCTCCTGTTATCCCCATCCTGCCCCACCTGTACCAAGGCCATCCCTCCAACCCCGTGCACACTCGCTTTCCTTGGGCTCCCCATGCCTTGGATTAGGTCAAATGTATTTGGCAACAGAAGGAAATATCCAGAAGGGAACGTCCTATCAAGCCCCTTGCCCACCCCTCCCCATTCCCTTCTATACTCTGGAGAGAAGATTTTTCTGAACAAAGCTGTTCATTCTAGATGCTCCTGCAGGTCGTTTCTTGGAATTTTTTGGAGAGGTATTTGTGGAACTTTCCGTATGACTTCAGAAGGAACCATTATATTGCCGTTGACTAGTCCAAAGAGAGTACCCACCCCCAATCTCCTCTCCCCACAACAGCTGCCTCCCAGTGGCCTGAAACAGACTTTGGATGACCTTTTCTGAAGTTCTGTAGACAGATCTAAAATGCTTTTAGCCTCTGTGCTGTCTGTGGTAAGGAAAGGATCCCGAAATGAAGACTTCTTGCTACTATGTCCCCTGTTCAGTAAGACTGGCCCCCAAACCTTTGTATAGCCCAGATGGGTCCCAGCTGTGTGAAATGAGTGATTAAGTGTTGCTTCTTTTTTTTTTTTCCCTTCAAAAATGCTGACTTCAAATCCCTATTTTTTTCCAGGTCTATGAGGTAAGAGACCCAGTTCCTCTCTCCTTGTTTTCTCTTTCCTTTTGCCATACCTTCCCCATTTCCAGAGCAACCCCCTCCCCCTAAAGAAAAAGTGGCCACTCATAAAACTAACCGTAACAACCACCCCAGAGTTCCTAACTCACTCCACTGCATGGTCCATCCGCGGCTGCCTCCACATGAGGACAGAGGAGTGGTCTGGTTGGGGGCCAAATGGAAAAGTTAAACAAAATTCTGGTCTATTCCCTCCTGTCTTCCCCTTGTTACAAAATCAGCCTGTTGTAAAAGCAGTCACTTGGAGTTCCTCCTGTCCAGAAAATGAGCTTTCTGATTCTTTTTTTTGTTCCTTCAAACCCTAGAATCCCCAAATGGAGAATCACAGGACGAACAGTATTTTGACCACAGTCCCCAGAGACCAGTGCAGTTAGGGTCTCGCCGGAAGATTTCACTCTCTAGGGAGACAAACCAGAAATAGAAGAGGCTATTATCCAATCCAGGGCACCCTCAAACCACCCAAAAACCCGAAGCCTTCTGAGCCTCCATGGAGTTTCCAAAGACATTTCAGGGATTAGAGTAGAGTCTCAGAAAAGCAGAAAGTGAACCCAGCGTTTCCATTACAGACCAGACATCTTGAGGTCCACTAACCTAGCCCAGCATTGCTCCAGGTGGTACGAAGGATGTGAAAAGTGGAGTCTGTAATCCGAACCATCCAGAAGCCTGCAGAATTGCTGGGGAGACAAAAACCAATATGGTACCTGTGAGACTGATGACAGTCCAGTGGTGCCAAAATGCTTAATTCAGCCAGTAAACGCTAAAGGAGCTCGTAGATGAAACTAATTACAGGAGGCCAGGGAGACCCCACAAGGGAGAGGAAAGCTAAACTGAGGCGGGAGTGTGCGGAGATGCTCTCTGCAGGGACCAAGTCAGTGTAGCTGGAGCTCTAAGGAGAGTGGTCGCAGATAGGAAGGGCCTGTAATGCCAGGGTAATAATTTAAACTTGATTCTTTAGGTTGGCCTTTTCCAGCATGTGTTGGGTACAAGCCCATGCGTGGCGATGCTCCTTAAAACAGGGATGCCATCATCAAATCTGAGAAGTCCTGCGTTTCTACAGTGCACAACCACGTAGGAACGTTCTGAAATGTCCCTCAGTAGAGTCTGTTTCATCTTGCTTGATTCACTGTTTCCCGAACTCAGGGAATCCTTTACCACATAACGCCAGTGAACATCTGCCAACAGCTGTGCCTTGGGAACCCGGAACAACACAGAGAACACTGCTGTCTCTCCCTCAGCGTCTTTGTGATCTTACAGGATTTGTGCTTGGGGCAGATTGTGGTCATAGGATCTCTTGCTGTGCGCGCACACACGCATGCACATGCACACACACTCGCTCTTTCTCTGTCTGTCTCATATACACCCACCACCTTCCATGAGGCAGCAGTGCAGAGAAGACGACTGGGTTGAAAATTAGGAAGCCCGAGTTCTAGTCCCAGGCCTGGACTGGAACTCTACAATTTTCAGCAAGTCAACTTTTCACCTTCCACGATAATCTTTCCCCTGCGCACACACACACTAGCTAACTGCACCCATACCCTCTTTCTCCTGTCCCCGTCGCAGCCAGATTGGTCCTCCTTTATGTCCTGCCTAGTAGGCACCCCAACACACACCACCATCAGCTCTCCTCACTTACCTAACAGCCTTCCTGTGTTCCAGAAGAGACACTTGGAAAGAGTACCCTCCAATGTTCCTTTCTTTTCTCTCACCGTCCCAAAGATCTGGATTGCTTTTGTCCCCTCCAGCCTTCGACCCCTCCTTTACTCTCTGTCTCTGGCTGCCGTTCCATATCTGTGTCCCTGTGTGTGTGCATGCTATACGAATGCATGAGAACGGGCGGGCCAGGACCTTGGTTTGCATCTCTAGCTCACAGCCCTAACACCCGAGCTCATCACCGCAGGTCAAACAACCTACGGTCGCTTTATAGCCTCCCAAGTATTCTGAGGAGATGCGGGGAAATAGTCCTTATTCTAGAACATGTGAGTGGGAACAGGAGAAAGCACTTGTGTCTGATTATTTTCACCATTCTGGGATGTGCTGAGCACAAGAGACACTAAAAAAAAATAATAATAATAACTTGATACCAGTCCCTTCCGTTGATTTCCACAGAATCATCTTGCCAGTTCCTGGTTAGTAGGGAAATAGGTAAATGGATTCTGATCGGATGAGCCATGGTCGGGGTGGGTCCTGAGACCCAAAGTGAGCAAGGCTCTAGACTGAGCAGTCATTGGTCTGCTGGAGAAGGTGGGATTGGATCATTGAGAGATTGGCCACCCTGTGACCTCCGGGGGCTTCTCTCTACCCACTTAGGGGCATAGTTCCCCCATGGGAGAGAGCAGACCCAAAAAGTTCCCATAGACTACAGCAACGGCAAGCCAGAACAGTTCACTTTCTCTCAGCCCTAATTTCTAGGCAACTCTTCTGTCCATATTCCATGAATCGAGTGAAGCCTTAAGAAGGAGGCTTAATGACAGCAAGCAGATACCCTGTCCGTACACCTCTCCATTTCAGACGTCCCAAACCAGTGCTCCCCCAGTCCCCAGAGCGGAGCCCTGATGTCTCTCCACTTGGATCTGCTTTTTTCTAGCTTCGAAGTTCCTTCAACAAAGCCTTCAGCATAAAAAAGGGACCCAAGTCCGCTTCCTCCTACTCTGACATTGAGGAGATCGCCACCCCGGACTCCTCCGCCCCGTCATCCCCTAAACTACAGCACGGCTCCACGGAGACCGCATCGCCCTCCATCAAGTCCTCCAACTCCTCCTCTGTGGGCGTAGATGTCGCGGAGTAAGTGCTGTCTGCCGGCCACCCGGCCTGGGACGAGGATGCGCCACTGGCTGGGGGTGGAGTTAAGTCCATGTTTGGCTCTGGAGGAACAACACCATGCTATAGGTCTCTCCTGGGACCTCTGAGACTTTCCCTCCCACCACTGACTATCTCTAAGACTAGCGATCAAGGGTCTTCATGTGCCCCCGTAACTCTAGAGCCGCCCACGCGGCCTGGCTTCACTCTCACTTTCTCCCAGGGGCCCCGCTCACCCGGGACCCCACACTAGGCTGTTCCATGGCAACGAGGAGGAGGAGCCGGAGAAGAAGGAGGTGTCAGAACTGCGCTCTGAGCTGTGGGAGAAGGAGATGAAGCTTACAGACATCCGCTTGGAAGCCCTCAACTCCGCCCACCAGCTGGACCAGCTTCGGGAGACGATGCACAATATGCAGGTGCGTATCTGGGCGGAGAGCTGAGCAGAGGGAAGACCGAGCTCTGGGATTCGTCCAACTCTGTGGCTCTGCCCCCGTCTGTTCTCTCTGCAGCTGGAGGTGGACCTGCTGAAAGCCGAGAACGACCGGCTGAAGGTCGCCCCAGGCCCCTCCTCGGGCTCCACTCCAGGGCAGGTCCCCGGGTCTTCTGCATTAGCCTCCCCTCGCCGCTCCCTGGGCCTTGCCCTCACCCATTCCTCCAGCCCAAGTCTCACTGACACAGGTACCTGTTTGGGAGAAAAATAAGGGTGGCAGGAGGAAGAGGGTTTGTGTCCCTGGCACACCACTGTGCCCGCTCAGGGGGCACCCCTCTCGGGTCATGGAGGTTAACAGTGGCTAAACCAAGTGCACCCCCCATGTCACAAGACACAGCATTGTTCTAATGGCTTTTATGGTTTTGGAGTTTTCAGTTTCATCTTGGTAGTCAGTAGTCATTTGGAAGAGATAGTGACTGGAAGGTTCAGGAAAGCCTGTGGGTGCTCCTATTACCAATAGTTGTTTTCATTGCCGACAGACCTGTCACCCATGGATGGAATCAGCACCTGTGGCCCAAAGGAGGAAGTGACCCTTCGGGTGGTGGTACGGATGCCCCCCCAGCACATCATCAAAGGGGTAAGGAACTTTCGGGAGTCTAGCAACACTATTATTTTTATCCAGGAATATCTGGGCTCTGAACAGCCCCCAAACCAGAATATCCCACCAATAAGCCTTTTTAGGACCAACACCCCTTTCTTGGAGGAACCGCACTGAGGCTCACACACTTCTTTCTGCCTGGCCATGTAGGACTTGAAACAGCAGGAATTCTTCCTGGGCTGTAGCAAGGTCAGTGGAAAAGTGGACTGGAAGATGCTAGACGAAGCTGTTTTCCAAGTGTTCAAGGTAAAGGGATACATGTACCTCCCAAAGGTTGTTCATCCTTTTGTGGGTTAGGGAGCCGTCCAGGCATTGGGATCTTGGGGATCTTTGATGCTTCCTGGAGAAATGCTAAGTTGGAAAAACGTAGTTTCTCCATCAACTTCTCTTTCCTCTGAAATCTGTGGCTTGTACCTCTGGGTTTGCATCACCTTGGTGTTCCTCTCTATCCTTTTTTTTTTTTTTTTTTCCCCTTCTTTTCTATCAGGACTACATTTCTAAGATGGACCCAGCCTCCACCCTGGGACTGAGCACCGAGTCCATCCATGGCTACAGCATCAGCCACGTGAAGCGGGTGTTGGACGCGGAGCCTCCAGACATGCCTCCCTGCCGCCGAGGCGTCAACAACATATCGGTCTCCCTCAAAGGTCAGTCTTTGTCTCTTGGCGTGCAGCGGTATGGAGTGAGGGAGGGAGAGGCACAACATTCATTCAACAAGGACTTATTCAGAAGCTATGCTATGCAGCTCACTGTACTTAAGTAAGGTGAGATGTACAAAGATGAGTAAGACCCAGTCCTAACTTCTGTTCCCGGGGCCATTTCATTCCAGGGAAATCTCTAGAAAGCCTGGGTTCCTCACTCCACCTCCACCCACATACCTGTAACTCCAAACGCATCCCTAAAAATAAGATCTGTGTTTTCAAAACTAGGAGTTAGAGGATTCCTATGGAACCACGGTGCACGTGGCCCTAGGTTCTTCCAGTGGGCACCTAGGGCCATGCTCGGGGCCCTGGTCATGGCTCATCCTCTCTGGGGCTGGGGGTTCAGGTCTGAAGGAGAAGTGCGTCGACAGCCTGGTGTTCGAGACACTGGTCCCCAAGCCGATGATGCAGCACTACATAAGCCTTCTGCTCAAGCACCGGCGCCTCGTCCTCTCGGGCCCCAGTGGCACGGGCAAGACCTACCTGACCAACCGGCTGGCCGAGTACTTGGTGGAGCGCTCCGGCCGCGAGGTCACCGAGGGCATCGTCAGCACCTTCAACATGCACCAGCAGTCTTGCAAGGTGGCTGCCTCCTGACACCCCCGCCAGCCCTGGCTCAGGCCTCAGCTCCCCCAAGGCCTTCCCCAGGCCCCTTTCCGCCCCTTCTGTTCCCTTTCCTCCCCTCCCCATTGCATTTCCCTTTTCCAATCCTTCTGCTGCCTCCAGATTCTTTCCAGACTTTTCCTTTCCCTTCTTTCTCCACACTTCCCCTTGCCTCTGCTATATGCCTTTCCCTTATGCTGATCACTGAACGACATTCTATTTCCAACTCGCTTTCTGCCGACCCTGAAAATCCCGTCTCTTTGTTCACTTCTTCCCTCTACCTTTCTTTTCAGTATTACTCTGACTTTGGGCTTTTGGGGGAGAAGAACTCAGAATTATATGTGACACACATTGTTGTTGGTTTTTTTTTAAGATTTTATTTATTTATTCGACAGCAGAGATCACATATAGGCAAAGAGAGAGGGAGAAGCAGGCTCCCTGCTGAGCAGAAAGCCTGATGGAGGACTCAATCCCAGAACCCTGGGATCATGACCTGAGGTGAAGGCAGAGGCTTTGACCCACTGAGCCAGCCAGGAGCCCCACATGTGACACATTTTGCTCTCCCCTGCCAAATCTGGATGTTTCTTGAGCACACCCTGGCGCTCTGGGGTTGCCCCAGTAGAGGGAGGCTTATCCGTTGGAGTGGTTCGTGGTACCAGTCCAGTGAAAATCCCTTTAAGAAATAGGATATGGTCCCCGTCCTTCAGGGATTTAGGAGCCGCTGCTTAAGACCGTTCCCTTACGGTGCCTGGGTGACTCAGTCGGTTAAGCATTTGCCTTTGGCTCAGGTCATGATCCCAGGGTCCTGAGATCAAGACCCGAATTGGGCTTCCTGCTCAGTGGGGAGTTTGCTTCTGCCTCTCCCTCTGGCTTATACTCTCTCTCACTCTCTCTCTGTCTCTCTCAAATAAATATATAAAATCTTTAAAAAAAAAAAACAAAACAGTTGCCTTAGAGCCTTTGGGACCACTGTTTATCAGTCCACAGTAGTCTGGTTCTGCAGTCAAATGTTCAGACGCATTGAACAGGAACCAAAGCCTCCAGGGGAATCTGGAACTAGCATACCTTCCCCACAACCCTTCGTCCCACGTGCTGGTCCAAGTGCTCCCTGCTCCTGAGTGCTGACTCACTTCCTTCTTTTGTTTCAGGATCTGCAACTGTATCTCTCCAACCTGGCCAACCAGATAGACAGGGAAACAGGAATCGGAGACGTCCCACTGGTGATCCTGCTGGATGACCTGAGTGAAGCAGGCTCCATCAGTGAGCTGGTCAATGGGGCCCTCACCTGCAAGTACCACAAATGGTGAGCTGGGGTGGGCCGGGGTCAGGACCTGCTCCCCACAGTGGGGAGAAGGAGAGCCAGATGCAGTCCAACCCATGAGCTTTCCCCTGGGCATCCTGGGCATATGTAGCGGAAAGCAAGGGTTAAGTTTAAGTAAACCTTTTTCCTCCTTCTTCCCACAGTCCTTATATCATAGGTACCACCAATCAGCCTGTAAAAATGACACCTAATCACGGCTTGCACTTGAGCTTCAGGTAAGAACGGGGACCGTGGATAAACCTTCCAAATCTATCCAGGGTTCTATAAACTAGTTAAATCCCAGGATCCAGCCAGAGGGGCAGTAGACAGCGGCAGGAAGGGGAACTAGGCATGGCCTCTGGGCTGGGAAGAGAGAGCAGGGATATGTGCCATGTCAGTTACAAGGGTGGGAGAGAACCTTCGAGAAGAGAAAAGAACTACAAAACTAAGAGAGCTGCAGCTCAGATGCTGTTACTCACGTTCTCTGCCTACGCCCTGCCCCCCCCCAGTCTGGGTCACTGCAGTCAGACGCCTATCTGAGGGGGGCCACTGGTTTGAGAATCAGCTCTGCCTGCCCAGGGCTACTGCCCTGACTTCGTCAGCACCATTATTACTTGAGAAGAAGCCCGGTGGGCATTAGCGGGAGGCAGACAGGAGGAGGGACGGACTGGCGGTGGGACAGTGGCCACCCTGACCCCTCTCCCCACTCCTGGCTGCAGGATGCTGACCTTCTCCAACAACGTGGAGCCAGCCAATGGCTTCCTGGTTCGTTACCTGAGGAGGAAGCTGGTGGAGTCGGACAGCGACATCAATGCCAACAAGGAAGAACTGCTTCGGGTGCTCGACTGGGTGCCCAAGCTGTGGTACCACCTCCACACCTTCCTTGAGAAGCACAGCACCTCAGACTTCCTCATCGGTACTGGGGTGCAGCTTCCCCTTTGGGGTCAGAAGGTGGCTTTCCTCTCCTCCTTTCCCACCCTGTGGGATGTTCGCATTTCTTTCTGGAGTCTTCAGCATGGAAAGGAGTGGCAGGCCCCGTGGCTTCAGACCCAGGGCTGCTTAATTACGTACCAATCATTCCCCTCACAGTGAGCACCATGATTTGGGCAAATCTCTTCAAACAGCAGAAAGCTAACCCCACGCCCTCATTTTTCCCACAATTAATGGGGAAAGGAAAGGAAAGTATTGAGGGAATTGGAAAACTTCCCCTCACTCCCTCACAAGTCACATCCACCTTGTGAAGAAGCGTTGATGAGACTGGCAGCAGGTGGCCCACTCCCACTGGTCTCAGGACAGCCCCACTCTAAATTTCCTTTCCTCCTTGGGTTATCAGACCCCTCTGCCTAGTATTAAGGAATGAAAGAGACAGACGACTGGGGAGAGCTGGGTGTTTAGCCATCTTACTGGCCCCGTCCTTTCCCCGTAGGCCCTTGCTTCTTTCTGTCCTGCCCCATTGGCATTGAGGACTTCCGGACCTGGTTCATTGACCTGTGGAACAATTCTATCATTCCCTACCTACAGGAAGGAGCGAAGGATGGGATCAAGGTGAGCACTACCCTCTGACTCCACTCAATCCCCAAGGTCAGGCTGTTTCACTTAACAAAGCAGAAACATCTCTTCCATGTTAGACATTAGACTACTAAGAGTTGTCAGGGTCTTTTGCTAAGAGGTTGAGTAAGGCCCAGTGTCCAGCCACCATTCAGCAAATGGCTACAGGATCACGGTCTCTAGGGCCTATCTCCAGTCCTGGGCCTTCTGGTTCTGTGCCAAACACAGTCCTCTGTCTTAAGAATCAGAGCTGATAGACGGGGACGCCTGGGTGGCTCAGTGGGTTAAAGCCTCTGCTTTCGGCTCAGGTCATGATCCCAAGGTCCTGGGATCGAGCCCCACATCGGGCTCTCTGCTCAGCAGGGAGCCTGCTTCCTCCTCTCTCTCTCTCTCTCTGCCTGCCTCTCTGCCTACTTGTGATCTCTGTCAAATAAATAAATAAAATCTTAAAAAAAAAAAAAAGAATCAGAGCTGATAGAGAAATCATCGAGCTAAAAATTAAGTAAAGCCCTATTACAGCCTTAGCTAATTACTAACTACTACTAAAAATGTTACTTTGACCAAGTTACATAATCTTTTTAAAATAGCCTTATATATATAAGAAGGGAGATAATAAAATGTGCTCTGCCTGAATCACTGGGTTGTTTTGAAGACATGATTTTAGAAGCTAGAATAAGAACTTATGCAAAAGAAAGATGTCATTTTATTAAAGCCTCCCTAGTTGTTTTTTTTTTAACCTATGAATTAGGGCATAACGATCACTAGTGTCCATTCCAGCACTAGTGGACTACAGTGCAATGACTGGACCCTATCGGCCATGTATTTTCCATAAAAGTTATTTGTCATTGCAGCAGATATCCTGTGTTAAGTTTCTAGAGATGCTATCTATCAGATGAGTGCCCTAAATCATTATTTCATTTAATTTTGATTATTTTATTTATTTATTTATTTATTTGAGAGAGAAAGAGCATAAGCAGGGGGAGGGGCAGAGGGACAAGCACACTCCCTACTGAGTGGGGAGCCCAGCCCAGGCCTGATCCAGTCTTAATACCCTGAGCCAAAATCAGACACCTAACCAGCTGAGCCACCCAGGTGCCCCAAAGTTTGCATTCTTATTAACAGTTTTCCAACTTCCAAGTGTTTTTACAGAGAATATCTGTTTTCAACAGAGTCAAAATTCTTTTAAAAGGGGTGCCTGGGTGGCTCAGTGAGTTAAAGCCCCTGCCTTCAATTCAGGTCACGATCTCGGGGTCCTGGGATCGAGCCTCGCATGGGGCTCTCTGCTCAGCAGGGAGCCTGCTTCCCCCCTCCTCTCTCTCTGCCTGCCTCTCTGCCTACTTGTATCTCTGCCTGTCAAATAAATAAATAAAATCTTTTAAAAAAAAATAAATAAAAATAAATAAAATAAAAAATAAAATAAATTTTTAAAAAAATTCTTTTAAAAGACAGGATTACTGGGGTGCCCAGCTGGCTCAGTTGGTATACTGTGCAGCTCTTGATCTTGGAGTCATGAGTTCAAGCCCCACGTTGGGCATGGAGCCTACTTAAAAAGAAAAAAGAAAAAAAGTTAAAAAAAAATGATATGATTACTAAAGTGGAAGAATTTCCTACTAAAATTATGGTACATATTAAGTGTTTTTTACTGTTATTGTTTTTGGGTTTTGTTTGTTTGTTTTGTGGGGTGGTTTTTGTTTTTAGAGAGAGAGGAGTGGTGGGGAGGGGCAGAAGGAGAGCGAGAATCTTTTTTTTTTTTTACCCTGGTTCTCTGCATCCTTTCAGAGATGCACGTTTATTGTTCACTTTTGAACACAAGCGTTGCAGGGAGGGGTAGGTCCAGCCTGGGCGCCTGCTCCCCGGTGTAGCATTTCTGGGCTCCTGGCGTCGGCCAAAGGGAGACCAGCTCTTCCTTCCGCACTGAGTAGCGGGAGGCTCCCTGAGTAAAGGCATTTCCTTAAGTGGGATGCGTAGAGGTCTCAGCAGCAGTCCTGGAGCCTGGGGAGGTGCTGTGTCCGGAGAGCGAGAATCTTAAGCAGGCTCTACACCCAGTACAGAGCCCAACATAGGGCTCGATCTCACAACCCTGAGATCATTACCTGAGCCAAAATCAAGAGTCTGATGCTTAATCCATTGAGCTACGCAGGAGCCCCATGTACATGTTGAGTTTTTCACATGGCCTGCCAAGAATAATTTTACCTGTTTACACCAACTTACTTCTTTTGTGGGGAAACTCAAAGGAGTTGAGTCTCAACTCATGGGGATCAGAGTCTCAAGGCTTTCCATTGGAGGAAATGCATATGGCCATCAGGAGACACTATGAGCAAGTCTCTTTTTGTGGATCCCTCTGCCAGTAACCACATTTCCCCTTCTATCCAGGTCCACGGACAGAAAGCCGCTTGGGAGGACCCAGTAGAGTGGGTCCGGGACACTCTTCCCTGGCCATCAGCCCAACAAGACCAATCGAAGCTGTACCACCTGCCCCCTCCCACCGTGGGCCCTCATAGCATTGCCTCACCTCCCGAGGATAGGACGGTCAAAGACAGCACCCCAAGTTCTCTGGACTCAGACCCTCTGGTGAGTAGAAGCCATTCTAACGTGAAAGTAAGAGTATTATGGAACTGAACTTTTTTCCTTAAGATTTTATTTATTTATTTGAGAGAGCATGTGCATGTGTGTACATGAGCTAGGGAAGGAGCAGAGAGAGAGGGATAAGTAGGCTCTGCACTGCGCACAGAGCCCATTGCCGAGCTCAATCCCACGATCCCGAGATCATCACCTGAGCCAAAATCAAGAGTCAGAAGCTCAACCGACTGAGCCACCCAGGTGCCCCTGGAATTGAACTTTTGGCATACCCTGATGGAGGCTGAGGGTTTCAGCAAGGCTAGGACTAGAATGAGGTCAGTGAGGAGCTCAGCCATCAGAATCTTGGGTTATAAAGCTCATATGCCTACAGCCTAGCCTAAACTAAATAATAATGCTTGCTAGCAAGATGCATGCTCGTAGAGATCCACGTCTCAGGCAGATCCCAGTTAGGACTATTAACCAAAAAAGAGAGCAGTGGGACACATACACACTCTGTCACTACCTCTCCCCATACATTGGTATTATCCTGAGGATTGCTTCGGTTCAGTGGATTTCATGAACCACTGTGAAAAATAGTCTGAGACAAGGGACCGGCTGGGCGCAAATATTTGCAAGGCTTGTAACCAAAAGAGGATTGGTACTTAGAATATATAAGACTTCCCATAAAATTTCCAACTGGAAGAATGGACAAAGGATATGAATAGGCATTTGACTAAAGGAAGGCAAATAGCCAATAAAAATATAAAAAGAGGGGCCCCTGGGTGGCTCAGTGGGTTAAGCCTCTGCCTTCGGCTCAGGTCATGATCTGAGAAGGTCCTGGGATCGAGCCCCGCAGAAAGCCTGCTTCCCCCTTCTCTCTCTGCCTGCTTCTCTGCCTACTTGTGATCTCTGTCAAATAAATAAATAAAATCTCTAATATATGTATGTGTATATATATATATATATATATAAAGATCCTTAAATTCCCTAATAATCGTGGAAATGCAACATCAAAACAAGTAGAAAACCGTTTCACATTGGCAGAAATAGTGTGTCTGGAAGCACAGACTTCACACTCGGCTGATGGGAGTGTTTGTTAGCAAAGCCCTTTTGAAAGAGAACTTGGCAGTTTGTGTTAAAATGTGACGTGCCCCACTCCTGTGACCTTGCAGTTTTATGTGGCAAGTAAGAAATTCTTCTACTTCGGTCATAATACATTTTAAATTTTGACTTTGTTAAAAACAGGTGTTACCTATGTAAAAAAAAAAAAAAGCCATTAAAATGGAAGACTGTTAACAGGCATGTAAATAGAAGGGTGAAGAGCGGATTCAGGAGAGAACCAGCCAGGTGTACGTAGCTGAAATGGAGGGTGACAGTCTTGAAGAAGCATGGGAGCGGGAGAGAGGTAAAGAGTACAGGAGGAAGGAGGTGAATGCACCAGAGTGTTTAAACCTGACACGAAGCACTAAGCTGTGTGTTGGGGCGTAGGACTGGCTCGTGAGAACACCGAGTCTGTTCGGTTATGATTTATTTGGAAGAAGTTGACACACACAGGTGTTCTTACGGCCGCTTCACACATCCCTCCCGGTATTAACCGGTATGTCCAGGCCTTCTGTCTTCTCCTGCATATGAACACCTTGGAGGCAGAGGCTGCCTTGTTTGGGCATCGTATAGAGGAGACACTCTCCAGCAGCACGTGCCCATGCTTACAGACAGGGTTGAAGTAACCCTTGCTGCCTTTTCTTGAGCCAGTGAGCCACCTGTAAACCCTCCGGGCCCTTCATCACTTCCAAATGAGAATCTTCCAGTCCCATGATCTAGATGGCTTTATGTTTCCCTTCTGTGGGCAAGGACCCTGAGTCCCGACTCTCACGAATCCATCCTTTTGCCCCTCTTTAGATGGCCATGCTGCTGAAACTTCAAGAAGCTGCCAATTACATTGAGTCTCCAGATCGAGAAACCATCCTGGACCCCAACCTCCAGGCCACGCTTTGAGGGTCTGGCGTCACTGTCACCCCAGACAGCAGAATGCTGGCATCAGCGACATTCTCTCCTCCTCTCCCCTCTCTTCTTCCAGAGCACTGGTTCTCCAGCCCAAGAGAACAGGAGGGGGAGGAGGAGGAAAGGAAGAGGGCAGGTTCTTGGTGCTGCACCTTGATTGAGAACTTCCTAGTAAGGACTGGTGGGGTGGAGCTTGGAAACTTGTGTCCCCTAGATACATTTACTGGCCTCCTCTCATGACTTTGGGGAAAAGATGATTCTGGGTCTTTTTCCTTGATTTCGTGTCTCAATTAGGGACTCCTAGGCTTTCTGGGAAGGGGTTCAGAAGACATCAGAAAATCCTGCAGCAGTTCCTAACTGATTCTCATGAACAGCTCTGGGAGAGACAGCCCTGTGTGGGGACATCTAAGGGAGGCGGAAGCTCCCCAGAATTTGTCGCAGACCCTTCTGAGTTCCGTCACCACTGCCAATAACTCTTCCCCCAGAGATCTGGCTGGAGCCCAGAAAAAGCAGCATGTGGTTTAAAAAATGTTTAAATCAATCTGTAAAAGGTATTTAAAAAAAAAAAAAAGAAAAAGAAAAAGAAAGAAAGAAAAAGAAAAGATGACGCTGGAGAGAGGAAGCAGTTGCCAAGGTAGAGAGCGTGCTGCCCATCCCTGGATGATGTAGGGGACCACAACCAGATGGCTGCCTATCTTGGAAGTCACCAAACCACAACAATAGCATTCCAGCCTTCAGAGAAAGACTGCTAGCTCTGTCTTATACCCTCTAATTTAACATGCATGAGAGTCAATAAACCCTACTTTCTTCTTTATTTTTGCTTTTTGTTTTGTTTCTTTTTCCCCCTCCCATGTGCCTATTTATTTTCCTTTTCCTTCTTTCTTTTCTTTTTCTCCCCCCACCCCCATTTCCTCTCATGTCCACAAAATGCTTGGGTTGCTTTTACTGGGGCTAGTTTGGCTTTTCCAAGTGGGTTTTCTTCAGAGAATCTGATGCCATCTCATTGGCACTAGCTAGATGCCTGCCGTACCACTATCTTTGGCAGCCTTGGGACTTACAGGAGACTGGAAGCATTGATTCAGACAAAAGTTAGTAGAAGAACCTTGACTTTGCTATTGAGAAAGCACACATTCTGCCTGGGAGCTCAGCTGCCAGCCTTCAGCCTGAAAGTGATAGAAGCCTTATGCTGATAGAAGATCTACTCTGAGCTCCACACAGGACTGGAGGAAAACCAGGAACCTGGGAATATTCCTTTGTGTTGTGGCCTTTTGAGCCCCTACTGCACTATTCTGATGGTGGCCGCTCTGCTGACTGAATCCAAAATCTGTAACTGGCATTTACTATTTGTTCTTGACAAGTAAATACTCACTTCTAGGAGACCGGACATCCATAGGAAATACTCAAAATCAGAATGTAAGTTTCAAGGAATTTGATTTGGTGGCAAGGATGTGCCTTCTAAAGGGATCTACCTTCACCAGAAGTTGCCCTGAAGGCCCGGCAGTCTGTATGCCTTCACTCAGCAAACACTGAGTACTTACTGTCTACCAGTCGCCAGGTTTAAAAAAAAAAAAAAAAAAGGCAAGACTTGAGCCGTTGTGTTCACAGTCTAGTAGGAAATCTTAATCTCCATTAAGTGCTCATCCCCTGCTTATCTAGACCCTCAGGATCATCTAAGAAATGTAGCCAAAACCCAAGGTGCCATCTAGAAAGAAGCCTTTGATTGTCTAATACAGGAGGGGCAGAAGATCTGGGATCCATTAGATGGACCCTGAAGGACTATGGAACCTTGCTTATCTCAAGTGGACACGTCCTTTTCCCGGCATTTCTGGAAGCCACTGTGGGATGAGATCCAGCCTGAACTGCCTGGCGAGGATGAAGTTTCAGGCTCTGCAGATCAAAGACACAGGGTGAGCCCGGGCCCAAGTGTGCATTCTTCAGATTCCTATGTAGCACAAGACCTTATCTGAATCTACAGGTGTACTCATCTGGACTGTTCTGTTCCACCCAACCAAGGAGTA
Organism: Neogale vison; assembly: GCF_020171115.1. Classification (NCBI taxonomy): domain Eukaryota; kingdom Metazoa; phylum Chordata; class Mammalia; order Carnivora; family Mustelidae; genus Neogale; species Neogale vison. The sequence continues at coordinate 70,835,148 of NC_058100.1, forward strand.
CATGCATCTGACTCTTCATATCAGAATCTTTCCATTTAGGTCCAACAGATGGTTCAGGTTGCTCCCCAAGAAAGCTTCTGCCTTCACCTGGTTGCTTTCAGGGATGACAGGGCGCTCTATGCTGGAGACTTTTTACTGCTTTTGCTGCTAAGTCCATGAGCTGTGAAGATCCCCAACCAACTCAGCTGTAAAATATGCAATTCCGTGGTGGGAAGAGGCTGCTTGTTCAAGGATGGTGCTGACATCACTGCCTTAAGGTCTCTGCTGTGCAGAATGAGGAGGCCTCAGAGCTGGGTGTTCTCACTTGGATGGAAGGGAAGACCGGGATGGGCCTACTTTGGACCGAGGCCTCTTCTGAACCCTGTCCTTAGCTCCAGTCCCATGGCAAGGCTCAGACTTTCAATGCCATCTTAATTGGGTGGTTGAGCCCTTAACTCTCTACTTTCTGGTGCTGCCCAGTCAGTGCCTTCTATCATGGATGTTACTGGCTACTTAGAAAAAGGAACGAGGGGAACCCCTTCCTCCATTCCAACTGCCTCAGACCTCCAAAGGGATTCTTGACTCCGTAGAAACCATGGATACCACCGTGAATTTTACTTGGATCCTCAGCAGGTTGATTCTGGAGGCCTCTCGTGTTATGAATTTTACTCTCTATTTCTGGGACCCACCACCCTCTACTCTGAGTTGACTGCTGCATTTAGCCCAGGTCTCTAGTTGCTTTCCTCCAAAAAGTGCGTTCCCATCTAATGAGGTGGCACTGCAGCCTCAGCTTTCCCTCTGGAGCCTGGGACCCTGTTTACAGTCGCACACTTGGGCCCCGCATTGTGGGGATGTGTCGTCTCACCAAGGAATCATGCTTACGTGGCAACTGCAGAAGGTTGAGCCTCCTCATGGTGCTATAACCCCTTGGGGTGCTCATCCAGACTTCTCTGAAGCAGAAAACCTGAGCTCCCCCTCACTGCCCTAGAATTAATGGCAAGAGCGAATCCACAGCATTCTCTCCTACTTACACATCTGCTTCTTAGTTGAGACTACTGGGATCCCTCCGAAAATGAAAACCGGGTCCCATAGCTAACTTCTCAGCCCCCGGGCACCTTCAGAAGAACCCAGCCTATGTAGGACTGGGATGTGTGCTCTCCCTTTCCTCTCCAGACCCTCAACTCCATTCCTCACCAAAGTGGGCTAGCAGACGACATGGTTCAGTACCCAACATCAACTTCTGGGGAGAGCCACGACTCCAGGAGAGGTCCCTACGCAGACTCCCTCTCATTTCTGGATGAAGACGACCAACACATTTTGTCCAGTGTATGTGTTTCTCAATCCCTGCCTAGGCATTAAAAATAAAATACTAGGTAATTGGAGGCTAATACGGGACTTGATGTCTTTGTGTGTCTCTCCCTCTCTCTCTCTCTCTCTCTCTCTAAGAGCACTTTGCTGTTGCTATTTCCAACTTCTGAGGCTTCAGAATATTTTTTAAAGATCTATGCTTTGTGGCAGCTCTACGGTGCTTATCTCTGTCTTTGTGTGAATCCTATACCAATATCTTTTTCATGTAGTCTGACCATTGGGAAGCTAGAGGTTAACAGGAAACAAAGATTTGCTGTCCGTGAACAGACCCCACAATGAAGTCCTTATTGATTGGCATGCTACATTTTAGTCTTGAATTACCAGTCTTCTAACTAATCTATTCATACTTCTTAAGGATTTCAGAAGAAATGGTGGGTTTTTGTTTTTGATTTTGGGTTTTTGTTTTGTTTTGTTTTGTTTGTTTTTGTTGGGGTTTTGTTTTGTTTTTTGTTTTTTTTTTTTTTCATTTCATTTCTGGCTCTTTGGTTTTCCTGGTTTGCAAGACTCCCAATGGACCTAATCTCACCACATCTCCACTCCTAGCTCTCTGACCATGAGGGTCACACTATTCAGAGGGACATTCCTTTCCAGTCTCGGAGGGAACTCGTTCCTGTAGGTTTCCAAAAGAGTAGGAAAAAAACAACCTGATCTTTCTCCCAAACACCTCACATCATTGCCTGTGAGGACTCCTATATACAGAAACCCTGCTTACAAGGTGAAATTTGCCAGACTGGGTGGGACTTGGTCCTACAAACCAGCATTAGGAGACCTTCAGGAGACTCTTAAGGATCCTTGATTGCAGGGTGTTTAGGAAAGGAGGCTGTTCTTGTCCTAATCGCTGGTCTAACACAGGGTTCAAGTGTTAAATTAATCCAGATCACCAAATGTAACTTCTCAGCATACTTTTTTTTTCTTTTTCTTTGACCTTAGCTAAGCTGATGATAATAAGCAGACTATAAGTCAACCCCACTGATGGGATGAAATGTGTTTTTCCAGAGGGTTTATTAATGGATATACTAATTCACTGCGGGTACACTCTTAGGATGAGGAACTACTAGCAAGTTATGGCTACTAGTGGTTCATGGCTCCACTAAGGAGGCCATAAGTAATAAAATGGTCTTAGGGACACTGTGTTTCCAAGCCAATGCCTGAAGATACTGCCCTTTATACTTGAATCAGCTTTATATATTCATGAGTCCTCAACCAACCTGATCAGGGATATATGGGGCCACCAGCTGGGCTCTCCCCATTGCTGAGGATCCATGTGTGCGTGTGGATGTGTGCTCAGCCCAGTCCTGGAGGCAAGCGCTGCCAGCCAGAGACTGGGAAACAGGAGTAAGCTGGAAGATGAAGACCCTGGGTAGAAATACGGAGGCTGCACAGAGAGCATTAGAGTTGAAAATTAAACCTATGTACCCTGGATCCTCCCAGTTTGATGTTCTGGCTATTTTTCTGAATGATTATGTCGCGGAGAATTTTCTATCGACAAGAATGGTCATGGAAGTAAGTGGACCTTTGGTCCCTTGATTAAGCTCTTTCATTTCTTAGAATACTGGTTTTCAACCTCTGTTTCCAGCCAGCAACAGCAGCAACATCTGGGAACTTGTTAAAAATGAAATTCTCAGGCCCCCATCTCAGACCTACTAAAACAGAAACTAGGGAGAGGGCCCAGCCATTTGTGTTTTAACAAACCCTCTTGGTAATTCTGATGCATGCTTCAGTGTGAAAGTCACTTTTTTTTTTTTTTTTTTTTGAGGGAAAGGCAAGTAGCAGAGTCCCCACACTGAGGTGCTTTAGGACTAAAAAATAAGTAGGTCCTAGGTTACAGTTCGGGGTTTTACATTAATTTCAAAGTTATCTTTCCCATGCTTCCTTATGTTTCTGTTTTTCCTTTTATTTAACACAGAAAGAAAAGGTACGTGTGCCTTTGGGCAGACGTGAGGGGGAATGCTGGCATCTCTTCGAGTTGAACACAATCTTTGGAGAACTGTCTCCTGCCTCTGAAATTTTTCCTTGGGAAACCAAAGGGCGGTAGCAGAAGAAAGCAGTTGGAGGTCTCTTCCAGACTGCTCCTCTGCTCGATTGCATCTACTCCGAGCATTTTCCTGATTATATAATAGGATGAGAAAAGTCAGAAAATCTCATTTATATTTCCATGGCAACTTGTGCTCTTAGCAACATCCCCCCTCCTTTAGTTGAGTTCTAAAGGGCACTGCTGGGTCTGAGAAACCTGGCCAGAACCTCCTTCCCAAGGCTGGTGGGGGACTCCAGTTCCCCCAAGAAGGCCCCATCTCTGTGCTGTGCTCGGCTCACAGGAGGGACTTAAGCACAAAAAAGATGCAGAACAGGGGCAGCTAAACCTCTGGGCTCATCCTTTCCCTTCCCCATGCCAGGCCTAGGGTACAGAATGACTCAGCCACAGTGACAGAATAAAATCCTTCAACAACAACAAAAAAAATCTGAGAGGAGCTTCTTATCTTTCCAGATTCACAGATTCTAGCTGATGGGGCCATGGGGTAGATGAGGCTGTGGACAACTGCTTTTGTTTCAAGTTTGTCAGTTTTCCCTGCCAGGGAGCTTGTGGGTAAAGGACAAAGGGATGTGCTAGTACTAAGTCCCTTGAAATCAAGGACTAAGCATCTGGAGAGGAACTAAGGCTGGAGAAGGCTAGTGTAAAACAAATTGCACTAAAGTCACCTCTTCAGTCCCCCCAAAGGCTGATGACAGGCCTTTGGTCATCTCCTGTGGGTTCTTCCTGCTTCCCTGCCATTCCTCGGAGACTGAAGATGTTGGATAATAAGCCAAGAGCTCCCATATCCCTGCCAGTGTCTGGGCTACTGCTGTGCAGAGCCTCCCACTTAATGGCTTTTGTTACTGTTGTTTTTTGTGTTGTTGTCTTTTTTTAACAGAACAATCCTTTTTTAAAATGAATTCCAACCCCTACTAGATTCCTTTCCTTCCCTTCCCCACCCACCCCCATCCTGTTTTAGGCAGCACTGTTTATGTGGATGGACTCTGTGTTTCTCAAATGCATGGCAATCCTCAGGTGGAAAGTGGGCAGGAATTTTTGCACCAGGTTTGGGTTTGTTTGTTTTTTTTAATTTATTGGACATAAAGCTCCAAACCAGGATATGTGTGTCTGTGTGTTTATGTTTTTTTCTCATTTGACCCTCTCTTTCAGTCTACCCCCTTTTATATCTAATGTAGAGAAAGCAAATTTGAATCTGGAAAGCAAACCGTTGTATATAGTTGCGGTAACAATCATGAAGAGAGCTGAGCTGTCCCCCTAGTAATTTAAGTTAACAAATTGGTTGAAAATTAAATCCATGCCAGGCCAACTGAAGAGGCCTTCCTCAATCACTGCCAGAGGCCCCTCCTCTGGGCCCTCTGTTCCATCAGGCATGTCTCCTCCCAGCAAGATTCATCTGTTTGATGCCATTTGCGTTTCAATAAAGTTATCTCCTGTATTGTCCACTGGTTCTCTCTAGTTCCCTCTCTGTCTGGTTTCTGTCTCCATTTATCTTGTGGCCCATTCTTTGATCTGCAAGGTGAGACTGCTTGTGGTCATTTGCCTAACCAAGGGGTAAACCTCATCTGCCTGGAAATGTCTGATCCTCAAATCCGAAGTAGGAGCTCTGGAACCCTTTGGTTGGGGAAAGCGGGGAGCGGGGGTTCCTTACTTGCACACTGTGGACATAGCATCCTTCAGCAAACCAAAATTCAGAGCTCTTGAGTTCTCTCCATCGACTCCACAGTTTGAAAATCTACCACCCTCTAGACTTTCCTGTTCTCTTCCAGGGGTAAAAGTGAATTTAACCCAGGAAAAAAGAACCTGCTCTAATGGATCAAGGAAAGAAGGAAAAGAATTCCTACTATTCCCTACTGTGGAATTTCAAGGTCCAAGAAGCAATCTTTTTCCTATGAAATTGTGGTAACACAACCCACCTGTCCTCTAACATGGGAAATGACAAATGTGTTTAGAGCTGTCCTCAAAGCAAGGAATCAATTTTTAGGAAGAATACTCAGATGAAGTGACAACCCCAGATCACTACCAATTTAGTAGTCGTAGTCTTAGAACTAGGCTAGGAATTGCCATCTGGTTTCCTCTGCCACTTGGGAATGAGAGTCAGAGTTCCTAGAAACCATTTTAAGGCTCTTAACCTGAACAGCTTGCTAAAAATTACCTGTTCCTCTTGCTCTAGAACCTCCCCCTCCACCAACATGCCATTCTGTCCCTCTGCCACTACGTGCTTGCCAACCCGCCCTGCATTTTTTAAAATTTGAAGTGTATTTTATTTACATTCTGCCCTGCATTTTTAACCCCTCTGGATAATCCTCTCCACTTGCTCCAGTATTTAGCACTATCTCTATTCCTTTAGCCATTTCCCACAACCAGCCCTAAGATATCCATGTTAAACTACTCTCATTCCCTCATCCCTTAAATGTCCAGCCACAATTTCTCTGGGCAAAAAAAAAAAAATGTATAGGTTCTCAGTGAACAGGATTCATTCTCAAATAGTCATTCAAGCGCTTACTCTGCAGGAAATGTCCTTCCCCACGCAGGTGCCCTCTCCTGGCCAGACACTCCACAGTTTTGAAGTTGGGCTCAACTAGGCTGGAAAATCAAGGGACTGGGTCTCTTGCAGGTGACCACTCCCCACTGCCCAGTCCACTTCAGTTTCTTTCCCCTACCTTTGAATTCTGGAGGCTGAAATCAAGAGGCTCCCTTGAGCCAACGGTTTTTTGTTTGTTTGTTTGTTTCAGTGTTTGGGGTGGGGGAAAAGACTGGTTTAAAAAATCACTATTTCTGACCCAGACCTCTCTACTTAAAGCCATCTACACCCATTCCCATTTCACTTCCTCTCTCCTAACAAAGTATCTTATACCTGAAAGATCCATGAACTTAAAGTCCTATATCATGGCGTTTGTTCCCAGTGAGTTTGCTAACTTGTTGTTCCACTTTAGAAAATCCCCCTAACCTCAGTTTTCACATAAATGCGAAATGATTCTTGCGGGAAAAGGTGCATTTTCCGTCCATACGACAGGAGGCGCTGTCTCTGGAGGCTTAACCCATTCCCCGCCCCCTTCCCGCTCCCGCCCGGGTCTGGTGCGCAGGCGCGGCTTCGCGGATTGGCCGCGCGCGGGAGCCGTCATTTAGTGGCGGGTCCCGGTCGCGGGGCTGGCGGGCTGAAAGGAAGAAAGATGGCGGCAGCGGCAGCGGGTGGTGCGGCCTCCGGGCTGCCGGGTCCAGTGGCACAAGGACTGAAGGAGGCGTTAGTGGATACGCTCACCGGGATCCTCTCCCCAGTGCAGGAGGTGCGAGCCGCTGCCGAGGAACAGATTAAAGTGCTCGAGGTGACAGAGGGTGAGTGAGGCGGGACCGTCACGAGGATGGGTCGGACCTGAGCCGGCCGTACTATCCGCTGGCCGCAGCTCCGGACCGGCCGGGGGCAAGGGGAGCCTGAGCCAATGGAGATCTGGGCGCCGAGGCCCAGCAGGCAGGAATGGGGTAGGAAGCCAGAGGACGGTGTCCCCAGTGGCTGTGAAAGTCCGGGAGAGGGGAGGCGCGCCTGGAGGAGAGGGTCGGGGGAGGTGGAGTCTCGAAGGGGAGGGGGAGGGTGGAGACTAGAAAAGCTAGATGGAGCCTGGGATCTGCAGAGCACAGAGATGGAGCTAGACCTGCTGCTGTTGGAAGAAGTCGCGCGCTCTGGGAAACATTTTTGAGTTTAGACCAGGGTCTTTGGCTGTCCACTTTGCCAGCTCGGTTGTACTGGGATAAGAGTAAGGGGAGTTAGTAGAAGTGGTGAGAGGCCAGAGCCTTGAGAACGCGGTTATCAAATCTTGGTACATATCAAACAAGTTTCTGCCTCTGAGTTGTAAGCCTAGCTGGTCGTTTTACCTCTTAATGTTTTTCCAGAAATCAAATTAGTGCATATGCAGATGATTCACCTTCCTGATCTTATTCCCCGTTAATTTTCAAAATAATTTTCACTTATCAAATACCTTTGTGTGCCTTTCTATTTGAAGGAACTGATCCTTTGTCTTTGACTCTTTGTCCCCGTACTCCTATTATATGCTTTAAAGTGATGGAGAAAAAAATAAACCATTGGTTTGAGACTGTCTGTCAGTTTCCTGCTGAGTGGGCCTTTCACCAAGCCCAGTGTAGCCACTTTACAAAGAACAATTTGATCCTAAAACAAGAGGAGGGAAAATCCTCTTGGTCTTTATGTAAGAAATATATTTGTCTGTCAGGGCTTCACTGGAAGAACTGCAAATCTTTAGAATTTTCCCCAGCTCAGCCACCTCTTAGAGACCTCTTCTGAGATAGGGGAAATTGACCATGCACTAACCAGTCACCCTCAAAACCTTAAGTTTGCTCTCCTACCAGGCTTAGGATTTTCACTGAAAAAGAACTTCGGACAAATCTCCCTTTAATTTTATGTTCTCTGGTAATATGAGATGCCCGTTGAAAATGAATTTCCTTCTGTTGAAAATACATTAAGATTTGGGATATAATAGGTTAATGACCATTTTGAAGACCTAATTGTAATTGTCATTGTTCTGTAAAATGTCAGACACTACAATAGGAGCAGCCACTGGTTAGGAGAAAGCTGTTTGAGAGCCATGCATAGATTGATTGCAGTTATCATAGTCTCCCAGATAAAAAATTGTTATTCACATTGTCTCTGCCTCCCTTGGATATGAAGGAGAAAGAGTGACAAAGCAAAGGAACCTCATCACATTCCAGTTACTACTTGAATAAAGTTGAAGGTCTGATGCCTTTCCTGAGTGATTCCCATTGTTCCTGGTGCCCAGATGTATGTCTGACACCTTCCTACAAAAGGTGAACCCCTGGTGCATGCTTTAACAACTCCACTTGGGCTCTGATCCCTCTCTAGCCAATGCCATGTTCTCATCTAGGCATGGTCTATTATTGGATAAACTTCTTGAGATCTTTTTGAAGTTCTAGTCTCTCATTTTCTTCATCTTTTGGGGTCTTGAAATCTAAAATTAAACAGAAGTGCAGAATTTTGCCTTTGATTTAGGCTGCTGACGGGAATAGACTGAAATACACACGCCTTAACTTACTGGTAATGTGCCATCAGGCATGCTGTGCTACATGAAAGGGCTATAATACAGTGACCTGATATTGATGGTCTAGTACTAAGATGTATGACTCACAGGGTTCGGTTGTGACGTACAGAGTTGGGCCAGTCTCTCGAATTAATTGTAGTGTCTTGGACCCTTTGGAGGCTATTTGCATTTTTAAATAATCTGATTTCTTACGTTTATTTAAAAGTGATAAAAATTGACCCCTTTTCAGTTACCTCTTTTTAGATGGAGGTTGATGATCCATTCCTCAGATGTAGTACCTTGCTTCACTCCTTTTCTCTTCTTATGGCCTTTACTTTCTCTTCTCATGGCTCTTCGTATGACGCAATTTGCCATTGGGTCCAGAGCACCTCCTGTCTATATTCTGTCTGAATCTCAAATGGTTTCTTAACATAGTCACTAATTTCTTTCCCACTAGCCATTGCCTTCTTTACATGAAAATATAGCACTTGGCTTCCCAGCCAGGATTTAGCCAACTATTTGTCCTGATGAAACTGGTGGGACACTGCTCTTCCTATTATATTAGAACACCCTGCAGGCCAAGGTAGGAACCATTCTTGTAAATGAATGAACAGATCATTTTCCATTCCTTTCGAGTTTCTTCACATTTTAGTTTTATCCTAGTGGAAGAACCTTGCTTTTTCTAGTCCTAGAAAAAACACACGTCCTTAAAACTTGGAGTTAATGAGAAATCTGAGAAATCTTAGCAATGGCTAATCTCTTTTGATCTTTTTGGTTCCTGGGGCCCAATGTCAGGCGACAACCAAATCTGGTTGTTTCTAGTCCCTTTGTCCCCTCAAATTACCACACTGTCTTTGTGAGCCATTTATTATTGCCTCACATGGAAGACTGGTCCCAGTTGATTTTAAAGATTAACCAGTCTGCTCCCTTTGACAAAGAGCTGTACCACCATCCTTGGTTGCCAGGTCCTAGTGTTGGGGCTTAAGTGGAAGAATTTCTAATTTTGAGGGAAAGGATACAGATCATTTGTTAACCTTCTATTAAATGGACAAACAAGAGAGGTTGACATGCTCTGACCAGATTCTTGGGAAAATGACATTTTAAAAAGCATTTTATCCTAGAAAATTGAGTTTGCTGGAGCCCAGAGTACATTCTGGTCATTTAGTCGGCCACCTGATATTTTCCAAGAAATAATTAGTTACCATGTTTTCCAGAATGGGAACCTGCACTCTTAAGTCTAAGCCAAGGAAGTGTATATATGTGAGAGGTCCATCTTTGATACTAGCTTGATTTCAAAAGGATCGAGATAACGTCAGCCTGGTGTTCTGGAATGATTTTCTTGAGTTCCTGTGCTTTCCATTTTCCTCAGTCACTTGGAATCTGAGGGAAACCCAACATACCTTTCTGAATAGAAACCCTATTAACAATGGTTCTTTAGAGAAGGAAAAGGTGCCACAAACCACCTTCTTTAGACACACTCCCATCCAGAATTGAGAACCATATTACTTGAAAGTCTGGAAGTGCCTCTGCTATTACAGTATTCCAGAAGAGAAATGGTACCCTTTCTTTTTTTCTTAGGAAGACTGAGATTTTGAGTTTGGCCAGCAGAGTTTGCAGAAATTGAGTTCTGCCTCAACAGAATAAAAATAAAAGTCTTTTGGTCTGTTAAAGCATTCTTCTAATTATTGTTTTACTATAATAGGGAGGGTCATATCAAGCATCTTGTAAACATAGTAATTAAAAAAGATTGGAAAGGTTATGAACTGGTGGAGATCTCTTACATCAAAGTCTAATATTGCCTATGGAGCTTTTCTTTTTTGTCTGAGTTATGAGATCATGACTTTTGAGAATATTTTTGGTGTATTTATGCTAGTTTTTTATATCTTAGAATGGAGGTTTTCCTTCTGTCTCTACTTTCCTCTAAGAACAGCATCACCCAAGTGGTAGAATGAGTTGCTTTCATTCATAAGCTCTAATTCTCCAAGCCAGCATAGCAGACTTTCTTCTGTAACCAAATTTAGACCCTAGGTCATTTTCTTCTCTTAGTTATTTCTTTCCATCTGTTGGAAGTGAAGACATTTTTCCCCCACCATTTGGCTTTAACTTAGTCTTTTCTGTCTTTTTCCCAGCAGATACATCATATAAAATACTTTTTTCCATCACCATTATATTGAACTGGGGAAGGGGGGGAATAACCTCTCCCTCACTTTTCCTGGCATTCAGATGCTGCCCAGATATCTGTGTTGATTCCCCCATCTTAGATGCCTAGAGAGATGTTCCTGCTAGCTGGAAGTTTGCTTTCTGGTTCTCATGGGCACTTTTCTGGCTCTCTTACAGTATAGCGTAAGCACTGTCACCTGCGAAGGGAGCCCCTCAAGGATCCAGACGCACTCCTGGGCATGTGGCGGGCACTGAGCCGAGCGGAAGGCGGCCACGCTCGGAAAAAGGCCAGTGGTGGAGTTTTCTTTTTCCTTTCAGCTGTGATTTTGTGGTGCTTACCAATCCCCATGAGAAAAGGGGGGGCTTCTCCAGAGCTTTACTGAGAACTACCTCCTTTCCCAACCAAACTCTATTCATAGTTCTTCCTAGTAGTAGCTTCCCTGACTATCAAAGCACTACCAAGTCTCATGTCTCTTTAGTAGACCCTTAAAACCAATAGCATATGTTTCTTAACTTATCCTTTATCCTCCATGCTCTCCTTTGGATCTTCCCTTCTAAGCCAAGTTTTCGACAGATAACGTTTTTGCAAGGTGGAGTGAAAGGAGAACAAGGATAATGAGAGAGCAGAACAAAAGTCTAAAACACCAGAGAGGGCGCCTGGGTGGCTCAGTGGGTTAAGCCGCTGCCTTCAGCTCAGGTCATGATCTCAGGGTCCTGGGATCGAGTCCCGCATCGGGCTCTCTGCTCAGCAGGGAGCCTGCTTCCTCCTCTCTCTCTCTCTCTGCCTGCCTCTCTGCCTACTTGTGATCTCTCTCTGTCAAATAAATAAATAAAATCTTTAAAAAAAATAAATAAATAAAATTAAAAAAATAAAACACCAGGAATGAGTTAAGGGAGGAGGGCAAAAGCTTTCTTAGGAAGGATGTCAGAGGATACCATTTTGGGCTGGATAAAAGTACTCAAGAATCTACAGTCAGGGTTAAAACCCAGATTGACAGACTGCGTCTATCTTAACTTCACCTTGGGAAAAGGAACTAGAGAAATTAAATCTGACAAAAACGACATTGGAAAGCTAACTTCATACAACTCATTTGAATGGTCCCCCTTTGGCTTAATTGATTGTAGATTGAATCTTAGTTTGTTTTTTTTTAATCTGAATCATCCTTTCCAAGCAAGACAAAATAAAACAGTTCTGTATATCTGTGTCTGTTGTACCTTACTGCCTTAATCATTCCAAAGCAAATTACTCAGCTGTTCTTTCTAATGCTTTCTAAAGAAATTATGTTAAAGACACCAATCAGCAAAACTGGAAATCCCCCAGTACACAAAAATAAAGTACCTTTTCTTCACAGATACATTTAGTTGTATTTCTTCCAAAAAATGTATGGTCTCTGTTAAGTAAGTATCTGTGAATAGAATTTTTACTACTTAGCAGAATTCAGCACTGGATAGGAACAGCATTGTTGATGGTTTAAAACAAGTCAGGGAACTTGAGGATTTTTTTCTGGCTTTTCCTTCTGTGTGTTAGTTTTAAAGCACAGAGTTCACCCATCACCACACCACTACTATCATTCCTTGTAAACAATTCTTCATATAGCTTCTAAATAAACTTAAGTTTTATGGTATGAAACTCTTCTTCTGTGGTGCCTGATACCCCTGTAGTTCTAGTGGGTGTGTAGTCTAGGCAGAATAAATTGGATTAAATAAATAATAATTAGATTTTCCCTCACATCCCTTATAACCTAATGCAGGTGAGTTCTTGGTCTTCGAAATTTTGCGATTTCCAAACCAGAGCTGATCATGTGCCCACTGGTTTTGAAACTCTGGGAGCCTGTAGAAAAGAAAATCTGTTGTTTATCCAGCCTCTTTTTAAAATTTGTCTTTAGTTAATGGCGATTATATTATCTGATCTGAAGATTTTCTTTCCCATTAATGCTTTTGAGCAGAGCATCCTATTACTTGAACTTTCAAACCTCTTTTCTCCTATGTGAAGGAAATAAACTTTCAGAGAAATCCATCTTATAATGCTTGTTGTAGGTACAGACCCCCTAGTTGACTCAGGTTTCTTGGTCCCACATGGATTTTTTTTTTTTTTTTCCACATGTGTCTTAATCTTCTGATAGCCTCTTACTCTCACCATCCCTTGCAATCTCAGCAGTATCTGAAGCCAAGTGATTCCGTGGAAATTGGGGTGTGATCTTTGATGATATCAATTGTAGACAAGATTGGTTTAAAGCTTGTGTTAGAATGGAGAGCTCCTAGTTATTGTGATCATTACCAGAGTACTACCTCCTCTGGCATTGGTATGAAAAAAAGTATATTCTCACTCAGCTTTTCTTTAAAGAGAGTAGACTTGATGTTCTTAGGTTAAATGAGAAAGGACCCTCCGAATGTGACAGGACCTGTGTGTAGAGTTTGCTTGGTCTTCATGCTTTAACAGTTCTTCTAATTGATGCCAATGTTGACTGACAGGAAGTGGGTGGTTCTTTTTCCCTTCTGTGAGCCTTAGTGTTATCTTACAACAGTATCTGTGCTTTCCTTGGAAAGGTAATTATTCAGGGACACCTGGGTGGCTCAGTGGGTTAAAGCCCCTGTCTTCGGCTCAGGTTGTGATCCCAGGGTCCTGGGATCGAGCCCCCCATCAGGCTTTCTGCTCAGCGGGGAGCCTGCTTCCCCTTCTCTCTTTCTCTGCCTGCCTCCCTGCCTATTTGTGATCTCTGTCAAATAAATAAATAAAATCTTTTAAAAAAAAAAAAGTAATTATTCAGATTCATTTAAGCTTTATAGCCATGCCTTAAGTTTCAAACCTTCTCAGAAACTCTGATTTTTATACCTCAGTATCTTTTTCACATCATATGACTAAAAATTTTGTTCATCTTGATCCCATTTTAGTTTGTCCCTGTAATAATGATCATAAATTGTACTCTAGCCAGGAACATTAAAACCCATATCACAGTAGTCTATGCAAAAATTGAAATAAGTACTTGAAAATACTGTATGGCCCATGTAATTTATGAATACGTATGGATCATCCTGAAAGATATCGCAGAATTGTCACAGAATTGATTGACTGTATCCAAGGAAGTTAAACTTGGGTAGACAGTGACTTCTCAACAGACTTAGGGCTATAAAGTTAAATCTGTCATCACGTGAAGTATCTGAAGTCAAAGGAAGTGGGGGTGGGTACCTTTATAAGTGCTCTTTCTCCTTTAATTGAATTTCACACAGGCATTTTAGAGACCTTTTTTCCATTAAACTTGAACATTGGTTGGTATCCCAGAGGTCTTCCAGAATTACATCTTACTCATAAGTGTTTTAGTCCATTCTGAAAGTTAACACCCATATCCTTGGATTGTAGACACCTACTGTTTTTTTCTGTTAATTTATAAAATACTTAACCAGAGTCTGGGCTAGCCAAACTAATCCCAAGAATTAGAATGGATTTCAGTATTTTTAGAGGTGATTGTACAGGTTTAAAGTGTTTGCTTGTGATTTTATTACTTAACTAAATGCTTTGGAAAGATGTGACTTCTTTTGTCATGCTCTTGCAAAAATTCTTCTTTCCTGGGTGAAAAGCTAGGTACCATAAGATTATATCAAAAACTGCAGTTTGGGGGTGATTGTGTAGCTCAGTCAGTTAAGTGTCCAACTCTTGATTTCGTCTCATTTCATGATCTTACAGGTTACGAAATCATGCCTCATGTGAGGGAGTCTGCTGGGATTTTCGCTCTCCCTCTCCCTTTGCCACCCCCCCTTTCCCCGCTCATGCTCTCTTTCTCTTTCTAAATAAATAATAAAATTTAAAAAAAATAAATCAGGCGCCTGGGTGGCTCAGTCATTAGGCGTCTGCCCTCGGCTCAGGTCATGATCCCGGGACCCTGGGATCTAGCCCCACATCGGGCTCCCTGCTCTACAGGAAGCCTGCTTTCCCTCTCTCACTGCCTCTGCTTGTGTTCCTGCTCTAGCTGTTTCTCTCTCTGTCAAATAAATAAATAAAATCTTTAACAAAAAAAAAAAAAATTTTTTTTAAACTATTTTTTTAATTAAAAAATTTTTAATAAAAATGAGTTAAGTCTAGGGGCGCCTGGCTGGCTCAGTGGGTTAAAGCCTCTGCCTTTGGCTCAGGTCATGATCCCAGGGTTCTGGGATCGAGGCCACATCAGGGTCTCTGCTCAGCAGGGAGGCTGCTTCTCTTCCCCTCTCTCTCTGCCTGCCTCTCTGCCTACTTGTGATCTCTGTCTGTCAAATAAATAAATAAAATCTTAAAAAAAAAAAAAGAAAAGAGAGTCTAAGGATTTGGTAAAGAGGCAGGGCATAAAGTCCAATAGTCAATAGCCTTCATATAAACAAACGATAAAAAGCTAGAGGACATAATGGTGTTTTTTTTTTTTAAAGTCCATTTACAATAGCAACGAGGAAGATTACATACTTAGGGATAAAATGAACAGGAAATGTACGAGAACCTATTGGGGGAAACGATTTAAACATTCCTGAAAGACTTAAAAAGTAGACTTTAGGGCACCTAGGTGGCTCAGTTGGTTAAGCGACTGCCTTTGGCTCAGGCCATGATCCCGGAGTCCTGGAATCGTCGCATTGGGCTCCCTGCTCAGCTGGTAGCATGCTTCTCCTTCTCCTCCCTGCTCCTGCCTTCTCTCACTATCTCTGTCTCTCTCCCTCAAATAAATAAAGTCTTCAACAAAAGACTTTATTTATTTATTTGACAGAGATCACAAGTAGGCAGAGGCAGGCAGAGTAAGAGAGGGAAGCAGCCTCCCTGCTAAGCAGAGAGCTCAAAGTGGGGCTCGATCCCAGGACCCCGGGATCATGGCCTGATCTGAAGCCACCCAGGCGCCCCCAAAATAATATTTTTTTAAAAATACAGTTGAACATAACTGCTTAGTGGATATGCGTTTTATTTTAGGATAATGGAAATGTTTTGGAATTAGGTAGAGGTGGTGGTTATACAGCATTATGAATGATACTGAATGCCACTGAATTTTTCATTTTAAAATGGTTAATTTTATATGAATTTTACCTCAATTGAAAAATTATCTTTCAGAGATATGTATTAAAGTATTTATAGAAAAATGGGGGGAAAGTAGACTTGAACAAATGGAAAGATATATGCTATCCTTGAATAGAACAACTCAGCATTATAGAGGAGTATACAGGTTGATTCTAAATTTCACAGAAAAACAAACATGAAAGAATAGCTTCAAAAACACTGAAAGGGAAAACTTTGAGGAGGAACTGGTTTTACCAGACATTAAAATATTATATAAAGCCTCTATAATTAAAACAAACAGCATGGCACTTGTGCATGAATATACATGAATATAAAGTGGAATAGAATAGAAATAGACACAAGTAACTACAGAAATTTAGTATAGATAAAGGTAGCATCTCAAATCATTGGGGTAAAGATGGACTTTTTTTTATTATTATTAACATATAATATGTTATTTGCCCCAGGGGTACAGGTCTGAATCATCAGTCTTACATAATTTACAGCACTCACCATAGCAGATACCTCCCAATGTCCATAACCCAGCCACCCTATCCTTCCCCTCCCACTCCCCAGCACTCCTCAGTTTGTTTCCTGGGAATAAGAGTCTCTTATGGTTTGTCTCCCTCCCCAGTCCCATCTTGTATCATTTTTTTCCCTCCCTATCCCCCATGGCTCCCCACCCTGCCTCTCTAGTTCCTCATATCAGAGAGATCATGTGATAATTGTCTTTCTCTGATTGACTTATTTCACTGAGCATAATACCCTCTAGTTCATTGATGTCATTGCAGAAGGCAAGATTTTGGGGTTTTGATGGCTGCATAGTATTCCATTGTGTATATATACCCCATCTTCTTTATCCAGTAAGATGGACTTTTTATTTTTATTTTTTTTAAGATTTTTTATTTATTTATTTGACAGAGAGAGAGAGAGCAATCACAAGTAGGCAGAGAGGCAGGCAGAGGGAGAGGGGAAGGGAAGCAGGCTCCCTGCTGAGCAAAGAGCCCGATTGAGGGCTCCATCCCAGGATCCTGGGATCATGACCTGAGCCGAAGGCAGAGGCTTTAACCCACTGAGCCACCCAGGTGCCCCAAGATGGACTTTTTAATAAAGGGTACTGGGATAACTGGGTAGCTATTTAGAATTAGATTAGTATTTCGTACCATACAAAACGTAAACTCCAAATGGAATAGGAATCTAAATACTTAAAAAATGAAGCGGTATAAGTTCTAGAAGAAGATACGGATGAATTTTGCTTTAACCGTGGCATAAGGAAAGGCTTTCTGACTATGACACAAAATTCAGAGGCTATAATAAAAGATTGATAAATTTGACTACATAAAATATTTTCATTTGCATGACAAAAACCACCATATAGAAGTCAAAAGACAGCTGAAAAACTGGGAGAAATGTTTCACAACATAGACACAGACAAAAGGATAATATTCTTAGTATATAAAGAACTCTTATAAAATTGTAGGCTCTGAAAAAAAAAAACACCCAAGGGCTGTGTTTCCCTGTCTTTATTTGGGAAAGAAGAGTGGGGTGGGGATGCTGTCTAGAAGCATGGGTTTAGGAGGGAGCAGCCTAGACGACCTGTGGCTAGCAGGGAAGGGTTTGGCCTGAAAATCAAGGTGTTAAGGGATGGCAGATGGGATTGACAAGGACCTGACATGCAGCTGTGTAGTACCTGGAGTCAGCAGCACCTAAGACAGATCCTGGATGCTGCTCAGCGTTGCTCACTGGGTTCCTGGAATGGGGGAGGTGGCGAACTGAGAGGTCTCAGGAGGCAGGAACCACTTCTCAAACAGGCCTCCCAGGACTCAAGAGTGGAGATGGTGATTGGGGACAGCCAACCTGAGCCCCTGACCCTTCCTGCCGTGGAACCTCCTGCCCACCTAGGCAGGCTCCTGGCCAACTTAAGCTGGAGAAGGTGCTAGAGCAGTCCCACCAGCTCCCAACTTCCCCTGCCAGCATGTCACAACACTACTGCTCCCTGAAGCCACCAAGTGAGCCTGAATGTGAAGTTCTCCTTTTTGGAGCAAGAGAATAGGCCACTGAAGCAGAAATCGACGTAGAGGCAGCCATGGAAGAAGCAGGGGTGGTGTGGTACCGGGGCCCTAAACTAGGCCTGTCTCCTAGGGCAGAGTCTCCAATACCTAGAACACTTGTGCCCAGTGCTAGAGCAGATGGCAAGGCTCTAGCAGCTCTGCGTGCAGCTGCAGACCCAGAGGCCCCCAGGGGATTGTGAAGCAGAGAGGAGAAGGAGACAGCCCTGCCTTTCATCTCCACCTTCTTGTGCCCCAGGCAGTGGGGTGCACCAGCTGCTCACACGCACACTGGAGACAGTTTTGTAACCCTGAAGATAGGGGTGCCTAGTGCCAACCCTCTCCGGCTGTTAGAGGACCCTGCAGAGCTGGCTTACATCTTTCCATCCTTCCAGGGACACAAGCAGAATCTCTCCTACTGGAACAAGGTCAAGGTCCTGTTCAACTGGATCCATTTGAGGAGCCTGAGATCCATTTGAGTCCCCTGCCCCTCCTGATGGACCTGCCCCAAGGATTGAGTCAAAGGGTATCCCCTAAAAGACCAGTATACCAGCCCCTCTGGGAGACATTTATGCCATCATTTGTGGTTAAGAAACAACAAGCAAAAACCTTTTTGTATGCTGAGACTGGTACAGGGACTTCACACGGGGTGGGGGGATGTTCAGTGAAGTCTTCTTCCTTGCCCTTTGCACTGTTGCTGCTTCAGGGCACTGCCAGGAAGAGCTACTGGTGCTCACTCTTCTCTCTGAGGAGAGGGCTGGATTTTTCTCCTCTAGGCAGACTGGCAGAGGAGCCTGGTTCCCTGAGAGGCCCAAGATATGGATGGCAGCCCCCAGAAATCCCTGGGCCTAGACAGTGTGAACTTACTTATCTGGAGTCCATGGAGCATGTTTAGTATGGTTATCTATTGGGGCCTAGCATCTCACAGATGCATATTTATGCAAAAATGATACCTGTATCTCCGTGAGTCTGCCGATGTTGTGAACTGGCTGGATCCAACCATCTTTCTGAATCGTGCACTCAAAGGGTTGGTCTCCTAGGGGAGGTAACGGGAAAGATAGCAAATTAAAAAAAAAAAAGAAACCCAGATTTATCAATGGTAGAGAGAAAGTTATACCAGGAAAAGAAGAAAATTCATTGAACTTTGAGGCATTGGATTGGTATCTCAGGTGTCAGTATATGGATGGATGGATGGATGGATGGATAGACATACGTTGACACACATACCTGTATTTCCTCGTGCCATTCTCTGAGAGGACTTAGGAGCAGTGAATACCTCAGTAGCATCCAGATCTGGTTTTGAAATAGCATTTTCCAATAAAATAAGCCCCACGGATCCTTGGAGAAAAAATTGATTCTAGGGCTTAGGCAGGGAAAATATAATATAAGCCTGGAATATCTTGTGGTATCAGAAAAAAAGGCAATGCTGTTAAAAGGATGGAAGTGTATAAACGTATATAGGAGCCAAATGAAAGGAGTGCCAATGCCCAAAGTAGAACAATTTGGGAAACAAAATAAGTAATGATAGTACTGGATTAAAACTATAGAATAGGGCACCTGGGTAGCTCAGTTGGTTAAGTGACCTCTTTCTCCTCAGGTCATGATCCTGGAGTCCCTGGATTGAGTCCTGCATCAAACTCCCCACTCAGGGAGTCTGCTTCTCCCTCTGATCCTCGCCCCCATGCTCGCTCGCTCTCTCTCTCTCTCTCACTGTCTCTCAAATAAGTAAAAATCTTAAGGAAAAAAACTATAGAATAAAATAACATGAGTCTACACTGGTATAAAGAAATAATTGGAGGGACGCCTGGGTGGCGCAGTTGGTTAAACGACTGCCTCCGGCTCAGGGCGTGATCCTGGAGTCCCGGGATCGAGTCCCACATCAGGCTCCCAGCTCCATGGGGAGTCTGCTTCTCCCTCTGACCTTCTCCTCGCTCATGCTCTCTCTCACTGTCTCTCTCTCTCAAATAAATAAAATAAAATCTTAAAAAAAAAAAAAAAAAAGAAATAATTGGATAAAGAAAGAAGAGACAATTCTTCATTAGAAAAGAATTGCAATATATAAGAGTGAAGAGAATAAAATATAAAAATACCATTGATAATCATTGCAGACAGGATCTACAGGTGGGTAGTAAAATCGGTTTCAAAGTTTAAAAAGAAACACGATATTAGCATAATTTCAAAGTATCTTTCCCAATATTCTTATCAATCATAAAGGGAAAAACAGTACGTGTACAGTGAAGAAACCGAGTCGGCCCTACATTACTAAGTGATCATGGTTAACATTTCCAGTAATTTTTGAATACTATGTATTCCCTGATAGGATATACTGCTGACACAGGGTCACTTCTCAGATATTTTTGCCAAAAATGAATAACCTCAATTGGTCATGAGGAAAGTAGGGTCCATGCACATTGAGACACATACTACAAAGTAACTGATCATTAGAAGTGTTGTGGTCATAAAAGACAAGGAGAGAATGAGAGAATGTCATGCATTGGAGGAAACTGAAGATACATGACAACCAAGTACATTATGGGATCTCCTGAAACAGAAAAGGGACAGTAAGGGCAAAAAACTGGTGAAATTCTAATCAAGCCTGTAGTTTACAGTATTATAGCCATGTTTCTTGGTTTTGATCATTGAACTACATTGTATAAGTTGTTAACATCAGAGGAATGTGGGTAAAGAATATCCATGAACTCCAGATACTATGTACTATTTGTCACCTTTTAAGTCTAGGAATTATTTCACAATAAAACATTTTTTTTAAAAATGCATAGATAATGGGGCACCTGGGTAGCTTGGTTCATTAAGCTCCTAACTCTTGCGCACACTCTCTCTTGCTCTGACAAATAAATAAATAAAACTTCAAAAAAAATTTTAATTAAAAAAGAAAATAACTTTAGTTACAGAGATAGGAAAGCCAAACAATGTACTCATTATGAGCAATAAAAATATAGCACAATAACTGATGTTTTACAGTGTATTCATGGCAATAAAAATATAGCACAATATATGATTTTATTTTAGTCAAAGAATTTTTAAAAGATTTTATTTATTTGCTCAAGCAGCTGAGCCACCCAGGTGTCCCAGTTACAGAATTTTTATTTTTCTTATGGAAAGAACTTTTAAGATCTATTTTCTTAGCAACTTTCAAATATACAATACAGTATTATTAACTATAACTGATGTTGTATATTACTTCCCTATGACTGACTTATTTATTGTATAACTGGAAATTTGTTCCTTTTGATTCCATCCATTTTGGCCCTCTACTCTCCACCCACACCCTCCCCCCCATCATCTCTAGCAACCACAGACACACACACACACACACACACACACACACACACACACCATTTTCTTTTTCTTTTTTTTTTTTAAGTTTTTTTTTTTTAATGTATTTATTTGACAGACAGATCACAAGTAGGCAGAGAGGCAGGCAGAGACAGAGAGAGGAAGCAGGCTCCCCGCCGAGCAAAGAGCCAGATGCAGGCCTCGATCCCAGGACCCTGAGATCATTGCCTGAGCCGAAGGCAGAGGCTTAACCCACTGAGCCACCCAGGTGCCCCACACCATTTTCTTTATCCATTCTTTAGTCAGTGAGCATTTGGTTGGTTTCCATTATTTTGGCTGTTGTAAATAATGCTACAGTGGACTTGGGGGTGCATATATCTTTTCAAGTTAGTGTTTTTGTTTCACCCAGAAGTGAAAATGCTAGATCATGTAGTTCTATTTCTGATTTTGGGGACATCCTTCATACTGTCTTCCATAGTCGCTGTACCAATTTATATTCCCACCTCCAGTGCATCAAGGGTTCCTTTCTCTCCACATCCTCGCCAACACTCGTTATTTCTAGACTTTTTGACAATATAATAGTATCCTAGCAGATGTAAGATGATACTTCATTGTGGTTTTTATTTGCATTTCCCTGGTAATTAGTGATGTTGGCATCTTTTCATGTACCTGTGGGTCATCTGTATGTCTTCTTTGGAAGAATATCTGTTCAGATGCCCCACTCAGTTTTTAATTGGATTGTTCTTTTGTTGTTGGGCTGTCCGTGTTCTTTATATACTGGATATTAACCCCTGTCAGACACAGGATTTACAAATATTTTCTCCTATTCAGTAGGTTGCCTTTTCATTTTGTTTTTTTTGTTGTTTTTTTTTGTTTTTTTTTTTTAAATTTTTTATTTGTTTATTTGACAGACAGAGATCACAAGCAGACAGAGAAGCAGGCAGAGAGAGAGAGAGGGAAGCAGGCTCCCTGCTGAGCAGAGAGCCCCATGCGGGGCTCGATCCCAGGACCCTGAGATCATGACCTGAGCCGAAGGCAGCAGCCCAACCCACTGAGCCACCCAGGCGCCCCGCCTTTTCATTTTGTTGATTCTC
Source organism: Neogale vison (assembly GCF_020171115.1). Taxonomy (NCBI): domain Eukaryota; kingdom Metazoa; phylum Chordata; class Mammalia; order Carnivora; family Mustelidae; genus Neogale; species Neogale vison. The sequence goes on from NC_058100.1 coordinate 70,857,173, forward strand.
TTTGCTGTGCATCAGCTTTTTAGATGTACAGGTATACTCTGGAAACATGTGGGTATGGTTCCAGACAATAGCAATAAAGCGGATATTGCAGTGGAGCAAGTCAAATGAATTTTTTGGATTCCCAGTGCATATAAACTGTATTCTGTTAAAGTGTGCAGTAGTATTATGTCTGAAAAACAGTGTACGTATCTTAATTAAAAATACTTTATTGCTAAAAAGTGCTGATCATCAATCTGAGCTTTTAGCAAGTCATAATCTTTTTGCTGGTAGAGGGTCTTGCCTTGATGTTGATGGCTACTGACTGATCAGGGCAGTGGTTGCTGAGGGTTGGGGCAGCTATGGCAATTTTTTAAAATAAGACTACAGTAAAGTGTGTTACATCAGTTCATTCTTCCTTTACCAGATAATTGCACTGTACCATGCAATGCTGTCTGATAGTATTTTACCCACAGTAGAACTTCTTTCAAAATTGGAACCAATCCTCTCAAACCCTGCCCACGCTTTATTAACTCTATATTATTCTAAATCCTCGTTGTCATTTCAGAGATCCTCACAGCATCTTTACCAGTAGATTCCATTTCAGGAATCCACTTTCGGGGCGCCTGGGTGGCTCAGCCATTAAGTGTCTACCTTCAGCTCAGGTCTTGATCTCAGGGTCCTGGGATCCAAGCCCTTCATTGGGCTCCCTGCTCAGCGGGAGGCCCGCTTCTCCCTCACCCGCTCACCCTGCTTGTGTCCCTCTCTCACTGTCTTTTTCAAATAAATAAATAAAATCTTTTTTAAAAAATCCACATTCTTTATTCGTCCATAAGAAGTAACCCCTCATCCAATAAAGTTTATCATGAGATTGTAGCAATTCAGTCACATCTTTAAGCTCCACTTCAAATTCTAGTTCTCACTGTTTTCACCATATCTGCAGTTACTTCCTCCCATGAAGTCTTGAGCCCTTCAAAGTCATCCATGAGAGTTGGAATCAGCTTCTTCTAAACCCCGTTAATGTTGATATTTTGATCTCTTCCCATGAATCAGGTATGTTCTTAATGGCATCTAGAATGATGAATCCTTTCCAGAAACTTCGCGGTTTGCCCAGATTCATCACAGGAATCACTATGTATGGCAGCTACAGCTTTACAAAATGTATTTTTTTTAATAGATTTTTAAAATTTATTAATGAGAGAGGGAGAGAGCATGAGTTGGGGGGGTGGGCAGAAGGAGAAGCAGACTCTCTGCTGAACAGGGAGACCAATGTGGGGCATTGCCGGAGCCAAATACAGACACTTAATTGACTGAGCCACCCAGGTGCCCCTGCAAAATGTGGAATGTACAAAATCTTAAAGAAATAAGATTTGAAAGTCAAAATTACTCTCCAATTCTTGTGCTGCAGACTGGATGTTGTGTTAGCAGGCATGGAACATTAATTTCATTGGGCATCTCCACCAGAGCTCTTGGGTGACCGGGTGCATTGTCAGTGAGCAGTCGCATTTTGAAAGAAATCTTTTTTTTCTGAGCAATAGGTCTGAACTGTGTGCTTAAAATATTCAGTAAACCAAGTTATAAATATGTGCTGTCATCCAGGTTTTGTTGTTCCATTTATAGAGCACCAGCAAAGTAGATTTAGTGTGATTCTTAAGGGCTATAGGATTTTCAGAATAGTAAATGAGCACTGGTTTCAGTTTAAATTCACCAGCTACATGAGCCCCTAACAAGCAAGCCAGCCTGTCCTGTGGAGCTTTGAAGCCAGGCACTGACTTATCTCCAGATGTGAGAGTTCTAGATGCCATCTTCCAGTATGAGGCTGTTGCATCTACATTGACAGTCTGTTGTTGAATGTAGCCCCCTCCATGAATGATCTTAGCTAGACCTTCTGGATCACTTGCTGCAGCTTCTCCATCAGCACTGCTGCTTCGGCCCGCACTTTTATATCATGGAGGTGGCTTCTTTCCTTAAACCTCATGACCCAGCCTCTGCTGCTTCTAGCTTTTCTTCTGCAGCTTCTTCATTTCTCTCAGCCGTCATAAAATTGAAGTCAGGGCCTTGCTTTGGAGCAGGCTTTGGCTTTAGGGAATGTTATGGCTGGTTTGATCTGTCCAGACCACTAAAACTTTCTCCCTATCTGTAGTAAGACTGTTTTGCTTTCTTACCATTTGTGTGTTCCCTAGAGTAGCACTTTCAATTTCATTCTAGATCTTAATCTTTGTATTCACAACTTGGCTAACTGGCTCAGGAGGCCTAGCTTTTAGCCTCTCTGGTTTTGGACGTGGCTTCCTCACCAACCTCTCTGAAGTGTGAGACATGTACCTCTTCCTTTCCGTTGAACACTTAGACGTTATTGTATGGTTATTAATTAGCCTAATTTCAGTATCATTGTGTCTCAGGACTGGGGATGCCCAAAGAAAGGGAGAAAGAAGGGGAAACAGCCAGTTAGTAGAGCAGTCATAATATAGCATATTAAGTTCACTGTCTTATATGGACACAGTTCGTGTTGCTGCAAAACAGTTACAACAGTAACATCAAAGATCACTGATCACAGATCACTATAACAAATGTAATAATTATGAAAAAGTTTAAAATATTGTGAGAATTACCAAAAGGTGACACAGAGACACAAAGTGAACAAATGCTATTGAAAAAATGGCACTGGTAAACTCAACATAGGGTGGCCCTAGACCTTCACTTGGTAAAAAAAAAAAAAAACAAAAAACAAAACTCAGTAGCTACAAAGTATAGTAAAGCAAGGGGCAATAAAACAAGGTATGCCTATAGTCACATATTTGGTTTTGCTTTTGTTGCCTTTGCTTTTGGTGTCAAATCCAGAAAACCATTGCTAAGACTGATGTCAGGGGACTTACCACCTATGTTTTCTTCTAGAAGTTTTATGGTTTCAGGTTTTTGGTTTTTTGTTGGTTTGTTAAGATTTGCGCCTGGGTGGCTCAGTGGGTTAGAGCCTCTGCCTTCGGCTTAGGTCATGATCCCAGGGTTCTGGGATCGAGCCCTGCGTCGGGCTCTCTGCTCCGCGGGGAACCTGCTTTCTCCCCCTTCTCTCTCTGCCTGCCTCTCTGCCTACTTGTGATTTCTCTCTCTGTCAAATAAATAAAATCTTTTTTAAAAAAAAAAAGATTTTATTTATTTATTTATTTGTCAGAGAGAGAGAGAGAGAGCACGCGCGTGCATGCACACAAGCAGGCGGAGGCTAGAGAGAGAAGCAGGCTCCCTGCCAACAAGGAGCCTGATGCAGGACTCAATCCCAGAACCTTGGGATCATGACCTGAGCTGAAGGCATCGGCTTAACTGACTGAGCTACCCAGGTGTCTCTGATTTCAGGTCTTATATTCAATCTTTTAAGCTATTTTGAATTAGTCTTTTTATATGTATATGGGATCCAGTCTCGTTCTTTCACAAGTGGCTGTCCAGTTTTCTGAACACTATTTATTGAAGAAAGTGTCCTTTCCCCATTGTATATTCTTGACTCCTTTTTCATAAATTAATTGACCATAGGTGTATTTCAGGGCTCTCTTCTGTTCCACAAATCTATTACCTTTATGCCAGTTACATATAGTTTTGATTACTATAGCTTTGTGAGTTAATTTGAAATCAGGGATGCTTCCTGCATTGTTCTTGCTCAGTATTACTTGGCTATTTGGGGTTTCTCATGGTTACAAATTTAAGGATTGTTTTTTCTATTTCTGTGAATGCCATTGGAGTTTTGTTTGTTTGTTTGTTTGTTTTTCAAGGTGTTGTTTATTTATTTGACAGACAGAGATCACAAGTAAGCAGAGAGGCAGGTAGGCAGAGAGAAAGGAGGAAGCAGGCTCCCCGCCAAGCAGAGAGTCCCATATGGGGCTCGGTCCCAGGACCCTGAGATCATGACCTGAGCCGAAGGCAGAGGCTTAACCCACTGAGCCACCCAGGCGCCCCTGCCATTGGAGTTTTGATAGGGATTGCCACAATAACTGATTTTTAAAGTTTTTACTGTGTGCCATGTATTGTTCTCACAGGATTGCTTGGTAACTTGATACTGTTGTCCTTATCTTGTAGATGAGGAAATGGGGGCTTAGAAAATATAACTTGCCTAAATTCGGACATGATCATTTCAGGATTTGAGTCTAAATTTGCCTAATTCCAGAACCCATGTCCTTAACCTCACTGATCTATAGCTCCTTCCAAAAGGGAATGATGCACCTGTTGTAACCTGTTCACCTACCACTCCCAAACACATCTGAAAACCTACCATTCGTTCTCTCGGGCAGTGCTGTCCAATAGAAATATAATGTGAGTCACATGTGAGATTTTAAATTTTCTAAGGGCTGTATTGAAAAGGTAAAAAATAGGTAAAAATAATTTTAAAACCGTATTCATTTAACCTAATGTGTGTAAAGTATTTCATTATGTAATCAGTGTTGCATTATTTTGTTTTCATACTAAGTTTGCAGGTTGGTGTGTATTTTACCATGTCAGCCCTCTTTAGCCACATTTCAGGTAGCATGTAGCCACTTGGAGATGATAGCTACTGTGTTGGATAGCACAGCCCTAGAATGTGAAGTGTGACAATTATGATGCACTTCTGGTCTTACATTCTTCTTCCTCATTTGACAATAGATGCCTTTGCAAATGTAAATTAGATCTAATTTTTTTTAAATTTTGTAATAAAATACACTTAACATAAAATTTACCATTTTAATCATCTTTAAGTGCACACAGTTCAGTGACATTTAATACATTCACATTGTTGTACAGCTGTCACCATCATCCATTCCCATAATTCTATTCATCTCGTAAAAGTGAAACTCTAAACCCATTAAATAATAACTCCGGTTTTCCCCTCCCCCACCCCTTTTAACCTCTGTTACACATTCTGTATTTATGACTTGGACTATTCTAAGTACCTCCTATCAATAGAATCATACAGTATTTGTCATTTTGTGACTAATATATTTTGTTTAGCTTTATGTCCTCAAGGTTCACCTGTTTTAGCAGTTGTGGCATATTGCAAAATGTCCTTCCTTCTGAAGGCTGAATGATACTCAGTTGTATATGTAATACCACATTTTATCTGCTTATCTGTGGGTGGATACTTGGGTTGCTTCCATCTTTTGGCTGTTGTGAATTATGCTTGTGCTTGCTCGCTCTCTCTGTCAAATACGTAAATAAAATCTTAAAAAGAAAAAAAGATTATCTTGGCTATTTGCCGTTCCTTGAGATTCCATATGAATTTTGGGAGAAGTTTCTGCTGCTGCAAAGTAACATCATTGAGATTTTTACATGGATTGCTCCAAAGGATCTAAATTTTAATGTGGGAGTAAGAGTTGTTTGTAAGTCTCTCAATATGCATTTCAAGTTTACTGTTCACATTGCTTATTGGAAGCTGTTTACTTCTAACAGTTTTATTTTTAGGACTAAACCTGTTAAAGCCAGATTTTCTTAGACTTAATCATCTCTTATCTGGTAGTGAATGTCAGAGCAGCTCCTGAAATCTCACCTTTTAATTTCTTTGGGGTTAGATAGTAGTGGTTTTCAGTTAGCTAGTTCAGTCATTGGTCTAAGAGAAAGGTGTTGCCATCTTGGAAGAGAAGATGCCTGGAAGATGCTGTGCAGTGACGGGAGAAAATGAAAGCGCTGAACTATTCGCTGTGAGCAGCCATGTCCTGCGGGCCAACCTGTTTCTCTTAAAACAACCAATCGTAGCAGTTTTCAGCACTTTTAAAAGCAATAAATCAATCTCCTTTCTGAAATTTTTCTTGTTGGCATCAGGGTTAAAGCTCAATATATTCCTATGGCTTTCCTGGGTGCTTTTACTCACAATAAAATTTTCTCTTTCAGAATTTGGTGTTCACCTGGCAGAGCTGACTGTAGATCCCCAAGGAGCACTGGCAATCCGTCAGGTAAGTCCAGACTGATTGGCCCAATTTATAAGTAATTTCTCTTTTTACGTGGTAATGAAACTTTCTTATTGGAAAAAGAAAGAACACCAGTTTACAAAAACCTAGGATTTTGTACCCGATTTAGTACAAATACATTTAGTACTAATACATTCACACATTAGGCCATGTGTATGTATATGATTGTTATATATGAAAACAGTCTTTTCCTTGCTGTACTGGTTGGCTTATTCTCTTCGCAGCTGGCATCAGTCATTTTGAAACAATATGTGGAGACTCACTGGTGTGCCCAGTCAGAGAAATTTAGGCCTCCTGAAACTACAGAAAGGGTAAGGAGAATTACTTGATTAGTCTTCTTACAGAGATTTGAGGGGCCACCTTAAGAGATTGAGCTGTCACCATTGTTAGAGGGCATGGGGCAATCAAAACACTAGGCGTGAAAGATCGATTGATAGCTGACATCATGGGCAACATGCTGGAAGTAAGAGAGCTCCAGTGTCAGGCTGACCTGTGATCAGATTCCTTTTACTGCCTTTTACTAGCCGTGAAAATATTAGAAAAGTATTTTAACTTCTAAGCTTCAATTCCCTAAATATCTAAAATTAGAATTAAAATTTCAACTCCAAAGAGTTGTTTGAGGATTAAATGAAATAATGTTTCTACTTAGTACAGCACCATGCAACCATCCTGGGCCCCTGAGAAATTTTGAAATAGAAGGTTTATATAGGGCAGCACTGTCCATTGGAACTTTATGCAGCTGTGGAAATACTCCCTATCTGTGCTTTCTGGTGTAGTGGCTACAGGCTACATATGAGTGTTGAGCACTTAAAATATGGCTGATGAAACTAAAAACTGAATTTTTTATTCTATCTCATTCTAATAATTTAAATTTAAAGGACCACAGGTGGCTGCTCTAATGGACAGATAAGTTTAGGGATCACAGATGAACTCTCTGAATGAATGATTGTCAGTCAAGTTAGTGTATTGGAGTTTTTTGAGGTTTTTTGTTTTTTGTTTTTTGTTTTTTTGAGTTACACAGTATCTTAACACGCATTGCTTTTCCAGCGCATAATTTGGATAAGACTCTTCCAGTCATTTACAACCTGGTCTGATGGCCTGTGGCGTTTCTCCTCTGCAGGCAAAAATTGTTATCCGGGAGCTGTTGCCCAACGGGTTGAGAGAATCAATAAGTAAGGTGCGCTCCAGTGTGGCCTATGCAGTGTCTGCCATTGCCCACTGGGACTGGCCTGAAGCCTGGCCCCAGCTCTTCAACCTGCTCATGGAGATGTTGGTGAGCGGAGATTTAAATGCAGTCCATGGAGCCATGCGAGTGCTGACAGGTATCAGAAGTTTTTCCCTGGCGTTGGTACTTGAATCCCAAGAACACTTACGAGAGTCTATGTAATGGAGTGGCTCCTCCTCCCTAGTTTTTATCTCCACATCTATCCTCTCACTCCATTGACTCGCTCCATTGACTCTTTCCAGGGAATTAAGTTGGTATAGTATTTCTACTACTATGAAACCTCAACCACTTAAGGATAGAGTAATTGCGTAGTAGTTAAGGACTCAGATTTCAGTTCATATTCAGATTTTACATTAAGCCAAGTTACTTAATCTTTTGAGCTTGAGTTTCCTTGTATATAAAATGAAGATAATGATAGTGTTTACCTGAAGGGGTCTATTGGTAGGTTTAAATAAGCTAAATCTATATAAATTGTTTAGCATAATAACTAACATGAGGTAAACACTCTTTATATTTTAGCCGTTATGATAATTATCATTATTATATTAATTTTCTTCTTAGTTCAACCAAGGCAAATTTCAGAACAGTGAAATAAAATTTTTATAGGAATAAAGAAGATAAAAACAGTGTAGCTATGTAATTCTTACCTTAATTTGGTCAGCTTAGAGAACGTAGCATTTGGTATCTTTTCTTTCTGTTCTAAGAAGGTGGCAAAAATATTTACAGAAAAATACTTTTAGTCTAAGGAGATTTGGTGGATGTCTCGTCTAAGCTTGATTAATCTATTAATCTCTCACAGAACAGAGAACCCAGAACCTGAATTTCCCAGTCCTCTAGGTGAAGTCACTACTGTTTTGCCTTCAAGGAATCTTTACCTGGATATTAGCCACCTTCTGTTGATCTTTTAGAAATTGTATTTCCCCTCAGTTCATACAGATTTGTGAAATGTCTGCCTATGTCTTATCTCTTTCTCTATGCCCTGCTACCTTACCTGAAATGTATTCTTACCTAGTTACGAATGCCATTTCTTTTCTTTTTTTTAACCCTGTTTATTGAACTTGGCATCTGGTCCCAGTTTTACTTACCTATGTTCTGTTGATGGTAGATGACATCAGTTCTCTGTCCAAAAGCAAATTCCCCATCTCCTTTTGTTTTCAACCTCCTTTTCCCTTGTCCTGGCTGCCTTTTTGAACTACCTGCTTTAATCCTATTATCTTTGATGGGTGCTTGGGATATAGAGCAGACTTACAAAAGAGCAAATGTTCCTTGTTCAGATTTTCACTTTCCTGCTTATTACATTCCTTGCATGACTCATTATTCAGGTAATTTCATGTACCCCTCTCTGTGGAATCAGCCATCCAAGATTCTTTATTTACAACTTGATGGTACCAGAAGATCACTTAACAGATACGTTTTCTACCAAGGAAAAGAAGCATGTTCCCCACGAGTCTTCCAATACAAAGTTTGGCTTTTTTAAAAACCTGAAGGAGAAAGGCAGTTTACATTCATCATACTTGGAATACTGTAGAACCATCATTGTGCTTGACTAAGGAAATCACTGTTAAGTGAGATCACTTTTCTGTCAGCCACAGGGAGAGAACTCTGGGGGAAGTGGGTACTGTTTTATATTGGAGTCAGCAGACACAGGGTGGATAGCTGCCAGCCTCCATTCCCAGATAGCTGCTTCCCATGCTTTCAGATGAGGATAGACGGTGCTCTCACAACAGCAACTCAGGCGTGCTTGAAGATGGCAGGACGTGGTGTATGGATGGGAGCCCAGTAGGAGAATGGGACTGATTGTCTTTGGGTTTTTTTTAAGATACTATATCCTTTTTTAAGCCTTTAGTAAGCCTTCCGTTAAGCTTATCTGTTTGTAAGTGAGAACTAACTAACACCAATGGTGTGAAGGAGATGCAAACATAGCAGCTGAGGACTGAAATATTTGACCACAGGTATAGCTTTTTTTAGTTTCAAGAAGTTTGGAGATTGAGGTATTTCCAGTGCCCCACACCTTTGGTCACTCTGACTTGCTGAGTGACCTCAGAAAACTTATTTTGGACTTGAGCTTATAAAGTGTTAATAAATCAGGACTAATAGGAATGAATATAGGAGAGCAAAAAAATGTGGTTAAGCACTTCATTAGTGGAATTCTTCATTAGTAGAATTAAGCTAAACTATTTTTTATAAAACTTATTTTCATTAATATGCTCTTCATCACATTTATTTGGACTAATTTCTTTGGCTTTCTGAATGAAATAATAAACACTCATTTTATTCAGAGTTCAGAATTTATTCTTCAGGAAGAACCAAATCTAGTAAAGAAGACTCAATCTTGAATATATGATCTTCCTTTGACTTCTGGTGATTGATGCTGCCCAAAATTTTGGGGGTATATTAATCTTGAAAGTGCTGACATGGATTTCTTGTAGATCCTCCTGAAAAATGTCCCAGGTGATGAGCTCCATTTCTGTAGTGATCATTTGGAATTGCCAGGAAAAGCAGTAGATAAAGTGAACAGACACGAATTCAAGGGCTTGTATTTAACAGATTAGTAACATGAACCCCAGGGTCCTTCATGCTGTCTTAGTGCTTGTGTGGAAAGTGAAAAGAAAGACACGATCCCTGTTTCCTTCACCTTCTTCAAGTCTCTTTCATGAATAGGTTCCTTTTTGCCACATTCATATGGTAGGTAATCCCTTCTGCTCCAGTGAGCAGTAGCCTCTGATTTCTAGGTCAATAAATGTCATTCACTGAGAAGAGTAACATAAAGAGTGGACTAAGAGCCTAGTAAGCCTGCATATATTTTATTATGTGCATCAGAACAACTCACCAAGGGAGAGTATTGAAAATGGAACCAAAGGTAAGACACCTCAAGGTGCACCTGGATGTTGACGATCTGGCATGAATTGGATTAATACAGGATTTCCCTAAGGTGACCTTGCAAGGACTTTGACACAGCTCTTACAGATTTTCTTGCAGTGTGTTTGTTTCTTTCTTTCAATATTTATGTAAAGTTTTTTTCCTCACTCTTATGTATTTTTCTTTATCTTTGGGCTCTTCTCTTCCCCCTTCCAACAAATAATAGTTATTTACACCTTTTCCTTCTCCAGGATAAGACCACCAGGCCAATGTCTTTACCTGTATGCTCTCTGCTTAGGAACTGCCACTTAGAAGCAGTTCAAAAATTTTCCCACTTATATCTTCATAAAGCACTGTTTGTTTTGTTTTTTTACAGTACTTTTTTTTCCTTTGTAGAATTCACTCGAGAAGTAACAGACACACAGATGCCACTTGTTGCTCCAGTCATTCTTCCAGAGATGTATAAGATCTTCACGATGGCCGAGGTATGAAATCTCAGCTCCAAGATCACAGCGAATAAGAGCTGCTCAGGTTCTGGTCAGCCTCCACATCACATGTGGGAAACTGTTGTGTTTGCTGCCTCTCCCCGAACCTGAAGACCAGAACTGACAGAGGTCTGAATCTGGATTAACCTTAGATCTTTCACTTAAATTGTGAGGGCCAGCCTTTGATGAGAGAATGAAATAGCACCTGCATTGTTTCCTCACATATTTCCTGCCCCATATGCAGTATAAGTAAACTCTGAGTACCTAATGGGTAATGTTTTAACCTCCCTGCTCTCTCTGCCACTAGCCAAGAGTCTGTCTTTTGAAAGAAATACATTGACTGTGTTGAGATTTCAAGTAGCACCCATTCTAATATTTTTAATCAGATAGCCCACAGAAGCCTACATATAAGGCTAATCCCACTGAGTTCTAACATTCTGCTGGCTTTTATTCTCTGGATTAGAGAAATCTGTCCTGGGTATGAGTAGATGATGTTACCCTTCTCTAGGGAATCCAGTCCCATGTCAACACTGAGAAGTCATAGTTTTTCTTCTAGTCACAGATATGCAGACACAGACACATCTATCTCATGGCTACGCTGTAACTTTTCACAGGTGTATGGTATTCGAACCCGTTCCCGAGCTGTGGAGATTTTTACCACTTGTGCCCACATGATCTGTAACATGGAGGAACTGGAAAAGGTAAGGAGGCCTTTGGGTCAGTAACAGACTTCATGCTTAAAAATCTCTATGCCTTCCATCAGAGGCATAGCAGTGACTAACTTCATTTCAGTAGAACCACAGTGCACCCTGATTTAATCAGAGTTGTAGATGCATTTAGCATTTTGATTACATTTTTCATTTGTATATAGTTTAGTTTCCTTTTGTGTGAGCCTTATATCTTAACCACATCCTGCATCTTTTCATATGAGCCATCTCTCAGATCTTCACTACTCCCTTACGGCCCTCTCACATGAGACAGAGCTAGCTGAAAAACGCCAACCCTGTCATTCAGAAGCAGTTTTGAAAAGTTAGTCTTGGGTGCCTGGGTGGCTCACTTGTTAAGCATCTGCCTTTGGCTCAGATCATGATCTCAAGGTCCTGGGATCAAGCCCCACATCAGGCTCCCTGCTCAGTGGGAAGCCTGCTTCTCCCTCACCCACTCCCCCTGCTTGTGTTCCCTGTCTCACTATGTCTCTGTCAAATAAATAAATAAAATCTTAAAAAAAAAAAAGTTAGTCTTACATATAATGGCTTTTAAGGAGGCCATGGTGAGGAACTGCAGGTGTTGGAGATGGAAACCTGAAATCTTGGGTAACACCTCCAGTGACTTAATGGCTGCCCTCTTCTGATTGGAACCCGAGCTGGAAGAAATATTTAGATGCCTCAGATCTGTGTTTCAGAGTTTGATATGTGTATTGAAACCATTGATTAATGGAATGTCCAATACTGACTTTGGTTTCTGTTGTCAGGGTGCAGCCAAAGTTCTGATCTTTCCTGTGGTGCAGCAGTTCACAGAGGCCTTTGTTCAGGCCCTCCAGATACCAGATGGCCCCACATCCGACAGTGGGTTTAAGATGGAAGTCCTAAAGGTAAACATTTACTACCATTGAGATACTTGGAATTTCAGAAGGTGGTCTGAAATCCTTGGTTTTTCTCCTATATCACCTGTAACTCTTAGATCTTTTTCTTTGTAATTTCTCAGGCAGTGACAGCCCTGGTGAAAAACTTCCCAAAGCACATGGTGTCCTCCATGCAGCAGATTCTGCCTATTGTTTGGAACACCCTAACTGAGAGTGCAGCTTTATATCCTTTTCAGAAAGCTTCAGGGACCTGCTACCACCCGTAATCGGGAATCTAGCATTAGGTCTTGCATTCATGTGGTTCCATTTTTTTTTTAATGAGTTTTTTAAAGTATCTCCTCTTAGGGTTGGAATGTTATGCATTCCCTTGTAGAATACATGTAAAGCAGACTCCAAATTCTGTTTCTTTACTCTTCATCATACTTATGTGAGGACAGAAGTAAATTACACAGAGGAAGTTGAAGATCCTGTGGATTCTGATGGTATGTAGTTTATCTGATCTTGACAGATATGCCACATAGGAAAGGAAAAAGACAAAGAAAAACAGTAACGTAGAGGCTTCGCTCTCTTAAGTGAGTTTTCTAATTGAGTTTCCTTTTAGTGTATTAGATGTGGGAAAATGGGACACTGAAAATCTTTAATCTGTTCCTCAAAGGCATTTGCATAAATCTCATAAAATAGAATTTCTGAGTTGGAAGACCCACCTCAAAGGCCATCTCATCCAGCCCACTTCTTTCTGGCAGATGATGATACTTCCATTTCTGTTTTAATATTTTTAGTTTTTCAAATAAAAAATAGACTTGCTGGAAAATATATTCAGTGTTTCTGATTCTTTACTTGAAAAACCAAAGAATATTTAATATTCTCAAAGTTCCTTTCTTTGACTCCTTAGCTCCCCCTCTTCTGTTCCCTTGGGAATAATAATCAGCAAGTACTTGAAATATTCATTAATTTACAAAGATAATATAGTTCATTTCTAGCAGATGTGCTTTCCTTTTGCCTTCTTGTCATTAAAATCTTCTCTTGTATATTTCCTGTAGGTGAAGTCCTGGGCTTTGAAAATCTCGTCTTTAGCATTTTTGAGTTTGTCCATGCTCTCCTAGAAAATAGCAAATTCAAAAGCACTGTTAAGAAAGCCTTGCCTGAGTTGATTTACTATATAATCCTGTATATGCAGATCACTGAGGAGCAGGTAAATGATATTTGGGGGACAGTTACCAGCTTGTTTTGCGAAAGTGCAACTTGAATGTGAAATCTAGGGCAAGGGAACAATTTTTATTTCTAAAAACAGACCTAGAAGAGTAACTTCATGTGAAGTTCTGGGAAAGCTTTGATATCTTTTTATTGCCAGAATTTCTGGGTGTTGTGGTTTTATTAACTCTGCTATCAGGTAGTTAGACTCTGAGAATACTTTCACCTCCATAGTACCACTAACCAAAGACTCTGGTCTCTAGAAGAACTTAGTCCTTTTCTGTAAATACTGACACATAGACAGAAATCATTAGCTTGGTTGGTGGATCATTAGACCAGAATAGAGCATTAAAAAAAAGATAAGATAATGTTTCCTCTCTTATATAAACAGTACAAGAATCAATGTAATTTCCACATTAAATATTCCATAAGACCTAATATATTCAGAAAGTTGATCTGTCAGAAATAACAGCTGATGAAAGGTAGCAGAGAACTAGTAATCAGCCACATTCTAAAATAGTGTCTACTAGAGAGGAATAATTTTTGCTGCTTACCTTGATAAAGGATTTGCTTGTCTACATCAAAAAGAAAAGACTTTGAGGCTAGAGTTCTGTTCAAGATAAAAACAAAAGGTTGAAATCTTCCGCTGTGTGTGGATGAAAAAAGAGAACATATAAACTAGATTGGCAGCCTCACAAAGACCTAACTTCATCATCCTTTCAGATTAAAGTATGGACAGCCAACCCCCAACAGTTTGTAGAAGATGAGGATGATGACACTTTCTCCTATACAGTTAGGATTGCAGCTCAAGACCTATTGCTGGTAAGTGGGTTCCCTTGATACTTAACCAGAAAACCCTAATCAGTCACTTGAGTGTTCCCTCTTCTTCCTAGGCATCTAACCCAAGTTGATCAGTGTTACTGAGTGACTGTATCTCAGAGTTCTTTGAGGATAACAAAAGAAATCTCAAATGAAGTTTGAGACTCAGGAATTCCAAAGTCATTGCTACTGGTTTTGGTTTATAAGGAAATAATAGATGTAAAAATTGTACAAAGGATAAAGTGTTCTAATGAGTAAGGGTTGTTGAATCAAGAACACTCAGTTTAGTCCACTCTTAAGCCAGAATTTGTAGCACAAACCAGATGTTGGCAAACTTTTTTAAAAAATTAGATTGCTGAGAGAAGAACATCCAAACATCTGCTGTTTTCTTTGGCCCTGACTAGAGCATAGAGTTTTCTCTAGGCTTAAGTTCTGTGAAGAAGCTGCCTCTTGCTGTGTTGGGTCAGAGGTTTGTTCTCATTGTTAGTGAACATTTCTTATTGTCCTTCAGTATTTCTAAGGCACCTAGGAAAGATCACATTAAGTTCCCATTTGTAGATTAGCCTTATTTTTTCTACAGTCACACTCCGAGAGAATAAATAACCTGACCCATTGTCATCCGAAGCTTAGTCTATTACAGCTCACTTACACTCTACTCAGTCTAGCCATTGGGAGCTTTACATTTTGTTAGTTTTCCAATGCCTAGGCACTGCAGAAATATAAATATTACTCTAATTCCGTTAAAGATCCTGAACTAAGAGAGGTTGTATTTTTAATACACCTCATCAGAGTTTAGAATGTATACATGAAAGAGTTTGAACCACTGAGTTTGCAGTTAAGTTTTCAGTTTGCAATTAAAATGTGTTTAATTCAGGACACGTGAGTGGCTCAGTTGGTTAAGTGTCTGCCTACGGCTAAGATCATGATCCCAGGGTGCTGGGATCAAGTCCTACATCCGCTCCTTGAACACCCGGAACCTGCTTCTCCCTCTGCCTGCCACTCCTCCCTGCTTTTGCACACATGCTTGCTGGCTCACTCTCTCTCTCTCTCTCTCTCTCCCTCTCTGGCAACTAAATAAAATCTTTAAAAAAAAAAAGTGGGTTTAATTTGCACAAACAGGTTTATTAGCCCCTCCCCTCTCTCCCTAGGCTGTGGCCACTGATTTTCAGAATGAGAGTGCAGCAGCCCTGGCTGCTGCAGCCACTCGGCATTTACAAGAAGCTGAGCAAACCAAAAACAGCGGTACCGAACACTGGTAAGAGTGAGCAGCAGATACTTAACTTAGGAACATATTCTGGGCATCAGATCTGAGACAATCAAATCCTTGCTTTGAATCATGTGTTTTAAAGCAGTTTTTCCCAACCTTCAATAATTGGTTACAATGCTTTTATTTTACCCTTTAATTTAAAAAGCCTTGGAGGGAAGGACTTTAACTTTGTTTTTAATTAGAGAAATCTGTTTATCTAAATGTCACTGTTTTCAGCTCTAGATTTAGGTAGGAAGGACAGAAAATGGGCTTTTTGGGTCAGATTGTGCTGGAATGCCCTTTCAGGTTTTTCCTTCCCTCAGGTGTTTATCATTTTGGCAGTGTAGTTTGTTTTACCAGACTGTGGTATCGCTTTCTCAGGTGGAAGATACACGAGGCATGTATGCTTGCCCTTGGCTCAGTGAAGTCCATCATCACGGACAGTGTGAAGAATGGCAGGATCCATTTTGACATGCATGGGTTCCTGACCAATGTCATCCTTGCAGACCTCAACCTTTCAGGTATGTTTCAGCACAATGCCAGGATTCTCGAAGATACTTAAACCTGTCATCATCTCGGTTATGTTGTTCACTTAGATAGGTAAACCAGGTATTCATGTGTCCTTTGGGTAAAAAGTCTTTCTACACTAGAGCTTGAACTCATCTGAACCACTAAAACAGCCTAGAGACCTTGACTCAGCTTTACCAACTAAGAAATATTGCCACATTCATAATTTTTCCACTCTGTTCACATTTCCTTCCAAGTCACTGCTTATATTTATGGCTGGTTTTAGCATTTGAATAGGATGCAGATTTGGTTACTGTACCTTGAGAACTTTGGCTTGAGTTTTGTCATTATTAAGTCCAAAATACCTTCAGGCGGTTTGTGTCAGGCTCATTCTTCCTGTTTGTTTCCTGTCATTTTTCTCAAACTTTATTCTTGGCCAATATCCAAATAATTAAAATGTTCCATTCTCAAGTCCATGTTAATTACTTGTCTTAAAAAAAAAAAAAGTTGGCTCTACTATATTAGACTCGGAGTTCTCCAGCAATGCAGAACAGTAGCTAAGAATTACCATCTCTCTATTTAACATCTTCGGCTATGTTGCTTCTGCCCATGCTATGCCTTATTCTCTTCCTTAGACCCATCCACCCCCACCCTCATTACAAAAGGCCATCTTTGCTTTCTCCAAGTACATAAATCATGGGACATTTGGCATAATTTGCTCCATTCCCAATCCATTCACATGCCTCTCACTCATAGACTAGCCCTTCGAATAGCCGAAGCCATTTGAAAACATTCTGCTCTGGGGCACCTGGATGGCTCAGTGGGTTAAGCCTCTGCCTTCAGCTCAGGTCATGATCTTGGGTCCTGGGATTGAGCCCCGCATCAGGCTCTCTGCTAGGCAGGGAGTCTGCTTACCCCTCTCTCTCTGCCTTCCTCTATGCCTACTTGTGATCTCTCTCTCTGTCAAGTAAATAAATAAAATCTGACTTTAAAGAGGTAATCTGTTATAGACTATCTCATAATGTCACTTCCATTCTCTGACTCACAAAATTAAAATGGTTGAACATCCAGAGCTCAGGCCCATTGGGAATATCCTTTTTCAGTCTGCACTTATGCTGGTGAATATTTTCTTTCTCCTACTAGACTGCAAGGTTTCTGAAGGTAGAAATCATGATGCTTGTATTCCACAATGCCTTGCATGTAATAGGCATTTCATAATTATGTGTTGAATGAAAGTGTTGAAATTTCTTAAGCCCATCAATATATTTTTTGTAGAATTTACCCTAGTAAAGAACCTTCAAAAATTCATGGAGACTTGAGAATATTTAGAATTGAGACTGGGGCAAAGTTTAATATATAGCATTTATTATCCTGCCAATAGCTCGAAGCTTTTCTGCATCAGCCATTCTCAAACTTTCTGGTATCAGGCCCCTTTACACTTAAAAATTACTAGTGATTGAAAGAGTTTTTCTGTGAATTTTATGTGTCAATATTTAGCATATTGGAAATTGAAACTGAGAAGTTTTGGGGCACCTAGGTGGCTCAGATGGTTAAGTATCTGACTTTTGATTTTGGCTCAAGTCATGATCTCAGGTCATGAAACTAAGCCCCAAATCGAGCTCTGCACTGGGTGTGGAGTCTGTTTAAGATTCTCTCCCTCTCCCTCTGCCTCCCCGACTCTAAAATGAGTAAATAAATAAATCTGAGAAGTTTGTAAAATATAGGAAATGCTAACATACATTTCATTAGCTGTCAGAGCCATGGTGCACATATCAGATCACCTCTGCACAACTCCACTGTATACTTAAGAAAGAACAAGAATGAAAAAGATGGATCATAACTTGGTATCACTATGAAAGTTTCAACTTTGGGACTCCCAGGAGTCTCTGGGCCATACTTTGAGTACTTCTGTATGATGGAAATTTGTATGTGATTATCTTGTTCTGTTCAATAATTCTCAACAACTACATGTTTACGAGTGACTAAGGTAGGCCCTGTGATAAACTGATTAAGTACAGACTCTGTCTTCAAGCAGCTTATAGTAGGCAGAGGGTAGACATCCTCCCTCACACTGGTGGCTAGAATAACCAACAAAATATGTAAGAATATATAAGAAAGCTAAAGACTAGCACAGAGATAGTTAGGATTACTTCAGCCTAAGAGATCAGTTGTATGATGCAAGTAGAGGTGAATGTGTTGGCTTATATACAAGGCACAGAAATGGCAAGGTAAGATGCGAGTTGCTGGGACAGGTATGTGCTTGAGTTCAGAGTCCATAAAAGGAAATCATCGATAATGCTAAAGCTACTGATCATAGGGGGCCTTGACTATAATGCTTAACTAAAATGGTCTTTACTTGGTAGACTGAATTTATTGACAGGTACTAAGTAAAACAATGATAGCTATAATTTATATTGGCTTCAGTAGTGATCCAGGAATAGGAAAAACTGGCTATGGAGACATTTAGAGGACTAACTAGTGGTGCCGGTAAAGGATAATGAGAGGTAGGGATGGGAATGAAGGAGGTAAGTCTTTTTAGCCTAAGAATATTCAAGATCTGCTTTGCAACAAATCGTGAAAAGCAAAACTGGGAAAATGCATTCTGTACCATAGGTCGAACATTTGCTTTTATCTGATAAGATCATCCTTTTTCCTTATTTGAGTTGTGTATATTATGTAGTATCCAGTTACTGTAACAAGTTGAGGATGGAGGTGGAAAAGGAGGAAGGGCAAATAACAGAAACTTTCATTGTCCAACCCCTAATTGCTCTCTCTTCCTCCCAGTGTCTCCTTTTCTCTTGGGCCGGGCACTTTGGGCTGCCAGTCGGTTCACTGTTGCTATGTCCCCTGAATTGATCCAGCAGTTTCTACAGGCAACAGTTAGTGGTCTTCATGAGACACAACCCCCATCAGTTCGAATTTCTGCCGTGAGAGCCATCTGGGGGTGAGTACACCACCTTAGGGTGATAAGAGAAAATTCCTCAGAGTAGAAGTCCCAAACAGCATTTGGCCAGTGGATTATGTTGCTTGGAAATTTCTGATGAAAATCTCCTACCAAATGGCAAACGAATCATATCAAAAAAACATATCAAGAACATGGCTTCTACGCATGGGTTTGGATTTATGGCAGGCTCATCCCCCCTGGGCCTCTCATAGTGCCCCATGCCAGAGCAAACTGTGGCCCTGAACCATTGCCTGGCCTCTGTGCCGTAGGCTGCAGGCACTGAAGTGGATCACACAGTGAAAAGAGAAAACAGGAAAAAAAAGAAAGAACTTGGCTTCTTTGAGTCCCAGTCGCTCTTATTCCCTTTCGTTCCTCATTCCTTGAAAGTTCACTCCAGCTCTGGAAACATCTAGATCAACTCCCTTTCTTAGAAAGGTGAAGACTTGAGAGATAACTAACTTGATAAGATGGTACAGTGAAGAATTACAGAAACACTGGCACCTGGGTCTCTGTTAAGTGTCTGCCTTCGGCTCGGGTCATAGTCCCAGGGTCCTGGTATCGAGCCCCACGTCAGGCTCCCTGCTCAGCTGGAAGCCTGCTTCTCCCTCTCCCCCTGTTTGTGTTCCCTCTCTTGCTGTGTCTCTCTCTGTCAAATAAATAAATAAAATCTTGGGGGGAAAAAGAATAAAGAAAAGGAATTATAGAAGCAGGATTAGAGCCTCAGGTCATTTTGTTGATTGATTTCTCTGTTTTAGAGACTAAATTTGGGATAACAAGGCTTAGAAACACTGCTTGTTTTTTCCCAGTTTTACCTCCCCTTTTCACAGCTAATATAATACTAGTGACTCAACTAGTCATTTATTTATATTCCTACCAAGATCAGAGGGAGTGTTGTTGTTTTAAGAAATATTTTAATGTCCAAACGTAAGAGTCTCAGTTGAATCCTAAAAACTACCTAAAATCCTAAAAATATAAAATTCATCTTCTACCTACTGGTACTCTCTTCTTACCTTTTGAAACAGAGATGCAGATGCTGGGATTACTATGTATGTCTTTAGAAGGTATTGAGGGGAAATAATGTATGCAGGATGCTGAATAAGATGCCCCTCACTTGTCTCCCTCCCTCAACAATAACTTGGCATCTATTGATGGACAACAGTGCCTTTGTGGGAGCTGTGAGATCCAGAGAGGAGCCTGAAACCCCACTGCTGTCCAAGAACAAGGAGAGCCATTTTGAGAAGTCAGGCTCACACCCAGTGGCTGATGTATCAACCCTAGTCCTGGCTTTAGCCCCAGACACAGCTCCATGTCCTTAAGGGTTGGCTCCAGCCCCATTTGACTTGGATTCTATCACCAGCACCACACATCAAGTACCTGGGAGGATCTTACGCAGCAGTGTGTTGAAGATTAGAAATACAGATCTCAGTCCCAGCTGCAAACCCTGAAGTAGTCCATGAACTGGCTCCACCCAGTCTCAGCTGTCGTCCAGGGACCCCTGGAGAACACAGATTTAGACAATCACGCAAGGATGAGAGAGTGTTTGCGGCAGTCCAGGAGTCCAGCAGAGAGATTCCAGCGCAGCCCTGGAGCCAAAGCAGTCCAAGACTGGACACTTTTAAAGACTGCGAGAAGCAATCGTTACTTCAAATGTGAAGACCACAGTGCAAGAAAGACTTCAAGGAACATGAAAAATCAAGGAAACGTGACACTAAAAAAGGTGTAATTTTTGAAATGTAATTTTTGAAATGAAAAAATGTAATTTTTGAAATAAAAAAAGTAATTTTCCAGTAACTGACCCCAAACACAGAGACGTGTGATATACCTGATAAAGAATCCAAAATAGCTGTTTTAAGGAGCTCAGCTTTAAGAAAACACAAAAAACCATTCAGTGAAATCAGAAAAACAATACATAAACAAAATGAGAAGTTCAACAGAGAAATAGAAATCATGAAAAAGAACCAAGCAGAAATCCTAGAGATGAAGAATACAATGAATGAAAATTTTAAAAGCAACAGAGACCATCAAAAGCAGAACAACTCAAGAGGAAGAAAAAAACCTGTGAACTAGAAGACAGGACCTTTGAAATTTTCCACTCAAGGAGGGCAAAGAATAAGGAATGAAAAGGAATGAAGAAAACCTGTGTGAACTTAAGGATACCATTAGGAGAAACCATGTGTGATTTATTGGAGCTCTGGAAGGAGAAGAAAGGTAGAAGGGGGCAGAAAGCTTCGTTAAAAGAAATAATGTCTGAGAACATCTCAAATCTGAAGAGAGATTGTACATCCCAAGTTCATGAAGCTAAAATTTCAATTCAAAGTGATCTTCTCCAACATCCATTATAATAAAACTACCGTTAGTTTAAAAAAAAAAAAAACCTGTCTAAAATCAGATGGCTTTTAAAGCAGCAAGAGAAAAATATTTCTCTCATTTATATGAGCTGACTTTGCAGCAGAAACCTTGCAGGCCAGGAGGGAGAGCTGAAACAAAGAACTGTCAACCAAGAGTACGCGGCAAAGATGTCCTTCAAGAATGAAGGCAAGACAAAGTCTCTTCAGCAAAGCTGAGGGAATTCTTCACCACTAGACCTACCTTACAAGAAGTGCTAAAAGGAATTCTTCAAACTGAACTGAAATTAATATGAAATATACAGCACAGGTAAAGATAAGTGTGTAATAAAAGTCAAAATACTCTAATACTGTTATCTGGCAGTGTGGTAACCACTTAACGCTAAAGGTTAAGGGACAAAAGTATTGAAAATAATTAGCTACATAATTTGTTAATGAATATACAATATAAATAGTTCAGTTGTGACATCAAAAACATAAGAGAGTGAATAAAGAGTAGAGCTTTTGTATAAAGTTATCAGTGTGAAATAAACTGTTATATCTGTAAATGTTTTATGTAAGCCTCACAGTAACCACAGAGCAAAAATCTGTAATAGACAACAGAATCAAAGTGTTCCACTATGGGAAATCATAAATTCACAAAGAGAGCAAGAAAGGAGAAAAGGAACAAGGGAACTGCAGAAGAGCCAGAAAACAGTAAGGTGGCATTAATAAGTCCTTACTGATCAAAAAAAATTTTTTTTAATTTTTTAAAAAATTTTTGGGAGGGGGAGGTAGGCTCCATGCCCAGTGTGGAGCCAGCCCAGTGCACTGCTTGAACTCACGACCCTGAGATCAAAATCTAAGCAGAGATAAAGAGTCATAGGCTTAACTGACTGAACCATCCAGGTGCCTCTCAAAAAATTACTTTAAATGTACATGGATTTAAATCTCTAATCAAGGGACACCTAGGTGGCTCCGTTGGTTAAGCATCTGCCTTCAGCTCAGGTCGATCCCAGGGTCCTGGGATCGAGGCTGGCATCAGCATCGGGTTCCCTGCTCAGTAGGGAGTCTGCTTCTCTCTCTCCCTCTGCCCCCCCTTATGCTCTCTCTGTCAAATAAATAAATAAAATCTTTATTAAAAAAATAAATCTCAGGCACCTGGGTGGCTCAGTGGGTCGAGCCGCTGCCTTCGGCTCAGGTCATGATCTCAGGGTCCTGGGATCGAGTCCCGCATCAGGCTCTCTGCTCAGCGGGGAGCCTGCTTCCCCCTCTCTTCTCTCTGCCTGCCTCTCTGCCTACTTATGATCTCTCTCTGTCAAATAAATAAATAAAATCTTTTAAAAAAAAAAAATCTCTAATCAAAAGTCAAGAGTAGCTAAATGGATTTTTTAAAAAAGACCCAACTTATGTGTTGCCTTTAAGAGCCTCACTTCAGGACACATGCTCAAAGTGAGGTGATGGAAGAGCTATTCCATGCAAGTGGAAACCAGAACACAACAAGGGTAGCTATGTTTTTATCATATAAAATAGACTTTAGCTCAAAAGCTGTACAAGAGACAGAAAGAAGGTCATTGTTTAATGATAAAGGGGTCCATTCAACAAAAAGATACAGCATTTGTAAATATATATACATTTGACATTGAAACACCTAAATATATTAAGCAAATTCTGACATCTGAAGGGAAAAAATAGACAATAATACAGTAATACTAGGGGACTTGAATAACCCACTTTCAACAATGAATAGGTTATCCAAACAGAAATCAGTAAGGATATACTGGACTTGAACTATACTTTTGACTAAATGGACCTAATAGACATAGAAAGAACATCTTATCCAACAGCACAAGAATAGACCTCAAGCATGCAGAGAACATCCTCCAGGAAAGGTCATGTGTTTGGTCACAAAACAAGTCCTAGCAAACTTAAGATTGAAATCATACCAACTATCTTTTCTAAACACAGTGAAATAACACTAGAAATTAATTACAGGAGGAGAACTAGAAAATACACAAATACGTTAAAATTAACAAACTCCTAAATAATCAAGGGAAAAAGAAATAAAAAGAAAAACAGAAAAAATACCTTGACATAAAAATGGAAACATAACATACCAAGACTTAAGGGATGCAGCAAAACCAGTTTTATTTCATTTTTTTAATTTTTAATTTATGTATTTTTTCTCTCACCACCCCCGCTCAGCAAAACCAGTTTTAGGAGAGAAGTTTCTATATAGAGATAAATCTCTACATTAAGAAAAGAAAAAAAAAAAGATCTCAAACAACTTAACTTTACATCTCAGGAACTAGAAAAAGAACAATAAATTAAGCCCAAAGTTAATAATATGAAGATTGAGCAAAAATAAATAGAGACCAGGAAAACCATAGAAAAAAACAACTAACCTAGGAGCTCTGTGTCTTGTAAAACACAAAACTGACAAACTAGTTAGGCTAAAAGAAATGAGAGAAGCCTCAAATATAAAATAATGACAGGGTGCCTGGGTGGCTCAGTGGGTTAATGCCTCTGCCTTCAGCTCAGGTCATGATCCCAGAGTCCTGGGATCCAGTCCCCATTGGGCTTTCTGCTCAGCAGGGAGCTTGCTTCCCTTCCTCTTTCTCTACCTGCCTTTCTGCCTACTTGTGATCTCTGTCTGTCAAATAAACAAATCTTTTTTTACAAAAATCAGAAATGAGGGCGCCTGGGTGGCTCAGTGGCTTAAGCCGCTGCCTTCGGCTCAGGTCATGATCTCAGGGTCCTGGGATCGAGTCCCGCATCGGGCTCTCTACTCAGCAGGGAGCCTGCTTCCATCTCTCTCTCTCTCTCTCTGCCTACCTCTCCATCCTCTTGCGATCTCTATCAAATAAATAAATAAAATCTTAAAAAAAAAAAAATCAGAAATGAGGGGCACCAGGGTGGCTCAGTCACTTAAGCCTCTGACTCTTGGTTTTAGCTCAGGTCATGATCTCAGGGTCATGAGATTGAGACCCAAGTTGGGCTCTTTGCTCATCAGGGGAGTCTGCCTGAGGATTCTCTCTGTCCCCCTCCCTCTGCCCCTCAAGGCCCTGCTTGCACATATGTGTGTGCCCTCTCTCTCTCTAGAATAAATAAATAATTATTTTTTGAAAACCAGAAATGAAAGAGGAGACATTATAATTGATATCACAAAAATGCAAAGGATCATAAGAGACTACTATGAATGCCAACAAATTGGATAACCTAGAAGAAATTCCTAGAAACTGCATACAGCTTATCAAGACTGAATTATGAAAAATAATCTGAACAGACATTAACAAATAAGGATATTGGATCAGTAACCAAAACTTCCCATAAAAGAAAAGTCCAGGACCAGATGATTTCACTGTGAATTCTACCAAACATTTAAAGAACTAATACAAATCCTTGCTCCAACTTTCCCAAAAAAAACTAAAGGAGCACGGCCGAACTCATTTTATAAAGCCAGCATTTACCTGATACCAAAACCAGACAAAGATAGTACAAAAAAAGAAAACTACAGGCCAATATCCCTGATGAATATAGATGCAGAAAGCCTCAACAAAATAGGAGAAAACCAAATTCAGCTGTACATTTAAAGGATCACAGCTGTGATCAAGTGGGATTTATCCCTGAAATACAAGGATGGTTCAGCATATGTAAACCAACCAGTGTGATATACCAGTTAATAAAATGAAAAATAAAAATGATAGGATTATATCAGTAGATTCAGTAAAAGCATTTGACAAAATTCAGTATCCATTGATGATAAAGTTAGTGGGAATACACCTTAACACAATAGAGACCAACTATGATAGACCCACAGCTAACATCACGTTTTTTCATTTAAGACAAGAATAAGGGACACCTGGGTGGCTCAGTGGGTTAACACCTCTGCCCTCAGCTCAGGTCATGATCCCAGGGTCCTGGGATCGAGCCCCCCATCTGGCTCGCTGCTCAGCGGGGAGCCTGCTTCCCTTCCTCTCTCTCTGCCTGCCTCTCTGCCTCCTTGTGATCTCTGTCTGTTAAATAAATAAATAAAATCTTTAAAAAAAAAAAATTACCAAGAATAAGACAAGGATGTCCATTCTTACCATTCCTATTCCACATAGTAATGGAAGTTTCCAGATTGGAAAGGAAGACATAAACTTGTCTCTTTGCAGTTGACATGGTATTATATATAGAAAAACCTTAAAAACTCCACTGAAACATTGCTAGAACTATTTTAGTAAATGTACAGGATGCAAGATACACAAAAATCAGTTGTAGTTCTAATAATGAACTTTGAGAAAATTATTAAAACAATACTATTTATAATTGCATCAAGAACAATAAAATACCAAGAATAAATTTAACCAAGTAGGTGGAAGCTCTGTACACTGAAGAGGTCCCTGGGTGACTCAGTCAGTTAGGCATCCGACTTTAGCTTGGGTCATGATCTCAAGGTCCTGGAGCTAAACAAGGAACATGCTTATCCCTCTCCTTCTGCCCCTCCCCCCACTCATGCGTGTGCGTGCATACACTCTCTCTCTGAAATAGTGAATATTTTATTTAAAAAAAAAAGATCTGTACACTGATACTGGTATCTGTATACCGTATAAGATACTGAGGAAAGAAATTAAAGAAAACACAAATCAGATGGAAAGTTAATTCCATGCTCATGAATTAGAAGAATTAATGTTATTAAAATTTTCACTCCTGAAAACAATCTATTATAGATTCAGTGCAATTCCTATTAAAACTTCCAGTGGCAGACAGTCTTAAAATTTGTATGGAATCAGAAAAGATCTTGAATGGTCAAAGCAGTCTTGAGGAAAACAAAACTGGAGGCTTCATACTCCCTGATTTCAAACTGTATTACAAAACTATAGTAGTAATCAAAACAGTATGGTATTGTCATAAAATAGATACGTAGATCAGTGGAACAGAATGCAGAGCCTGGAAATAAACCCACACATAAATGGTCAATTAATTTACAGCGAAGGAGCCAAAAGTATATAGTGGGGAAAAAGTAGTCTCTTCAATGAATCGTGTTGGGAAAACTGGTCAGCCATATGCAAAAGAGTGAAACTGAACCCTTATTCTTATATCATACACCAAAGTTAACTCAGAGTGGATTAAAAATTTGAACACAAGACCTAAAACCATGAAACTTCTAGAAGAAAACATAGAAGTTAAGATCTGTGGTATTGGTTTTGGCAGTGGCTTTTTGAGTTTGACACTAAGAACAAAGGCAACAAAAGCAAAAAATAAATAAGCGGGACTACATCAAGCTGAAAAGCTTTTGCACAGCCAAGGAAGCCATCTACAAAATGAAAGGCAACCATCAAAATGGGAGAAAATATTTGTAAAACATATTAATAGGGGATTGATAATCTAAATATATTTTGAAAAACTCAATAGCAAATGAAACAATCAAGTTAAAAAATGGCACAGGAACTGAATACAGACTTTATTAAAGAAGACCTGTAAGTGGCCAACAGGTAAGTGAAAAGGTGCTTAACATCTCTAATTATCAGGGAAATGCAAATCAAAACCACAATCAGATAACACCTCACACATGTTAGAATGGCTTGTCATCCAAAACAAGTATATTGTTATCCAAAATAACAAGTGTTGATAAGGATGTGGAGAAAAGGGAACCCTTGTACACTGTTGGTGGGAATGTATATTGATTGGTAAAGCAGTATATGAAAAGCAGTATGGGGTTTCCTCAAAAATTTTAAATAGAACTGGGGCGGGGGGTGGGAGGTTGGGGGAACCAGGTGGTGGGTATTACAGAGGGCACAGATTGCATGGAGCACTGGGTGTGGTGCAAAAACAATGAATACTGTTATGCTGAAAAAAAAAATAATTTTTTTTTTAAAAAAAGAAAAAAAAAATTTTAAATAGAACTACCATTTCTTTTAACAATCCCACTTTTGGGTAAATATCCAAAGGGCATGAAAACAGGATCTAAAAGAGATCACACTCCCGTGTTCATTGCTTGTTATTTACAGTAGCCAACATATGGGAACAACCCAAGCGTGTGTCAGCAGATGAAGGGATAGAGATGTGGTGTCCATGTGCACTGGAGTATTATTTAGCTGTGAGAAGGAAGGAGCTCCTGCCATTGGCAGCAGCAGGAATGGATCGTAAAGGCATCGTGCAAAGTGAAAAAAGCCACACAGACAAATACTGCATGGTATCATTTATATCTAGAACTAAAAATAGAAGTCACTCTTATTTAAAAAGAAAGCAGTGGGGTTACCTGGGTGGCTCAGTCAGTTGAGTGTCAGACTCTTGATTTCAGTTCGGGTCACGATCTCAGGGTCTTGGGATCGAGCCCTGTTACGGGGCTCTGGGCTTAGTGCAGAGTCGGCATGTCCCTCTCGCTCTGCTTCTCCAACCTCTCATGCTCATTCTGTCTGTCTCTCTGTCTCAAATAAATAAAATCTTTAAAAAAGTGGCCGTTAGAGGGTGGGGCTGTAGAGAGGTTGATAAAAGGATACCCATACTCTGAGATGATCAGAGGATCTAATACAAAACTGATGATAGTTGATAACACTGTTGTATAACTGAAATTTTCTAAGAGAATAGAACCTAAATTTTCTCACACACACAAAAATGTATGTTGTGTTGGATGCATTAACAAATAAGATGAGGAGGAACTTTAACAGTGTCGGTATACATCAATACTATATGACCGCAGTGTACACTTTAATTATCTTACAATGGTATATGTACTTATACCTCAATAAAGCTGAAAAAAATCAAGTTAAAAAATTTAAGTTGAGGGGCGCCTGGGTGGCTCAGTGGGTTAAAGCCTCTGCCTTCTGCTCAGGTCATGATCCCAGGGTCCTGGGATCAAGCCCCGCATTGGGCTCTCTGCTCCGTGGAGAGCCTGCTTCCTCCTGTCTCTCTGCCTGCCTCTCTGCCTACTTGTCATCTCTGTCTATCAAATAAATAAATAAAATCTTAAAAAAAAAATTTAAGTTGATTTGTTTGTAAAGTTACATTTTATAATCAGAAAAAAATGTGAAGAGAACTTTAAAAAATAATGTTAAGTTTCTGACTACATGAGCACTAATTTACTTGAAAGATGAAGCAAACTTCTGAAAAGGTGACAAAAGCTTTGCACACCAGGGAAATGGACAATTATACATGTTTATAAAATGTTATATAATGTATCAAGGGCTGGATCCCAGGTTAGAAACTGTCTATGAAGGGATCCTAGCTATTCTTTTCTTCACAGCCAAGATTTTCCAGTTGATCATTTCCCTATTCAGTTTCCCGCTCAGTTACAATCTGGCTTCTGTCCTTATCACATTACTGAAACTGTTCTTTCTGATGTCACTAGCAGACTTTTATGGCCATCATACCACTTTGCTTTGCTTTTGCCCTGGTTTTAATGTATTCTTCCATGTCATAATTATGTATCATTGCAAACTGCCCAAAATCATTTCTGAAACAAGATACTGGTCAACAGATGCTCCTACTTGTGTCACATTTCTCAAATCATAGTTATGCCAGCTTCTCTCCAGAGCTCTAAATTAATGTATCTGCTACTTACCAATACCAGGGCGGAGGTATCTTTAAGTATATAAAACGAAACACTTCCGCTTCTAAGCTTACTGTTGACCCCCTCCAAGCCTGCCCTACCTGTATTCTCTGTTTTAGTAGAAGAAATCGGGACCTTTTTTTTTTTTTTTTTTTTTTAAAGGAATTAGTACCTTTAGATCTTATGCTTGAAGAGATTTTGTATCCCCTGTTTTAGTGAAAGTGGAGATCCCAGATCTCTCCCTTTCAGGTCTTGGTTCCTTCGCCTTCCATCTCTCCTCTCCTACCACTACTAGCCTAGCTTGTATTCTCAACTTCTTGTGTCTAAATTGCTGCCGTCACTTCCTAATAGATGTCTCTAAGAGATGTCTCTGCTCCAGCCTCTATTCCAGCAACCTGTAATATTTTAGCTGTATAACTGTTCTTTCTAAAACAGAAACCTGAGGGGCGCCTGGGTGGCTCAGTGGGTTAAAGTCTCTTTCTACTCAGGTCATGATCCCAGGGTCCTGGGATCGAGCCCTGCATCGGGCTCTCTGCTCAGCAGGGAGCCTGCTTCCTTCTCTCTCTCTGCCTGTCTCTGCCTACTTGTAATAAATAAATAAAATCATTAAAAAAAACTAAAAAATTATAAAACAGACACCTGATATTTCTGCTCCTGTAAGTAAAGATCTCATGGTCCCAGTTCTGCTCTTCAAACTGAGATACAGGTATCCTGGTATGCCAGGTGACACATGAAGCCACAATATAAATCTATGGCATCTTCCTGGGGTTTCAGTGTTGCTTGAAGACTTTGGGGGAGGGCAAAGAAGGTATTAGGAATCATTTGTTTAAAAAAAAAAAAAAAAAGTTTGAGATACACTGGCTTCCAGAATAGTCTCACCTTCTTTAGTGTGGCATACAAGATCCCATATGATCTAAGCAGATGATGCGATCTCTGTGATCTACCAGACTGTATAGTTTCAGGTTCATCAGAAGAGCAGTAACTGTAAATCCTTAGAGTGGAGAAGCAGAGGGAAGTAGGTAGAGCAGAGTTGAGTACCAGTAGAGAGAAGGGCGCAAAACCTAGTCTAAGGCATTGAGAGCTCACCAAGGCCAGATGACAGTTTAGCTCTTAAGGAAAAGTTAGATCCAGAGCAAGGTAGAATTGAAAATCAAGATGTTATGCACCAAAAAATAAAAAATATGGGGCTCCTGGGTGGCTCACTTGGTTAAGTGTCCAACTCGTGATTTCTGCTCAGGTCATGATTTCATGGGTTGTGGGATCTGCTTGTTCCTCCCCCTCTGTTCCTCCCTCCACTCGCTCACTCTCTCTCTCTTTCTCTCTCAAATTAGTAAATAAATATTTTTTTAAAAGTCTATGGACAGGGCGCCTGGGTGGCTCAGTGGGTTAAGCCACTGCCTTTGGCTCAGGTCATGATCTCAGGGTCCTGGGATCGAGTCCCACATCGGGCTCTCTGCTCAGCAGGGGGCCTGCTTCCCTTCCTCTCTATCTGCCTGCTTCTCTGCCTACTTGTGATCTCTGTCTGTCAAATAAATAAATAAAATCTTTAAAAAAAAAAAATAAAAGTCTATGGACAAATCTGAGAGATCAAAGCCCACAGTTTCACTGTTCATTATGGACCTTTGAACCCAGCATCAAACACAAGTAACATGGTTATAAGCCACTTAAAAAAAATTAGGAAAAACCATTTATTGAGTACCTGCAGAGTGCCTTGTTTCTGTACTAGATTCTTTTAACATAGAGAAGCAGCGTTTTTATTGACTTTTATTGCCATTCTGAAGATAAACAATAGTACAGACTTAAACAGTGTGATTATATTCCACTGGACATGGTAGGCAGCATTCAGTAAATATTGAGTAAGAGGTAAGTTAAAACTATGTATAGAAAACTTTAAACCCTACAGGTAGTATACAAATTTTAGTACACAATTTTCTGTTGTACACAGATACTACACAAATTTATTATTGCATAGAATAGCTATACAAATTGATCTCATTTTAGGATGCAAAATACTCCAAAAAGTACAGAATTTGTACAACATGAAAGTTAAATATTCTCCTACTAATTAACAGTTATGCTAGAAAAGATGTTAAAAACTGTCTAACTATTGGGATGCTTGGGTGGCTCAGTCAGTTAAGCATCTGCCTTCAGCTCAGATCATGATCCCAGAGTCCTGGGATCGAGTCCTGCATCAGACTTCTTGCTCCCCAGGGAGTCTCCTTCTCCCTCTGCCTGCCACTCCCCCTCCCTGTGCTCTCTCTCTCGGACAAATAAACAAATAAAATCTTTAAAACAAAACAATACAAAAAAGAACCTGTAACTATTTGGGGGCACCTGGGTGGCTTAGTTGAGCATCTCTCTTTTTTTCTTTTTTTTTTTAAAGATTTTATTTATCTGACAGAGCACAAGCAGGCAGAGGAAAGAGAGAAGGAGGCGTTGCACCAAGCAGAGAGACTGAAATGGGGCTTAATTCTAGGACCCTGGGATCATGACCTGAGCAGAAGACATGTGCTTAACCAATGAGACCCTGAGGCACCCCTACTCAAAGATAGATTTATTGATTGATTGATTGATTGGAGAGAAAAAGCACAAATGGGAGAGCCAGATGGATAGAGAATCCAGAGTGATTTTGCACAGAGCCCAGAGCCAGTTCAGGGCCCGATCTCATGCCCCTGAGATCACTAGCTGAGCTAAAATCAGGGAGTCAGATGCTCAACCGACTGAGACACTCAGAGTCTTTCCCCAATCCTGTTTTTGTTTTGTTTGTTTTTTTTTTTAAGATTTATTTAAGACTCTTGGGGCGCCTGGGTGGCTCAGAGGGTTAAGCCTCTGCCTTCAGTTCAGTCATGGTCTCAGGGTCCTGGGATCGAGCCCCACATGGGGCTCTCTGCTCAGTGGGGAGTCTGCTTCCCTCTCTCTCTGTCTACTTGTGATCTCTCTCTGTGTGTCAAATAAATAAAATCTTTTTTTTAAAAAAATGACATCAGGGGCACCTGGGTGACTCAGTGGGTTAAAGCCTCTGCCTTCTGCTCAGGTCATGATCCTAGGGCCCCAGGATCGAGCCCCACATCGGGCTCTCTGCTCAGCAGGGAGCCTATTTCCTTTCCTTTCTCTTTCTGCCTGCTTCTCTGCCTCCTTGTGATCTCTGTCTGCCAAATAAATAAGGAAAATCTTTTAAAAAATAAAAAATAAAATTTTTAAAGATGACATCAGACTCTTGGGGCACCTGGGTGGCTCAGAGGGTTAAAGCCTCTGCCTTCGGCTCAGGTCATGATCCCAGGGTCCTGGGATTGAGCCCCGAATTGGGCTCTCTGCTCAGCAGGGAGCCTGCTTCCCCCTCTCTCTGTCTGTCTGTCTCTCTGCCTACTTGTGATCTCTATGAAATAAATAAAAAAATTTTTAATAAATAAAAATGACATCAGACTCTTGATTTTGGCTCAGGTCATGATCTCAGGGTTATGGGATGGAGCCCTTCATTAGACTCTGTGCTCAGCAGGAAGTCTGCTTCTCCTTGTCCCTCGGCTCTCCCCCCACACACACACACTCTCTCTCAAATAAACAAATTTTTAAAATCTTTTTTAAAAAACTGTTAACTCTTTGAAAAATAACAGGAATATATATCAAAATCAGAAGGATGTGATTATAGCAGTAATCCAAGGAATTATAAAGCATTTAATTAATATCTTACTAATTTGAATATAATGATATGACAGAGTGGGAGAGGGATGAAAGTTTAAAACAGCAAAAAATCAAAACAGAAATAATTTCACTTAGAGATGGTGGTGCTGATGTTCACAAAATATGCCCCAGAAAGGTGTGAAAACTAACTCTGCAAGTGGCTTCATAAAGCTACACATACTAATGCTGTAATCTGTGATACCAACTAGAAAAACCAGGAATTAAAAGTTCCACTTGTGAGTAATGCTTGCTTCTCTCTCTCTCTTTCTCTCTCTCCCTGTAGTTATTGTGACCAACTGAAAGTCTCAGAGAGTACCCACGTGCTTCAGCCTTTCCTCCCCAGTATCCTGGATGGCTTAATTCACCTAGCAGCCCAGTTCAGCTCAGAGGTCCTCAACTTGGTGATGGAGACCCTGTGCATCGTCTGTACAGTAGACCCAGAGTTCACAGCAAGCATGGAAAGCAAAATCTGCCCCTTCACCATCGCCATTTTCCTGAAGTACAGTAACGGTATGCCCCCGGGACTGTGTGCGGATGAGGGACACCAAAGGAAAGGTGGTGCCTGGTGAATTTAGGTGAAACTTTTCCCTGGGTCTCGTGGTCTTAAGCATCGTAAGCAAAGAAAGACTTTCACTCAGCAAAGAGGTGATCCCATACTGGAGCTAGAAGAACCCCAAAAAGTGGAGTAGGTGTTCTGTCACTCTCACCTGCAGTCAGAACGGGGGGGAAAGACAAGTAAAGGGTTAGCAGGCAAGAGGTACAGTTCAGAACTTTAACAATTAAGTGGGAAATCCAGGGACTAAATCCCCTAAAAGAAGGGGCCTACAGCTATCATGTAGAAAATGAGATACTGAAGAAAGACCTGTGCAAAGGGTTATGAACAATGGAGGTCATCCACATGGCTTTTGTAGTAGCAAAAATTTAGAAGTAATAAAAAAAAATTAGTTACATTTATTATATCCATAAAGTGAAATACCGTGCAGCCTCTAAACATCAAACTTGAAAGGAATGGTTAAAGCCGTGGGAAAGTGCTCATGTTCTAAGAAGAGAATAGGAGGTTTTCCAAACTGCATAGAGTATAACCCCAAGTTTTGGGTTTGTTTTAGACAAGAATTAATTTATAGATATGTACATAGAAAAAGTACCAGAAGAAAATACATCAGAGTGTTAAGGTAGGTCTCTCTAGGTGGTGGAACTCCAGGTGTTTTCTTTCCTTGAATACTTTCCTACATTTTGGCTTTTTCAATAGTGAGTGTGCATTACTAACAGCACTTCGGTTGTGTAATGCTTCATTACCAGAAAAAAATATTGAGGATATTTGTTTTTATAGAGGGAGTGCCAATATTAAAATACAGGATATATAGAGGTAGGAGTTACATAATATGGTATCATACTAAACGTTTTATTCGATTGACTTTTTCACTTAAAATGTGTCCTGAAGGGGGGTGCCTGGGTGGCTCAGTGGGTTAGGCCGCTGCCTTCGGCTCAGGTCATGATCTCAGGGTCCTGGAATCGAGTCCCGCGTGGGGCTCTCTGCTCAGCAGGGAGCCGGCTTCCTCCTCTCTCTCTCTCTACCTGCCTCTCTGCCTAATTGTAATCTCTCTCTGTCAAATAAATAAATAAAAATCTTTAAAAAAAAAAAAAAGAAAATCTGTCCTGAAGGGACACCTGGGTGGCTCAGTCAGTTAAGTATCTGCCTTTGGCTCAGGTCATAATCCCAGGTTCTGGGATTGAGTCCTGCAGTATTAGGGTCCTTGCTCGGCAGAGAGCTTGCTTCTCCCTCTGCCTTTCACTCCCCCTGCTTCTGCTCCCCCCTGCTTCTGCTCTTTCTCTGACAAAATAAATAAACAAACTCTTAAAAAAAAAAAAAAAAAGGCATCCTGAAGAGGTTTCCATGTTGCACTCTTAGATAGCTCTCATTCTTCTCAGCCGTCACATAATATTCCCTAAAATGGCTATAGCATAATCTGCTGGTTCTGTTAATGCACATCTAGAATGTTCACAGTTTTTTTCAAAGCAATGCTGCAGTGATACTTTCTATTTTTTCTTGCTCGATACAGGAGGAAATGTTTCTTAAATAGGTGAAGTAGGTCAAGCCAAAGTTTCATTTCTTCACAAGGCTCTACCTTGTGAGGGTTTTGCCTTTTGCCTTGGAAATGCTTTGGAAGTTCTTTTTTCTCTCATGACTAACCCCTGGGAGATGTATATGATTCCTCTTCAACACAGGAAAGCCTGGCAATGAGTGTTTTGGCAACCTTTGAAAGTTTCATGGTCTTCTTAACAAAGTATCAATGGGTTTTTGTTTTTGTTTTTTTCTTAAGTGTTTGGTTTTGTAATCCAGGTTTCACAAGAATAAAAGTCATTAAAGATTTGCCCCAGAAAAAGAGCAGGGTTTCATTTTAGGAGTAGCTATTCCAGGCCAATTTCTGACTTAATGAAACCATGTATCCTCTGGCTCTTGGAGAGCTAGTTTCTCTCCTATTTCAGGGTATTCATACGGCTTCACTAGGTCCCAGTATATGACATGTAAGCAGAGCAGAAGTTGTTAACTTAGGTGAGAGCCAAGCAACAGGCATCATTAAGCCAGAAGCACAATCAGACCATTGGGCGGGGGGGATTCTGTGTGCCTTATCCACTTCAGATCCTGTCGTCGCCTCGCTGGCCCAGGATATCTTCAAGGAGCTGTCCCAGATTGAAGCCTGCCAGGGCCCAATGCAGATGAGGCTGATTCCCACTCTTGTGAGCATTATGCAGGCCCCAGCAGACAAGATCCCTGCAGGGCTGTGTGCGGTAAGTGCTTACAGGGCACCGATGTGGGTGGAGATTCAAGAAAAAGAGCAGGCTCACGCTCTTCCCATGTCACCTGTACATCCCACCTAGCTGATGGGAAACCGGTGGCATTAGAGATTCGTAGGGTGATTTTCCTGGGCTACTTTGCCCACAGGACAGTGGGAAGCTGTCCTGATTCTTGAGGCTTTGGCAACCTTGCTCTTCTGGTTCCCAAGTTGCCCTTGGTGAATTGAACAGTGCTGTTATTAGACAGTGCCACTGAGTATGTCACCAGACTGTCTGTCCACTCCACCGCCATACACCGCCCACCCCCATATCTAAGCAAGCAGCAAGCTAGCGGGAGGAGGCTGAGAGCACTCTCCACTAGCTGATTACTCCTTTCCTTCAGAAACTTTACTTGGTGAAAGTTAATGCGCTTTCTTTGGGTTGCTCTGTTGTGTCCATGCAATAACGATCTTGGATGTTGGGCATCCTTGACCCCCACCCTAGGAGCAGTTCTGATTTTTTTTTCTCCCCCTCTTCTCTCCTTCAGACGGCCATTGATATCCTGACCACAGTAGTACGGAATACAAAGCCTCCCCTTTCCCAGCTACTCATCTGCCAAGCTTTCCCTGCTGTGGCACAGTGCACCCTTCACACAGATGACAATGCCACCATGCAGGTATCAGAGCTGTGGTGACTAGAAGAGGGAAGGTAGCTCCCCGGCCATAGGCTTGCAGTAGCCTGAGAAAGCTGACACAGTCTTCTGCTTTAGAGATACAGGTCTCTCAAATCCAGCCTAGACCCAGGAAGGGTCTAGGCTGCAGAAGCCAAGCATTCTCTGCTTTGGAATCTGTTAGATCTTAAAGGGTATGGATGCCAGATATCCTGCCCATCTGTATCTGGGTATTGCTACTGTGGATGAGATTACAGACCTACAGACCTGAGGCTCTAAGAAAGTCTTTCCTGACTCAGTAAAGTCAGCAAAGTAATAGGCCTTTGGAAATCTCTGGGCAGATAGTGGTTCATATGTTCGTTTGTCTTTATTCTCATAAAGACCTATAGTGTCCATAATCACTGCTTACATCTTAAACATCTACCAAAGGTAGATCTTCATGGCTAAAACTTAGTTTACTTGGCCATGATCCCTTGTGATCAGAAGTAAGATTTTTGAGATAGCTGATTCGGTAAAGCAAGGATTGTATATTGCATGGCTATATCTGTAACAGTATATTCCTGACTCCAACTGTACGTGCCCACCACAAACCCTGTTGGCTCATCACTGTTATGAGACATAGGCCTCTAAGAAAAACATTTGCCCATATAGAGTGAGGGCCTCCTGATATCTGTTCCCCCGTCGCTAATCTCATTTGCCGCCTTTGTCTCCCCAGAATGGTGGAGAGTGCTTGCGGGCTTACGTGTCAGTGACACTGGAGCAGGTGGCCCAGTGGCACGATGAGCAGGGCCACAATGGGCTGTGGTATGTGATGCAAGTGGTGAGCCAGCTCCTGGACCCCCGTACCTCCGAGTTCACTGCGGCCTTTGTGGGTCGCCTCGTCTCCACCCTCATCTCCAAGGCAGGGCGGGAGCTGGGGGAGAATCTGGACCAGATTCTGCGTGCCATCCTCAGTAAGATGCAGCAGGCAGAAACACTCAGTGTCATGCAGGTAAGAGGACAGTGGGGAGCGGGGCTTTGCCAACCTCCAGGTGGTAGAGATGGAAATCGATATACAGGCCTGGAGGTATTTTACTTTGTCTTACGATCCTTGCAGAACAGTTAAGTAAAATCTGTCTATTCTGGCCCAAAAAATACTGACAAGGAACTCCCCGTGTTCTCTGTTTCTTGACTGGCCAACCCCATTCCCTCTCATCTCCAACTCTCTGAAATTGGTTTCCCTGAAGCAGATGTCCTTCTTGTTACCTCCTAGTCTCTGATCATGGTGTTCGCTCATCTGGTGCACACTCAGCTGGAACCCCTCTTGGAGTTCCTGTGCAGCCTCCCAGGACCTACTGGCAAACCTGCCCTGGAGTTTGTAATGGCTGAGTGGACGAGCCGGCAGCATCTGTTCTATGGCCAGTATGAGGGCAAAGTCAGGTAGGGCCCATATTTCTTCTGTGGGCATTCTGCCCTCTCCTTGCATTTCTGCTTTCCCTGACTTGCTTCACTCATTTTTGTTCAACGTGTGAAACTGCCCCCTTGTATTCCCTTTTCCCTCTATTTCTTTATTGTTAATCGGTGTCTTTGAATAGGTGTCATCTTGAAATTTCTAAAACACAGTCAACACAAGTATACTGTATTTTTTTCCCCCTCTCTGCTGACTAGAGATCCCCCACTGCCATAGACTTCACCTAGCCAAGTACTGCTAGTGGCTTATTCTTCTTTATAAACCCAAGCCTTCTAACTGTGGCTTGCTAACTTCCCATCCTAGACTTGCCTCCCACTGGTTCCCATCACCCCATTGCATTTTTCGGTGTGGCCAGCTATTGTGATCCTTGCCCACCTTAGCTTTGTTCAAGAAGTTCAAAAGTTCTCATTAGCCCATCCTCATGAACACTAAATTCCATTTTAAGTTAAGTTCTCTCATTTCTCCTTATTTGTTGTGAATAGAATTTCCACCAACCCAGAGAAGAGTCTTAGAACATTAATTGCTGATCTCCTTGGAGTGAACTCCAGATGGGTTGCTGATTGACCCTTTTTTGGCTCTTCCTTGCTAGCTCTGTGGCACTGTGTAAACTGCTCCAGCACGGCATCAATGCAGATGACAAACGGCTGCAGGATATCCGCGTGAAGGGAGAGGAGATCTACAGCATGGATGAGGGCATCCGCACCCGCTCGAAGTCAGCCAAAAGTAGGTGATGCTGCTGCCCCTCCAGTCTCCTCCCTAGGGGCTATGTGGGGGGGGGTAGGCAAGGATGCGCTGTGATCTCGATTTTTAAAATACAGCTGTTAGTGATGGCTTTGATAAAAAGAAACAGAAAGCTATAGGTAAACAACAGATCAGAACATATGTTTCCTTCCTACTGCTGAAAATTGGCAAAAACAATCTCAGGGACCCCAACTTCCAGCTTCATTCGGGGCTCTGATACGCATTTGAGCATGTCTTTGTTGCCAGATTGCTTTTGTCCTATGACGTCAGTGATTTGTAGGCAGCAAGTGCAAAGCTGCCCTCTTCAGCTGTAGGTTTATAATCACCTCTGCTGTTTCTCAAACTGCAAGTCATGGGGACTGGAGTAATGTGCTCTGTACAGTTACTTGGTGTCCAAACCTTATTACCAGCCAAAACCTATCTCCGAATTCCTGAACTCTTATCTGTCCTAACTTCTGAACTCTGAGAACACCAAGCGGAATGAAGTTCTTTAACTTTAAATCCTTCTGTGGCAAGTGGATATGGTCTGGGATGGTGGAAAGCCTGAGGGTGGGTGAACTGTGTCTGCTGAGCAATGCCGCAGGAGGGAGGGGAGCACTGCCAGAAGGGAGCCCACGGACAGTCTGTTAAAAGCCTTGCCTTTCCTTTCCAGACCCTGAGCGCTGGACAAACATTCCTTTACTGGTCAAGATCCTGAAGCTGATCATCAATGAGCTCTCCAACGTCATGGAGGCCAATGCCGCGCGCCAGGCCAC
The DNA here is from genome assembly GCF_020171115.1 of Neogale vison. Lineage (NCBI taxonomy): Eukaryota > Metazoa > Chordata > Mammalia > Carnivora > Mustelidae > Neogale > Neogale vison. Next base: position 70,895,852 of record NC_058100.1, read on the forward strand.
TCCTGCAGAGTGGGGTCAAGGTGCACCAGGCTCTTACTCTCAAAAGGCTTTCAACCTGGCAGATCAAGTTACAAATGTTCAAATTATCAGTTTGGCTTACTGAATCACGGGGTTTTTTTTAATGTTTAGTGCATGCCCATCATGTGGCTAGCTACACACATGATGAGCTGCTCCTGAGGTCCGCCTTCTGAAATCTCTGCAGAGGCTGGGGTGGGAGGCAGCCGGGAGGCAAGCTGCTTACCCCTTTCTGTTCGGTTTTTCTCAGGAGTTTCTCAACCTTTTCTCTACCCACCAGAACACCCTCGGTTCTTCCATTTAAACATTTTGGGAGGGCTTGGCCACAGGCCACGTTGCAGAAACCCTTGGGACCCTTCTGTTCTGGCCTGTTTGCATTTGGGAAGGGAAATGTGTGAGCATGCTCCAGCTGCTTTCCATCTCCAAGTAGATGACTCCAATGATATGTGGGAGGACCAGGAGGAGGATGAAGAGGAGGAAGAGGATGGTTTAGCTGGCCAGCTCTTATCTGACATTCTCGCTACAAGCAAATACGGTAAGCGGTTTGAGAAGAGGACAGGACAGCCATGCTAAATTCCTTTTCTATGCACTGGCACCAAGAACAGGGTGCCAAAGGGGAGAGGTGGGCCCACAAGGGACGTTCTTTGGGCTTCTTTAGCCCTTCTACCCCAGCTGTGTGGTGATGCCTCCCTGCTTGGGGTGCAAGAAGGGGCCCCGGCCCTGACCCCTCTCTGTGTTGACTGTGTCTAACAGAGGAGGATTACTACGAGGATGACGAGGAAGATGACCCTGATGCCCTGAAGGATCCTCTCTATCAGATCGACCTGCAGGTGCGCATTTCCAGAGACCGATGTCTTGCAGGTGTCCCAGGCCCCGGAAACAGGAATATGGCTTCAAACCCATTCATAGTTCATTCTGGGAGCTTCAGGGCAGAGAGTGCCTATCTTGTTAAGTAGTCAAGGGCCCTGGGTGGGCTAGAAGTATTTTAGCATTATACCTGCCAGTATGGCGGTCCAATTTCTTGCAACTCGACTATCTTGTGAAAGTCCTTGGGTGAAATATGAGACCTGTTGGGAAAATTTCTTTTCCTTATGGAATTTAGTCTCTGGATTAAGCCTGCACCAGATCCAAGAGTGTAGAAAGCCACCCCTCAGCATGGTGGCATTTGTCAAAAAGCCAGTGCTTCCTGTACCACTTGGGGTTCTTGCCCTGCCACAGATGGTGAGTCTGGAAACCCTCAGTGATGCTACTCTTTTTCTTCCCCCCAGGCATATCTCACAGACTTCCTCTGCCAGTTCGCTCAGCAGCCCTGCTACATAATGTTCTCAGGCCACCTTAATGACAACGAGAGGCGGGTTCTGCAGACCATTGGCATCTAAAAAAACGGAGACTTTCTACATCTTCTCCTCCTGGCTCAGCCACAAACCATTTTGCAGCCCTTAACTGGCCTCAAGATGTACTTTGTTTTCAACCTAGAGTGGCCTCCTGACTCTTGGCCCTTGGCCTTTGCAGAGTGACACTGACAATTCAGATCAAGCTCACCAGTGCTGTCACTTAGGAATACTGGAAAAAAGGACACTTCTCAAAGACCCCCTGAAGAGACTCCATCTCTAGAAACCTTTCTCCCCATGTGCCCTCACCTCTGTTCCCAGAGCCCTCTGCTGGCCACTCCAGAAACATATTGCCCAGAAGGATTATGTGTTCATGGATTATTTTGCCCCACCTCAGGAGCACAGGAAGTCATGACCATTTATATTCTAAAACAGAACCTGTTTACTTTCATAGGACATCTGATGTGTTCAGATAGGAATACACTTGAGAGATGATTCTGCTTTCTGCCCTCCACCACAGATGCTCTGGGTTCTCCATAGGAACAAGAGGGAGCAACTACATTCTGAGCCCTCTTCAGTGACCTCTCCTTGTCTCCCTCCTACAACACTAAGGCTTCCCTCTCAGAGGAAGTCATCTTGTTTTTGCCTCATTGCATGACACAACCCCTCCCCGCAACCTATCCCTGTGTATACTTGCACACACACAAAATAAGCCAGACAGATGGCACGTTGGTTTTCCTTTTTTAGAAAAAAAGAAAAAAAAATGGGAAAAACATTTTTAAAAAGTCCTCCTGACCCAACCATATTTAATATTCCTCTCCCATACATCACCACACAGTCTGATGTTCAAAGGTTACCCCCTCTCCCTCAGGAATCCTCTAAAGTGGATAAGTTGTAGCCCTCAAATTTGCAATGTGTATTTTTCTAGGAGAGTAAAGTAATCTTTACAAATGAATTTAGTCCGCATGGTATAAGGTATCCCAGCATATATACCTTCTGTCCCTTTTAGTAGGAAAATAAAAATTAGGAAAAAAGGAATAGGCAGAGCCATGTAGATACCATAGTGTGTTTTAGCTAACCTAGCTCAAAATGATTCTTAGAGAACTAGTATCATCCAATCAAATATTTTTTAATTTTGCCACTTTTAATTTATTTATTCGACAGAGAGAGACCACGAGAGAGGGAGCACAAGCAGGGGGAGCGGGGGAGGGAGAAGCAGGCTTCCCATGGAAGCAGAAGATTGATGGGGATCATGAGCTGAGCTGAAGGCAGACGCCTAACGACTGAGCCACCCAGGCGCCCCCAATCAAGGGTTTTTAAAGGCGGTCCCTTGGTTCAAGAAGTGAATGAGGGTAATAAAGGGAAGGAGGCAAACCCCAGCATTTCCTTTTTTGATAGTGCCCATGCCTGGTGCCCGAGTTTTAGGAGCTATAGAAGATTCTTTAGGTTGCCAGTCTTGCAAACAAGAAATAGAATAGAAAGTAGGGGCGCCTGGGTGGCTCAGTGGGTTAAGCCGCTGCCTTCGGCTCAGGTCATGGTCTCAGGGTCCTGGGATCGAGTCCCGCTTCGGGCTCTCTGCTCAGCAGGGAGCCTGCTTCCCTCTCTCTCTCTCTGCCTGCCTCTCCGACTACTTGTGATTTCTCTCTGTCAAATAAATAAATTTTTAAAAATCTAAAAAAAAAAAAAAAGAAATAGAATAGAAAGTGAATTTAAGTCTCTGTTCTTGAGGAAAGGGCCCCAGTTGTGGGGCATTGACTATACAGGACTGTAATGGAAGCTAAGGATTTTGTAGCCAATAGTGATTTCACACCACTAGGTGTCCCTGGTGTATAATTCCCACATCTGACTGAGCTGGGGAAAGTGTTAAGGTTACTGTCTTTGAAAAGTCCGAGGGTGTGTGCACCACATAGTCTGCTGCCAGGCAGATTCTGAAACTAGTAACTGCCCCTGCTGTTTCTCCCCCTTGAGATGGGAGTGTCGCTCCTACTGGGGAGATGATAGAAGGTCTGGCCAATTGTTGCTCAGGAAAACCACAGTCAGCCTTAGAAACTTACTCCATAATTGATCTCAAGGCAGTGCCAGTTGGTTTCAGTGCTGAAGGTTTCACAAGGCCAAATCAACTCGTGATTGTGGCACAAAAGACTGGTCTCGTGCCTTTGGTGTTGAATTGCTGAGTTTGGGAAGACTTGGGGCTCCCATATATAGAATGATATGGGCCCCGTCTAGGCCTGCTGATTAGGAAAAAAAAAGTCTGTATCTAGTGCCAAAAATGGTCTCTTGACAGAGGTTCTCTCGCTGATTTGGGGGGAGGACTGGAAAACTTGAGTCCTAAAGGAAAGCATCTTTGTATCATCTTGGGGGCCACCCGTGCCCAACAGACATACTGTTGTGGTTGAGAGCAGAGGGTCTTACACTGGTGTGCAGGCACTTCCCGTGCTCCCACAGCATTTCCACATCATCCCATTTAACCTTTACAGCAGGTACATGGATAATATTCCCATTCTGACGAGGAAGAGTTCAGGGACTACACCCAGCGTCGGCATGGAGAAAAATGATCTGCTGGAGTCCAGTACTACGGACATAAAGGAACGCCAGCTCCTACTATCTCTTCTTTTGGCCAAAGAGCTACCTTGGGTCTGAAAAGATTAGGGCCAACCGGTTGGAAGGAGTTGAAGCTCAAGATAAGATAAACAAGGGACTGAGAGAGCGCTGGGCTGCGTTAAAATAACTCTAGGTCTCCAGAGCCTGGTGAGTAACAGCTAGGACACCAAGGGCTTTCCCAGCAGTGGTTTGGGCTCTTAGTGGAAAGAACTGCAGGGAAAATGGAAGAAACAACCAGAAGATGGAGGAGGTGGAAGTCCAGGAACGGAAGGAAGCTGATTCTAAGTCCCTGCCCCATCTGTGACATTGATCAGGGAATACAGACAGATGACACAAGCTGATAAATAATGTTGTAACCACTGGGGTTTAATAGATGTTCATTATGAATTCAGAGCAAGGGATGCCAAACTAGACTCGTAGTCTGATTTTGTTAACAGATAAAATCTGGACACGGTAAAATCAAAGCATTAGGGAATGGGGAAGTTGGTTACTGGCCTCCAACTCTCAGATGACAAACGGGCTTATTGTGGAATGGTTTATGCTGTGCCCCAGGGTTCTGTCCTTGACCCCTTATTTGATATTAATGACAGATGAGGGGGCTTTTGAATGCCTTATCCATTCCAAAAGAGGATATGAAGGCCTTTTACAAATGAAACAGCACTAGATAGGAGAGGGGCTGATCAGATTTTTTTTTAGATAGGGGAGGGGTTAGAATCCCAAGCAGGATGGGGGGCTGGGGGGGGCTGCTTCTCTCAACCCTTGGGTCAAGACCTGAGCAGAAATCAAGAGTTGAACGTTTAACCAACTGGGTCACCCAGGCTCCAGGGCTGATCAGAATTTTAGACAACAGGAACCCCTGGGAAGGATGACAGTTTAGGATTCAAGCAAATACCTCTATAAGCTCTAAAATAGGCAGAATTTAAAGGTAAGGTTTTTCAAAACTGATGAGTATGAAGAGAGTTAAGGATTACAGAGCACTATGCTCTTGTTAGCAATTCTGTGTGCCGGTAGTAAGTGTTTATGATGTCAGGAACTGTTAACATGTCCTCACTAAACTCCCGTGTCGTCCTGGCTGGGGTAACAGACACAGATTGTGTAAGATCATTTCAGTCCTCTGTGTCTGTCAGCAATCCTAGAGAGCTCTGTTCCATTACGGTGCTCAAACAGGAGGCTCCCCAACAGACGGCGAGCCCATCTGCAAGAGGAAAACCAAGCACCAGAGGACCAAATCTGTGTCGGGGGGGAAGAAGCTTGAAGGAGCTGAGAAGACTCAGGGAAAACAGGACACCGCTTTGGAAAATGAAAGGGCTGTCCAGGGAAAGACTATACCTCTCACCCCAGCCAGGCAGACGTACAACCAATAAGCAGATGATAAACTCAAAGCCAGGTTCTGACCACTATGTGTTCATTCTGCTCAGCAAATCCTAAACTTTTTTTCCACGCAAGGCCAGTGCTAGACGCTGGAGAGGCTTGGCCCCTTCCCTCAAGAAGCTAGTCCAGTAAGAGGTCAGAAATAATGCAACAGATGTGGGCAGTACTAAGAGAAGTACTGGGGTCAATCCCCTGCTTAATGGTAACGGGGAGAAGAAGGCATGCAGGGTTACATGGGGAAGGTGACCCTTAAACTGAGCCCTTGCAAGGTGGCTGCAACTGCTCAGGGTTCAGAAGCACCAAATGACAGTGACTGTTCCAAAGTGTTACTTGCATTATCTCACGTAGAACATCTAGTCACTACAAAGTGCATGCTTTTTTGTTCACCCTATCTACAGGCTGATGAAACTGCAGCTCAGAGTCATTAAATGTTACCTGCCAAAAGTCACACAGCAAAGTGTGTGATTCTGATCCAAGTAGGTTTAGCACTTTTTGACAGTTTTCTGTCATCTCCCCCGTGCATTTGCCAGGCAGACGAGGGTGGGGTAGGACACCCCAGAGAAAAGAATCTTTAAGACCCTCACAGAATACGACTGCATTTTCACAGCTTGGACACGGGCTTAAAGTATTGGAATTTGTGGTTCACAGGGCTCTGGGCCAGAAATCAGCTGGGGGATGGATGAGTGGGGACTAGACAAGGAGGGATCCTCCAGGCTTTGCCCTCTTCCAGGAGTGGATGACCACTTACGAATTTTAGGCAGGGATGTGGCAGGATCAGGTTTGCATTTTGGAAAGCATTCTGACGTCTGTCTAAACTTGACTAGAATGGGAGACCGGAGGAAGGAGTGCAGGGGAGAGACCCGAGTGTCAGGAGGAAATGGAGCAGAGGAGGTCAGGCAGTGAAAGGTTGACAAGGGAGAGTCCATGGGCCCCGGTGGCCGGTAGAGAAAGGTCTTCCAAAAGCGACAGCTGATGGGGCCAGGATTCAGGTAGAAAAGTGGCCAGCCTAAAGTGACCGTTAATAAAATTCTACCGTTTGTGAATGATGTAGCTTTCTCTGCCAGCCTGGTACAGGTTCACCAGCTAGCTAAGAAGGACCCTCACACTCCTTTTGTTTGTGTAGGGGATGTTTTGTTTTGGGGCTTATTCTGTTAAGTTTCGTTTTTTGAGTAGGTGAGAAATGAGTGACAGGACTGTTGTTTTCCTAAAGTTGCAAATCACACCGGATCCTTTAGACCTGTATGGTACCTATGACTTAATGGCAGTGTGCCGCAGGAAGAGAAAAGGAGGAGCACAGGCCTGAATGGAAGGCCGAGGAAGTCTCCCGGGGCTCGAGTGGTGCTTGCCTAACCGGAAGGTGAGGAGGAAGCTGCGGCAAGTGACATCCCCTCTGATCCTTGGTTTCCATATTTGTAAAATGGAGAACTAATACCTACCTCAGGGTTGTAGTTAGAATTAAAGATGACTTCATTGAAGCACTTCAAATGGGAGAGAGTGCTTCTCTCTGTGTCCCCCCGCCCTCCAGAAGCTGGGAGCTATGTTTGGCTCCGTCTCCCTGACTCACTGGATTAGAATGACTCAGTTCAGTTTCACAGATGCTGCTGCTAAATTAGGGTCTCAGTGAGCCTTCGGGAGGCCAGCTCCGTGAGGAAGAACCGCAGCGCTGCCATCCTGCCTGGGAACAGGATAGAAACAGGTGGTGGCTGCAGCTCCTACCTTCCACCTGCTAAGCGGTTTTTCTGTGATGAGCCGCATGATTATATTATCGATGTATTGGCTTGCTTTCCCTAGGTTTTTTCCCCTCTGCTTATTCCAAGAACATAGCCAAATTTTTTTGCATTTCCTTGCCTTAGTTGCTTTTGCAGAGTGGAAAGCAGAGCTGCTTGAGGACAGCCATGCTTCTGGAGCTTCTGTAACAGCTTCAGTGCACAGGATCAGAGAGGAGGAAGCGGGGAGAAAGAAAGGGGAGGGGTCCCAGAAGAGAAGAAGGAGCAGAAGTCTATGGAGCCTGAATGGTGGAGACCCTGCCCGGATCCTGCCAGAGGACTTGGGGACGGGAGGACTAATAAGGAAGAAGAGGCTGCACGGAGTCCCTGGGGAGGCAGGCTGCTGGGCGCCAGGGCTCCAGGGAATGGTGTCTGTGTCTGCGACCCCCAGGCCAAGACTGCTGGACTTGCCCACCCCTGAATGGCAGAGGACAAGGCCTGCAGGGCCCACCCTCAGCACTTTGCATTGTGTGAGATCCCAGGACCTTTTCATGATCCCAGAAGGGGAACTGATAATTCCCCTCCACCAGGCAGGGTAGAGACTTGGTCTGATCTAACTGGAGGGAAAGAAAAGCAATGCGGCGTTTCTCTTACACCTGGCCTTGTGATTGCAGATCAACACCTGCTCTCCCATCCCTCACTGGCTTGGCTCCCTTGCCTCATCCCTGACTCACGGAGAGTCCCTAGCAAGAGCACAGAAATATATGTGGAAGCAAGAGGGTTGGGCTCCCACCCAAGCTCTGCTAGTGACCTGTTATACGACCCTGAGTAAATTCTTTTTCCATTGAACAGGGAGAGACAATAGGCCAGAGGGCCTCTGCCAGCTGACTTGAGGATTCTAGTGGGTTTGACTGAACCATAGCCCATTATAAACAAGGAAGCCCAGCCCATAGGGTTTAGGTGGCTTGTCCAATTTTGCAGAGCAAGTAAGAGACAGCGAAGGACCCACGCTCTGGTTAGGGGTTCAGAGCATGAATTCTAGAGCCAGACTGCTTATGTTTGGATCCTGGCTCTGCCATCCACCAGCTGGGGGACTTTGGGCAAGCTACTTAAATTATCTGTACCTTCATTTCCTCATCCACAGAACAGGTATAATATTAGTATCTGCATTAGGGACTCATTCTGAGGATTAAACTCAACACAGTACTAAGCACTGTGGAGTGCTGCCTCATAGTGAGTAGTCATGGCAGCCATTGGTCCGATTCCAAGCCCAAAGCAACTCTCACTACCCAAACTTGTCCTTGTAGAGCCTATCACACCAGCAAAGGCCCTGTGCCTCTGTCGGTCTGAGAGTCCCCCCTGTGCTGCTGATTAACAGGACTTAGCTGAAAACAGGGACCCAGGGTAGAAAGGACGAGCTGAGGCCCACGTTCCCAAATCCTTGCCAGGAGAGGGAGTGGGGATAAAGGAAAGAGCTGTAAGCAGAACCGTCTTCCTTCCTTATCCTCAGATCCCAAAATAACACTTGTCTGCCCCCACCCTGCCCAGCTGGCAGAGGGGCAGTCTGAGTAAGGTGCCATTTAAAGATAACCTGGCCCTCCCCGCCTGCCCTACTGGTTGGGCTGGGCGCCTCAGGCCAGGCACTGGCTGCCTGGAACTGCTGCAGCTCCCACAGCCCCCCGGGGCAGGCTGTTCACAGCTGCCACCCAAACAAGCCCAGCTAACCCCTCCTTTCCTGAGGCCCAGGCTGTAGAAGTTCTGCAGGTACCCTGGGCCTCTGCAAAGAAGCAGAAGCCTGGTATTCTGGGGGCAGGTAACTCTGCAAAGGCATTGTTAAATAGTGCTCCTTTCTACCAGGAGCTGGCTGGCCTGCAGCGAGGCTGATCCCCACTGTCATTTGCCCACCCCCAGACTCCTTGAGAGGACAAACTTGAGAGTCACAGTCTTCCATTTGCACTGAGAGAGAATAAAGCTAGACACCAGGGAAGACCTTAAGTTGCAAGAGAGATGTTTGTTTATTTGGGGACAGTGAGAGCCAGGAGATCTGGTTCCTTCAGTGCCCAGCTAAGCCATGAGAACTTGGCCAAGTTTCTGGGGCTCTCCTGGGTCTTGCTTTCCCTAGCCCTGGGTTGCAAGGAAGAACCAGTGTGTCTTTGACACCCTAGAGTGGGTGTAATGAGATTAAATCAATGAAGAAAGGGCTCTCAGGGTCCTCAGGAAGAAAGGAATGAGTAATTACCTATCTGCAGGAGGTGACTGTGCCAGAGGACAGCTGGGAGCTGGAGGACTGGAGAAAGCATGGGACTAACCTGGAGGCAAGTAGGGGAGAGGAAGGGAGAGGAAGGGAGCTTATCTCACAATGGCCCAGAATCCCCCTGAGCCAGACGGCTTGGGGGAGCAGAAGCCTCTGAAATGGAGGCTCCAGGGCTGTGGTCCTGGGAAGGCAGGAAGGCCCTGGGAGAGCCCAGGCCTACTCAGTTGGCTCTGATTTGAAGAGGAGCAAGAAGGGGGTGGGGAGGAGCCCTGGGCTGGTCATTCAGCCCAGCGGTGAGATGACTCAGCAGCTCGCTCACTCACTCGGGTACCACAGCCCCAGGCAAACCCAAACTGGGTCAGAGGCATGGTCCTAGGCCCTCCTCTCTGCCCGGCTTCCGCTGCCCTTCCCCACTCTAAATATCCCACTCTCTTCCCACATAGACTGCTGCTGGGGATAAGGGCTGGGTATCAAAGTTTCCCCAGGTACGTGCTCTGTATGCCAAGCATAGCGCAGAGCGCTTTAGACATGTTCCAGGAGAGGCAGGCGGTGGACTGCAAGGGCCTGGACTTAGAAGTCACAGAAGCTCACCTTCAAATCCCAGGCAGGCAAGCTGGGAAAATTCACTTCCGGCCCCTGTACAAGGGGCAAATTCATCTGCAGTATTAGCTGCTAGCAGTACTATGATCATATTCCAGGCCCCCTGGGGAGAGCCTGCTGCTGGCAAAGTTCATATTTTGTCTCATCTGATGAGAGATTCATTACTGTTTTCCTCTCCTTTTCCAGGAAAGTGCCTCTGCCCCTCACTGGGGCCTAGGAGACTGGCGTGGTGAGGGGAAGAGTCTCCCAGGTGCCCTGAGTGGACGAGGTGCAGTGAAGCCCCTTCAGGCCTAAAAGATTTGGACAACCCCCTTCTCAGTGCCCCCAGTCCCTCTCCAGCGCTTCCACCCAGCCTCTTCCCACTCCTGCCCAGTTCCATGGCCTCCGTCAGGACTCGGGTCCATCATCAGGACAGAGTTAGCCTCAACCCATCTCCAGGCTCTCCCAGCCCTGCCCATTCTCCCCCCCGGGCCTGCCCCCAGCCCTTCTCCACCCTCTGTCTCAGTCTCAACACTCCCATCCCGCGGACTGAAAAGTTTCCCTAGAATTTTACAGTTAGAAAATCACCGATGGTGTTGTGAGAACTGGGTGTCGTGGCCAGCTGGAAGCCTCAACCAGGGCGAGGTTTGAGGAGGACCCGTTGGAGAGAAAAGGGGAAAAGGAGAAAATCAAGAAAGTAGCTAGAAAAGGATGAGTTTCAGGAAGCATGTGGCTCGGTTTTGTTTGGTCTTGTTTTGTTCTGTTTTACCAGGAGAGACTTGAGATTTCCGTTTTGCTCTGGGGAAAGAAGCTGATAAGAAAGGAGAAACTAAGGACCCCGAAGAAAAGAGATAAGGCGGAGAGATCAGAGGGGGTCTAGAGTACACGTGGGAGGATCAGCCTTGGACAGGAAGGGAGACAGCCCTCGCTCTGCACGTCGGTCTACCTACAATCATTACCAATGGCAAGGGCTAAGTGACAGCAGTGAGCACAACGGCTACAGGGTCGCACACTTGTGGAGCTTGCGCTCTTGGATGGCAAAGGGCACACTGTCTAGGGGGTGGTCAAGGGCGAGACGTCTCTCTTCACCCCTCTGCTGCTGTGTTTCTGACTGGGTCCTGCGCGGGTACTTATAAGCACTCGTCTCCCCCCACCCCTTCCCCCATCAGACTACTACCTGGGGCAGGAACCAGTCCTCTCCTTACTCCAGCTCTTAGCTTCTCTCTTACTCCAGCTCTCAGGTTGGGTGTGCTAGCACACACATGGGCCCCAGACAGGGCAGCTCCTCTTCTGGCCGCCCTTCCTAACTTATTTAGGCTCTGCGGCACCTCCCCTGCCCTGCCCGGGTTCCCTCACCTCCAAACACCGGAGAGACTCACGGCACACCCTCTGCTGTCAGGAAGGGGAACCCACCTGGATTTAGAAGACTTGGGCCCTGCTGTTGTTGCCTCTGCCTCTCGTGGGCTGTATTATCTCTGGCAAGTCCTACAACTCCCTTGAGTCCTACTTTCTCCATCTGTACAATAGGATCGATGAGAACACCTGTCACCTGTCAGCTTCGCTGAGCTCACTGAGTTGTGGAAACCCTCTCATGAGTTACCTGTCAAAGTGCTTTGTAAGGGACTGCACCAAGGCCACGGCTTGAGGTAGGCTTTCGGTCTGGTCCCTGGAGTGACAGGCAGGTCGTGGTCAGGGTAGCCCAGGTAGCAGCGGGCATAGTGACATATGTCACATGTCACATAGTGACATATACTGACAGTATAAATTTGTAAGGGGATTAACTGGCTCCCCCCTTCCACCAAAACCACTGTCTCCACTGTAATTAACTCTTGCCCTCCCTATGCTCCCCTAGCCTATGCAGTATTTCTGCAGGACTGCTTTATGAAGAAAGGAGTTTTTGAAGGGTGTCTAGCTGGATGGGCTCCAGGTGGCCCCAGCCTGTCATCCCGACTGATGAGGCCATAGGCTGGTGCATGACAGCGCTGTCCACTCAGAGGGGGAAGGGGCCATCTCAGGGAACCAGTGCAGCTGGCAGAGTCCAGGCCTGTGGGCACCGCCAGGGACAAAGCCGCTCTGAGCTGCCTCTCAATGGGTGCCTGTGTTCTGGGAGTGGGGGCGGGGTGCTCTCAGGCTCTTTTCCCTCTTCTCCCGCCCCCCGCAGGACGTCCTGGACTGGACACTGGGGCAGAGGAGGTCCTGCACAGGGAAAGGTCCAGCCCTGCCCTTCTAGGGTTGGCCCATGTGCCTGGGCACTCGGAGACAGCACCAGGATCGGAGCTTCTGGGGTCCGGGATACTGATTGGGCCCAGGCCGCGGGGGCGGGCCCAGGGCACGTCTAGACCTCCCTGGCTGCAGAGACCAGCGGCCCCGCTGTGGCCTCCGTGGCTCGGGCAGGAGGAGCCACGGTGGAGCCGGGGGCGGGGTGCTGGGTAGCACCGGGCTGGGAGAGGGGCGCCCAGCTCCCGAGCCCCGGGCTGGGTGGGCGTCGCCGGTGGGTGGCCCCCTGGGCCGGGCGCGGAACGTGGGGGGCAGGGTTACCGCGGCCCGGGCCTTAGTCCCGCCCTCGCAGGAGGCGGGAGAGGAAACCGAGCCTGGCGGCGGGCTGGGCCCCGCAGCAGCTCCCGCCGGCCGGCTTCGTCCTGCGCTCCACGCTCCCGGTGGCCGAGCTCGGCCGCGCCCAAGCCCCGCCATGCGGCCCCCGGGGCTCTGCGGGGCCGCGCCGCTGGCCGCGGCCGCCCTTCTGGTGCTGGGGGCTCCCCTGGGTAAGGGGTTGGGCGGCGAGGCGGTGGGGTGGGCGCGGGGCTCCGCTGGGTGCTGCTGGCTCGCGGGGAGCGGGAGGAGACCCGGCGGGGAGGCTGGGCCATGGGAAGCTGACCCGGGGCGCGGAGTCAGCCGCGGAGGGAGGCCGCCGGGGTTCAGGGGCGGAGCCCCTCGGGGTGGCAACGAGGGGCAGCTCCCGCGACCCGGGAGACGGCGGGCCGGGAGCCTGGGGGAGCGGGGCTAAGGGCGGACGGAAAGCTGGCCCGATGGCCATGGGCCCCCCACCCCAACCTGCCCGCAGTGCTGGCCGGCGAGGACTGCCTGTGGTACCTGGACCGGAATGGCTCCTGGCATCCAGGCTTTAACTGCGAGTTCTTCACCTTCTGCTGCGGGACCTGCTACCAGCGGTACTGCTGCAGAGACCTGACCTTGCTTATCACCGAGAGGCAGCAGAAGCACTGCCTGGCCTTCAGGTGGGCCCCCGCCTCCACCCCCGCCCCCTCCAGCCTCCTCTCAGGAGGCCTGCCCGGGCCTCCCCTCCTCCCTGTCTCCCTCCTGCCCCTCTCCATGTCCACCTCCACAGCCTGAGCCCAGACCTAGGACGCAGCCTGGTGACAGAGTGGGTGTTGGTGCTGGGGCCTGGAAGCTCTAGGAAAGGCGTATTAACCGACTTGTGCTTGGTGGAGGGTGGGTAGTGGGGCAGCTTTGTGGGAGAAGCCCTGGCAAGCAGGCAGGAGACGTGGGTTTGATTCCCAGGGCCACTTCTCCTTCACCGTGTCATTCTGGGGAAGGCTCGTCCTCTCCTGGGTCATTATTTCCTCTTCACGAAATGCAGGGGTTGCCAAACTAGTGGTTTCAAACTTTTTGCAGGGAACTGCTAATATAGAAAAGGTGTAAGGAGACTGCGTGTTGGGGGGTTGATAGAAAGGGGCTCTAGATTATTTCTAAGGTGCCTTTTAGTGCTAACATGTTCAAAGTCTAACCAATTAAGTTGTAGATGTAGGAGCAACGAAGTGGGGAGCACACTACAAATCCCGGCATGCCTCACACTAGGCAGCCAGGCAGCACGGTCTTCTGGGACATGGAGGTCCCCTAAGATCTCCTCCACAGAGACTGGGCAGAGCCCCTCAAGGAACCCCAAATCTCAGCTTGCTGTGGCCCCCTGCTGGCCAGGAGTTGGAGCACAGTGTTATGGTCACCATAATGAGGAGTCCCTCCTATGAGTGTTGGAAGGTGAGGGGACTGTTCTTTGTCTAAGTCCCAAGACCATAGCAGGCATCGCCTCGGCTGTGATCCTCTTTGTGGCTGTGGTGGCCACCACCATCTGCTGCTTCCTCTGTTCCTGCTGCTACCTGTACCGCCGGCGCCAGCATCTGCAGAGCCCATTTGAAGGTATGTACGGTACCGGGCAAGATGAATCCGGTAGGCTGGGCCGACCCCCGTGGTGGGCACCAGAGAGTTCAAGCATGTGTGAACTGTGTAGCAGCGAGTGCTTCTGTGTACATACACCTGCCAGACGGTAACCCCAGAACTAGGGCTCTCTATGAACCAGCAGACTTTGCGGCCACGGACATGCGTGCATGGGAATACTCAGATGTGCGTGGCAGGCTGTCTGTCAACGGTGGTGTGTGTGCATGGGCACAGGCATGCACGTGACTCTTGGAAAGGACACGGGATGGGGTCTGTAGCCGTGAGCATTAATTGCACGAACCCTAGTGTACAGTGGAATGAATGTATGCCTGAGTGCTGGCATGTGACCACACATTCGTCCAACCCTGATGGGTGTGGGAATGGTGGAGCTGCACGGGGGATCAGAATGGGAGGAAAAGGCTGAAGGCGGACCCCCTGAGTGGCAGCTGTGCTAGATAACAAGATACCAGACTCTGGAGCTGCCCTATCCTTGCCTAAGTGGGACATTCCCCGGGCTCTGTTCTCTGGCCCGTGAGGCCTCTGAAACCTGCTGAGGGGAGCAAACCTGCTAAACACAGACTGACTCGCGGGGACCACGTGCACAGCTCCCTGCTCAACTCTGCCAGGCAATGTCTGGGAGGCAGAGGCAGCAGGTGGCCAGCCTGGAGCCCGCCAGAACAGACAGCAGGCGCCCAGGGGTGCTTACCTTGGTTTCCGGGGCAGGAGGAGGAGGTTTCGCCATGCATGTGGAGTTTTGATGCTGATCCTTGTCCTCCACCTAGGCCAGGAGATTCCAATGACAGGCATCCCAGTGCAGCCAGTATACCCATACCCCCAGGACCCCAAAGCTGGCCCCGCACCCCCACAGCCTGGCTACATGTACCCTCCTAGTGGTCCTGCTCCCCAGTATCCACTCTACCCGGCTGGGCCCCCTATCTACAACCCTGCAGGTAAGTGAGCCATCTGGAGTCTCTTGCTCCCACCTGCCCCCTACCTCTGTGCTGGGACCTCCCCTGCTCTTTTCTCACCCTGAGTCCCTCTCCCAGACTTTCTGCCTCAGCTGGAAACATCTAGGCTACCTCTTCCCCATGAATCCTTCATGCCTCTGGAACTGGGGGTCACTTCCTGTCCTCCCATGCCCACCCCCCACCCTCATCCTGTCTCCTTGGCTTTCAGCTCCTCCCCCCTATATGCCACCACAGCCGTCCTACCCAGGACCCTGAGGAACCAGCTGTGTCTCTGCTGCCCCTTCAGTGATGCCCTTCTCCTGTATCTGCATCTGGCCCTGGGGGTGGGCGAGGGTCCTCTATTCCTCAGGCCCCAGACCAAGCCAAGCCCTGGGTCTTGCTGGTGATGGAGCCCCAGGGAAGTAGACCAGGAGCTGAGCTGGAACTTGGCTGTGAATGAGGGGTGGGTGGGGAGGGCTTGGGATCACTGGACTGTTTTTACCTGGGACAAGAGAAGGACATGAAAGCCTGGGTCAAGACCCCTGCTTTCTCAGAGTCCGTCAACTTCCAAGATCCCAGCCAGGAACGCTGGGGCCCTCCCTGTTTGCACACTGTGGGGCGGGGCAGAGCAGGGAGAGGGCTCCATCAGCAGTGGGTGGAAGCCCTGCTCCCGGCTGCCCCACTGGTCACAGGGCTCCAACTGCTGGATTAAAGCTGTAAAGCTGTAACTCATGTCAGTTGCCTCATTGGGCCCGTCCACACCTTCCAGGAGCTCTGCCTGCAGCTGGGCCCTGAGTGCTGCCAGTGCCACATCCTCCAGGCTGGGAAGGCAGGCGCCAGGGCTGGAGCCCAGCATCCCCCCTCACCTGCTTCCGCCAGCAGAGCTGCCCCCAGGCTGAGGGCTCCTTGAGCTGGTTCCCAAAGCCAGTGAGGTGGATTTTGCCACAGCTGGGAAGAGGGGGCTTATTTGCATCACAGAGGTTGCCCACTAGGGGTCAGGCCCCTGTGACATGGAAGGCACTGCACATTTGTACAAAGGCACCTTCCCCTTTCCCGGGACACTTAGCTTCATGTGTGGGTCCCGACACTGGCTGACCTTGGGTGTGTCTCTGAGCCCAGTTTTCTCAGCTATCCCATGGAAATGATGCCTCAGGGCTGTCATGAGGGTGAAATACATACATGAAATTGTGACCCCTGCCTGTCCTTCCTGATCAGAGGGGTTCTAGGAGCCAAGCGGAGGGATTGGGCCGCCCAAGAGGTTGGTGCGAGGTGTTCCTGTTGGCTGCCTTAGATCATCGGGACTAAGACATTAGGCGCCTGGGTAGCTCAGTGGGTTGGAGCCTCTGCCTTCGGCTCGGGTCATGATCCGGGGTCGCGGGATCGAGCCCCGCATCAGGCTCTCTGCTCGGCAGGGAGCCTGCTTCCTTCTCTCTCTCTGCCTGCCTCTCTGCCTACTTGTGATCTCTATCTGTCAAATAAATAAATAAAATCTTAAAAAAAAATAAAGAAAAGACATTAGGCCCCCACTGAGCCAGGCAGACGCCCCACCCTTGGAGATGCTTGGGCACCAAGCTCTTCCCTCGCCTTCTTCCCTGAGGACCTGGGTTCTTGTGCTCTCAGGACTTGTCTGGTGACAGATCTAGGGAAAGAAGTTTTACAGTTTTTAATTCAAGTGGGAAAAGTGCCAGCGTGGCTTGGCAACACCACCTCCAACCAACGGTCTCCTTTCCCCAACACCCATATGCGCAGCCCCTCCTTCCCTCACCCAGGGTCCTCCAGCCCCACAGCCTTGTCCTCCAGCTGGGTTCTGCATATGGCCACTGTGCTAACCGTGCCCTCTGGCACCCACAGAGTGTCAGGGAGGCTCTCATCACACAGGCTGGAAGTGAGGGGCTCCTCGGCCAGCATCAGAGACAGCTGTAGGCAAAGCCTGTAACAGCTATGGGCTGAGCCTCTGTCCAGGGATTCACAGCTTCCTCCCATCCTCATTAAATTTTCAGGGGCCCAGGAGTCTGCCCCTGGACCTGACCAGACAGAGAGGGAAAGTTAATGCTGAGGGGCAGGCAGAGCTGGGGCCAGAGCTGCAAATCCACCTTCTCTCTGAGGGTGGGAGCAAGTGGTGGGAGCTGGGGTCACACAGAGTCCTGGCTTCTTGCAAATTCTGCCTTCATTCACACTTCAGGAGGGGGTCACCGGCTCATCTCAAGGTTTGGAACCCAGTTAGTTTCTCGCTCTCTGACTCTCTCTCGCTCTCCCTCTCCCTCCTGAAGCTGAGAGGTGGGGGACATTGGCAGGATAAGGTTTCTGAGTTTCCCTAAGAAAAGAGGTGTAAATGAATGCATGGCCATGCCCAACTGAATTAATTATCGTTAAATCCACAATCTGGGACCAATTAAAAATTGCTTTGTTGACTGGAGTGGAAGGCAGGTTTATCCCAGTCATAGCTGCCTCCCAGGAGGTGGCGTCTCCCCTGCCCAGCATTTCCAGGCAATTCACTCTGCACTGAGAATTCTAAGGAAAAGGGGATAACTACGACAGAGTGGGGCTTTCACATGCCCCAAGCAGAGAGAAGGTACCTCTCACATCCTCTAGCTCTGTCAATAGGGCAGTCCCCCTGAATCTTTCCCAAAATCTGCTTACCACCAGGGGAAGAGGGCCAGTAGGAGCTCAGAGCTGTAGCTGGCCCTCCCCCTCTTCTTGTTCAGCAGCTAGCACCCCTGAAAACCAGGCAGGCACCCTACAGATGAGAGGAAGATACAGGGCAGGAGGAGCGGTGACGCTCAAGGATTTACACTCCAGTGGTGTAAGTGGGGTCCTGCTGAGTTGTGAGGGCACACTCAGCACCCCTAAGGGGAGGTCTGGGAGGCACAGATGGAGAGGAGCAAAAGCAAGTGCTCCTCTTTCTTGGGTGCCTCAGGCAGGGGAGGGGGAGGCTGAGCTCAAAAGGGGAAGGCAGGGGTTCAGATGCAGGGAAAGAGCTGGGGCAGAGGTGAATGGGAATACAATGGGGGCCCCCCAAAAAGGAAAGGGGAGCACCGTGGGGGGAGAGGAATAGAATTGGGGCAGCTGACACTTGAGGCAAGGAGTGAGGGAGGGTAGGTGGGATAAAGGAAGAGGAGTTAGAGGCACGGGCCAGGCAGAGCAGGTGGAGCACAGGGCAGGGGGGTGGGAGGGAGTGGTTCACCAGGCCTGGACTCCCAGGACAACAGTGGCCACCTGCACAAGAAGTGGCATAAGGGGTAGCTGGGCCCCAGCCTTGAGAGTGGCCTGCAGAGGGGCGGGGGGGGGGGGGAGGGGCACGTGACACAATAGGCTTGGTGATCTTGGTGGTCCAGAAGCCACCCTCGGTGGGTGACTCGTGTCCAGATCTTTCTTATGCTTCTTAGGGCCGCGTGAGTGGCCATGGTCCCAACTTAACAGCACCTGTGATAGCCACAGCCCACAGCCCCTGGCTCACTGGTTTGTTGAGTTCCCGCGACAGGAAGTGGGGCGAGTAGGCGGCCGCCACCCCCCCAGGGCCAGCGACAGGGCCTCAGTCCTACCTAGCCCGGCGTCCCCCAAGGCCTGCAGCGGCAGGGCCCCGGAGGTGAGAAGCCTGTGCAACAGTGGGGGTCGGCGGTGGGCCCCGCGGGGGGCGGGGCAGCCAGATACGAAGACGCCCTCCGTTGGGGGAACGGAGACCCAGGATGTGGCCCCTGGAAACGGAAAAGGGGCCAGCCGGGGTGGAAGTGGGGGGAGATTCCTTGGCCCAGGTCGGTAGGATGCAGCCGGCGACGAGAGACGTGGTTTGCGTGCATGTGCATCAGCTTGTTCAAGTCATTTGCTGCCTTTGACTCTCATTGTCGTCCCTGGAAAAGGCGGGATCCGGACGAAGACAGATCCTTTCCGGCTCTTGCAGCCTGGCTTTCAGGAAGGAAAACCCAGGAGATGGCCGTCTGCGGAGGCGGACGGGGCAGGTGGGACAGGGTGGGTGCGCTACTCCGCAGAAACTGGCCCCGCGAGTGTGGCCCGCTTCCCGCGCTCGGCCGACCCGGAACACGCGGCCGCTCGGTACCTGGCGCTCCCCCCGTCCATCCCAGGCGGCGGGAAGGCGCCCCCCAGACCCAGCGCTGCGTCTCATCTGCCCACCTTCCCTGGCCCCCACCCCGCGTAGCTCCGGGGCGCCCCTCGTGCGGCCGGAGAAGCCGGACGCGGCCTGCCTGCAGATGGCGCTACGGTCCCGCATCAGGTTCGCAGGCACCGGAGGAAGGATGACCTCATCAGTCCGGGCATTACACCCCGCAAACCCTCAAGAGGACAATAGAGAGAGAGAGAGAGGGCGTGTGTGTGTGTCTGTGTCTGGTTATTGGAACTTTAAGATTTGGAGATCCGTTATTTGGGTTTGGACCGGTCTCATGTCAGGAAGGGAAGGAGGGGGATCTCTCATCAGAAGGAGCTCTAAGAGCAGGAGATCTGAGCTCTCTTTTTATTAGCTGTGTGATCACGGACCTGTAGGTAACCTTTCTGGGCTGAACTTGACCTGCAAAATGGAAACCTCCAGAATTACAAGAGCACCTGAAGCAACCTGCAGCATCTTGCTGAGGCCTGGCAACCGCAGACACAGGGTACATGGAAGCGCCGGCTGCCCTCAGCTCCGGCTAACACCCTCTGAGGTCCGAGAGGCAGCAGATGTCTACCCACCATCTCCTGGGCCCAGCCCTTGTTTCTGTTGTTGGGGTGGACAGGCAAGTGGGTAGAGGGGAAGGGGGGGGTGCAGAGTGTCCCCTGGGATCCAAGCTTTTTGCTCCCACAACTAGCCTGCCTCTGTGATTGGTCAGACCTAGCACAGCAAAACTTCTTCCTAGCAGGGATGCCCCCTCCTTCACCCCAAAGATGATGAAACTGCTGTGCTCCCTGCTACCGAGACAGAGAAAACTGCCAGTGACCCAGACCCAAAGAGGCTCTTCCACAGTGTCAAGGGGTGCCAGCGCCTATCAGCCAATCAAATCAGGAAGATGCTTTTGATATACCTGATGGAGGGCACAGGGGCGCAGTTAGGTCAGGAGAGCAGCCTGCAGCTGGAGTGAGGTGTGAGATGGGTCACTGGGCACACTGGTGTGCCGGCTGCTCCCCAAATGGTCATTCACTTCTCTGCCTGCTCAGAGATGGCTGCCTTCCTGGGCTTGTGACTGCTGTGAGGAGCTGGCCCCAAGCCCACAGTGAGGAAGAGTCATGGAATGAGTATTCCCTGAACATGCCTAATATAGCCATCCCAGGGCCCCGTGCTCCACTCTGCCCCGTCACCCCTGAAAGTGGCTCTGGCTAATGATTCCAGGCAGCAGCAATGGTCAGGAGCAGACCCCGGCTAAGGCCTAGTTTCCTTGGCCTGGTCAACCCAGTCAGTGGGGAGCCCTCTACCCATGCTTGAGTCTTTCCCTCGCACTGGACTTTCCGCAGATATGAACCTGTTACATGGTCAACCTGGGCTGGCATGTCAGGACCCTGAGCCTCTAGAGTCCTCCATGGGGCCTAGGGTGAGCATCAGGACCCCTCAGGACAGTACAGGGGGCAGGGGCACGGTCATTCACAACTAAAGGCTTGTATATATTATCAAAATCTTATGGAAAAACAGATACACAGCTATTTATACAACAGCAGGTGGGTGTGAGGGAAATGTCTGCTTTGGCATCAAACCTTCAGGACCAGCTGCTGTCTGTCCCTCTCCTCCCAGCTGGAGCCCACTTCCCACCAGGCCAGCTGCCCCTGCCGTGTCCTCTGCTCAGCCCAGGAGGGGTCTGAGGGTATCCTCGGCCCCTCTTCCTTCTTCCCTTGGGCTCTTGTGCCCTTCTCAATCTTCTGCCATTGTCCCACACAGAGGGCCACGGGCCCAGCAGCTTTGCCCCAAGGGCTCCTCAGAGGCCTGAATCCTGGCCCTGGAGGGCAGTGGGACTGGGCTGGTTATGTGGTCCTGGTGGGACATCTTTCCTGGATCACAGGCCTTTCATAACTTGCCAGCTACTTGAGCCCTAGCCATGCCATCTTCTCGGTGACACACTAAAAGGACTCTTCTTGTCCAGCAACCTCAGCTCCAGGTATAAAAGAAATTTTTGGAGAGCCTCAGAGACGAGAAAAGGAAAGTGAGAAGAGAGAAGGCATCCTTCCTGGAGTGTGGCCAGGCCTCATGCTCTCCCATGGCAGAGTAGGGACATCCACAGCAGGGCAGCTGGGGGTGGGGTGTGGGGCGGGGTCTGTGCGGCCCTGGGAGGTGAGGCCGGGGCAGTCTTGGCATCGGCAGACAGTGCCCCCTGGCAGTCTGGTCCTACTGAAGCAGTTTGGGCACCTCCACCTGTAAGGGCAAAGCAGAGACCGTTTAGAGAAAGGAGCTCAGCAGAGGAGCCTCTAGAATTCATCTGGCCTCCTTTCCTTCTGGCAACCAGAGCCCACCTACAGGTGTCTGTAGAATGAGTAAGTGAGCAGTGTCTGTAAAAACTGGATGCCATCCAGTGACCACTAGCATCACAGCTGAGGTTGTCCTTTCTGTCTTGGTGCCTAGCCCCCGATGATGCTGTGGGGCTAGGGTTCGCTGCCGCCATCCAGTCAGATCAGCACATGACCATGGCCTCTGTCGCCTGAAGTGCAGGGTGGTGAAACCTGGAGGAGCAGGGGGGTCTCTAGGGATGGCTCATGTGTCTGTGGCACTGATTAGTCACAGGGGAGACTGTCCTGAGGGCTGAATCTCCCAAAGACCTTTGGGATACACTGATCAGTAGGACTTGGCTGGTCCTGAGAGGGAATTCGTAAAAGGGAGATCATTTTTGTTTTGCGAAGGAAGGAGAGAAGACTTAATGCAGGACCCGAGGTGGAACTACTAGGTAGAGACTGTTTCTCCCTTTCTGGGAGACCCTGGTTAAGCTGCAGGGTAGCAAAGTTGGAGGCACGGAGTGAGAGGCTAAAGGAAGCTTCTTACAGGAAGGAGAGAGTCCCCCTCTAAGGGAGACACCGTGTCCTGTCCAGAGGCAGGGGGATGGCTGCGATGGCCGGACGTGCCGCACAGGCACAGCAGCCCCACGGCCTGCTCTGTCCCCGTTCCCCGGGCGGGCTCACCCTCCCCCTCCAGCCCTTCAGGCCCAGGCCTGCAACTACTTACCTTCTTGAGCTGCTTGAGGTTGCTGGAGCGAATGGCGGCCAGTAGCTGGTCACGGGAGTTCTTCTCCTGGACGGGCAGGACTTTGTCTCCCATCTTCCTCTGGGTGGCTGGGGACAATGAGTTCTTCAGGTTCTCCATGATAAGGGGCGGGGCCAAGGGAGGTGGAGGCGGTGGCGGAGCAGCTGGGGCGCCCCCTTTCTTGGGCGAGTTCTTGGGCGAGGCCTTTGGAGATGGCTGTGGGGAGGGTTTGGGGGAGCCCTTGGCCAGGGCCCCGAACTTAGGCACCTCCAGTAGATCCTTCTTCTCGCCGCTGGCCTCCTGTGCCTGCCGCTGCTCCTGGAGCCGCTTTTGCCGCTGTTTGTCCATGTTGCGGCTGAGCAGGTTGGTGACCGTCATCCGGGGCCCGGCCAGCTCGAAATGGTAGCCCAGCTTGAGCAGCGTGGTGTTCTCCTTGAGCAGCTTGGCGATCTCCATCTCGGTCTTGCCGCCGCAGATGTGCCGCTGGTTGTGGAAGCGGAGTTCCGTCAGCGTGTTGTTCTGGAGGAGGGCCCGGAAGATGGCCAGGATGCCTTTGCCCGTGATGTGGTTCGAGTCCAGGTTCAGGCTGGTGATGGTCTTGTTGGCCTTGAGCATGATGGCGATGGCAAAGGCCACGTGGTCGTCCGCGCGTGTGTTGGCCAGGGCAAACACCTTGACCACCGTGTTGAACTCCAGAGCCTCGGTGAACCGGACCAAGATCTCATTTGTGATACAGTCTGAGTTGTTGACGTTCACCTCGGTCATCTCTGGGTCATTGTTCTTCACCCTCTCCAGGGGCTCATCAAATATGCTGGGGGCCACCTCCTCCTCTGCCTTGACAGGCCCTTCGGAGGGCTTGGTGGGGCCAGCCGGGGCTGGTTTCTCCCGCGCTTGGGTCTTGTTCTCTTCTTTGGGTTCCTTTTCACTGACGGACTCATCTTTTTTCACTTTCTCGTCCTCCCTTTTTGTGTCTACGCTCCCGCTTCCTCTTTTCACCCGCTCGTCCTCCTTCTTGCTCTCTGCGTTCCTGCTCTCCCCTCTTCCCTTCCTGTCGTCCTCTCTCTTGCTTATCTCCTTCTCCTCTCTCTTCTTGTCCTTGTCTCTGCTCGACCCTGCGCTCCTGTCACTGCCTTTCTTCTCGTCCTCCTTCCTCGGGGCTGCTGCCTTCTCCTCTCCCTTCGCATCCTTCCCTGCCTCCTTCTTGTCCACAGCAGCCCTGACCCGGCCCTTGTCAATGCCCCTGATGAGTTTCTCCTCCTTGGGCTTCTCTCCGCCTTTACCATCAGCTTCCTCTTTGTCTCTTGAGAAGCTTTTCTTTAAACCACCCTTCTTTGGCTCCTTCCCCAGGTCTGAGTCCCGTCTGGGGCCCAGGGTTTTTTTGCTGGCGTCTCTGCCCCTTTCCTCTCCGTTCTTGGCATCTGTCTTGGTCTCCACTTGCTTGCTTTCCTAAGGATTCAGAAAAGGAAAGAAACATGAAGATCTGGCTGCACAGGGAGAGGAGAGCGTATGGGGACAAGTGCGGGAGCCTTTATATAACTGCCCTGGAGTGCCCAAAGGGCAAAGGCCATTGAGAACACCCTGAGAGGGTCTGGGATTCAAGCTGCAGAGAACAGGCTGATGTCAGACTCAAGCAAACCTCAGGGTCGCCAGGGGCCTAGGGGAAGACCTGAGAGGTTGCGGCAGGTCCTTTCCCAAGGGGTGTTCTCAGACCCAGAGCTGCCCTTTTCTGTCATGGGTGATTTAGCAGGAATCTTTCCAAGTGGTGCTTTGCTGAGCCATGTTGGAACCGGAGGCAAAAGGAAAAATCACTTATGCTGCTCCTACCTTTATTTAAAATTTTGAATTTCTGGTTGTCATGGATTTTTTTTCTTGGCATTAAATTCAATTTTTAAAAATATCAGCTCACTGCGCTTTTGGGTGCCCCCTTGCATTCTCTGGGCTTGGCTAGTGCCTCGCATGCCTCACCCCAGCGCTGACCCTGCTTCCAAAGGGGAGGTGGGTCGGTGGTCCTAGGATGCTGGAATTTCACAGCTAATGCCTTTTCAAAGGAATAAAAAAGTTGGAGCGACCAACATAGGGTTGCTAACATCTTATCTTACGAATTAAAGATATTTATAAATTTGATCTCCCATCTTTCTCTCACTGAAATAAAAAGGAGCCTATGATAAAGAAGGTAGACATTAACAGAATAAAGCCCATACGTTTATGTCAGGTATGTGTAGCTTTTCCAAGAGCCCACAGTATCGTCCTTATTTTCTTAGAAAAAAGTTTGCTAAGGACCAGCAGCTCTCTATAAGGGGTCCCTGGAGTCCACTGAGTGAGCTGACCTCAGGAGGACTCTGCCAGATCCCGGATCTAGAATTCCTTGACTCTGCGTGGACCACATAGACAAGGAGAAATTGTTCAGGGGTTCTGGAAGGGAGTCAGCTGAGATACACGAAAGGCTTAAGTTGTACACACAGCATGGGCCACCCTGTACTTCCATGGGGCCCTGTGAAGTTGCAGAAAGTCTGAGCCTTATTTTGAGAGTACTTGCTTCCTACCCCCTTCAGGAGGGCTAAAGAAGCATCAGGATTGCCTACGATTAGATATTAAACTGTTTGACTATGATAGATACCCTGGAGCAACTGGGACCTCAAGGAATGTCCTTCCTAAAGGTTTTGCTTTGTTTTGTTTTGTTTTGTTTTGTTTTTTTAGATTTTTTTTATTTATTTGACAGACAGAGATCACAAGTAGACAGAGAGACAGGCAGAGAGAGGGAAGCAGGCTCCCTGCCGAGCAAAGAGCCTAATATGGGGTTCGATCCCAGAACTCTGGGATCATGACCTGAGCCGAAGGCAGAGGCTTCAACCCACTGAGCCACCCAGGTGCCCCTTGTTTTGTTTTTAAGAGGAAGAGACTACAGCCTGATTATTAGAAAGGTTTTCTTTCTTTCAGGAGTGCACCCCCACCCTGCCCGGACGGAATGGGGAGCTGGTTGGTCCTCTGGAAACAGTTTGTACCTGCGCCACAAACACATGCCACTGGGGACCAGCCCCAGGGTTTATTTAGCAGCAAAAGTCCTTGGCTTCTCTGCTAGAATCACAACACGCAGCCAAGGGGCACAGGGCCTGGTGAGGCAGGGCTGAGGAATGTGCCCCTTCTCTCCTCCTGCCCTGTGGGGGCAGTTGTGCGGGGGGAGCTCCCTGGGGCTTCAGTGGTGGAGCAAGGGCCGGAGCATGCCCTCTCACACTTTCTCTGGATGTGACCCTTGGTATCACCCTGTCCCTGATGGTGACTTTACTGTACCTTGATTTGAAAGGAAGAGGAAGCTTGGAGTAGGCAAACAGAAGGTAAACAGGGAGATCCAATGGGTCAGCCCCTTTAGGACACTCCTAACATCTGTCCACAGCTCAGCCAGGAAATTCCAGCCCACCCCAGCTCACAGTGGTTTCATCTCAAATTCCAGCCACTTCGGGAGCATGGAAGTGAGAGCTGGGTGCTGTGGCCTCTCCAGGAGTCCAGCCCAAGCTTCAGAGGTCAGGCCCCCAAGCCAGGGACTTCTGCCCTCCCCTTCCAAATGCGTGCGCCCTTGGGGATTTCTCAGTGCCCACCGTGCAGCGCCCAGCTGCCCTCTGCACAGATCCCATGCCTCCCACAGGCCTCACTTACAGGGAAACTGTAGAGACACTAACCAGCAAGTTCAGGAAAAACTGGGTTTCAGGTCTGACCGTCTCGCCAGCAGCAGCCAAGTCAATGCAACCTTCTCCAACCTTGCCCATTAGGGGCAAGGCGCTCCTCTCCCCCTGCCCAGCAGCCCTCCAGGTGTGCCTGGGCGGCTCTGCGGCCCCACCCTCGCTCAGCAGCTCCCTCCTCCTAATCAAACCCTCCAGCTTTCTGACCAGGGCTCCCATTCAGAGCCTTCCTCTGCTCTCCCATCAGGACACCTTTTCCAGCATTTTAACCCTCCCTCTGCCCTGATACCCTAGATTCTGACCTACACCCTTGGTCTTCATCCAGGACTACTCCCCACTCCCTGTTAGGGTACTCCCCCTACTCTGTGGTCCTAGTTGGCTTGGATCTGTCATATGTCTGCTCTTAAGGAGGTGTTCCAGCCCTTTAAAAAGAACCTAATGAAAAACAGGCTGGGCGGGGGAGGGGGAGAGCTGATTAATCATGGGTTTCCTCCAAATAGCCAGGAATGAGTGGGGCTGGGGCTTGTTGCCGCTTGTGCAGCCCCGAGAGCTCAGACGTTGCCTTAAAAGGACAAGGAGCCCAGCGTCCTCCCAGGGCTGAGATTTCTGGTGAGCGAGCTCCTCAGCACATAGCAGAACTGCCTCCTTCTTGCTTATCTGAAAGGGAGTTCAAGCCAACTTCTTTTGCTTCTAGAACTGGTGGTGCCTCCTGGCGATCTCCTGAGGTTATTTTTCCTTGTCTTTCTGTCTCTGTGCCTCTGTTCATCCCTTATAGGTTAGATATAACAAAGAACTTCCATAGAGCAAAAGTCCACAGGTGAGAGATCTAAGCAGCAATAATTGTTTTCTCCAGGGTGCCCAGGTGGCTCAGTGGGTTAAACCTCTGCCTTCGGCTCAGGTCATGATCTCAGGGTCCTGGGATGGAGCCCTGCATCGGGCTCTCTGCTTGGCAGGGAGCCTCTTTCCTCCTCTCTCTCTGCCTGTCTCTCTGCCTACTTGTGATCTCTGTCTGTCAAATAAATAAGATCTTAAAAAAAAAAAATTGTTTTCCTCTTTGGGAAAAGCTTTAGGGTTAGGGGAAGGCCCAGGGGTGATTTTGTAATCCTTCACAGAGGCAGGGGAGTGGGGAGGATGACGTCTGTAAACCTCTAACAACCTGTGAGACTTTGCAGGGACCTAGCAATCAGACTCAGCGGTGAGAAGCATCTCTCTCCCCGCATCCGCTCCAGACCTCCATGGCCTCATGGGTGTTGCTCTGTCGGCCACTTGGGTTGGGATCCCAGTTAAATGCCTTTGACAGGTTCAACATGGCGTCATTTCCCTTACCTTGGGCCTTCAGGTACAACTTCCCCTAGAAGTCTCGTTGATTGACCAGAGAAGAGAACATTTTACCACCTTCATTGCCAAAGGGGGAGAGGAAAAGATTTGTCTATTGGGAAGTCCCTAGAAAATGAGAACTTGCCAAGGGAAGGCCAAACCCCCTATGTGTGCTGTGCTGAGCCCTCGGCCCACTGCTGCCTATTAGCTCATTAGACCACCACCGAGGCCCTGTCTTTCCTTCCTCTGACGCATCGCCTGCAGGGTGACCCTGCCTGAGGCCGATGCAAGGCAGGGAGTCTGCAGACCTCCCTGGGGTCCAGCACCAAGACCAGATGAACCTGGGGGAAAACGTCTCAAACAGGACATGGAAAGGTCTGGGTCTGTAGAGTTCGCTCCAGCCCCTGGCCCAGGCGGGGGCAGAGCCAAGGAGGGCAGGGGTGACTGGCAGTGGCTGCGCCCCTCACATTGGACCCCACTGCCATGGATCCAGCATATTTGCTCCACCCCCAAAGCAAGTCCAAGGTGATGTCAATTCAGATGAGACAGTCTCAGACCTTCCGTCTGGAAGCATCGACAGTGCTGCAGCTCAGGCTCTGGGCTCAGGGCAGGGACTCTGGGGTCTGCAGCTCTGCTTTCAGTAGACTCTCTTCCAGGCCTGAGCTGAAGTCCTGAGGACACAAGAGACCTCAGGGTCCGAGTTCATGAGAACTGGCATTTTTCACCTGGCTCTGATCTGCAGCCTGCCTCTTGTCTCCTGTGGATCAGCTTATATTTTGTAGGAGAGCATGGGGGAAATCTGCGGTGCTTCCTAGTCCCCCCTGTGCTCCAGCTTCCCACCGTGTCTCCCTCCTGGTCCTGCACCAGTGCTCCCCACCAGCCCTCAGCCTGCCTCCGAGCCCAAGATCGTGTTCCCCTGCTTCTCCCACGAAGCTGGCCCCGGCCCCACTCACTCCAGCCATCTGGAGACCTGGTATCAGGCACCACAGCTTCCAGGGTCATCCGTCTGCAAAGGGAGGGTGCGGAGGGGCTGGCCGCAGGCCGGAGAGTGAGCCAGAGGTCCCCTGGGAGAACAGCCCCTGACGTGGCTGGGGTCAAGGGCAGGGCAGGTAGTGGGGGCCTAGGGCTTATGGGGACCAAGAAGCTTCCCTCCCTGTAGCCTCCTGCCTCATTCCACATGGAACGGAACTCTTTTGTAACTCTCCCCCAAGAAGAAAGATTCTAGATTGTCCTGACAAGAAGTTTCAGGAAAGGCAGCTGCCATTTGGGGGGAAGTATCATTCCTGGAGGGGGCAGTCCTGGGGAAGAACAGCAAGGCCCACTTCCCTTGGTGGTCTGCGGGCCAGGAGTCGTCCCCTGGGGGCTTAAGCCAGCTCCTGAAACAGAGCTTCGAGGGTTTTTTTGTTGTCCTTTTGTTTTGTTTTGTTTTTTTGAGTAGGTTCTATGCCCAATGTGGGGCTTGAACTCATGACCCCAAGGTCAAGAGTCACATGCTCTGCCGACTGAGCAAACCAGCCTCCCCTGATCTTCCTTCCTTCTTTTTTTTAAATGGAAGCCTACAGCAGCTCCCGATGCACACACGGCGGTTTGATAATTCTGTACATTACGCAGTAGGGGTCCAGATTCTGAAACCACTGATACTGCCCCTAGAAAGCTGTAGATTCCCTCCGGAGCTGTCCGGAAAGGTGGGATTCCTCCTAACGCGTCCTCCCTATGGTGGTAGGGGAATTGATGGGCTCTGCAGGCAGCTGGCCTGTGTGCAAATCCCAACCATGCCCTCGACTAGCTGCGTGGTCCTGGGCAGGTTACAGACCTCCTGCGAACCTGTCGTCTCATATGCTGCATGAAACTGACCATCTGGAGCTCGTCATTAGCTTGCAAGTGGCTGCAAGGAGAATTCCCGAGAAGGGCTTGAAGTGGAGATCAGCTGTGGGGAAGCCCAGCTCTCATTATGAGAAGTGCTTAAGGCCCACGGCAGGCAGGAAGGCTCATCCTGCCCCCGGCCTCCTTGCTCAGTATCTTTGTGTTATTTAGAAGGGCGAGATGAAGCACTCACCCAGTGGTCAGTGGCACTGACCGTTGGAAGTGAAATGACCGTGTCTCAAACCCTAGAGAGCTAGAAGCTGGAAAAGGACCAGGTCGCTTGGGGAGTTCTCCCCCACGCCTCCCCCCAATCCCGTGGTGACAGAGGCAGGGGTGGAGTGGCCTGGGGACAGGTGTCACCAACCCCACAGGGGACCACCAGCACCAGGGTCCTACAAGCACTGGGGCCTGTGTGGGCCTGGGGGTTCTCGAGAGCCAGCCCCTCCAAACTCCTCCTGTGACCTCACTCATTCACCCGTCCTGACTTTACCCATCAGGAAGTGTAGGTCACTGCCATCTTGGGGACAGATGCTACAGAAGCCAGTCCCGCCCACACAGCTTAGAGGGGTGGCAGGCAGGGTGACGATCTGATGTCAACGTGCCTGGGGCAGATGGTGCTGAGGCAGGGGACCCTGATGGCAGAGAGTTACTGCTTCAGCCAACACCATCCCTTCAGGCTGGCCCGAGGCTGCAGCCTCCCTAAAAAGGCCTGGCAGCCCCTTTCTCAACCATTCCCAGACAGAAGTTCCCTGGCTCCTGTTCTGGCCATGGCTCAAGGACAAGGTCTTGGCATCTCCCAGAAACCCCCTTTTTTGGTTATCCCAGCCCTGGCCCTTTTCAGATCATTTCAGGTCTGCTTCCCCTATTTCAAAGCCCCCAGTGTAGGGAAACGTTGTCTCCACTGGCCCTTGCCGAATGCGCTCCGAGGAATCCCCTTCTATTCATCCCTTGTAGCTGTTCAGGGGTCTGTGGGGAGACTGGGACCCCAGAGGATGAGCTCAAGAAAAAGGAAGACAATGGGGAATGGGGCAGAGTAGGGCTTTAACCTCATCCCTTTGGGTTCACATCTCTGGGAACATAATTTTGGGGTGTTCAAGGCTTTACACACAAAGACCTGTGTGTACACTCAGTTCCTGCCCATAACTGGAGTATAGTTAATCCGCTAAGGGGACATCTGGGTGGCTCAGTCAGGGTCTGCCTTTGGCTCAGGTCATGATCCCAGGGTCCTAGGATCAGTACCACATCGGGCTCCTTGCTCAGCAGGGAACCTGCTTCTCCCTCTGCCTGCCACTCCCTCTGCCTGTGCTCTCTTCTCTCTCTCTCTCTCAAATAAATAAATAATAAAATATTTAAAACAAAACTGCCCCCCAAATGAAATTCCTAATTTGGGGGTGAGGGTTAGACCATCTAATATGGGGGCTGCAGCGCCGTCTTCTCACCAGGCCTTCTGGGACTCTGGTGACTGCATGTCTGGAGGACTCAGCCCCTGAGCAGGGACGGAGGGAGGGTGACAATGCCCGGCATGGGGGCCTGCCCATCCCAGGCGCCTCTGTAAGTGCTTGTTGAGATGAGGACTGAGTAGACCAGCCCCAAATAAACTGCCAGGAGGACAGCAGAAACGGGCAGGTGTCAGGCTTGGAGAGAACCCTTCCAGGTGACCCCGGTCAGACCCCTCAATGCCAGGGACCAACAGATGGCTCAGCCCTCTTCTGCTCCCAGCCTGTGGCTTGACAGTGTGAGAGCTAATCCACACCTAATCGACCTGGCAAGCAATGTTGGAGGCTTGGGCCCCTTGGTCCCCCAAAAGAATGTGGGCCAAAAAGAGCCTCCATCCTGACCAGGGCTCCAGAAGGGTCCTCCCTAGGGGAACGTGTGCACCTGGCTAGCTCTGAGCTGAGAAGCCCAGGCTCATGCAGTCACAGAGCTAAGAAAAGCTGTTCCCTGCAGGCATCCCAGATGCCCCTTGCTTCCCTGTCCCCACCCTGCTTGGTCTCTCTCTCTGGCTTGCCCAGCCCTCCAGGACCAGGCTGCTGGGGGCATGTGAATCAACTCTCAGAGAAGTAGGCAGACTCCAGACCCCTTGGTGGGGTGCTCACAGCTGGTTACGCCAAGGGTGTGGGAATGGCAGCAAGCTTGCTGGGGAAGGGCAAGGCAAACTCGGGCTTTCCCTTTACCCAGCGAAGAAACTATACCCCCAACACCGAAGGAGCTCGCTTCATGGTTTTGAACTCTAGGTTGCTAAAGGGCATGTTCCCCACCCCTGGCGGCCAGTCCACTGGAGAAGTCAAGTTCAATCCTAGTCAAGTTCAGTACTCGTCCCCAAATTCTTAGCCCACAACAGCTTTCCTCTCCAGCAAAGCCATCGCTGTAGTAATGTGGGCTCATCGACGTGCTATTGGCCGTGCTTCCCATGGAGTTCAGAACTCCTGCGTCCTGTGCCGCTCTGCATGTGAGCTGCTGCCAGATCCCTGGTTCGCAGGAGAAGAAACGCAAGCCCAACATCACATGGCTATTACGCAAGGAAGCAAGGACTCAGGTTCTAGAGTCTGAACTTCTTACGTGCGTGAGTGGGCTGCACGCCAAGCCATTCTTTCAGCCAGATACCTTGTGCAGAGATAGCCCAGCACCGAAATAACATAAATAACAATAACCGTGGCCACCATTTATTTAGCGTTTACAAGGTGGGAGACGCTGTGCTAAGTGCTTGACCTAAGTCACCCATCGAATTTACTCCTCTGCGCTGCCACCAGAGGAGGGCACGGCTTGGAGAGGTCCCAGCTTCCAGGGGAGGAAGCGTGGGGGGAGCCCTGCAGGGGTGGGGACTCTCATCTGGCTGGCGGATAGGAGCTGGAGCTCTCATAATCAGAAAGGTCTTCCTTTCCCACTGTTCTCGAAGACCTTTGCTCACAGTCTTCGTGACCATCACATTATGTTAGCGTCCTAGAAAGACACCACAGAAAATTCACCCACTTTCGGACGGTGTTGCTCAGGAGCAGTTAAGGCTTCTGCGGGTCAGTGGTGACCTTTTCTCCATTTTGCAGATGGTGTCATTCTTAAACAAGTTCAAGCTTAGATCTCCTGGGTTCTAAAGAGATCACACTCTTAACTCCCATGTTACACTCCCCACAGTCAGACACTAAAGAATGAATGAATGCCAGGCTCCTGCCAGGTGACCCTAGAAAAGCATCTGACACAGACCTGGAGTTTGCCCCCTGGTCATTGGGTCCTACGCATGCTCGAGGAGTGACAACTCTGCCAGGTGCTGGGCTCAGCTCTGGGGACGCAGAGATGGCTGGGCAGGCATCTCCCAGAGCTGGGAGAGGCACGTGGCATTCTCTTGGATTTCTTGTCCAGGCTAGAAGGAGGAATCAGTGGGCAGGAAGGGCCCATGGCTCTCGCTAAGGCAGAGTTAAGGGGAAGACAGCTTCATGAGAATAACAATCAAGGTGCCGAGATGGGGAAACCATCGGTCAGGATTGGAAGAAGAAACCCAAAGGGTACGAGGAAGGTGGCCACGACTAGAAGCCTGGGAGGAGGGCTGCGGAGGAGGGCCGGCTGCATGGGAGAAGGAGCCACCGGGCTTTGCCGACAGAGGCGAGCACGAGGTCTGAGCAAGTCCTCACGGCGAGAATGCATGTGGACCGCAGAGCCAGGCCGTCGCACTAAGGAAGCTTCCCTATGCCAGGAGACAGACACCTAAGCTGCTCCTGAAGGAGGAGGAAGAGGAGTTTGCGAAGCAGGGAAGGAGACTTGCAGCCCAAGGAAGAGGCTCCGCTCCCTCTGCAACCTCTGCCCTGCCTCTGCCCTGCCTCCCAAGACCCATCCTCCAGCTCGGAACCTTCACCGAGGTTCCACACCCCATTCTCAGCTGGTTCACCTCTGAAACAATGAAGCACGCCACATGCTCTGCTCTGGGAAGTCACCCCGGGTGTCCCAGCCCCAGCCCCAACTCCCGGTCTTGGCTACTATCACTCTGTCCTTTTGTCTGTCTCTCCTACAGGACCGTGGCCAGGAAGTGGGCTTCTGAGCCACTGGGTCCCCCACAGATAGCATGGAGCATGGAGCCCAGTAGATGTTTGGGACAGAGCTGTGGAATGAACGAGCAGATGAGTAAATGAGGCCACCAAAGGGAGCCAAATGTTAGTGTTGGAAGGATGAAGATCTAGAAAGCTTGTGGAGTGAGGAGCTGAGCACAAGTACAGAAGTGGTGAGAACAAATGACATTGAGGTTGATGTTGGAGGTGAAGAGGGGGCGTTCCCACCATTCACACCGGCAGAGACAGATTCCAAGGCTGAAATGCTAGCGGGCTCAGCGCCCAGTCTGGCCACAGGTTGGAGAGCCCTGAATGTCCGCCTTCTCAGCCTGGTCCGGATTTGTTACATATCCCCAACCCTGTATCCCAGTACCGGCGTGTGGGGAGAGGACAGCCTCCTTGAGCAGAGGACCTGTTCCGAGGCCCAGAGCGGGCTGAGTCAGGGGTCCGACAAGGGGCTGGGGTACTGGGACAGTGAATGCATGTGATTCCCCCCAACTTCTGGAAAGACAACCCAGGGCCCTGCCACTCAGCAGGGATTGCCGTAGAGCATTTCGAGACTACTCATATCATATCCTAGGAGGCCAGGCCTGAGACAGGTTCTCGATCAGGCCCCAGGGCTGCATGGCCCTCTGTTCAGTCTGCGTCCTCTGCTTGTGCCTCTTCCAGCTCCCTGTCCCTTCCCTCCCAGCACTGGGTCTGGATCAGGCTGACCCAAAGCCAGGTTTGACCATAGGGCGCACCCCTGTGTATGTTACACTTCCTGGAGTCCACACCTGGAAGGCCTCTTGGATCTGCAGCTGCCTTGGCCTGCAGCCTTGAGGATATCCAGAGCTGGAGGGGAAGGAGGTAGGAGCCGAGAGGCAGCTAGGCCAGCCAGGCTAGCACCCAGGGCCTGCCCGCCAGTGACATTCCTTAAAGGAATGCAGTAAACAAGCAGAAGCCCAGCCCCCGCGGGGCCAGAGGTGGGAGGCTAGGGGTGGGAGTGGAGAGCGGTGACAGCCATTTTCTTCTTCATCTTCACCACTTTATCCCAAAGGACGGGGCAGCTGGGGAGAGGTCAAGTTTGTTTTACCAAACCGGAGATGTTCTCACTTCAGGCTAAGGAGCTGCCCTCAGAACTGTCATCCATTAGCTAGTTTCTTTAGTGACCTCTCTGGGCCACTACCGGAAACCCGATTTTTCAGGACAAGGCTAGAGTCCCCTTAATAACTCAGTTCTCATCCAGACCCACCGCCGAGCCTCTTGCTGCTGAGCAAGAGTGAGACTTCACAGCTGCTAAATGTTACCTACTAAGGCAGGGGGGACACCAAAAAAAATTTAAATTCGGAATTTCCTTCCTTTTCAAGGCTGAATAATACTCCGCTGTAGCTATATACCACATTTGGTTTATTTATTCAGCCACGGAGAGACCCTGGATGTATTCCCACCTTTTTTGCTATTCTGCACAACACTGCTATGAGCATGTGTGTGCAAATATCTGTTCAAATCCGGGCTTTCAGTTCTCTTGGGTCCCTAACCGGAAGTGGCATTGTTGGAATGTGACCCGAATTCTGACTTCTCTGTACCACCCACCTTGGCTGCTTCACCTCCAGTCCTATCCGGTGTGTTAACCACATTCTTGCAAATCCTTCACCGGGGTCACGCCCACTGGCCAAAGCCCCAACGTTGAACTTGACCGACTCCACGCCCGTGCCACACCACCTTACAGGCTGCTGGGTCATGCATGGCAATCAGCCCACCACCCCCTCCCCCAGAGCAGGACCACTGCCCTCCACTCCCGCAGCCTTGCCTCCCGGGTGACATCAATGCCGAGCCCTCACTCTAGAGTTAGAAGGCCAAGGTTCTAGTCTTTGCTCTTAAGCAACGTGGGAATGATAACCCTTCTCAAGGTTCTGAACCTCTAGTGAAGTGCTGTGTGGGAGGTATTTGCAGCAGTGCCGAATGAGCTGGAAGTTTGCAGGAAAAGTTAGCTGTCATGGTCTAGTTTCCCCGAGTTACAGCTCTGTCTTGGTTCTTCCACAGCATCCATTTGAAGCTCTCAGTTCTCACCCCACTCCACCCCACTCTCAGCAGACCATCTTCCCTACTTCCTTCCCTGGAACCAACAGAAACCAACCGTGGGAATTCAACTTCCCACCATCCCTCCTACCATCTCTCCACCATGTTTACCTCCTCCTCTCTCCCCCCCTCCCTCACCCCAGTCCCAGGAAGGATGAAGCACCTCTCTTTCTGTCCCAGGCTCATCCTGATATGGGTTCTGGCTCCCGCACGCTCTTCCATGGCCCTCACATGCCCACATCTCTCCCAGGTCAATCAAATCTGTGCCTCGACCCCACAGTGCCTCTGGGTGCTACTGCTGTTGATGGCCTTTTTTTTTTTTTTTTTTAAGATTTTATTTATTTAAGAGAGATAGGGAAAGCATGAGAGAGAGAGAGAGAGACCGAGCACATGAGTGGGATGGGGAGAGGGACAGAGCGAGAAGGAGAAGCAGACTTCCCCACGAGCCGGGAGCCCAACACAGGACTCAATCCCAGGACGCTGAGATACTGACTTGAGCCAAAGGCAGATACTTAACCAGCTGAGCCACCAGGCACCCAATAGCCTTTTATACCCAAACTTTCCCCAAAGAGTTCTTGTAAAATCCCTACTCATTCCCGGATCCAACACAATCTCGCCTCAGCCACAACATTCCATGGAAATTAGTTTCATCCAGATCATTACTGACCCCCTGATTGCTAAAACAGATTTGTATCTTGTGTTCTTCATCCTGCCTAATTGCTTGGGAATGCTTGGGAATCGCGTGCCTCTTAAATGTGGGTGCTTTCATGGTCTTTGAGGCCTCTTTTGCTTTCATTTTTAGACCCACTCTTGGGGTGACCTGATCTACTCTGAGGGCATGAGTTGTTTCTGTGTTATGCTATCGCCGGAAGCTCTTTTCCTGGGCTGGACACAACTGTGGACGCTCAGACCCTTTTATCCAACTGTCCTCAAACATCCTGGTGTGTGTGTGTGTCCCCACGAGTCTCAAAAACTGAGCTCCCCCCCACCCCTTCTTCCCACTGCCACGCCCATTCCTGCTCCGTTCCCTGTCTTGGTGGTGGCTCAGATCAGAAATCCTGCTGGGAAGAGGATAGAAGCAGCATGTGGGGAGAGGCAATGTGGACCCCTCTGTACTCATGCATCCCTTCTCCTCCAACCCAAGGGCTTGGGGTGGGATGGGGGTGCTGCACGATCCATCTAACTGATAAAAGACAGTCTTATCCCCTTACCTCCTACACACAGATGACGCTACTCCTTACCACGACTCTGATCAGTCCCTCCTCTGACCTCACCGATGCGTCCCCGCAGCTGTCACCTCTCTCTGGGCTTACTGCAGCCCCTTTCATGCTGGCTTTGCTGCTCTCCTCCAGGACAATCCCCACACCACAGCGACTC
This sequence comes from Neogale vison, assembly GCF_020171115.1. NCBI lineage: Eukaryota > Metazoa > Chordata > Mammalia > Carnivora > Mustelidae > Neogale > Neogale vison. The sequence goes on from NC_058100.1 coordinate 70,932,296, forward strand.
TGCTGAAGCACAGATCTGGCATTTCACTTCCTTGCCCAAACCTTCCAGTGGTTCTCCAGTGCTATTCTGACCCACCAGCCCATCCTCACCTGGCTGCTGACTGCCCTGTCTCACCCTTCCTGCAGGCTCAGTCCTGCTCTGTGCTCTTGGTTCTGCCTCCCAGCCAGTTTCTCCGCGTTTGCAGTGATGGCCTCTACTGGGAAAGCTTGTCCTCCTTCATTTCTTCTGGTAAATCATTACTCCAATTCTTAACCTGGAGGTTTTAGCTTAGATCTTTAATTCATCTGGGTTTTATTTTGGAGGATGATGTGAGATAGTAATCTGTTCTTGAAACAGCTATCTAATGTCTGAATTACATTTATGATGAAAAAAACCCCAAAAGTTGTTTTATTAAAAAAAAGAAAATTTTCTTTAAATAATTCAATTTCATAGCAAGAATAAGAAGAAGGAGGGGGAGGGAGGAGGGCGAAGGGGAGGTGGGGAAGGAAGGAAGGAAGGAAAGAAAGAAAGGAGGGGAGAAAGGAAGGAAGGGAGGGAGGGAGACCAAGACCCCTTAGGCTAGTGGCAGGAGGAAGGCATGGAAGGGATGGAAGGTGACAGAGAGATGGGTGGTGACTCCCCCCATGCAGCCCGGCTGGGCTGTTCCAAGATCTGCCATGGAGCCTAACCTCACCCGGTTCAGTTCCAGCAATTTCGAAGTTAGCCTGATGATAAATATTATGCCGAGTAGAAGGGCCAGAAGAGTCTCAGGCACTGCCTCCCACTCCAGTGTAAACATAAACACAGTTCATTTTTACCTCCCAGGACGCGCTCTGGCAGAGTGGAGTGGTGGCTAAGAAAAGGATAGTATGTTTGGGAACCTGGGAAATAACATCTTCTGATGCAGTCCAGCTCAGGACCAGGCTTCACGTGGGGAGCAAATGCCATCCATTGTAGCTTCTGCATTGCCCTTATAAGTGAATGGGAGGGATGGAATATTCTGGAAAAGAGAGGGATGTGCAAACCTGGGTGTTTGGGTTTTTGTACTTGAATGTTTCACGAGACTCTGCCAGAGGGTATGGTGCTCCTTCACGGCTCTGTCTTTAAGGGTGAGGATGTCTTGTTAAAGGGACAGTAAATAGGAGAAGCAGCTGGGACAGTGAGGAGTGGCTCTTCGGTTCTTAGTCCCCTCCAAGGAGCCCAAGGAGCCCAGTGCCAAAAGGCACTGGCAAGCAAGGGAGGGCGAGAATGTCTGCTTTTCACCAAGACCCTTACTCCTCCCACCGAGGAGTCTGCATTTTATGGTCAGTGGGGAGAGGTGGGAAGGTGGGGTGGGGGCCAGGGTTCAAGGTGAAGGGGTTGCTTTATGGCTTGTGCTGGCCAGACCTTCACAGGAAGCACTGTTTGGGTTTTTTCTGGAACCCTATTGTGGAGCTTCTCTGTGATGAAGGACCAGCTCCAGTGCTCCCTCAGACCTGTGTGTTTTGCCAACTGGTCTGGTGACTCATACTGGGAGGCTTGTAGCAAACCCCATTTTTGGAGAAGCCGGGAAATCTCTTTGTAGAAACAAACACGGCCCTTTCGCACTCCACTCTCTGAAATGCCTACTTTCTGCTTCTTTACTTCATCTCATCACAGACAGAAACCCCAGCGAGTTTGGAAAACATTGTAAAGAGCTACTTAAATGTAAGCTATTTGTCCCAGAGTACTGGGTCCCACCGAGGTCCCAGGGGGGAGCAAGAGGAACATGCTGTCCTCTTGGCTCCTGGGGCCAGAGCTGCAGCCCTAGCTCGCGCACAGCCACCGTCTGGCCTGCTCTAAACATAAAACGCTACAGTGGCTTCATGAGCCTGGTCTGTTGAAGGCTCTGCTGTCACCATCTTGAAAGTTGTAGTAATGATTGAACAAGGAGCCCTATGTTTCAGTTTTACAGCGGGTCTTGAAAATCCTGTAGCCAGTCCTGGGCCTAACAGAAATACAGGAGCAGAGGATGTCAGGGGTAGAGTGGATCCCTGCCTTCCTGCCTTCAACCGTGTTCAGGAATGGCACCTCCATTTCCACAGACCACCCCCCACCCCGGGACATCGGTCTAGGCTCTCTCTGCTCCCGCACCACGTCTCCTTCATCCCACCTTCCTAATAAGTCTCTGATGAGCCCCTCCCCACCCGTCTGCCCCTGCGGTGCTGGGGCCACCAACCCACTCGTGCCTCGCAACTGGTTTCCTTGCCTCCCGTTTTACTACTCCTCTCTTCAAGACATCTGCACACGGTAACCAGAGAGATCTTTCCGACATGGAAATCTGATCGGTGGCTCCCAGGCTTTCGGGAGGAAGTCCAGACTTCTTAACCTGGCACGCAAGGCCCTTCAGGATCTGGCCTGTGTCTGCCTCTGCGCCCTGGGTGCCCTGTGCCCACACCGGGGTCATGGGGAAGAGCGAATGTGCCTCCCTCGATTCGCTGCCCGTGAATGCAGTTCCTGCCACTCCGAACCCCCGCTCGTCTTCTCTGCCTGGCTAACCCTCCCTGTTCCTCTTCTCTTCCTCCTCCCTTCCTCTTCCTCCTCTTCCTTTGTCACTCATTACGGGAAACTTCAACTGTACAGAGCGAGGGAGAACAGCTTAAGGAGTCTCAAGGTGCCCATCGCCAGGCTTCCGCAGTTACCGACATCGGGCCGGTCTCACTTCACCGATACGGCCACCCGCATTTCTCCCATCCTCAGGTGACCTGGAGGCAAATCCCGGGTATGTCATTTCATTCATAAATATTTCAGTGCGTATCTTCAAAAGACAGAAAATTTTTTTTAAAGCTAGAATACCATTCTGTTACCAAAAAATGAAGACGGGTAATTCACCGTCATGGCCCACCAGCACTCAGCACAAGGGCCCTCTCAATGGCCTTTGTCCAGGCCCTGGGTTAGGACATGCCCTACCCCCTTGCAGGCAGAGTTGCCCGCTATCCCTGCACTTTTCTCGGCTTCCTCGACGGTCCCTGGACTATGTGGTGAGTAACTTGAGGGCCAGGACCAGACCTTTATTCCTGTCCCCAGAACCTGGCCTGGCAGAACGCTTTGCACTTAATAAAGATTTGCTGGAATGAAAAGAAATATTTCCGTCCTACCTCCAGTGTCCCTACCAAATAGGTTGTACTTGCATATTTCCCATACCAGGGAGCTCAATTCTTCCTGAAGAAGCCAAGCCTCCTTCTTTTAAAAAGCTGATGCAGAAAGCCCTTCTGGTTCCAGTTATATCCCTGGGGCCCTATGGAACAACACTACCCCCCTCTCCTTTGTACGGGTGCTGGATATGTATGTGAGTTTCTGGCATCTTCTCCAGAAGATGGAGAGATCTGCATCTCTCTCCTGGAGAGGCTGCCCTTCTCCAGGCTAAATGAGTTCATTTGTTAGACTGAGCCCACAGCATTCTGATCTGACTAGAACTTTCTGGGTGATCTTGGTTCTGCTGCTTACAGCTCAGTCCCTCTCAGGTTCAAATAATTTGCAAACCTGGTAGGTGTGCCTTCTAGATCTTTATGCCCACTGGACAGGGCATCGCGGAGGACAGAGCTCTCTAGCACCCTGCCAGAAACCTGTAGGGAGCCACCACTCACATCTCACCTTGCAGTCCACATCTGTGCGCTCTGGCCCTAGGCTATTAGGAGAGGTCTTTTCTAGAGTCTTCTGAAGTCTCCGGAGGGGACAGGACTGCAGAAAGGAGAGGGAACCGTTGGCTTTAACACTACCTCCGCTCACTGCTGACTTTTCTGGGGGATTTTTACCCTAGTAAAATGACTCACCTTGAGCCACCATTTTCCAGGTTTCAGACACTTGCTCGTTGTTCTGAAAACTTCCTCCTTTTGTGCTACAGGGTGACTGCAACCCCCAAATGCATCTCCCTTCCAGCAGCTGAGGCCTGAGGACGCCCAGGTTCTCTGTGTGCCAAGGCCACAGAGAGGGGGATCCCCCTTATTGGCTGAGAGAAAAAGCACACTGGGGAGTCTGTCGGAGTTGGGGAATAGCCTGAGTGTTAAGCTGAATCCTGAAGCTCCAGGAGAACTGGGAGATGAGGCTTGTCATTCCACTGGGGGCAAAGAAAGGGAAGTCAAGATGTAGGGGGAAAAAGAGGCAGCAAATAAGGGTGCCAGTGCATTAAATCAGGGCTGTCACGTGGCCGCTGCACAGTCCAGGACCCAGTGAATATGCAAGGGGAGGGGAGAGATGGGAGGAGACGGGAGTAAAGTTTCAGAGGAGACATTTGGGCACAGGAGACAAGGGAAGCCTTTCTTAGCAGAAGGAATAAGACAGGCAAAACGTGTGATTCCTGGAGCACCACACCTCCAGGAATGGTTGGGAAGTTCTTTGTAACTGGAGGGCGGCTGAGGAAGTGGGAGTGACAGAGGAGACCAGAACGGGACCCTGAGCCAGATCACAACAGATTTCGTACATCGTGCTACAGGATGTGGGTTTCACCCAGTGGGCGACAGAGAAACATTCAGATCTTTCACCAGAGACATGACCATCAGATTTCTGGTTTTGAAAGACAGCCCTGGAGAGCCTGGGTGGCTCAGTGGGTTGGGCCGCTGCCTTCAGCTTGGGTCGTGATCTCAGGGTCCTGGGATCGAGTCCCGCATCGGGCTCTCTGCTCAGCGGGGGCCTGCTTCCCTTCCCCTCTCTCTGCCTGCCTCTCTGCCTGCTGTGATCTCTCTCTGTCAAATAAATAAATAAAATCTTAAAAAAAAGAAAGAAAGAAAGAAAGACAGCCCTGGCAGGGGTTTGGAGAATGGAGTTGAGGCTGGGAGGACCTGGAGGGAAAGAGACCAGGTAGGAAGTGAACATAAAAGTGCAGGCAAGAAGTGGTGAGATCCTGGACCAAGGCTGAGCAGTGAGCACCAGGAAGAGGAGATGAATTCTCTAGACACTTCTGAACCTGATTCAGTGACGTGAGGAATGGCAGGAAGAGTGGAAGATGGTTGTCGAGACTCCCAGTTTGGTCAACCCGATGGATGGTGATGCTTAACAAGGACCATGGAAGGTGAGGATGGAATTGAGACGATGAGTTGTTTTGGCCATGACAGAACTTAAATGGCTAACAAGCTGGTCTTAATAAGCGTCTTTGGCTCAGGAAAGAGATCTGGGTTTGAGCTGTGTGGATTGGGGAGTCACAGGTGTGTAAGTAACAACAAAAACCATCAAGAAGAGGAAAGGGATTTAAAAAATAAGAGCGGGGGAGACGGCCACATTATTTAATAAAATAAATATCTTATCCTTTGAGGTTAGCAAAACCATAATGAGATACACTTCACACCAACTAGGCTGGCTATAATAAAAGGAAAGACAATAATACATGTTAGAGGGGTGTCTGGGTGGCTCAGTGGGTTAAGCCTCTCCCTTCGGTTCAGGTAATGATCCCAGGGTCCTGGGATCCAGCCCCTCATTGGGCTCTCTGCTTAGCAGGGAGCCTGCTTTTCCCTCTCTCTCTGCCTATTTGTGATTTCTATCTGTCAAATAAATAAATAAAATCTTTAAAAAAATACATGTTAGAGAGGATAGAGAGAAAATGGAACTCTCATACATTCCTGGTGGGAATGCAAAATGGTGTAACAACATTGAAAAACCTTGTGGCAGTTCCTCAAAAAGTTAAATATAGAGTTTTCATATAAGCCAGGAAATTCACATCTATGTCTATACCCAAAAGAACTATACACATAGGTTTACACTAAATTTACACATGAATGTTCACAGCAACATTATTCATAATAGCCAAATGTGGAAAAAACTCACAATCCATCAACTGCTGAGTGGGTCACCAAAATGTGATCTCTACAAAGGAATGTTTTTCAGCCATAAGAAAGAATGCTACAAAGATAGTATACGAAAGAAGACAGACCCCAAAGACCACATATTGTGTGACTCTATCTGTGAAATGTCCAGAATAAGAAAACCATAGAGACAGAAAGTAGATTCAAGATTGCAGGGCCTAGGGAAGGGGGAGAGGAACTGGAAGTAATTGCTAACCTGCATGGGGTTTCCTTTTGGGGTGATGAAAATGTTTTGCAATTAAGTGGTGGTGTTGATTGCATAATTTAGTGAATACACTAAAAAACTACTGAATTGCACACTTCATTGTTATTATTTTTTAAGATTTTGAGTATTTTTTAAAGATTTATTTATTTATTTTTGAAAGAGTGAGTGCAGGGGGGAGGGGCAGAGGGGGAGGGAGAGAGAGAGAATCTCAAGCCGACTTCCTACTGAGTGCAGGCCCGGATATGGGGCTCGATCTCCAGACCCATGAGATCATGACCTGAGCCGGAACCAAGAGTCGGACACTCAGCTGACTGAGTCACCCAGGTGCCACTAAGATTTTATTTTTAAGTAATCTCTACACCCAATGTGGGACTCGAACTCACAACCCTGAGATCAAGAGTCACGTGCTCCACTGACTGAAGCAGCCAGGAGCCCCTGAACTGCACACTTTAAAAGGGTGAATCTGGGGCACCTGGGCGGCTCGGTCATTGGGCCTCTGCCTTCACTCGGGTCATGGTCCCGGGGTCCTGAGATCGAGCCCTGCATCACGCGTTTTGCTCAGCGGGAAGCCTGCTCCTCCCTCTCCACTCCTCCTGCTTGTGTTCCCTCTCTTGCTGTCTCCCTGTCAAATAAATAAATAAAATCTTTTAAAAATAAATAAATAAATATTAAAAAAAATAAAAGGGTCAATTTTGTGGCATGTGAGTTATATCTTAATATAAACAACTTAAAGATAATGAAGGGAGATTTTGGTCTCAATTGTACAATGAATGATAGAAGAGTTATACTAAACAAAATCTTATTTTACATATTATGCTTATCTTCTCTTGCTTTACTTTCTAAAGGAGAACAATTAAATAAAGAATTGAAAGTACAAAAAGAAAAACAAAAAAATCCCCCAAAACCGATGCGCCAGAGACACTACATTGCAGACCAACACTATCCAGTGGAAATATAAAACTGAGCTGTATACACAATTTTAAACATTCTAAAGTAAAAAGAAACAAGTGAAACTAACTTCAAAGTTTTGAAGACATACAAAATATCTTTTCAACACATAATCAATATAAAATTATTTATAAGATTTTACATTCTTTCCTTCTTGCTAACTCTAAACTCTGATGTGCATTTTACACATCCAGCACACCCCAGTTCGGACTGGTCCCCTTTCGAGTGCTTGAGAGCCACACGTAGCAAATGGTACCCTATTGGACAGGTCAGATCTAGGATGGTTGTCACTTCTCATTTGGCCAGTTGTATTTTCCTCTGCATATTTGCCTGTATGATGAGCAATTTTTAAAAAAGATTTTATTTATGTATCTGACAGAGATCACAAGTAGGCAGAGAGAGGAGGAAGCAGGCTCTCCCTGCAGAGAGCCTGATGTGGGTCTCGATTCCAGGTCCCTGGGATCATGACCCGAGCGAAGGCAGAGGCTTTAACCCACTGAGCCACCCAGGCACCCCTATGATGAGCAATTAAAAAAAAACTTAAATAGTAAAGGGTTTGTGTGACTGGCACCAGAGTCATTAGGAAGAGGCAAGCTGGGAAGACCACAGCCTCTTCCACAGTCAGGCTTGGGAAGACAAACCTCAAGGAAGGTTCTGCACGGGGCAGAAGGGTGAAGGAAACTGGAGCACAAGGGTCCTGAAGCAGGAGAAGGAATCACCCCAGAACAGCCTTCAGGAGTGCTTCCTGACCGCCTTCCCTGAGGTCTCCCTGAGGGTGGGGAAGATCTGCTGGCCGTGTTTGCAGTATGAGACAGAGTGGCAAGAAAGCTGCCGCCAAGACGGCCACCAGGACTGAACCTGTCGTGGCAAGGGGCGCATGAGACATGTTTCATCAATGCGGAGGGAATAAATGCATCTCCTATTCAAGTGGAGGTCCAAAGGGAAAGCCCAAAACACAGATTTTTTTTCCTTTAAGTTATGCAATTTGTTGCAACCTTAAGTTAGAAGAGAGTTCATGACCTTCCTCAGTCACCCGCTGGGAAACCTCTTTAAGTCTTAATTTCTTCATCTGTCAGACAGGTCAAAGCCTACTTTAGGGAGGCTGGGGGTGGGATGAAGTGAGATAGTGTTGTTGGAAACAGCTGAGTGCCTATCTGCAGGCTGCTCGGTATACGAGACTTTGGATTTCTTCTGGGAAGGGAAAGTGACTGCCTCATGACCAGGTACTAGGTTTTGGCTATGGTACTTTTGAGCGGCTTTGGGGCCCCTGGAAGCAGGAGAAGGGACTCGCTGTACTTCCATCCTTGACATCTTCCCGACATCTGGAATTTTCCAAGGCTGGAGGCTTGATTCTCTTTTTAAGTGGTAACAATTCCTTCATCCCAATACAAAAGGAAGCCAGGCGCACAGTGCATAGGAACGGATCCATTCCTGGGAGCCACAGTGAGGAGAATCTGGAGGTTAGCCCCATTCAGCAGATATCCTAACATCAGGAACTTGATCCTCTAGAAAACAGTGTGTGTGGCCTCATGTTCGCCCAGGCTGTGGAGTGTGTCCTGGGAGTGAACATCGGTGTCCTCCTTTCCGGCATCCAGGGAGTCTCTCCTCTCCTTTCTGAGTTTTGTTTCCCCAGCTGGCTGTGAGCTTCAGCTGAGGGACAGTGTGTGAACGGTTCTATATATCATCCTGTTTGGCTGGCGACAGACACCATGGGGGCCAAGGGCCAAAGGAAGGAGCCTGTACTCTAGGGATCTGTTTGGGCCCTTGGAAAATATATTTATTAGAAACCATGTAAATATGTCCAAATATAGACATGTGGCTCAACCCGGCCATACGATGGACTGTGCTAACATCCACTGAAAATGGTGTTCAGGAAGAATTTTCAGGGATGTGGGAAAATGTCTACACTAGGAAAAAAAAAAGCCAGGAAACATACTTTATGTGCCTGTGTGTAAGTGTATACCGTGACCTCAGCCACAAAAGGAAAAGTACACAGAGATGCATACACCCCCCAAACAGCCAGTGTCTACTATGAAACAATTAATGAAACAGAATTATTGGTTATTTTTTCCCTATGTTTTGTATATTGTCTATAATGAGCCTGATTACATTATACAGGTACCCCTCCCTTCACGAAAGGGGGCATTGGCGCCACTTTGTTTTCACAGGACCGACGGGACGACTGTTTTCACTAAAAGAAATCTGAAGTGGATTTCTGCTTCTACAAAAAAAAAAATGGGGAAAAGCAAAAATAGCGCTCAGTGTTGGTTTTGTGGGAGCCCTCACAGAAGCAATGCGCACACCGAGTGGCAGCAAGAGGAGGGGCCCCCTGCACTCCCTGAAGCTCCTTCCCTCACCCCAACTACACTCAGCCCCTCAGCGTCCAGCCACCAGAGCCCTGAACGGTGTCTGTAAGCATCGGCGCTTTATCCCCTTTTATTCTGTGTATTCAATAGCACAGATGTGTCCTGGGGTATCAGAAAAGCCTAAGAGAGGTTATTTTGGGGGTCTGGGAATACTCAAAAAATTGCCCATATAAATTCGTTGTCAGTGCTTCTTTGTTTTATGCCATTTCTGCTTGCCAAAGGTTTCATAGGAAAGCCCTGCTTTCTGATTGTGGGGGAAACCCATAAGCATAAGTTATTTTTTGAAGAAAGTCATCTAGAAATAGCAACCCTATGTTTACACACCGCCCCCTACTCCCGCCTTTAAGGCCAGGACTGCAGACTGGAGGGGAAAATCTCCTTGACCACTGGAGTCTTCAGTACTCTGAGGTCATTACTAAACATCTTGGTGATTTCGAGTACAGTATATTTTTCAGGCCGGGAAGGACCAGAGATAGAGACACTCTGGTTATCTAAGGGGCAAGTGCGAGAGATGCTACTGTTGAAGGTGAGATGACCCAGCTTGGGGAACTGGGTAGAAGCAAGTGGGCTCAATGTCATCCTTTGTCACCTGGGATTCCAGGAGAAAAATTAAGTCCTTAATGTCTGAAGGTTCCATTGCATGTAGTGACTTCATCTTTTTCCCATATATCTAGAATGCGACCTGCTATTTAGCATCTTTGGGAGAATTGAGGAAATAATCGCTCCATTAATTTTCTGTAGGGTCTAATTCTCTTGCAAAACCCTGGCTGAGAGGGCACCTGGGTGGCTCAGTGGGTTAAGCTTCTACCTTCGGCTCAAGTCATGATCCCAGGGTCCTGGGATTGAGTTCCGCATCTGGCTCTCTGCTCGGCAGGGAGCCTGCTTCCTCCTCAACTTTTTCTGCCTGCCTCTCTGCCTACTTATGATCTCTCTCTGTCAAATAAATCAACAAATTCTTTTTAAAAAATAAATTAATTAAAAACAAAAACAAACCCTGGCTGAGAAAAGCCGATTGTTTGTCTACAAGGACCCAGTCCCAGTTCCGTTCCACCTCTGGTCCAGCCTCGCAGTTCTGGCTTCAGTAGGGGAAGGCTGCGTCTACATGGCCACGGAACTAATATATCCAGGGTCATCATACCCACATATCCAAACATTGGGCCTCCCAAAAGGGCAGGCTCTATGAATCCCAAGACATGTGTGGGATCCAAAGAGATTATCTGCTTATAGCAAGTTCTCTAGAGAAGCCGTATTACCTTTTTCTAGATCTAGAGGCAAAGAGGTTGAACTTCTCCAGATAGTCTAGGGAAGCACTCACATAATGGGAGCTGCCAGCCTAGGATAGCTATACACAGACCAAGTCTTACTGTCCTCTGTAGGATATATCTGTGGCCCCGGAGATCATGGGCAAACTTGATTGGGTCAAGCTAAAAATGTCAGCCTATAATCTCAGATCCCTAGAGAGCTGGGAATGAGAAGAGCAAGGAAGGGGAAAAAAAAATGGAAAAAGTTAAAAATGAGTCCTTGAGACTCATTCTGTCCAGAACACACTAAAAGGAAAATATGGCAATGACCCATCCCAACAGCTCAGATTCCAGAGTGTAAACTTTTGGACTGATTTAATTGCTTGTTTACAGAAACTGGGAAAAAAGAATCCCTGCCAAATTGCTCTTCATTTGATGATTTGGACATAAAAACCATATTTTCTTTTTATTATTACTATTTTTTTTTTAAAGTAAGCTCTACACCCAACATGGGGCTTAAACTCCTGACCCAAAATTGAGAGTTGTATGTTCTACCAACCACGCCAGCCAGGCACCCCCAACACCGTATTTTCAAATTGTCTCAGATGAATGATGAATTCCTAGATGAATTCCTAACTCCTGCAGATTCAATCAAGTGTGACAAGAATGGAATTTGCAAAACATTTGTCCCTCGTTCGCGCAGCCAGGCATGGTGCTCACTGCTGGGGACATAGAGATGAGTAAGAGTCAGGCCTTGCTCTTAAGAAGTCAGGGGAAAGGGGCGCCTGGGTGGCTCAGTGGGTTAAGCCTCTGCCTTTGGCTCAGGTCATGATCCCAGGGTCCTGGGATCGAGCCCCGCATCGGGCTCTCTGGTCAGCAGGGAGCCTGTTTCCTCCTCTCTCTCTGCCTGCCTCTCTGTCTACTTGTGATCTCTGTCTGTCAAATAAACAAATAAAATCTTAAAAAAAAAAAAAGGCAGAGAAACAGACAAGTGCTGAAACAAAGGTGTTAGGTATGTGTGTGTTGCCTAAAGTGGCAGGAACTGCACACAGAGGGTGCTTTGTGACCGCAGGGGTGGAGCACACAGCCCAGGCTGGAGGGAGAGGGGGAAGTAGAAAGCTGTCACTTGAGCAGAGCTGTGAAAGAATCCAGGTTAGCAGGCCCAGGGTGGGGCCAGCATCCCAGTGAGAGGCGACGGCTGGTGCAAAGGCACAGAGGAAGCAAGACAAAGCGTGGCACCGTTGGAGAGAACCCGTGGTCAAGTGTAACTGTAGCGAAGGGTAAAAGTCAAGGAGAAGAATATTAGTAGCTACAGAGATAGAGAGGCGTTGGGCTGCCAGGGGCCTCCTAAGCCACACCAAGGCGTGTGAATTTGATCATGGAAGCTATGTTGAGCAACTGAAGGCTTTTACGCAGGAGAGTGTCAAGATCATGATTCTATTTTATAATCAGACACTGTCAGCTGCAGGGAGGATGGATTGCAATGGGGGGAGAAGAGAGACAGGGAGCTCCCTTGGGAGGTCAAGCCATTCTTACGGCTGATAAGTGATATGGGGGAAAGCAGAAGTGCCACAGAGAGGAGGACCGGAGGCGAGGGAGGTGGCCCAGGTAGAAGCAATAGGGTTCCATCACTGGGAGAGTTTGAGAACACTGAGAAGCCCCAGAGTTCTGACCTAGGTGTGCCTAGGTCCACCTAGTTCTACCCCACTGTAGAGTGCAGGAAGAAAGGCAGGCTGCGAGGTGGGGTGAGGTGACTATGATTAATTTATTTTTAGACTAGTTGAATCTGAGACATTTGAGGAGTCCAAGAAGCAAGTGAATGATCTAGAACTCAAAATAGAGATCTAGGCCAGAGATCGAGACAGAGCACCTGGGTGGTAGCTGACCTCGTGGGGTTGGCTGAGGGTACCCACGGAGACGGCCTCAGGAGGGCAGGGCCCTGAAAACAACAGCGAGGCGTTTGAAGGAAAGGCTGCTCTCAGAGGAGACAAGGAGGGAACAGCTAGAGAGAGAAAAAGGAAGCCAGGTGTGCGAGCATGGTGTGTCTTGGCCCCATGGGAAGTATTTTGAGAAGGAGAGAATAGTGGAATACCACAGAGTAAACAAACAGGGTAAGGACTAAGAAAGCATCCCCTGGGTGAGCAACAAGGAGGCCCGTGGAGACCTTACCAGGACTGAGGTCAGCGCAGAGGCGGGGCGTGTGAGAGTGAGTGTAGATACGATTTCTTACAGCTTGGCTGTGAAAGAAAGGAGAGAAGAGCCAGGGAACTGGAGAGAAAGAGCCAGTGGGAAGGAATGTTGGAGGGGAGCGACACACAGAGAGAGAGAGAGGTTGAGAGAAAACAGGTGAAGGAGCAAAGGTCCCTGTGGAGACAGGAGAGAAAAGTGGGTGGGGGGCACTAGGCTGGGGCAGGAGGAGGGACATCTTTCCATGAGATGAGAGAGAAGGGCTCCCCACTGAGCAGGGAGCAGGTGTGGGGCCCTATCCCGGGACCCAGGGATCATGACCTGAGCTGAAGTCAGATGCTTCACCCACTGAGGCACCCAGGGACCCCAAAATGCAAATCTTAATAGTAGGGTTCGAGAAGACAGCAGGCAGGATGTGGCCAAAGGACTCGACAACACTCCAGTTGCTCTCAAAGATGGACGCCGTTAGAAAAGATGATGGTGGCTCCCACTTTATTAAGTGCCTACTGTTTGCAAATCACTGTCATTCACTTCTCCGAACTTTCTTGCTCTTCAGAGGAGGTAGCATCATTGTTATTTACAGGTGAGGAGATTAAAAGTTCACTGGGCATTTTTTCTCTGACCCAGCAATTCTACTCCCAGGTATATACCCAGCACAAATGAAGTCATAAGTGCCCCCCAAAAGATGTACAAGAATGTTCACAGGAACATTGTTTGTAATAGTTCCAAAACCGTAAAACAACCAAAATGTCCATTAACAGTGAAATGAATACACAGATGATGCACGTCCATACAATGAAACACACATGAAAATACTCTACAGCAGTGAGAACGGGGGAAAAAGGCTGCAGACAACGCAATGTCACTAACATAAAGCTCCTTGAAAGAAGCAGAATACGGGTGCGTGGGTGGCTCAGCGGGGTAAGCATTTGCCTTTGGCTTGCGTTATGATCTCAGGGTCCTCAGATCGAGACCCGCATCGGGCTCTCTGCTCGGCAGGGAGCCTGCTTCCCCCTCCCCAGATGCCTGCCTTTCTGCCTGCTTGTGATCTATCTCTCTCTGTCAAATAAATAAATAAAATCTTAAAAAAAAAAAAGAAAAGAAAAAAGAAGCAGAATACGGGGGAACCTGGGTGGTTCAGTCGGTTGTCTGCCTTCAGCTCAGTTCATGATCTCAGGGTGCTGGGATCAAGTCCCACATGGGGCTCTCTGCTCAGCGGGGAGCGTGCTTCTCCCTCTCCCTCTGCCTGCCACTCCCCCCACTCATGCTCTCTCTCTGTCAAATAAATAAAATCTTATTTTTCTTAAAAAAAGCAGAATACAAAAGAACACCTACTGTATGACTATAAATGTGTATGGATGTTATATATGTAATGTAAATATATATATGTGTGTGTGTGTGTGTATACATATATATACATATAAAATTAAAAACCGGCAAGACTAACCTATGAGATCGGAGAGTCAGGATAGAGGTTCCTATGGCAGGGAGGAAGGGGGTAGAGCCAGAGAGGAAGCGAAGGGTGGGTGGGGGTCCTGCAGGGCCCGCAATGTTCTCCTTCTTATTGCCTTTGTGAGAATTCATGACACTCTACATTTGTGTTTTGGATACTTTTCTATATGTGTTTTATATTTCGATAAAAACAAAGTGTTAGAAAAAAATCTGCTATTGTCAAACATAAAATGAGACACAGAAAAGGCATTAAAGAATACAAAGAAAAGAAAGTAAAGCTTAGACACGTTCAGTTCCTGTCTGAGGCCACATAGCTAGGAGACAGTCAAGCCGGGAGTGAGCCCCAGACCCTCCCCACCCCCCCAGCTTGCCTTGTAAACCCAAGGCTGTCAGCTGTGTGCTGGGAAGGGACCTGTGTGCTCCTTCCTTCTCCTTGGGCACGGGTGGCCTTGGGGATAGAAGATGGAGGCATTGGAGGTGAAAATCTGTTGGATTTTCAGGCGGCTCTGGAGCTGGCTGCTGTCTGTTGACTGGTCACGTGCCAGATGTCAGCTCTGGAAGCCTTTCGGTGTTTTCTCTACCCCACCCAGGGAGCACTGAGCATTTTTCTTGTGACCTGACGTTTCACCTCTGACTACTGTCACGGCCTCGTCAGTTTCTCCCCGCTTCAGTCCAGCCTGTGTCCAGCCGCCAGGGGGTCCCTCCCAGAGCAGCACCTTGCCTGTGTCCCCACAGAGCAGACCAACCTCATCATTCCCTGACCACTTAGCACCCTGCGTCCCTCCTTGCCGGTCTCGGCTGCCTTCCCTCCCCACAGAAAAGGTGACTGCCTGCTGCCAAGGCCAACCCCTCCATTCCAGTGCATTCCATCCCTTTTCCAGCACCATCGAGGGTCCCCACTCTACTGAACCAACCCCCCTAACATATAAACCTGCTATTGTATTCCGTCTTAAAAAGAAAAAAAATCCCCCTTTAACTCCACATTTACTTCCCACGGCCACCCTACTTCCCTGTTTCCCATTAGAACAAATCGAAGAGACTGGTCTATATTCTTTATCTCTAGTCCTCACTGACCATTGTCCCTCTCGAGCCCATGCTTCGCTGCAGTGACCCCCATCTTGTCGAGGTCTCAGCGGCTTCCATCTTTCCAGTTACAACAGTCGGTTCTCTGTTCTCATCTTATTAGACCTCATGGCAAGAACGGACAGAGTAGAGGCTCCTCCTAGAAGCCCCCTGCCCACTTGCTTTTGTGAAGCCACTCTGAGCTCCCGCCCACCTCTCTCCTTCCTTCATGGGCCCCTTCTCCACTTCCAGTGCCTAAATGTTGGGGTAACGGAGGGCATGGTCCTTGGCCCTCGGCTCTTCATCCACACGTCCTCCCCACGTGACCTTTTCCACGCTCGTGGTTTATAGTGTCATCTAGACGCTAATGGCCCCCAGATGGAGACTTCAGCTCCACGGCGCCACTGAGCTCCAGACTGGTACGTGTTCAGCCAACCCAATGCTTGCTCTTTGACGTCTTCCAAGCGCCACGAACTTAACTCATTCAGATCAGAGTTCTTGATCTCCCCCAAACCACTCTTCTTTCATTGTTTCCTACCTCAGTAAATGGCATCAAACCTAGCTCAGAGCTCAGGCAGGCCTGGGCCCCCGACCCCTATCTTTTCCCCAGTGAGTTCTGTGCTACCTTTGAGGTGTTTCCTGAATCTGACCACTTCTCCTCCAGCCATCCTCGGCCTCTTGCCTGAGCTACTGCATACCTTTCTAGCGGGGCTTTCTTCTCTCCCAGGCTTGCCTTCCTACCGTCCATCTGAAAGCTGGCAGAGTGACAGATCCTTTTAAAAACATAGATCAGGGGCGCCTGGGTGGCTCAGTGGGTTAAAGCCTCAGCCTTCGGCTCAGGTCATGATCCCAGCGTCCTGGGATCGAGCCTCACATTGGGCTCTCTGCTCAGCAGGGAGCCTGCCTCCTCCTCCTCTCTCTTTCTGCCTGCCTCTCTGCCTACTTGTGGTCTGTCTGTCAAATAAATAAAAACCTTTAAAAACAAAAACAAAAACCTAGATCAGGGGGTGCCTGAATGGCTCAGTGGGTTGGGCCTCTGCCTTCAGCTCAGGTCATGGTCTCAGGGTCCTGGAATTGAGCCCCGCATCGGGCTCTCTGCTCAGCAGGAGGTCTGCTACCCTTCCTCTCTCTCTCTGCCTGCCTCTCTGCCTACTTGTGATCTCTGTCTGTCAAATAAATAAATTAAATCTTTAACAAAACAAAACAAAAAAAACCTAGATCAGATCACATCTCTCCCTTGCTCCAAACACTCCAATGATGTCTCACCACCCTTGGAATAAAAATCCAAAAATCCCTCTGCTGAGCTGTAAGGTCCTGCATTATGTGAATCCTCCTGACTTTTGGGCCTCTATCTCCTTCAAGCCCCTGACCCCACCACTTGCTCGCCCTAGTCCAGTTACACTGGCCTGGCTTTTCCTTGGACATACTAAACCTCCTCCCCTACCCAAGTCTTTCTAGGTGCCGTTCCCTCCACTTGGAAAGCTTTCTCCAGACCTTCCCGTTGGCTGACTCCTTGGGTCCTTTGCAGGCTCTGAGCCTGAGTCACGTCTTAGGCGGTATCTTCCCTGACCACTTTATAGGAAATCATCACAGACCCTTTCCTGAAAGTGCATTCTTCTCCTTTACGTGTATGTGCCATGTATATGTTCTATGGAATGTGCATATGTTCTATGGGATCTGTATATTGAAGAACGTGTATTCTCTGTCTCACCCATTAGAAGCACCCCAAGAGCAGGGACCTGGTCTGTCTGACTCCGTACTCTATGCCAGCCTTCAGTAGCACCTAATATAACAGAAACTTCCTAAGTAGCTGGAGAATTAATGATTTAGTGGAGTCGTGAGTCGTCCTCCCTCCTGGTAGATACAGAACAGAATTCTTAAATCCTGCCTCGGAAAAGGGTGCTGAGTCCTGGAAAGGGTGGAAGGAAGAGCAGTGAAGGCAGGAGAGGAAACTCAAGTTCAGGGTTTAGCCCTCACTACCAAGTTTCCAACCCAGCACTCTGCTCCCAGCTTTACGAATGTTATTTTGCTTTTTTTAAAAAAAAAGATTTTATTTATTTATTTATTTGACAGACAGAGATCACAAGTAGGCAGAGAGGCGGGCAGAGAGAAAGAGGGGTAAGCAGGCTTCCCGCTGAGCAGAGAGCCTGATACGGGTTCGATCCCAGGACCCTGGAATCACGACCTGAGCCGAAGGCTGAGGCTTTAACCCACTGAGCCACCCAGGTGCCCTCCTGTTATTTTGCTTTAAGCCTCACAACTATCCTATGACACGGTGTTGTTTCCATTTTAAAGATGGGGAAACTCAGGCTCAGAGAGGTAAAGTAATTTGTTTGGGCCACACAGCCGGCCGCCAGCGGAGAGGACCTGCTTCCAGGTCTAGCCAGACTCTGAAGACGCTAAGCTCAACGCGAATTCAATATATTCTATACCCAGGGCTTCACGGAAGTTCTGCCCCCAGGATGTTCCACCTGGGGAGGGGGTTCCCCCACAGTCCTACATGGGTGGGGAGGAGGGAGGCTGCTGACCTGATCTGGAAGTCAGGGCTGAGGATGTGATCGCCCCGTGGGTCCTTCCCTTGAGGGAAGGCAGGTGAGGGGGTAGGGGTATGTGGGAGCAGCCCCACCTTATCCTCTCCTAAGCAGCACCCTGCCAAGCCCACTGGTCGTTTCAACAGCAGACCCCAGACACAAGCGAAGCCAAACTGTTCCAAAACAGCCTACATTTTTCTGAGCTCCCGGATGTTGCAGACAAGAATTCACTAGTCCCCAGCCCTCCCCGCCAGTGCCCATTTACCCTGCCTCTGCCCTGTTTCCAACCCAGCCACCCAGTGCGGGCCCTTGAGCCTGGGGCATAAAATAAATTAGGCTCAAAGACATGGAGAGAAGGGGGCCAGGCAGGAAGTCATTAAGTAAGCTTGCCTTTTTCCTTAAGCTAGCTCCTTGCCTCTCTGCCTCCACACGTTCTCCCTTTCTGCCCTTCCCTCCCTCCTGCTGACAGATTGTCTTTTAATGTCATGAAAGAGTAACAAAACAAAGGTTGATTTGGCACACACCGGTATAAAGTCTGAGGAATTTAGGGGAGGAGAAGTCGCTCACCGGCTCACCCACGATAACCCTTCCAGACTGATGCCATCCTCCCTCTTGACAGTAAAGCAATGGGCCTCCACCAGCTATATGTTAATGAAATAGCGTTAATAACACCTCTGAGTCTAGAAGGTACTCAGGAAAGTTGAGGCTCTTCCTCAGGTCATGAGTGATGGTGGGGGTGTGGGGGGCGGAAGCAGAACCACACCTGGTCCCGTCTGGTTCCAAACCTCCATCGGCTTTCTATTCCCCACCCTGCCCTGGGCTAAGGGGGCCCTTTAGGGGAAATGAGTCTCTGAAACCCCTTCTTTCCTTGCTGGTTATGCCAAAACAGATCCAATAAACAAGAAAGCACAGCCTGATCTGGAAAGGACTGTGTTGTACGGTCCAGGATATTCTTGTTTATCCAACTTGGCAGAGAGAGGAATATCAACTTCTCCTCCCCCGCCCCCCAGTCATTGTGCTTTGTTGCAGTGACTGCAGTGTGTGTGTGTGTGTGTGTGTGTGTGTGTATGTGTGTAGACTTCAGGCGGTGGACTGGATCTCCAAGGACAGCGCCCTTGACCCCTCTGTCTTCTATAGGTCTCCCAGTGCACTTCACCTAGGCTTTGCGTGCCATGAGCCAGCTCTAGTAGGCTGACATGGTCCCCTACAGGTACTCCAGAGTCTCTTGGGGGAGAAAGAGAGGCCAAGGGAGGGTAGCCAGGTTACATGAGGATTTTGTCTCCACTCCGGGTGTCTGCTCACATCTGCCTCTTCCTGCCTCGATGTGGGGACCCAAAGACCCCAGCCTATCGGATGCCCTTGGTCAGTGGGGCTCGACCCCCTCCCCGGACCATCTGCATCTCTCCGCTCATGTTTCATGTTTGCACCTCCTCCCCGGTCCTGTCTGGCCTGCCTCCCTCCTGCCACGTGTCCTATTCTCCCACGCTCTTCTCCCTGTGGTCCTGCTCAGAAAAGGTGAGCAACAGGGGTCGGGGGACTGTGTGTGGACCAGCTGCTGGGGCTTTACAGCTTAAAATTCATCAATCAGAGAGTCGATACATGAAGAAGAAAATATATCAACTATGGGTAGGAGCAACAATGAAAACAAACACCTGGGGATCCCACCACCCTGTCTAAGAAATTGAGTAACTACTCTTTCAAACTGGAGGGAGACACTTTTCAGACTCCAGGGAGAGAGATTTAAATGTGTCTAACCCTCCCTGGGTGCCTGCGGTCGCCTCCCCAGGTCCACAGGCCCCCATCACCTCTTCTGCCCTCTCCACCCCAGGGCTATTTTGGGTGTGTACCAGTCGGGGTTAATCTCCTTAATCGTTGAGCCGTGCCGCCCAGGCCACTCTTGATAGGGCTCAGCCCTCTGCAAAGGGCAATCTGAGGGTTGTGCTGCCGGCCTCGGGCCTTCCTGGTGTCCCCATCCTTATAGAGAAGCTGTGGACGCTGGGCCATGAACTGGGCCTGGTAGGGGAGGGGAACCGCTAAGCCGTGTGAGCCAGAAACCAGCAGGGAAGGTCGGAAGGCTGGGTGACTGGCTAGTGGGGTACTTCTGGTTAGCTTCTCAAGGAAGAACCTGAAAGAGCTTCCTCCACCCCCCAGGTCAGCTGCCTCTGCTCCTGGCTGGGTACAGGTGCTAATCCCCATTCCCTGGTAACGCCAGGGAGAAGGACAGGGGAGGCAGGCTGCAGATTTTCTTTCCCACTTGGGAAGGAAAGAGAACATATGAGTTGACCTGCTGGGATCAGGTTCCTGAAACTTGAGCCAAGCACACGGGTTTCCCTGAGCTCTTGGCCACACACCTGCCCAGGGGTTTTGTCTTCCACCTGGACAGAAGGAGAGCCCCCCAGAAGGACTAGGGGAGAACGCACAGGCTGAGAGGTCTGTCCTTTTAAAGGGAGGGAAGCAAGCCAGGGGTCAGCTCTGCCAAGCCGCACCTCCTACTCCTAACATTCATTCAATAAACAGAGGTTAAGGGCCCACCTCTATGCCAGGCCCAGTGTTAGCCCTTGTCCACCAGAATCACAGAAGCCGGTGAGGAAGAGAGATAAGAAAACAGGATGGCTTTGGTCCACAGCGGCCCAGAGTTCTCAGATCAGACATGACGCCGACACTTGCCTGCCTGGCAGTCAGGGAAGACTCCCTGGAGGAAGTGGTGCCTGAGACCCGAAGGAGGCACAGGGGTGGGGTAGAGAGAAGAATATTGATGAAGCAGGGGGTAAACCAACCCAGGACAGCCCTGGAGTATTCTATCCACTGCAGGAGAGGCCTGCCTGAGACGCCACCTGAGAAGACACCCACCCAGCAGTATAGCCAGAGTATGAATCTTGGGCCTCCTCTTCCCCTGGAGAAACCAAAACTTAAGACCCAAACTGGGCCAGGCTTCCACTCTCAGTGTCTGTCTGAAAAAAACAAACCAACCTTTTGTTACGGAAAATGTCCAGCATATGAAAGTAGAGAGAGCTGTTTAACAGGCGGGCATGTGGACGCGTCACCCAGCATCCGACGTTATCAACTGATGGACAACACCAGTTCACCCCACCCCTTCCCACTCCCCTTGCCCACATTACTTTAAAGCAAATGCCCTAATCCTATCAGTTTTTCCTATAAATATTTCAGGATTTGTGTCTTTAAAAGGCAAAGATCCTTTAAAAAGGGTATCCATGGGGGTGCCTAGGTGGCTCAGTGGGTTAAGACTCTGCCTTCGGCTCAGGTCATGATCTCAGGGTCCTGGGATCGAGCCCCACATCAGGCTCTCTGTTCAGCGGGAAGCTTGCTTCCCGCCCCCCCTGCCTGCCTCTCTGCCTACTTGTGATCTATCTGTCAAATAAATAAATAAATAAATCTTAAAAAAAATAAAATAAGAATAAAAAATAAAAAGTACATCCATAATACCATTATCCCACCTAAAAGGAATTAACAAAAATTCCTAATGCCATCCAGGATTTACTTCCCTAACCCACACTCAGTTCTAACACTTTGAATCCGGAGGCCACACTTGGTTTTACTGTTTATGTTCCCAGTCCTGGGGGCAGGGATGAGCATTCAGCCAGACAAGACCAGTGTGATAGCCCTGGGCTCCCACAACAACATATGAATTGGTAGTCTAAGCCCTGTCACACCACTGTGGGGTTCTGTATGTGTGTGTTTTGTGATCCTAATTAGATGATAAATTCCTCAGAACAGGGACTGGCATGATTGCTCTTTTTTGTACCCGGGTGAGGCAGAGAGAAGGAAGCACTGCTGGGTACTTGTTGCTGTATGAACTTAGGGCCGTTACTCAGCTTCTCTGAGCCTCAATTTTCTGATCTGTATCATGAGGACGAACATACCTATCTCCCAAGAAGTGCGAGGCTTAAATAAAGGAAAAGGTGAAGATGTTCGCCTGTTGAAGATTCTCAGTAAGTAAATGCTCACTTTGATGCACTTCCTAGAGGCAAGTTACTCTGTTTTGACTAACTTCCAGTCAGTTCCTCACGGGAGCAAAGGCCACTAGCAGGAAGACCTACAGCCAGTCCAGCAGCCTGGAGCCCAACCGGGAGCCGCTCTGTGTCTACGCTGTCCAAGGCCCCCCAGCCCGAGCACCCACCCGGGACTTGCTTGTTTATTGCTTACTTTGGCCCCTAGCTAAGCAGTCGGGCTTGGCTTTAACGGAAGGGAGGAGCTAGGCAGGGGTAGACATCAGTGAATTAATAATTGCATAGCTGTCATTTATCACACACTTATTATATGCCAAGCCCTGTGCTAAGTGCTTTCCACTATTGTCCTCTTGGTTCTTACAACAATCCTGCAGGCTGGATACTGTGTAGCTGAGGGGAGGGCAGCAGACTGGATAACATGTAAGTTACTTAGTTATGCTCTTAGGAAGAGAGGTTGGTACTCAAACCAGGCTTTTCTGGCACCTAAATCCAAGTTCTTAAGCCCGCACTTACTAGCTTGCTAATGGTGCTGAAGAAGTCACTTGGTTGGGTTCATTGCCATTCATCCCAACTTACAGAGATGACTCCTGCTCATGGCTCGTGATGCACCCACAACTCCACTCGGCCACTCTGGCGACACATGCCTTTGGACTGGATGAGGAAGAATGGGGACAGCCTCTCCCTCCAAGGGAAAAATGGCCCCGAAGCCATCTTCTCATACTGAAGATACATACACATACACACACCACCCTCCATTCCTTGACTCAGACTCTGTTGGCAGAAACAAAGTTACCACTGGCAGGGGTGAGGGAAGTGGGGCTGGGGAGGTGAGGTTCGCCAGGCTTTCAGCAAATTGCATTTGCAAAAAGAAAAAAGCCTTTTGCAAATACAATTTCCAGGAGTCCCAGAGCCCCTCACACTCTCCATAGCCTAAGCATCCTGCTTTCGGATTAAGAATGTTCTGCAATGGGGCGCCTGGGTGGCTCAGTGGGTTAAAACCTCTGCCTTGGGCTTGGGTCGTGATCCCAGGGTCCTGGGATCTGGCTCTCTGCTTAGCGGGGAGCCTGCTTCCTCCTCTCTCCCTCTGCCTCTCTGCCTACTTGTGATCTCTGTCAAATAAATAAATAAAATCTAAAAAAAAAAAAAAAAAAAAAAGAATGTTCTGCATTTGACTTTAGCCTCAGGAGTTTCTTTCTATATACCAGAAGCCACTGGGCACAGAGTCTGGGGACTAGAAGGGAGGGAAGAGGAGGGTTGGGCTTCAGAGTGGAAGTCAGGGGTCCAAGTGGGAGATTTACAGAGAGGCCAAAGCCTTGGGTGTGCTGCCTGGTTTTCCCTACATGTCCCGAGAGCTGTCTTGAAGTACCAGGCCCTCACAGGGAGTCCCCTATATCCTCTCATCCTTTCCATGAATGTTCTAGTATTTGTTCATCATTATCCGAGTGGCGGCATCAAAGACAATCCCCTTGTCCACAGGGTAATGAATTTCTGAGCCTCTGACTCCCCTCGCTCCTAGCTTCTTAGTGAAGCCTTAAACATGGGCCCAAGGTGGTAGGGACAGAGAGAGAGGTCCAGTTCCCCTATCTCATTTTCCCTCATCCCTCCCTCCCCCATCCCTACACTCAAGGAGCCAGGGCTCTGTCCGCAAACGTGCTCTGTGACTCGTGTCCGGCACAAACTCCTGCCCGGCCAGACATGTCACAGAAGCTCCGGGAGAGACTGTTGCCTTTCTCATTCCCTCTGGGAGAACGAACATATCATGTGAACCTCTGGGTCTTGGTTTCCATAGAAGTAAAACAAAGGACAAGAACTGAGAGTGAACTTTCTCATGCAAGAATCCACAAGGACAAGAGACGTAGCCAGTAAGAACCAGCTCACAGAGAGAAGACAGTTTTCCCACTAACCCCTCTCTACAGCGGATGAGGGGCTCTATGAGTCACACTCAGGTGGAGGCTAGTCTAGTTTGTCCCAAGAAAACTCACATACAAACACATGGCAAATAAAGAACTCCTCCAGGCCAAGCCGGGAAAACAAAAACAGGTTTTGCTAAAGCCCATCCTAGACATTGGCAGATGTTTCCAAAATGGCCCTCCTTGCCCTTGCCCTTCCACTGTCCCCTCCTCAAGGCACAACTCTGCTGGGAACTATCTTTATCCCCCGGCAAAGGGGACTTGCTGGCTTGTAAAAGGACTTACGACTAAAAGGAAGGGATGTTCCCTCAAGATGTTCCTTTAGGAAGTACAAACCCCAACTTTCCTGGGAGGGTAACTGAAGCCACCAGGTGAAGAGCATTTCCTACCTCACAGACCGCCGACCCTTGACCCCTGACTCCTGACCGTTGCTTTGGGAAGCTCACGTGCCCCTGAGCTTCCTCAAATCATCCATGTGCCACGAGTTGCCCATGAGGCCAGAGGGCTTGAAGACAAGCAGTTCTGCAAGCAGGCCTGACTTTCTTTTCTGGGGTGACTGCCAAGAGACAGCACGCATCATTCTAGCCCCTGCCTTCTCCCCCACAACGGGTAGAGTGAATGTGCAGGTGGACAAGGATGGAATCTACTTGACAATGAACGCTTCAAGGACGTTCTCCAGCTCCCAACCTACCAGCAGCTCTATCTGCCACTGCGGGATGCTGAGTTCTCCCAACAGAGCCAACTTGTGCTTTATAACAGAAATTAGGGGAAAGAGGTTCACGCTGCGCGCTCAGCAGATGATAATCGGTTCTGAAGCGTTCCATCTCTTGCCAACGAGACCGTTTCCTCGGAGGAGAGAAGCATCCTAGTCACGAGTGTGGGTCCCCCTGCCCTCCCCGCCCTCCCCCCTTCCCTCTCACGTATTGCTCACTCACGTCCATGGAGAGCTCCCTCTGAATAAGCTTCTTGGTCTCCTTTTCACAGAAGTTGAGCATGGCTTCCCGGTTGTACGTGCCCACGGACTGCTTATCGGTCTGGTTTCTCTGCCGCAGGCCCACGGGGATGCTCCCGTCGGGGTCCACCACGTCCAGCTCCTTCTCCAGCTCCTCCATCTCCTCGGGAGAGAGGGTGGACAGCAGGCTGTCGATGTCGGGGTCTTCACTCACCTGCCGGCGATACTTGGCTACCTTGGACATCTTGGCAAAGTGGGCTGTGGCTCTTGCGGGGTGTTGGGGGGAAGCTACGGGGGTCCTGGGGGCGGGGGGCCGTGAGGGGGAGGCACAAGCTGGTCTGGATGCGCAGAGTGGGCTTGGGAGCAGACCCCCAACTGATTGAGGACGTGGCTCTTCCGCCCTGCCCCGCAGTGCCACAGGTGCCCAAGCGTTAACTGCAAGCTCGCTGCGAAGCCCCGGGCTAGTGGACCCGGGCTGGTCTCGCCGGGGGCCAATAAGACTTGACAACTGCCCGGCCCTGAAAGGAGAAGCCAATCCCCACACAGGGGGCGGGTCCCGCCTCGCTGTCAGAGCCGTTTGAAACTTGAGGACATTCCAGGGAATCTTGGAGCTCTGTGTGACCAAATTTAGTACAGAGCATTTAGCCTTTTAAAGACAAGGGGGCCACGCAATGAGAAAAAGATACAAAAATGCAGAGGCTGGCAGAAACTGATCAGAGCCACAGGAGAGCCAGAAAAGCAGAGACGGGGCCATGGAGGGCGGGGGGGGGGGGTGGCGGGTCAGGAACAGGCCAGCCCCAGGCATGTCGGGCTCAAAGCACATATCTGACGTCTGCATCCCGGCTGGTTGTTGTCGTGATCCGTGCGTGGTCCACTGACTCCTTTCTACTGTATTTGGTAATGTGCTGGGGGGACTCCCGGCTGTTTCCAGCTACAGGAAAGATAGGTGATTCCAGATACCCCCAACTACCCGCCCACCCATTCTCTCTGCCCAGAAGAACCTGTGTGCCAAGCATCAGAGGCTTAGCCACTACTTGAGAGAGAGAGAAAGAGAGAGAGAGAGAGAGAGAGAGAGAGAGACAATAAATCTTCACTGTGTACCCAAACTGAAAACTGGTAGGCTGTTGGGGGTGGGGGGGGGTATGGCCCGCACAAGTCAAAGAACTCTTAAAGGACTGTCCATTTCTAGGAAGCGCCAAGGGTTTTGGGAAGAGGATTCAAACCTTCCTCCGCTCTCAGCTGCTGTTTCCTCTGCAGGGGCACCTGTAGACAGACCTCCTTCGGGAGGGCCCAGCAGGAGCCTGGGGGTTGCCCTCCACATGCAAATCCAAAGCACGATTGAGTGTGTCTTTAGGGAAATATAATTCTGGGCTGTTGGGAGGGATACTATTGCAGCAGGCCTGGCATGTTTCATAAAAGGGCTTTCCACTGCTCATCCATCATGCTGCCTGCACAAGTCACAGAGACACTCAATCTCCTGCTCCCCCCGCCTCCTGCCACCAAATCCCTTCTAGAAGCCCTGGTGTAACCCATCGGGGTAGATGCTTCGATCTTTCCTGGCCTCTTTCCATCCCAAGCCAGAAAGAGACAGTCACCTGATCAGCATTTGCTGAGTCCAGAAATCGTCTGGGTCAAAAACTTGGCCCTGCGTTTAGCGTCTACTAGTCCAGCTTTAGGTTAAGGCTGAGGTGGGGCCAGGACTGACGGGAGGGACTGGAGTGCAGAGGTGAGTCGGGTAGACCTGAGAGGCAAGGTGGAAGATGGGCTTAGAGAATCCTGGGGGTTGTCATTTTTAAAAGGCAGTCATCATTCTGTCGGTGAGTCGGGAAGCATGTATTTATGGAGTGCTGACTATGTGTCTGACTATGTGTCTACCAGGCACTATAGGATGAGAGATACAAAAATAACTACAACCTGCTTATTCTTTTTAAAAATGTATATGTTGGGGGCAAAACCTAATGATACTATAAGGCAAAGTAAAACAAGACAGGTGGAAGCAATTGTGAAAAGTCCAGCAGAAGACACAATAATTTTGTAGGAAGCAGTCAGGGTGAGCAGCCCAGAGGGTATAACAGAGGGCTTGAGCTAGCCTGAGGTGGGCTTTAGTTTCATCTGTTGGGTGGAAAGGATGCTTCCCGCACTGACAGCAAAGCCTCTAGCCCAACCCCACGCCTACTCCGGCGCCGCCTTGGGTCACTCAGTCTCTACTCTCGCTCTTGCCTCGAAGGAGATTTCTGGAAGAGGCATTATGTCCAGGAATCTCTGGCTCTGGAGCCACTATGACCAACCTTGAGCCCCCAGTCCGCCAAAAGCAGCTCTCTCTCCGGCCTCCAAGGACTTTTCCTTCTTAGGCTTTTTACCAATGATGCCCAGTCCTCCAGGCCAAAGGGCAGCCTTTGTACTACCTGGTCTCAATGGCCTTCTCTCCGGGTCCAGTGGTCTCTGCTTAAGGAACGCACTCTGAGAATAAATCCACAGCTTCCAAACTTCAAGGCAGGACTTGTGGCCTCCTAACCAATGTTTCTACCCACAAACCACTGTGTCTTCTCTGCCTTGGGTCCTGTCATTCCAAGTAGCCGGCTCTTCTGATATGACTCAGTCTAAAACTTTTCACTACCTAAGGCCCCAGAGACTGTGGGCTCACAGACTCTGAAAGTCTTCCCTTGAAAGTCATCACAGTGGGGGCCGGAAGAGTCAGGAACACAGAGCCCATGAGCACAGTCTCCTCCAGCCCCTGCAATGAGGGACCACTGGCCCCCGACTCTGTAGGGGCATTAATTATCCAAGTTCAGAATCCACTTTCACTTGAAACACACATCTTGAGTGTCAGGGGATTCTCCGGTCCCAGAGAAAAACAAGTACTACTGTGCTAGAATAAAAGGGAAAGAAAGGAAGAAAGAGAGACCTCCGGTCTCATAACCAAATACATGGTGGCGGGAGCAGTGGGCATAGGGAACCGCAACCGATTTAACTGACGCTTAGGGGTGGCTCTCACTTAGGCTGGATGAGCAGGAAAGGCACATTTTCAGGAAGCTAGGGTGACAGGATAGGATAGCAGATAAGATCACAGGCTCTGGAGTCAAATGATGTGGCCTCAAATCTGAGATGTGTGACCTTGAGTAAGTTATTTGT
The DNA here is from genome assembly GCF_020171115.1 of Neogale vison. NCBI lineage: Eukaryota > Metazoa > Chordata > Mammalia > Carnivora > Mustelidae > Neogale > Neogale vison. Next base: position 70,960,042 of record NC_058100.1, read on the forward strand.
CCTCTCTGAGCCTTATGGGCCCCAAGCAGAATATGAGGACATTAGAAGTACCCACCCGAAGGGGAAAAAAAGTACCTGCTGCACAGGGTTATGGAATTATTAAATAAGGAGTCGTAAAATAAGATTAAATAGGATAATGTATGCTAAGTGCATCACAGCATCAGACCGACTATCAGACCTCAATATACTGTTTGTCCATATAGGATCACACTGGTTCTCTTCTTGTGGGGGGGTGGGGGGGAAACTGGAAGTTTCTTGAGAGCAGCAGACTTTGTCTCTGGAAGCAAGCCACGGGCCTGGTCCAGTACTCCTGAGGTGAGTAGACATGGGTAGAGGGGCGCTCCAAGACAGCAGACTAATGTCCCCTCTGGAAGGAGAGCAAGGGGGTAGACACAACAGATTGCCTCCCGCACCCTCACCCTGACTAAAACCTCTCTGCCCACCAAACAGGTGCCAGGCACAGACTGGTTCCCCAGACCCAAGGTTCGTCTCTGGTGAGGGCCTCACTTGTCCATGCCAATGTGAGTGTCTCAGAGACTGGACCAGGCAGGACTGGGGGGATTGAAGCTGCATACATGCCTGTGACCTCTTGGTAGACAAAGCTCTTGAGGAATTTCACAGCCTCCAGCTCAACGGAGCTCAGCCTACATAGGTCTGGGACCCTTGAAGGTACTGAGTGGTTGGAAGGGGCAGATTCTGAAAATGGCCATTTCCCTTCCTCCATAGGTTAGGTCTGTGTAAAAAGAAGTATTCTTGCTTCTTTTACTCATTTGGGGTTTATTCTCTTGCTCACTCCCCACAGAAGCTATTTCAGGCCTCCTCCTTACCCTATGACCTCTCTGTATCCTTCTAGAATGAACTCCTTTAGCTATATTAATACAGGAGATAAAATTCTGTTTTCATTACCCTGGAAAGGAAACCAATCTGGTCCAAGGAGAGAAGGGAGACATCTCTGCCTTTACTATCCTGTAATTAAATCTGTTCCAGGGAAGGAAGTCCCTCTCTCTAGCTTCCCAAGGCCATTGGCTTCTTCTTCTTCCTCTTCCCCTTCCTCTTCCTCCCCCTGCCCTCCCGGTCCTCCTCCCTCCTCCTTCCCTTCCTCCTCCTCCTCCTCCTCCTTCCTCTTCTTCTTCTTCTTTTTAAAAAGATTTTATTTGTTTGTCAGAGAGAAAGAGAGAACACACAACCAGGGGAAGCGGCAGGCAGAGGGAGAAGAAGGCTCCCCACTGAGCAAGGAGCCTGCTGAACAAGGAGCCCGATGCAGGCTTCAATTACACGACCCTGGGATCACGACCTGAGCCAAAGGCAGACATTTAATTGACTGAGCCCATCCAAGGTCATTTGGCTTCCAGATACATTCTTGAGAAGAGAACTGGAAGGAAGTTATTTCTTCATGCTTAAATGCGTAGATACAGGAGAGATCCTCCTGACACAGCTGATTCTTCCAGTCTTACTTGTTGGTCATTCTCCATATCTTCTGCCCTAGAACTTTATCACTTGATATAGCTTTGCTCTCGCTACTTTAGTCTTTCTGTCCTGTAGGACCAGCAACCTATCCAGTGACAACACCATGTTCCTTCCTGCCCACACTTTTTTTTTTAAAAGATTTTATTTATTTATTTGACAGAGATCACAAGCAGGCAGAGAGACAAGCAGAGAGAGAGGGGGAAGCAAGTTCCCTGCTGAGCAGAGAGGCCGATGCGGGGCTCGATCCCAGGACCCCGAGATCCTGACCCAAGCCGAAGGCAGCAGCTTAACCCACTGAGCCACCCAGGCGCCCCCCTGCCCACACTTTTGTGCTATCATTCCCTCTACTTCAAATACATTTCTCCTCTCCACCAATCAGAATCTGACCACTCTTCAGACTGTGGCTTAAATGCGTTTATCACGCACATTTTGTGAAAACACTCAGGCCCCCAGGTCTCCCTCTCTCCTCTCAGGGCCTCTAGCACTTACCATGTTCTATGTCACACATTTTGGCAATTTTATAAAGTTGACCCAACTATTTCTCAAGGTTGCAGTTGTTCTCCCCAAGCACATTTTGAGGACCCTGACGGGGTAGCAACCGTACCAATATTTTTTGTACTCTTTCCACCCTAATCCTAAAACTAAGGACAATCCTGAGTACCCAGTAAGGGTCTTCTAATTGACTTGGGTTATACTCCCTCTAGGTCCTCTCTTGGTTCAGCATTACCTGTGCACCCTTGATATCTATCAAATGGTCATCTCTCGCCAATCTTAGGCCTTGTCGGTGACCCCTTCCCCAAGAATGGTGGAAGATGACCACCATTCCTTCCATTCACCTTCCAAGAGTGGAAGATGAATAAAAGCTAATTGGGGGGCGGGTGGCAGGGGTGGATAATCGCTTCAGAGTGCGGAAGAAGACACCAGTGCCATTGCCAGACTTGGTTACTTCATAGAGCTCAACCATCCAGGTGGTTTCCTGAGGATGATCTCCCTTTCTTTTTTTTTTTTTTTTTTTTTTTAGGGGAAAGCGCGAACGCAGTCCCCCACATACCACAAATTATGCAGTCGAGTTTCCCACATTTGGGGAAATCGCAGGGGTCAGCACATCTGGAGTGCAATGGATGATGATCTCCCTTTCTTTACCTTCTTCCTCACCTTGATCTCACCATCCTTTCCCCTTCTAGGGAATTCTCACAGCAAAACAGGCCCCAGAGTCACAGTTCTTTTAGTTCACATGTGAAGCTATTTTCCCCAAAGCAATACGCAGAGGACTTGGATCACAGGGGGTTCCAGCAGTAGTCTCCAACATGGCCCTGCTGTCTTGAATCACCCGTTCAAACTCCCCTCCCCTTTACTGTAACTTTTCTCCCAAGGACCCCCACTCCTTTCTTCCATCGTTCCTCCGTGTCTTTGGCCATTCTTTCAGTGAGGGCCATGACAGATCCTTAGACTTCTTTCAGACTCGCTAGGAGGAGATTAAAGTGCTAGTTCTTTTCTTCTGAGACATTTCTGCACTCAGATGAAAATGAATATTTTTGAAGGAGGGGTGATGTCTTCCTCCTCTAGCCAACAAAGGCTAAGTACAAGGCCCTACCCAGCCAAAAATGTCCTGTTATGCCCTATTTATCTGTCGCAGTTAAAAGAAAGCAGAGTGAGAAGTATAAGAATACTTGTTGGCCATCTGAGAAGGGCCTCCCAGAACAGTAAGGTTCTTTTGGATAGGGACTACTGGAATGGAGTGAGCTGCGTAACCACAGCCAAGAGTCTGGCCCTCTGTTTTGTAAACTCACAAACTTAATATTATCACCATCCCTGGTAATTGACTTGATTCAAAAGAACCCAGTTCACAAGAGGCAGATGCATAAACTAGTATAACTACCAAATGCACAAGCATAGTTTTGAGCACAAGCCAGGGAATTCTTTCCTAAAGGAAAATCTATTAAGAAACCAACTAACAATCAGAAAACTGCATAATGAATACGGACTAACAGCAAGGGGAGGTTGTTAAACCTAAGGAATATTTCACTTGGGTCCTGGTGAGAACAGAAAAAAATATCCTTGCCCCATGAGAATGCCAGTCTCTAGTTACTGAAATATTCATACCCACTAGGTCTGGGGTGCTGAGCAAATATCAAATTCTTGCTCTCTGGCTCCTCTTGTTGCCCATCTCCCACATTCTCTCTTCAGCTTGTGCAATTAATTAGACTTAAAGGTTCTTAATTATAGTCACATTGCAAAAAAAGACTTCTTGGTCGTTACATATAATCAGATGACTAGTGTGAACTGTTCTTTTCACATAAAGATATACATTGCTGACATCTCCAGTTCTGTGGAGTGTTCAGTTTATCTGCTTACCTTATTTTCAAGATTTGGTGGGTACCTCACTCTTCACTGCAGATCCGTATGAACTGCACTAATTTTTTCCATAAAATTTCCACAAATTTTAAAAAATTATTTGAGAAAGAGAGAGAGAGAGAGAGATCTTGAGCAGGGCAGAGGGGTAGAGGGAGAAGCAGACTTTCTGCTGAGGAGGAAGCCCAACGTGGGGCTCAATTCCAGGACCCGGTGATCATGACCTGAGCCAAAGGCAGATGCTTAACCAATTGAACCCCCCCCGCCCCCGCCCAGGTTCCCCTATATACTATTTTAAAGTCAATCTCAAAAGGAATGGAGAAGTGTTCCTTTAACAGACATCACATGACTGAGGTTTTGTTGACTGTAAGCTAAAAGAGGTCAATGGGTTCCCATCCTTTTGGTCTCCTCTTTTTTGAGGTAAACACCCCTCACATCTGGTGATCTTTTGGAGGGTGGACTGGACGAGGTTCTGTTGTCACAAATTGGTCACAACATTCAAGATGGCCCAGGTAAGTTCACTTCAAAAGCATTTATGGAACATCTATCACATTCCAAGCACTGTAATTATAAGGACTATGACACTGTCGGTCCTAACCCTGCTCTTGCTCTTTACAGTTGGTTGAGTTTCACAAACCATCGCGATTTAGCTAACGTTAATTCCCAAGTAGCAGCCAAGGTACTAGAAACAAACAAACAAACAAAGAAATGTATTTAGGAAATTTGGTGAACCCTAGCGGAATAAGGCCAGGTTTATCTCAGTCCACGGAACCTTCAGTGACCGTGTAACTTGAACTCCCCGCGACTGAGAAGCTACCAGTCCACGTAGCCCAGACTCGCAGCCTTCGAGGACCTGGACGGGGCAACTGCTGCTACGCAGCGCCTCTGCCCCGCCCCCACGCTGCCCTGAAATCCAGGTTCCCATTGGTTGCGGGAGGAAAAGGTGAACCAATCCACATAGACCTTAACGCCCTTCTCTCGAGATCACTTCCGCCTCTAGGGTCAGGCTCCACCCAAGTTGCCCGGCATCACTCGCGCAGGTGGAGTCAAGATGGAGGAGTACGCGCGAGAACCTTGGTGAGCTTTACCACTGTTACTGCTTTCCTCCTGCCCCTCTGCCCACGGTCCTCGTCCTCTCTTGCCCAGTGCGCGGAGGTGCGAATTGAACTCAGTCGCGGGCTTGTTGACCTGGGTTTGATAAACGTAGGCAGCGCCGTCTTAGAGCAGCCAGCCAGCTTCTCAGCCCTGTACTCCCCGGGCCGCGTGTGGCAGCCTCGCCTCCAGCAACCCTGCACCCCGATGACCTTGCATTGGATGAGGAGGCCCACGCTTAGGCTTGACGGAGCCTCGGAACCAGCTCCCAACCCGGGGCGTAGTCGATCTTGGGCGGGGTCCGTAATAAATCCCCTCTGTCTGCTGAGGTGACCTTGGACGCGTCCCCACGTCTCGCTTTGCTCAGTTCCTGTGTTGAGGAATGGGCAGGAGGCCGCTGAAAGGGATGCCATTCTTTTTTTTTTTTTTTTTTAAGATTTTATTTATTTGACAGAGAGAGACACAGAGAGAGGGAACACAAGCAGGGGGAGTGGGAGAGGGAGAAGCAGGTTTCCTGTCAAGCAGGGAGCCTGATGTGGGGCTCGATCCTAGGACCCTGGGATCATGACCTGAGCCGAAGGCAGATGCCCAACAACTGAGCCACCCAGGTGCCCCAAGGGATGCCATTCTTAAGGCATTATTTGTATCGTGACCTGTGTCCGCAGGGCAAAGCATTTTCAAATGTATGGAACAGAGATTTTACCTAAAGGGCCTGGGTAAGCTCCTGTAGACAGGAGCCTCGTTTTCACCCTTTGAATTCTGCCTTAAGGGAGAAGGGAGACAGGGATTATCTGGAAAATAGAGATAGTAGCATGTGTTCTTTGAGAAACCATGAACAGAAATTCAGGTATTCAGTATTTGAGTGAGGTCTCTGTGCGCACCACTACAGGTTTAAAGAGTAACAGCGTGAATAAATCAGGCACATACATAGTTATAGAACAGGTTAATTGCTGTCAGGTCTCAGATTGCCTAAATTTAAGGCTTCTGGGGGTGTTAAGAGGGGAATCAAATCTGGTTACTGCGTTAATCACCTGTTTATTGGGTTAGAGCAAAAGCCAGCGTCATCCTCAACTTGTGAAAATGCCTACGATTTTATATTTTTACCTTGCCAGCAGTAGCCATGTTACCTGCTTTGTGCCTTTTTTTTTTTTTTTTTTTAAGTCACTCAAATGGGATACGGGGCATGTTTCAGCACCTCCCTGCTCTTTAAAATTATCAAATGTAATTATCCCCCTTTCTAAAGTGTGCAGAATTCAGCACATTGTAGACTGTTAATCAGCTGCTATTGGGTGTAGTATAATGACACAGGCTGGCAGGAGGGTAATTTTTTTTTAACTTTGTTGAATTAAAGATATAAGAATAACGAGTTTTTATCTACTACTTGATGAGGTGGTCCCTTTGCTTTCTCTTAGTGCATATGTCCTGAAGTAATACAATCAGTTGTCTGGTTGGTTTTGTAGTCAGATCTGCTTTTGATCTTCTGTATTACCCCGTTTGGTAAGAGCATTTTTTCAAATCCCCCAACCTCAAACTGGAAGAATCTTCGTCCTCCTTCCACACCACCCCACCTCCAAACATATACACCATATGCTGTCTGAATTCTTTCATAACTCTGCCTTTCCATGCCTATTATTGATGAAGTTCTCGAACCTAAGTCAGGTTCGGTGGGGTGAGGTTCGGAGCCGACGGCTAAAGAAAGAATTCTTAAGACGTCTCTGGTGCAAAAAGGTGGTTTATTAGAGCACGGGGACAGGACCCGGGGGCAGGCAGAGATGCGGCTGCCCCGAGCCTGTGAGGAGTGTCTGGTTATATACACAGGAGTTGGGTAGGTGAGGACAAAGGGCTGTTCAGAAGGGCTATTGGGACAAAGAATACTATCAGGATATTGAAGGCCTGGTTACTATCAAGCCAAGGCCACTTTCCCTCTAATGAGGCACTAACATAAAGACAATTGGGAGTCTCCTGGTGGAATGTGACATTCCTGCTATCAAACGTCCTTGTTAGTGAGATTTAGGTTTAGAAGAAATTTAACTTTATTTACTTTTCTTTTTACCTCCGCCTCCTTTGGTTTCTTATGGAGGGGAGGGTGGCATTAGGGCTTGAGAAACTGAGTTCTGTGTCCTTGGAAATTGGGCTATTGATAAGGTAACTTCTTTGTAAATCTCAAGGACATTTGCAAATAAAGTGAGACTCCTGCCTTACAGGACTGTGATTTCTGCAAGATAACCATTTGCTCTTCCTTGGGGCAGTCAGGGGTGCCTGTGAAATGTCGCACATATTACCAAGGGGAGTGGGTGGAGAGGGGGTGCAAGGCGCCAGCCCCTGCTCCGTTCTCAGCCAGCCTCCTGCTCCCTCATCATTATCACAATCTTACGTGGCATCCTTAAAGCCTTTTGCAACAGCTTCTTAATTGCCCTCATTACATCCAGCCCGTTTTAATACATCATATGGACTTAATCATCCTAAATCCTTCATTTTACCATTTATTTCTTTTCAAAAACCTATAGTTTCTGTGATATAATGGAAATGATTCGGAGCTTTGGAGTCCTAGCTTTTGCATTTGAATTTTACTGGTTACAACCTATATGATCTTGGGCAGATTACTTAATCTCTGTCTGAGCCTCTGTCCACCGTAAAATGGAGAGGAGACAGGAATACTCTTCTTCACAAAGTTAAAAGCTTAGAAATTCTATTGGAGAATAACCTAACTTGCTTGAAAATCATAGGTCTTATTTGCATCGAAGACATCTAAAACATAGTTGATACTTAACAAATGATAACTTAATCGTGTTATGTTACTTTTTCTCTGTCCCCTGCATTTGTCTAGTATTTCCATTATTTTAGAGTCTAGCTTCAACTTTCCTTCTGTGTAGCCCATCACTTCTCTCTAGGAACATTTTGATTTAGCCAGAGTTCAGAAACTATTTCCATCTTGCCTTTGTTTTATATATCTCTCCTGGAATACTCTGGCTGCTCTCTGATCTGAACCCTGCTATTCTTTACTGATTTTTTTAATCCTCAACTAATAAGATTATTTGGACTAGTTCTTTTTAAAGTTACTGGCGCAAGGTGCCTCGTTAGCGCAGTAGGTAGCGCGTCAGTCTCATAAAGTTACTGGCGCACCACTCTGAGGGAGCCACTAATTCATTCTCCTTTGTCTTTTCTCTATACTTCCTGTTAGTCTTTCTACCATTTTAACACAATTTCCTAATCGTTTTTAGTCTCAAGCACTGCTTCTTAAACTATTAAAGTGAAACCAGGTCACCTGGGATCATGTTGAACTGTAGACTCTGATTCAGTAGGTCCTGGGTAAAGTTTTGCAGTCTTCGCATCTGACAAACTCCCAGGTGTTGCTGATTTTGCTTTTAGGATCACAAAAGCAAGCCTTGGTTATTAGCAAGGCCCGAAGCATCCTGCTGATGGAGTATGTGCTGCATGAGATATCATTCTGTACAAGGTCCTGATTTGTATTATACTTGAAAAAGAATATGATGTTTTGACTGCAAGGTTTTGTATTCTTGTCCACCAAAGGCATAAATTACTCATTCAAATTCTCTGGGAGCAGCTGCTCTCAATTCACAAGTTTACTTGAGCAAAGGGGATTGCCCATAGGTTCATTATGTAGCATTTGACCCTTGAGACTAGATCAAAGAAATTGCTTTTATTTACAGTGAGTCTAAAATGAATTTTTTTTAAAGTTTTATTTATTTGACAGATCACAAGTAGGCAGAGAGGCAGGCAGAGAGAGAGGAGGAAGCAGGCTCCCTGCTGAGCAGAGAGCCTGATGTGGGGCTCAACCCCAGGACCCTGGGATCATGACCTGAGCCAAAGGCAGAGGCTTTAACCCTCTGAGTCACCCAGGCGCCCCTAAAATGAATTTAACCAGGGACACCTGAGTGGCTCAGTTGGTTAAGCATCTGCCTTTGGCTCAGATCACCTCAGGTCAAGTTCCACAGCGGGCTCCTTTCTCAGCTGGGAGCCTGCTTCTCCCTCTGCCTGCTGCTCTTCCTGCTTGTTCTCTCCCTCTGACAAATAAATAAATAAAATATTTTTTAAAAACTGTATTTAACCATTCACAGACTTTTTTTATAAGCCAGATCCCTAGAATAGTAGTTCTGTTCTGATTACATTATTCAGGTTTCATCGTGTTGTATAAGTTAGGTCGCTGCATTTGGAAACTGGGTTTACAAATATAACCTCTAAATACTGGACATGAGAGTATTCTGGTGTGTTAAGTGGACGTAATACAGACCAAAGTTCCAAGTGCTAATGCGACTCAGTGAACCCAGAAAGAATTTCAAACTGGAGGTTGGGATACCAGGTGGTGGGTATTATAGAGGGCATGGCTTGCATGGAGCACTGGGTGTGGTGAAAAAATAATGAATACTGTTTTTCTGAAAATAAATAAATTGGAAAAAAAAACTGTTTAAATTGGTTTCCCTCTGCCCCTATTGAATCTTCATTTTGGCGGTCTCGACTTTAACTTCTACTGCAGCTGGAGAGCTTACTTCGATCCCTCGGAGATTGGATCAGCATTGAATATGATGTAATTTCCTACATAGTTGTTGAGTCACTGTTGCTCAGTGCCCAGCTGTGCATAGATGTGCTGATTATTAAACGAGAATGAAGCACTGCTAACAATAGGGGGTTAAAGCCGGTACCATTCCCTATGGCTTGGAGCTGAATAGATGCGGATATGTTCAGAATTCTTTTGTCTTTATTTTACTGGTTGCGGTGGGCCCTGCATTGGAATCTATTGCATCCCTTACTGTGTTAGGAAAGAAAGCTTTTATGGTTTATGAAAGAGAAATACAATCATCTTTTTTTCTCCCCGTTCTTAGCCCTTGGCGAATTGTCGATGATTGCGGTGGGGCCTTTACAATGGGTACCATAGGCGGTGGTGTCTTTCAGGCAATAAAAGGTTTTCGAAATTCTCCAGTGGTAAGTAGGTGAATGGTCTTATTTTATCATCAATTAAAATCTGGATTTGCTAGTATCACTGATGGCCCTATCGGGGGCTGGAAATGTATTGTACTTCTGTATTTTTGGTTGCTTCTTTATAGGGCGTAAACCACAGACTACGAGGGAGTTTGACTGCTATTAAAACCAGGGCTCCGCAGTTGGGAGGTAAGCAGAATTTTCCATTTGTACTTCACTATATCTTTTCTTGTTCGGTTGAAGATGAAGCTTAGTTCAGTCTTACAGGAATTACTGTCTCTGTAAGTTCTTCTGGATTTACGGTTTATTCAGAAAATTAACTGGAATTGCTGCATCCATTCATTGGAAAATTTTGTCTCTGTTCTTCAAACGATCAGTGGTATTTTGGTTTTGGTATTTTTGGGTTTTTTCCTCTTATCCAAAAGGAAGACTGTGTGTGTAAAGCTTAGGTTTGTGAGTCAGGAGTGATAGCTTCTGGGGTAATAGAAAGCAGAAGAGAATGTGATCGGAAGGATTGGGTTTCATGAGAGAGAGTGTGATGATGCTGCTCCGGCTCCTCTCCAAGGTTAGGTTTTGGATGTCATGCAGAGGTCAATGCAGAATGTGAAAAGAATTCATTACACTTTTTAAACTTGGTTATTCAGAAGATGGGAGAAGAGAGATGAGCTGGAGCGGGGCACTTGGGTGGCTCAGTGAAGCATCTGCCTTCACCTCAGGTCATGATCCGGGAGTCCCAGGAATGAGCCCCACATCCCGCTCCCTGAGTGGGAAGTCTGCTTCTCGCTCAGAGCCTCCCTCATCTCATGCTCTCTCTTTCTCTCTCTCTAATAAATAAATAAAAGCTTGGAGGCTATATTCATTTACAAAGATAAAGTCAGGTTGAGGAGACCATGTGGAACACATGAAAAGACTAAATACTTTTAGTCATTCCTAAGTAATTTTGTGTGACAGAAGAAATAGTCCTGTCTTTGTTTTTAGCATATTTTTCTTTGGAAAGACTGGCTGAGAGCTGCCATTTATCGGGTGCTTGCTATGTCCTAAGCACTCTCCTATGGGTTTTATAGTAGTATTTTAATCCTCACAACACCACAAGAGGTAAGTGTAATTATCCCCATTTTCCAGATGAGGAAATTGAGGCTGAAGTGATGATATATCTTTTTCCTTTTCTTTCCTCTGTAAAATGATACCCTCTGGAAAGTAAATAGTGACTGATTTTCCTTTGCTTTAATGGTTACTTATGTTGTCAAGAAGGGTAAGTAGTATTAAAGCACACACCAACCCTGAACTCTCAATATATGCAGAAGACATACAGGGTTTTGTATGTCTTTTAAGAGGCTGCTTTTATCACATTATGCTTTTTCAATGGATAAAAAAACAATCAGGTAAGGTTACAGCCAAGAGGGAACTTAAGGAGACATGACCACTAAATGTAATTTGGGATCCTGGAACAGAAGGACATAAAAACTAAAGAAATCTGAGTTAAATGTGGACTTAACATTGTGTTGATATTGGGTCATTAATTGTGCAGATGCACCATGGAAATGTAAGATGTTAGAAATTGTAAAACCAACTAGACTAAGTTGTGGTATGAGTGAATTGGGATTGTTTATTTCAGATCCCCGAGATTGGCTTTTTTTTTTTTTTTTTTTAAGGAAACTATTGAGAAATCTTTATGGTGTTTTGCTTTTTAAAAATACTGGAATGACATGGGCGCCTGGGTGGCTCAGTGGGTTAAGCCTCTGTCTTCAGCTCAAGTCATGATCTCAGGGGATCGAGCCTCGCATAGGCTTTCTGCTCAGTAGGGAGCCTGCTCCCTGCCCTGCCTGCCTCTCTGCCTACTTGTGATCACTCTCTGTCAGATAAATAAAATCTTAAAAAAAAATACTGGGGTGACATTTTCAATTTAATTCATTGAGCATTTACTGAGTTTTTCTTTCTTTTTTTTTTCCCCAAGATTTTATTTATTTATTTGACAGAGAGAGATCACAAGTAGGCAGAGAGAGAAGGGAAGCAGGTTCCCCGCCAAGCAGAGAGACCAACTCGGGGCTCGATCCCAGGACCCCGAGATCATGACCCAAGCCAAAGGCAGAGGCTCAACCCACTGAGCCACCCAGGTGCTCTACTGAGTTTTTCTAGTCAAAATCCAGGGGATAAAGCAACATGGAAAAATCATAGTTGTGTCCTGAAGAGACTTATATTTTCTTTTTCTTTTTTAAAAATATTTTATTTATGTATTTGACACAAGTAGGCAGAGAGGCAGGCAGAGAGAGAGGAGGAAGTAGGCTCTACTGAGCAGAGAACCCGATGCGGGGCTTGATCCCAGGACTCTGGGATCATGACCTGAGCTGAAGGCAGAGGCTTTAACCCACTGAGCCACCCAGGCACCCCAGGGCTTTTGACACATCCCTGCTATTCGTCAAGAATCTTTTACATTTTGGAACAAGATACCCCAGTCTCGTTTTGTATTTTCCCTCCCCTAGCCATAGAGTCAGCCATTCTGCCACAAAGCTCTGGTTCCTTTCAGTTGAGAATGGTGTTTAGAAGCCAAGATCTGGGTACGAAGTGTATCATTGCTTATTGGGGGGTTGCTGTTCCCAGGCTTCTTTGTAATAGATCTTGGGAGTGTATATGTATGTATGTAAACACACACAACACAAATCTATATCTATATCTATATCTATATTTGTACATACATGTTAAAAATCATGACTTCACACCAGAACCTCAGTTCCAATCCAGCCGCATAAGGTTTATTCTTACTTTCTCCCTTTTTATATGGATACCTCCATCTTTGTCCTGCCTGGGCGGTGGCACCCCACCCAGGGGCCACCCTTCCACATGGATACATGAAACTCCATGCCAGGCTGAGGTCCCTACCTTATCCTGCTTTGGCTTTGGCTCCTCACACTGGGCCACCCTTCTGGTAGACAGCCTTCTCACCCTGCTTGCACTCAGTCTTATTCTCATCAGTAACCATAGCTTATTCTGGCAATTATTTTTGGAGGATGGGCAGGTTTCAGACTCCTGTGAGGGATTGGGAGAGTCTTGTTTGAGGAATTTAGTGAGGTAATTCTAATATACCAAGGCATCAGATCTCTCCCAGGATGTAGAATTACTGAGTTAGAGGAAAGAACTAGTTTATTAGTTTATTTTTATATATGTGGTATCTAGTATTGGACGAGAAATGAGGGCTTATGGTATACTGAAACTGGTTATCTACTAGATTTAATGGATAATGTGAAAACGGAAAAAGGGTTCTGGTGACGATCTGGTTCTGACATTTGGAGGAACCCAGTGTGTTGCCCTTACTAACATATCCCTACTATTTTGAGATTTCACAGGGTAAAAAAATAAATTGATTAGGTCCCATTTTGGGCAGTTTTTCTTCTTTAATCATAATAAATATAACCACTCTTTATACAGTGCAAGTCATGTGCACTCATGATAGAGAATTAGGATGTTAGACAGGCATGAAGAAATTAAGTGATGTGTCACATCACCCAGAGATGCTGACAGTTAAAATCTTTGTGTTGTCCAAAGTTTTTTGTGTGTTTGTATATGTGTATGTGTGGGTATTTGTGTTTTTGTTTTTTTTTAAAGATTTTATTTATTTACTTGACAGAGATCACATGTAGGCAGAGAGGCAGGCAGAGAGGAAGGGAAGCAGGCCTCCTGCTGAGCAGAGAGCCCGATGTGGGACTCAATCCCAGGACCCAGAGATCATGACCTGAGCCAAAGGCAGCGGCTTAACCCACTGAGCCACCCAGGCACCCCAGGGTATTTGTTTTTTATTTGACAAAATTGTTAACTGTGTTTAGGAAAAGTTTAAGTGCCAAGTAATTTGATTTGGTGTGGTTTTTAGTTTCATGCTCGAGGAATAAAGGATAGAGAGAGGATAGGTCAGTTCTCTCCCTTTGATGTTCCATAATTCTAACTATTTGTATCATCCATTAGCCACCTTAGCATGTATTGGCTTACACCTCTAATACATTCCAGGATAGCTGGAGTTCTTTTGTATCTCTGTTGGTGATTTTTTTTAGAGTATTATATATGCTCAGTGATACTTACTGAAGAAAAGAAAAAATAGAGGTAAGGTAGAGCTATAAAAGGAGAAAGAAGGAAGAAGCAGGGTGGCTTTGTTGTGTTTACTGCTTTTTAAACAGAGATATTTGGTTCTGAAAGGAAGATTTGAATGTGTTCAGCCTGACTCTTCTAGGCTTGGCTTATTTCTTTTAGGCTTTGGGCCATTGCTAATTTTCAAGCTGATACCATACAACCCACACTTTATTGAAAAGATAAGTATTGGGGGCACCTGGGTGGCTCAGTGGGTTAAGCCTCTGCCTTTGGCTCAGGTCATGATCCCAGGGTCCTGGGATCGAGCTCCACATTGGGCTCTCTGCTCAGCGGGGAGCCTGCTTCCCTCTCTTTTTCTGTGCCTGCCTCTCTGCCTACTTGTGATCTCTGTCTGTCAAATAAATAAATAAAAATCTTTAAAAAAAAAAAAAAGAAAGAAAGAAAAGAAAAGTATTCGGACTGTTGGTTCAGTGCTTATCCAAACTTGTGTTTGCATGTATTTGTTTGGAGTGTGAGAGTTTGAATATAGTGTTGTTATTTAAAGTTATTTTTGACTGCTATATTTTAGATATAAGATGAAAAAACGAAATTTCTTTTGTTTTTAAATAAAACAGGTAGCTTTGCAGTTTGGGGAGGTTTATTTTCCATGATTGACTGCAGTATGGTTCAAGTCAGGGGGAAAGAAGATCCCTGGAACTCCATCACAAGTGGTGCCTTAACAGGAGCCATACTGGCAGCAAGAAGTAAGCAATCATTATCTAAAAAAGAGGGAAAAGTAAGCCGTCATTACAGACACACTCGTAAAAGCAAGACTTTTTGGAAAACCTTATCTGTCTTAATTTAGTGATCTCTAATAAATCAAAAAGCATTGCTTAACTCAGCATAGCATGACTGTATATGGCAATTTTGGGGAAGAAAATTAAGAGTATTTATTTGGAACATTTAAGAATGAGAGCATGGGGTTCTAACCTATGCAGTGGTTAAGAGCAGTTCAAGTTCCAGTTCTGCCATTTAGTAACGTGTGACTGGGCATTTTGCCAAACTTTTTGTTTCAACCATAGTTTCCTCATTGACACTCTGGAGTTAATCATACCTGCCACATAGTATTGTTATGAATGAGGAGCTTAGAACCATCTTCTGGATCTTCGGGTCAGAAAGCAAATACAGAATTGGGGGGTGGGGGCTTAGTGGTTTAGGCAAGGATCTGTAAACTTTTTCTGTAAAGAGCCAGATGGTAAATATTTTAGACTTTGTAGGGCTGAGGGGGTCTTTGCCAGCAGATGCTTAGTTCTATGATAATAACGTGAAAACAGCCATGGATGATATATAAATGAATGAGCATGACTGTGCTAATAAAACTTTACATAAATAGGCGATGAACTGGATTTGACCTATGGACCTTAGTTTGTTGACACCTGGTTTTTAGCCAGTGAGAAAGGAGGGTTGGGAATGAGGGTAGCATGAACCTTACGGACAGCTCTTTCCTTTACTGAGTCTTATATTAAACTAGTTTTCTATTAAAGTAATCTGTTTGTTATTAATGTATCCAGATGGACCAGTGGCCATGGTTGGGTCAGCAGCGATGGGTGGCATTCTCCTAGCTTTAATTGAAGGAGCTGGTATCTTGTTGACGAGATTTGCCTCTGCCCAGTTTCCCAATGGTGAGTCTTCTTCCTGCTTACTACCATAGCTCAGACGCTGGAATGACCTCTTGATACTTAGAGCGAACCTGTCTTCTAAAATATGGTAGTTTGTGATTTCTGCATTTGCCATTGTTCATGAGGATTACGATAATAGGCCCTGGTTCTATTTGAAATGGTAGATGTGGCTGTGGTTATTGTGTTTAACCACAGTAACCAAAATGCTTTGGTTAGATGGTTTGCTGTTGATCCTTCTTACAGTTCTCAGGTTTTGTCAGTGCTTGTGTGCATATTTCTAAGAAATGGCCAGTCATTTTAGAGGTGTTTGAAGAAAGGTCCTTGCAGATGTGTGACAGTAATGGTAGTCCATCCACAACCTCTTATTGTACATGTATGTATGTGCCAGGCATTGTTCTAGATGCTGGGATATAGTGGGAACCAAGCACTTAAATTCAGGTGGGAGGAGACCAGCTAACATGTTAACAGATAAATGAGATTTGATTGTTTTGCTTGCTTTGAAGAGGATGAAATAGAGTGATAGAAAGTAGCTATGTTTGGGAGGGTCACTTAACAGTTGGCAGGGGAAATTTTTTTGAGAGGTTGGTAAAATAATTTGTTGCTGATTGTTTCTTTTATCTGATATATAGGGAAAAGTTAAATCATGGGCTGAGTGATCATTACATGGTCAAGTAGTATTTGCTCAGCTGTTAAATTGTGTACCTTCTGGTAACCACAGAAAACTTCAGTTGTCTGTAAAGGGCCAGTGTTCCTTGACATTGGAAGGAAGAAAAAAGATAATCATGAGGGTTTTAGTAGGAAAAATTTGACCTGGCATTTGGGGAAGGAAATATACAGAATAGCGACACATGTTGAAAATTATTTTTGGAGCCTGGAAAAGATTCAGCATAGAGTTAGGAATAGATCATAGTTCCCAGTTTGATTTGATTTCCCTGAGGCGCCTAGCAAGGGATTCAGTGTCTCTTTGGCACTGTTGGTAAACACTGCTCAGTAGATGCCAGGGATGTTCTAGGGACCTCCTAGATCCTCTCACCTTCTGTTCCTGCTTTTTAATCATTACTTCTGAGTTAATAATCTGTTATGATGGACACATTCTAATTTTGCTTCTTAGTTTGTTTTTATCACTTTGGTGTGAAAGGTTTCACGTAAAACATCAGAAAAGTTTACTTTTTTTCAGAAATTCAGAAACGTAACAAAAACGTCAGTTATGTTGTTTTTCTTTCTTTTTTGTTTTTTTAAGTAGGTTCTTCACCCTGGGGGCTCACACTCACGACTCAGATCAAGAGTCTCATGCTCTACTGACTGAGCCAGCCAGGCGTCCCAAGTTACATTGTGTTACAGAAATTAGTCTAGGTTACCTTGCTTTAGCCTTTTTTCCTCAGAGGAAATCCTTAAAAGAACTGTATTTTATTTGAGATAGGAGATGCGTTTCTGAAAAGCTGTGTTGGGAAATCTTTGAAGAGTTAATCATATTTTTCGAATTAACTGATGTGAAAAAGTTTTTAAAACAGTGGGAAAAAATGAAGTAAAACTGTATCTAAGTAATAATGGTTATCTTTGGTTTATCTGTTTCTCTAGTTTTCTGAAATGAACAGATAATGCTTTTATAGTGGGAAAAAAATGTATCATTGGATTGAAGCATTGGAAAGCTTCAGGGAATTTTATCACTGCCCTCTTTCTGTCTTCTCTACAGTTATGTTTTAGTCTGCTTTAGTTTCCCTGAGGAAAATAATTGTGATTATGCCCATAAAAGTCTTTTTTTTTTTTAAGAGCCACATTTTTGGGGGGTGCATTGGGTGGCTCATCCTGTTAAGCATCTGACTTTGGTTTTGGATCTGGTCTTGATCTCAGGGTTGTAATATTGAGCCTGTGTCCATCTGCGTCGTGCCCAGCCCAGGCTTACATTTCTCTCTCCCTCTCTCTTTGCCTCTGCCACCCCCCACCTCCCCAACTCACACCCTTCACACTTGTTCTTTCTCTCTCAAATAAATCTTAAACAAAACAAAACACTTTTTTCCCTCAGTTCACAGGCCCTCCCATCCTTTGAAAGCTAAATATTAACAAGACTTTGTTCTACAGCAAACTAGGGGATGTCTTCCCATTTCGGAACTCATTCTCTAACTGGTTGTATAAACCGGGTTACTGATTGCTCTTAAAACCTGACTAAGATACTTAAACTTTGTGAAAATAATTTTAAATAGCTACTGAAAAATATGTCAAGATGTGCGAGATTTTTGCCATCTTTATAGCAGCCTGTTACAGCAATTGCTTTAAAAACTTGAATTCACTTCTTGCTATAATTAACCCATTGGACTTTCCTGGCATACCCGTTGAGAGCTGTTCATTCTGGAGCATAAGGGAAGCCAGGCTGTCGTGTTTTACCACATTTGGAGGCACTCTCATGAAAATTGGGCAGTAGAAATTCAGAGGACAGCTCTAAGGTAGCACATTATTTTTACTGAGTTGATTGATTTGCTCTCTACAGAGACTTGTTCTTTTTAATTGTGTAATAGAAAGGTGGTTTTAAGATTCTTTTCTTTCTTAACTGCAGGTCCTCAGTTCGCTGAAGACCCTTCTCAGCTGCCTTCAGCCCAGTTACCATCCTCACCTTTTGGAGACTATCGACAATATCAGTAGGACTTCTTTCCCAGGATTTCTGTAACAGAATGAGCTGTAGTTCAAGAAGGAATTTCAGAAGATAAGTTATAGTCTGTTTTTAAAGCCACAGGTGGGACAGCTATGGCCAAATAGGCTTTGAAGAGACATTTAGCTCTTTTTTCTATTTAAGGGAACATTGCAGGGGTGGGGCGCAGACATTAAAAGATAATACATTTATTTATTCACAGTTGGATTGCATTTGTGATCAAAATAAATGTCTAATACCTTTAAAAGAAAATATAATAAATGCTTAGAAGATGAAGGACTACTGGGCAAACAACAGTGAGACGTGACCATCATTTCTTTGGAGATTTCTCTGCCTGATTTTGTGTGTTCTGTCAGCCAAACAATAAAAAACTGGAATTCGCTCTTTCTTTTAAGATAAGTTGTAGAGTTCTACTTTTCAACCTCGAATACTTCAGATAATGCAAATTGTGTTGAAAATTGCATGATTTATAGTTAGGCTCTCATCTCACTTGAAGTAAATTATGTATGAGAAGAATTATGCAGAGTTAACATGGATCGTCTCACAGTAGATACTGTGTGGATTGAAGGGTGAGCTGAAATACCCTTTACTTTGAAAGTAAAATATGCGATTTTTTGGTTTTGAAGATGTCAGATGTAAAACTTTCTTTACCTTTGAGGCTCCTGTGTCTTGATTCTTTTTTTTATATATATAAAGATTTTTATTTATTTATTTAGAGCGGGTTTGGGGGATGGGGTGAGGAGCAGAAGGAGAGAGAGAATCCCAAGTCGAATCCATGCTGAGCATGGAGCCCGACTTGGGGCTCGATCCCAGGACTCTGAGATCATGTCATGTCCCAAGCCGATATCAAGAGTCAGACGCTCAACTGACTGAGCCACCCAGGTGCCCCTTCCGTGTCTTGATTCTTGATTATCAGCAGCCTCCCCAAAAACAACTTCCTTCCAATTCTACCTAATTCTATACAAGAAGAATTCATGCAGGGTATAGTAACCCTGGAAAAGTTTGGTGTTTACTGTGTGCTTGAAAATAAAATGTATGCTAGTTTTAATGTGTTCCAAGTCCCCTGAAGCTAATCTTCATAAAGGGTGTATTGTGGGGTCTGATTGAGCCTGGAAAATGGATTAGCATTTCAGAATAGGCCATTTTACTGTTAATATTGGAAATGACATGTGGCCTTGCAGAAGGCATGATGCTGTTACCCATTTTCCTACATCTGTGAGAGATGGAGAACAAAGCCATGTGGCTATGGCGAACACATAGTTCTCTTTTGGCCCAATGCCATACACATAGTAAGCATTTAATTACTAATTGTGGTTTCATCTTTTTTCTGCTTGGTAGGATATATATAAAATACTATTTATCATTTTAACCATTTGTAAGTGTAGAGTTCACTGGCATTTAAATATAGTCCAGTGTTGCATAATCATCACAATTATGTATATCCAAAACTTCTCATTATCACCAACATCAATTCTGTACCCATTGAACAATAACTTCCCATCCCTGTGCCTCCCCCCATCCCCATAACCACAGTGCTACTTCCTGTCTCTGAACAAGCCTATGAGGTAGCTCTATAAGTGGAATCATACAGTGTTTGTCCTTTGTCTTATTTCATTTAGCATAGTGTTTGAAGGTCCATCTGGTTTTTCTTTTTAAAGATTTTATTTATTTATTTGAGAGAACGAGTGGGAGGAGGGGCAGAAGGAGAAGAAGCAGACTCTCCGCAGAGCTGGGAGCCCGGCACAGGACTCCATCCCAGGACCCTGGGATTGTGACCCGAGCAAAAGGCAGATGCTTACCTGATTGAGCCACCCAGGTGTCCCGAGGCTCCATCTATTTTGTCACATATACCAAAATTTCATTTCTTTTGATAGCTGATTAAATATTCAATTGTATGTATATGCCACATTTTATTTATATATTCATCCACTGACGGATACTTGGGTCACTTCCACCTTTTGACTATTGTGAAGAATGCTGCTGTGAGCGTGGGTTAGTTCCTGCTTGCATCCCTGCTTACCGTTCTTTAGGATACATACCTGGGAGCAGATACTGGGGCTTCTGGTAGTTCTATGTTTAACTTCATGAGGAACCGCCAAACTTCTCCACAGCAGCTGCACCATTTTATGCTCCCCCAGCAGTGCACAAGGGTTCCAATTTCTCCACATCCTCCTCCCTTACCCCAATTATTTTCCTTTTCAAAAAAATTATAGTCATTCTAGTAAGTGTAAGATGTTACCTCATAGGTTTGATTTACATTCTCCTAATGATGGGGCAATCCTGGGATCAAGCCCCACATTGGGCTCTGCTCAGCCGAGAGCCTGCTTCCTCCTTCTCTCTGCCAGTCTCTCTGCCTACTTGTGATCTCTGTCTGTCAAATTAAAAAAAAAAAAAAAATTCTCCTAATGACAAATGATACTGTGCTTATTGGCCATTTGTGTGTCATCTTTGGAGATTTGTTCTTAAGTCTAGAACTCTAACTTTCAGCCACAAACACAAGGGGATGGCTATTGGAAGAGCAGTTCAAAGCTGAGAAAATACTTAATTGCATACAGTTCTCAAGATCTGAATTCCTTCTCTTAAATGGTATATCAGTTTGGAAAGTAAGTTCCTTTCTTATGAGTTCTGATTCTTTAAAGATTGGGGATTATGTGATGTTGATATGTTTTTGCCATTTTATTTATTTTTTTTATTTTTTAAAAATATTTTTGTTATTTATCTGACAGATCACAAGTAGAGAGGCAGGCAGAGATGGAGAGGAGGAAGCAGGCTCCCCGCGGAGCAGAGAGCCTGATGCAGGTTCCTAGGACCCCTGGGATCGTGACCTGAGCTGAAGGCAGAGGCTTTAGACCACTGAGCCACTGAGGCCCCCGGTGTTTTTGCCATTTTATTGGTTAACTCTGGTATCTTAAACTCAGCATTCTGAAGCAATCCTTGGTTACAGATGAGATTTCTGGAATTAGGAGTAGAGTAGAAGAGAAAAAGTTTGAAAAAGATGGGAAACCAGGGGCGCCTGGGTGGCTCAGTGGGTTAAGCCTCTGCCTTCGGCTCGGGTCATGATCCCAGGGTCCTGGGATCGAGCCCCACGTCGGGCTCTCTGCTTGGCGGGGAGCCTGCTTCCTCCTCTCTCTCTGCCTGCCTCTCTGTCTGCTTGTGATCTCTCTCTCTCTCTGTCAAATAAATAAATAAATAAATAAATAAATAAATAAATAAAAAGATGGGAAACCAGTTCTTTTTGAATAGTATTTCTATTACTAGTTTTAGAATGGGGAGGGGCAGAGGGAGAATCTTAAGCTGGTTCCACACCCAACACAGAGCCCAATGCAGGGCCTGATCTCATGACCGGGAGATCATGACCTGAGCAGAAATCAGGGGTTGGACACTTAACTGACTGAGCTATCCAGGCGCCCCAAAGAGAAGAATTTTAAATTTCCACCATATGCAGGACACCTGATAGAATAAAACCTTGCGGGGCGCCTGGGTGGCTCAGTAGGTTAAGCCTCTGCCTTCGGCTCAGGTTATGATCTCAGCGTCCTGGGATGGAGCCCCGAGTCAGGCTCTCTGCTCAGTGGGGAGCGTGCTTCCTCCTCTCTCTCTGCCTGCCTCTCTGCCTACTTGTGATATCTCTGTCAAATAAATAAATAAAATCTTTAAAACAAAGAAAAACAAACAAAAAACCTTGCTAGCATGTTTCCCAGGCTTCCTGCCTCTCCTACTTGGTTGATATTCTCCTTACTCTTTACATCGTGCAGTTAGGAGAGGCTTCGCTTTTTTTTTTTTTTTTTTTTCCTTCAAGATTTATGTATTTGACAGAGAGAGAGAGAGATATCACAAGTAGGAAGAGAGGCAGGTGGAGAGAGGGGGAAACAGACTCTGCTGAGCAGAGAGCTTGATGCCAGGACCCTGAGATCATGACCTGAGCTGAAGGCAGAGGCTTAACCCACTGAGCCACCCAGGTGAGGCTTTGCTCTTATGGAAAGGCTTTTTACCTTTAATGCTAGAGCAAGCTTGCAGACAGTGGTTCAAACTTACCTAGAGATGGGAGCTAGAGGAAGAAGGTGTAAAAGGGGGAAAACCAACTATTCCTTTATGTTTCTTCTGAAAACCCTGTGGAGCATGGGTGCTGTCCTGGCACAGGTGTTTTCACAGGTGTTCTTTTTCTTTTTTTCTTTTTTTTTTAACGGTTTTATTTGACAGAGACACAGTGAGAGAGGGAAACAAGCAGGGGAAATGGGAGAGGGAGAAGCAGACTTCCCACTGAGCAGGGAGCCCCATGTGGCGCCAGTCCCAGGATCCTGAGATCATGGACTGAGCTGAAGGCAGACACTTAACGAATGAGCCACGCAGGTGTCCCTTCACAGGTGTTTCATAACAACCAGGAGCTTCTGTGCTGTTTCCTCTGCCTGCCCTCATCTTTGCTGGGTCATTCCTGGTAGTCTTCGAAGACCTAGCTCAGATGGCTTCTCTGCAGCCGACCGGGAGTGCTTGGACTGAACCAGGTCTTTGCCCATCTGTCGTCACACCAGCACAGCAGGAGGTGATTGTCAGCGGAGTTTTGTTTTGTTTTGTTTTAAAGATTTTATTTATTTATTTGACAGACAGGGATCACAAGTAGGCAGAGACACAGGCAGAGAGGAGGAAGCAGGCCCCCCGCTGAGCAGAGAGCCCGATGTGGGGCTCAATCCCAGGATCCCGAGATCATGACCTGAGCCGAAGGCAGAGGATTAACCCACTGAGCCACCCAGGCGCCCCTTGTCAGCGGAGTTTTACAGGGAACACCCATACACACGCCGCCTAGTTTCTGTTATTTTTTTTTCCAAGTTTAGCAAATAAGAGAAAAGGCGGTTTAGATTTTAATAAACGTCTTCTTAAAAATACTGACTTGAAGTTTGTAATAAGTATTTTAAAACTAATTTCTGGTATACTAAAATAGAGCCCAGAATATCAAAGCTAAAATAAGCAAATTGTTTTAACAAATAATTGGAGGAACAAGCAGACAGGAGGTTTTTCCTAGGTCTTTCCTGGAATAGTGGAGTGAGTTGCTCAGTTTCAAGGTTGAAATGCCCATCTGAAAGATCCCATCTGCTTCTCCTGTTTTTGATGAGCGTCTGACACTTGGTGTGAAATTGGCACCTAATCATTTCTGAGTCAAGAGATTGGAAGACGTGTGGGTACGGCTGCATCTACCATTGAAAGTGCATCTGTTTTCGTAGATGAAATGTCTGCAAACTCTGAAAGCATGGGCATAGCTCCACCCTGTGGTGTCTTCGTTTGGGTTAAAGCTGTCTAAATTCTCAGTCTGTTAATTATGGGTCAGCAAGCTACATGTAGCTTATGTTTGTAAATATCTCGTTGGAACACAGACACATCCTTTCATGTATATGCTATCTGTGGCTGCTTTCTTTTTTTTAAGCATTTCTTTTTTTTTTTTTTTAATGTATTTGACAGAGATCACAAGAGAGGCAGGCAGAGAGAGAGGGGGAAGCAGGCTCCCTGCTGAGCAGAGAGCCTGATTTGGGGCTCAATCCCAGACCTTAGCCGAAGGCAGAGGCTTTAACCCACTGAGCCACCCAGGCGCCCCTTTGGCTGTTTTCTTGGTACAATAGCAGACTAGAGTAGTTGTAAGAAAGACTGACCTACAACCAGCACAGGAGAAGCAGGATTGAGTCTCAGTAGATGTTGAAACTGGATTTGAGGACAGGAATACATTTTATAATAGGTATGTGTTAAATATTGAGTGAATGAATTAATTATAAGCAGATGTGTCTGTACCCAATTTAAAAGTCTGAAACGTTTTAAAGAAATTATAAGCTATTTCAGGCATACAAACGTAATTTTAAAAATATCCATGTACCATCCACATAGCCGAAGAAAGAAACCTGTCTCAAACAGTTGAAGCCTGGATTTCCTTCACCTGCCTCTGCACAAGAATTAGCTGTGATCCTGAATTTGATTCTTGGCATTGTCAGGTATCTATGTTTGTATGTATGTATTTAAGATTTTATTTATTAGAGCACAAGCTGGGGGTGGGAAGGTGGCAAAGGGAGAAGGAGAAGCAGGCTCCCCACTGAGCAGGAAGCCCTTTGT
The DNA here is from genome assembly GCF_020171115.1 of Neogale vison. Taxonomy (NCBI): domain Eukaryota; kingdom Metazoa; phylum Chordata; class Mammalia; order Carnivora; family Mustelidae; genus Neogale; species Neogale vison. The sequence goes on from NC_058100.1 coordinate 70,984,354, forward strand.
GGGCTTCGATCCCAGGACACTGGGATCATGACCTGAGCTGAAGATAGATGCTTAACTGACTGAGCCACCCACGCGCCCCGCCATGTATGTATGTATGAATGTCTGTATTTATTTATAAAAAGATTTTATTTCAGAGAGAAAAAGATCACGAGGGCAAGCATGAGCGGGTAGAGGGGGAGGTGCAGAGGGAGAAGCAGACACCCTGCTGAGCAGGGAGCCCAATGCTGGGCTCAATCCTAGGACCCTGGGAACATGGCCTGAGCCAAAGGCAGACACTTAACCAACTGAGCCACCCAGGCATCTCTTATTTTTAATTGGCCATTTTAATTTGAGATAATTTTAGATTTACAGAAAAATTGCAAAAATAGTTTCAGTATAGGGGCGCCTGGGTGGCTCAGTGGGTTAAGCCGCTGCCTTCGGCTCAGGTCATGATCTCAGGGTCCTGGGATCGAGTCCCGCATCGGGCTCTCTGCTCAGCGGGGAGCCTGCTCCCCCCTCTCTTCTCTCTGCCTGCCTCTTTGCCTACTTGTGATTTCTCTCTGTCAAATAAATAAATAAAATCTTAAAAAAAAAAAATAGTTTCAGTATACCTTGCAGGCAGTTTTGCTTTATGTTAGCATCTTGCATAACCATAAGATAATGATCAAAACTAAGACATTCATGTTGCTTATATTAACTAAATTACAGACATAATTTGAATCTCTTGAGTTTTTCCTGTAATACCCTTTTTCTGTTTCAGGATCTAATACACAATCCCAAATTTTATTAGTTGGCAAGTCTCCTTAATCTCTTGCAATTTGTGACAATATCTCAGTCTTTCCTTGTTTATGACCTTGATACTTTTGAGGAGTAATAGTCTGTTATTTTGAAGGAACCCCAGTTTGGGTTTGTCCAGTGCTTTTTCAAAGTTCTGCATTATTGGAAAGGACAACACACAGATCTGCCCTTCTCGGTATATCATATCAGGGGATAGGTGATGTCTATACTTATTACTGGTGATGTTGACCTTGATCAATTGATTAAGGTGGTATCTGCTGGCTTCCTCCACTGTAAAATTACCATTTTTCCCTTTGCAATAAATATCTGGGGGGGGGATATTTTGCATATGTCATGTTTTGCAAATGTCATTTTTTTTTTAAGCATTTGCCCACTAACTTTGCCATGTAGTAGTGATTTTCTGCTTTTCTCTTACCTTCCACATATATTAATTGGAAGTCTGCTGTAAGAGCTGCCTCTTTTCTCTCATTTATTTGTCTAGTTATTTAGTTATTTATGTTAGTATAGATTCATGGGTCTTATATGGGGGCTATAATGCAGTATTATTATTTATTTGCTGAGGTTGTTCTAACTTTGGCCCTTGGGAGCTCTTTCATGTTGGCTCTTAGGCCCTTTGAACATTGCTTTTTGGTTTTTTTGTTAGTTAGTCCTTAATTACTTCCTAGCACTACAAGATGCTCCAGGTTCATCTTCTGTTTCCTTGCCCAAGCCCTGGAATTAACCTTTTTTTTCCAAGAAGCTCTAGTTCCCTTCACTGGATAATGGTATTTAGAAACCAAACTTCTGGTTGGTGGGTGTGCTCGTTGCTACTTGGATGTTACTGCTGTTAGTTTCTTTCAGAGCAAAAAAGCTAGGAAATGTATGAAGTATACTAACCAATGCACATTGCGCATCTTTGTTTCACATCCATAAGACAAAAACCGTGAGTCTTTCCAACTTCAGTCCAGCATCATAGGATTCATTCTAGCCTTCTCTCTGTATTTCTAACAGCAAGAAACCTGACTCTTGTTATCCACAATAACTTGCTTATTCAATCCTAGCTACATAAAAGGTGATTTCAGAATGGCTTAACCAATACCTCTGTGAGAAACAAATTTGCCAGCTAGAGTACAGCATTTGTTCACAGTTCTTTTTAGTGTTCAGTATTTATTCAAGACATTTTCCAAAGCTAATTAGGTCCACTTCTTTCTTACCCACCTTCTTCAGTATGGCCATGTGATTCATTGGTAATACAGTCATACTTGCTGTAGTATGTGTTCCATCTTTCACATCCTGGTGGATTTTTTGTTTGTTTTAAATTTACATTCAGTAGAATTCACTCTTTGTGGTATGCAGTTCTGTGGTTTTTATAAATGTTGACAGGTATCCACTGCCACAGTTTGACATACAACAGTTACATCATCCCCAGATTTTCTATGCTGTCCTTTTGTTGTTAATCATTCCCTCCAACCCATGGCAACTGCTCATATGTTTTCTGACTCTGAGTTTTTCTTTTCAAGAATTTCATATAAATGGAATTCTACAATATGTAGTCTTGGGTCTGGCTTCTTTCATTTACTGAAGGGCACTGAAGATTCGTCTATGATGTGTGAATCAAGTTTGCTCCTTTTTATTGCTGAGTAGTATTCCACTGTGCAGATGTACCATTGTTCATTTATTTACTAGTTGAAGGACATTGGGTGGTTTCCATTTTTTTAGCGATTATGAATAAAAGTGCTGTAAACATTTGCTTCCTGTTTTTTTGTGAACATGTTTTCATTTCTTTTGGTAAACACCTAGGATTACTGGGTCATAAGGTAGGTATATATTTAAATTTACAAGAAATTCCCAAAATGTTTTCCAAACTACCATTTTGTTTTGTTTTGTTTAAAGATTTTATTTATTTATTTGACAGAGAGAGAGCACAAGTAGGCAGAGAGAGAGAAAGAGAGAGAGAGAGAGAAGCAGGCTCCCTGCTGAGCAGAGAGCCCAATGTGGGGCTCCATGCCAGGACCCTGAGATCATGACCTGAGCCGAAGGCGCGGCATAACCCACTGAGCCCCCCAGGCGCCCCCTGATTACCATTTTGTACATGCATCAGGAACATAGGAGAGTTCTGGTCGTTCTGCATCCTCACCAGCACTTGGCAGTACAATTTTTGTTCTTGTTTTTTCAGTTTAGCAATTCTAGGTACATCTTATTTTAATTTGCATTTCTCTCATGACAAAGGTGTTGGGCAGCTTTTTGTATGTTTATTTGCCATCTTTGTATCTTTTTAGAAAAGTGGTTCAAATCTCCACCTATTATTTTTCTTATTATTTGGTTTTGAGTGTTCTTTCTATATTGTGGATACAAGCCCTTTGTTAGACATTGTATTTGTAAGTGTTTTTTGCACCTTTGTCAAAAATTAGTTGTGTAGATCTGTTTCTGGGCTCTCTGTTCTTTTCCATTCTTCTACATCTTTACCTTCCACTGGTATTACACAACAGTTTTATATTGTTTAGAAATTGGATAGTGTGAGTCCCCCAGCTTTGTTCATCTTTCTCAAAATTGCTTTGGCTATTCTAGTTCTTTTACTTATCCCTGTACATTTTACAGTGAGCTTGTTGATATCTACAAAAACCCCTGCTGGAATGTTTATTGGGATTGAGTTTCATTAGTGTTCTATAATTTTTAAAAATATTTTTATTTATTTATTTGACAGACAGAAAAAAAACCTGAGTTTTTGTTTGCTTCTCTGTTTTGGTCATGAATGGATTTTGTCAAATGCTTTTTCTGCATCCACTGAGATGATCTCATGACTTCTCTTTAGTCTCTTCTTGTAGTGGATTGCATTGATTAATTTTCAAATGTGAACCAGGTTTATACTGCCAAGATAAACCCTACTAAGCTATGGTGTGTTATGCTTTTTTATGGATTTCTGGATTGATTTGTTAATGTTTAGGTGATGAGTTTTACATTGACATTCATGAGGAATATTAGTCTATTATTTTTTCCATGATGTCTTTGTCTGCATTTGGCATTAAAGTAATGGGGTTCTGAAAATGAGTTCGGAATTATTTCTACCTTTTCTGTTTTCTGAAAGACATTGTGTAGAATTGGTATTTTTTTCCTTAAATGTTTGATAGAATTCAGACATTTGATAGAAACCATCTGGTCCTGGAGTTTTCTTTGTTGGAAGGTTTTGTTTGTTTTAGTGATTTTATTTACCTATTTAGAGAGAGAGAGAAAGAGACCCTGTGTGAGTGGGGAAAGGGACAGAGCTAGGAGAGAAAGCATCCCCAGCTGACTCTATGCTGAGTGCAGAACCTGATGCCAGGCTCTGCCACAGGTTCAAGCCTGTGACCCTGAGATCATGATGTCCTGAGCAGGAATCAAGAGTCGGAAGCTTAACCTACCGAGCCACTCAGGCGCCCCTGGTGGAATGTTTTTAAACTACAAATTCAATTTCTTTCTTTTTTTTTTTTTTTTTTTAAAGATTTTATTTATTTATTTGACAGAGAGAGATCACAAGTAGGCAGAGCAGCAGGCAGAGACAGAGGGGAAAGCAGGTTCTCCGCTGAGCGGAGAGCCCAACACAGGGCTCAATCCCACCATCCTGAGATCATGACCTGAGCCGAAGGCAGAGGCTTAACCCACTGAGCCACCCAGGCCCCCCAAATTCAATTTCTTTACTAGATACAGGACTTTTAGATTATAAATTCCTTCTTGGGTGACTTGGTAGTTTGTGTCATTTGAAGACTTGATCTATTTCATCTGTGTTGTTGAAATTTTTTTTTAAGATTTTATTTATGTATTTGATAGACAGAGATCACAAGTAGACAGAGAGGCAGGCAGAGAGAAAGAGGAGGAAGCAGGCTCCCCGCTGAGCAGAGAGCCCGATGTGGGGCTTGATGTGGGGCTTGATCCCAGGAGCCTGGGATCATGACCTGAGCCGAGGGCACAGACTTTAACCCACTGAGCCACCCAGGCATCCCTGTGTTGTCAAATTTATGAACATAGTGTTGTCTGTAGTATTTCTTTTTGTTGTCCTTTTTAATGTTCAGGAGATCCATACGGGTACCTTCTTTTGTTCTTGATACAGTTTGTATCTTTTCTCTTTTTCATTGGTCAATTTAGATATATGTTTATCAATTGCATTGATTTTCTCCAAAAAACAACTTTTGGTTTCAATTATTTTCTCTGTTGGTTTTGTTTTCAATTACATTGATTTATGCCTTCATTATTCTGCTTGCTTTGAGTTTAATCTACTCCAATCTAGTTTCTTAAGAATGAAGCTTAGAGGGCGCCTGGGTGGCTCAGTGGGTTAAGCCTCTTCCTTCGGCTCGGGTCATGATCTCAGGGTCCTGGGATCGAGTCCCGCATCGGGCTCTCTGCTCAGCGGGGAGCCTGCTTCCTCCTCTCTCTCTCTCTGCCTGCCTCTCTGCCTACCTGTGATGTCTCTCTGTCAAATAAATAAGTAAATAATCTTTAAAAAAAAAAAAAAAAAGAAGAAGAATGAAGCTTAGAGGGGCGCCTGGGTGGCTCGGTGGGTTGGGCCTCTGCCTTTGGCTCAGGTCATAGTCCCAGGGTCCTGGGATTGAGCCCCTCATCTGGCTCTGTGCTCAGCAGGGAGCCTGCTTCCCCTCCTCCTCTCTCTCTGCCTGCCTCTCTGCCTACCTGTGATCTCTGTCTTTCAAATAAATAAATAAAATCTTTAAAAAAAATACATAAAGGGATGCCTGGGTGGCGCAGTTGGTTAAACGACTGCCTCCGGCTCAGGGCGTGATCCTGGAGTCCCGGGATCGAGTCCCACATCAGGCTCCCAGCTCCATGGGGAGTCTGCTTCGTTCTCTGACCTTCTCCTCTCTCACTGTCTCTCTCTCTCTCAAATAAATAAATAAAATCTTTAAAAAAAAAATACATAAAAATAAAAAATAAAAAAAGAATAAAGCTTAGATGATTGATTTGAGAACCTTCTTTTCTAATATAATCATTTAATGCTATAAATTTCAAATATTTTTATTTTATTATTTATTTATTTATAAATAGTCTCCACATCCAGCATGGAGCCCAATATGGGGCTTGAACTCATGACCCTGAGATCAAAACCTGAGCTCAAGGTACTTAACTGAATGAGCCACCCAGGTGCCCCTAGTTCAGAATAATTTTAAATTTACATTGACCCATCCTCTTTGAACCATGGATTATCTAAAAGTGTGTTTTTCAATTTTCAAATCAATGGGTATTTTTCAGATATCTTTCTGTTAAATGATTTCTAATTTAATACTGTTTGAGAACACTTTGTATGATTTCTGTTCCTTTTAATATGTGAAGGTTTGCTTTATGGCCCAGACTAGGGTCTATTTGGTGAATGTTCCATGTGTTCTTGAAAAGGATATATACTCTGATACTGTTCTATGAAGGCCAGTTGGTGGGCTAACAGTGTTGTTCAGACTTTACATATCCTTAATGACTATCTGTTCATGTGTTCTATCAATTACTGAGATGAGTAGTGAAATCTCCAGTTATAGTTGTGGATTCATTTGAGAGAGAGCGAGAGAGAGCATGAAAGGGGAGAAGGTCAGAGGTAGAAGCAGACTCCCCACAGAGCTGGGAGCCTGATGTGGAACTTGATTCCGGGACTCCGGGATCATGACCTGAGCTGAAGGCAGTGGCTTAACCAACTGAGCCCCCCAGGTGCTCCTACCTCTTTATATTTAAAGTGAGATTCTTTTAGATAACATAGTTGGTTTCTTGCTCTGTCAGTCAATCTAACAGCTTCTTCTAAAGTTTATTCACACTGAATGTGATTATTGCTGTGTTGGATTAAAATATACTATCTTGTACACCGTTTTCTATTTGTTTCATTTTTTGTTTACTTTTTTCTTCTTTTTCCATTTCATGTATATTACCCAAACATTTTAACAATCCCAGTTTATCTTTTCTGTGAACTTATTATTTATATGTATTTAAATTTTTTTCAAAAAGAATAGTCATAGTAGACCTAGTGGTTATAATATACATCTGTAATTAGAGTCCACCTTAAAATAATAAGGTATCACTTCACATGTAGGATAAGGACCTTAGAAAAGTATAGTCTCAATTCCTTCTTCCATCCTATTGCTATTGTCCTACAGATGCTTTTTTTTTTTACAATTTTATTTATTTGTTTGACACAGAGAGAGAGATCATAAGTAGGCAGAGAGGCAAGCAGAGAGAGAGGAGGAAGCAGTCTCCCTGCTGAGGATGCTGGACTCGAACCCAGGACCCTGGGACCATGACCTGAGCCGAAGGCAGAAGCTTAACCCACTGAGCCACCCAGGTGCCCTACAGTTGCTTTTATACATGCCAGAGACACACAGCACATTGCAGCTGCTTTCGCTTTGTACAGCAGACTTTCAGAGCAGAAGTCAGCAAACCAAGGCCCATTGGCCAAACTCACCCTGCCACCTCTTTTTGTAAGGCCTGCAAATGAGGAATAGTTTTAAAAACTTTTTAATGGTTGGAAAAAATCAAAAGAAAAAAAAATCATGACGTGTGAGAATTACATGAAACTGAAATTTCAGTGCCCCCAAATAAAGTTTTATTGGAATATAGCTACAATCATTTCTTTATATTTTGCCAATGTCTGCTTTCATACTTAAAGGCAGTTAAGTGGTTGCAGCAGAGACCACAAGGCCCGTAAAGCCTAAAATATTTGCCTTTTACAGAAAAAACTTTTTGCCACCCTCTGCTTTAGAGCAATTAAAAATAAGAAAAAGATTAATTTTTTAAAAAGATTTTATTTATTTATTTGCAGACAGAGATCACAAGTAGGCAGAGAGGCAGGCAGAGAGAGATAGAGGAGGAAGCAGGCTCCCTGATGAGCAGAGAGCCCGATGTGGGGCTCAATCCCAGGACCCTGGGATCATGACCGGAGCCAAAGGCAGAGGCTTTAACTCACTGAGCCACCCAGGCACCCCAAGAAAAAGGTTAATTTTATTTTACCTACAATTATTCCATTTCTAGCACTGTTCTTTGTGCAAACCCAGGTTTCTGTCTGATACCATATTGCTTCTGTCTGAAGAACTTCAACTTTTTTTTATAGACTAAATCAGCTAGCCCTTAATTCCTTCAGTTTTTGTCTGAGAAAGTCTTTATTTCCTCTTCATTTAAAAAATTATTTTCTGTAGGTTAACAGGTTTGTTTTTTTCTTTTAGTGCTTTAGGCACTTCATTGGTGTCTGGCTTGTATCATTTCTTTCTTTGTATCATTTTTTAAATTTTTTTTAAAGATTTATTTATTTATTTATTTGACAGAGAGAGAGATCACAAGTAGGCAGAGAGTCAGGAGGAGAGAGAGGGGGAAGCAGACTCCCCACCAAGCAGAGAGCCTGATGCAGGACTCGATCCCAAGACCCTGAGATCACGACCCAAGTTGAAGGCAGTGGCTTAATCCACTGAGCCACTCAGGTGCCCCTGGTTTATATCATTTCTGACTAGAAGTTAACTAATTATCTTTGTTCCCCTGCATGCCTTTTATTCTCTGTCTTTAAGATTTTCTCTTCACGTTTTTATTTTTTTATTTTTTTAGATTTTATTTATTTATTTGACAGAGAGAGATCACAAGCAGGCAGAGAGGCAGAGAGAGAGGAGGAAGCAGGCTCCCCGCTGAGCAGAGAGCCCGATGCGGGACTCGATCCCAGGACCCTGAGATCATGACCTGAGCCGAAGGCAGCGGCTTAACACACTGAGCCACCCAGGCGCCCCCTCTTCACGTTTTTAAAAATATGATATGCCGAGGTATTCTTTATTTGTCTGGCATTCATCCTTCTTGGTGGCCTTTGAGCTTCTTTGTGGTTTCATGTCTGTCCTTACTTTTGGAAAATTCTTGGGATTATTTCTTCATATTGTACTCTTCCTGGGATCCTAGTTATGGGGTTAGACTGTTTGATATTGTCCAGCAGCTCTTGGACAGTCTTATTTTCTTTCCCATCCTCTGTTGTTTTTCCTTTATATTAAGTTGGGTAATTCCTACTGACTTATCCAATTCTCTTCTTTGGCTGTGTCGAGTCTACTGATGAGTTAGGTGAAGCTAGGTGAAGACATTTCTCATCTCTGCTATTGTCTTTTGCATTTCTGACATTTTCACTTGATTTTTTTGTTTTGTTTTTAAGATTTTATTTATTTGTCAGAGAGAGAGAGAGAACACAAGCAGGGGGAGAGGCAGTCAAAGGAAGAAGCAGGCTCCTCACTGAGCAAGGAGCCCAATGTGGGACTCGATCCCAGGACCCGAAGGCAGACACTTAACTGACTGAGCCATCCAGGCATCCCTCACTTGATTTTTTTGCAGAAATTACCCATCTTATCTTGCATATTATTCATCTTTTCCATCAGTCTTTAACGTATTAATCATAATTATTTTGAATTCCCTGTCCCAACATCTGGATCACATTTGTGTCTAGTTCTGATGTTTTCGTGTATTTCAATTTTTTTTTTTTAACCCGACCTAGTGTAGGTATAGCAGACACTGAGGTATATAAAATTTGTATCTGGAAATGGAAATACCCTTCCTCTTGCTATGCCTTTATTGGAGGTAAGGGATAAGTTAAACTAGTTGGGGTCTGGTCTTGGTCTGAGGTCTGTTGCTAAGGTTATCTAGGGTATACCAAAGGTACCAAATTCTGTAGTCATATCTGGGTAGATGCTTGTTTGCCAGGCAATGTCTGCCTTCAGCTTTAGAACTTCTCTCTGCATTGCACTGAAGAGGAGGTCTCTGCATGTTCTTTCTTGTTCTCCTCCTGTCCCTCTCCCATTGATACTCTACTCTGACTGGTTTATAGAAGCTTGTTAGCTTGGGAGGTGGGTGGTGGTGTGTTCTGGTTCTGGTTAGGCCTCAGGATCTCAGGAGGGTAGCCTTCTCATTTTTCCTGTTCCTCCTCCCTTGTAGTTCTGGAGTCAGCAAATATTCCTGCCTTTCCCTTTTGAATAGATTTTCTTTTTCTCATTCCCTTTCCCTACAGATTAAATATTATGCTGTTTAAGGGGAGGGCATCCCAGTGGATTTGTGCCGGTACAGCTGTGGTTGTTGTGCCCTGTCGCCGGGTCTGCACCACAGCACACACTTTGCTGGGGCTCTGTCTGATCTCTTTTATGAACTTTGAGAGAAAAACCTGTAAGAGGGCACAAACTCCCAATTTCTGCAGTCCTCAAGGAGCTCACCAGCCCATGTCTGGCCTTCACCAGTTCATTAACCATCCTAACTGAACTATTACATATGTCTGGTTGTGTCTACTCCAGGTAAGAGGCCCTACTCTGCTTATCCTTCTGGAGCCTTCCTCTCTTTAGATTCTTGGCCAGTAGGTTATCCTGGGACTGCAATTCTCTGAATGGTTTAGAAATAATATAGATTGTAGTTTATCTAGTTTTTTCTTTGAGAGGGTGAGTGTGTGTGTGTGTGTGTGTGTGTGTGTGTGTATAAAATACTCCCCTACATCCCCTAGTGGAAGTCAGCTGTCTGTATTTCTACTATATCTGCAGCTATTACTAACCCATATATAAAAGAATGTAAATGGTATGGTGCATGTATTCTTACAGTTTTGTTTTCCACTCAACATGATATTTGTGTTCAGAAACAAAGGACAGATTATTATAGCAATAGCAATATCCAGAAGATCATCATTTGAACTGCTTCCCCTTGCCCCAAGTCCCATGGGTGGATCGAGATGGACGCCTGCCTATGGAATGGGTTGCATTAGAGGAGAAGGACCTGAGCTTAGGAAACCTGGAACTGTTAGAGTAGGCAGTAGCAAACCTGTTCTTTGCTTTAAGGGAGGCATTTCCTTTATTATAATAGACGATATGTATTACTTCCCTTTGTTCCAAAGGAAGACACTAGATCTTCTCAGGTTATAAGCTACAGTTGATCAACATTGCCACTATGGACATTTGGGGTTGGACACTTTTTAGTTGTGGGGACCTGCCCTGTCATTGTAGGGTGTTTAGTAGCATCCCTGGCCTTTGCCCGCTGTGCGCCAGTAGTTCCTCTGCTCTCAGCTGTGTCCACTAAGTTTGTCTCTGGACATTGTCAAATACCTTCTGGTGGGCAAACCCGCCCTGATTTGAGAACTACTATGGTAAGCAAACTTACCCTTGGCTCCAGAGGGAGTCGCTATCTTGCAAAGTTCGCTATACAATCTTTAAAAGATAGCCTAGAACAAAGAGCAGTCCGTGCCTCCTTTTGCAAGATGTGCAGAAATGCATGTGATCCATGGACAACCTTTGTCTCCCAACATTGGTTTTAACTTAATGGCACTGTGGTTAGAGGACTGCTCCATATGCCATGGATTATATGATTTGTTGAGACTTGTTCATGGCCCATCTACGGTTAGTTTTTGTAATTGTCTTATATGTGCTTGAAGACAGTGTGTTTTCTCTAATTGTTAGGTGCAAAGTTTGGTGTATGTTGATCAGGTCAAGATCATGACAATTCCATATAGATCTTTTGTGCCTGTATAACTTCTCTGTTTGAGCTGCTAATTACTAAGAGAGGTATGTAAGTCCTTTCTGTTGGCCAATTTGTCCATTTCCCCTTGTAATTCTGTTGATTTTGTATTATATATTTCGAGGCTATATCAGTAGGTATATCCCCCAATTTGAGAGCTAGAACACTGACAGGTAATTTACTTCAGGTGTTTGTGAGCTCTTCCCTGTCCTGGCTTCTGCCTTCTCCAACTGGGATAGCTACTGTCCTGTCCTGCTCTTTTCACTTTTTCCCTAATTTTTTTTTTTTTATATTCCGTATTTCCCCCATTTGTTGCTTCATGAGTTATATTTGAATTTTATTCTTTAGGTGGTTTCCTTTCAATTCTTAATACACGTACTTAAGAAAATCCCATATTTATCCTTAAACCTACTCTCCTCCTGGGGCACCTGGGTGGCTCAGTCAGTTAAGCATCTGCTTTTAGCTCAGGTCATGACCCCAGCGCCCTGCTCAGCAGGGAGCCTGTTTCTCCCTTTTGCCCGGCTTGGGCGCGCTCTCTCTCTCTCATGTGTCAAATATGAGAATAAATAAATAAAATATTTATTTATGTCAAATAAATAAAATATTTTTTAAAAATCTTCTCTGAAAACCACATTTTTCATCAATTTTAGAAGATTTTTAAGCTATTATTTTGAAATATGCAAGCTATGTTACATTCTAAACATTAAAAAATAAATAAATAGACAATGGAAGCAGTTTGGGAGAGAGGTGGGTTGTGTCTGCAGTGTCCTTCTACAGAGTAGAAGGCCTACCTGTATCTGCTGTGAGTTGTTACAAGTACCATCTAGAGGTAAAGCAGACACTGGCAGGCATGCGGGGAAGCAGAAATGGGAACGACGGGAATATTCCCAGGAAGCAGTTAAGACTAACAGGAGAAACCCAACTTCATGAATGTTTTCTCCCATAGTCAATAGATCTTCTCACTCCAGCAATATTTAACTGTGTTCCCATAGCATACTTGTGTTCTTGTGTTCCCATAGCATACTGTTCTTCCCAGAGTAGCACAGCACATGGAATTGTCCTGACCTGTTTTGTTTTGCTGTAAGTTAAAATATAAACTGGACTGCGAATACCACCAGGACAAGTACTATACCAGATTTGTTAAAATTGTATCCCCAGCACCCAGCCTAATGGCTGGTGTATAGTAGATGCCCAATAAAAATGCATTGCTTCAGAGAGTGAATAATTTGGGGCAGATGTATTGAATGTCTAACAGTTACCTTTTCTGTGTTCAATGCCACAGAAAAGTGCTTTTCCAGTTTTTGGATTTCACTAACAAGTTAAAACATAGATCCTTTATAGAATTTTTTAAAACTACCATAGCAGGGTGCCTGCTTGGCTCAGATGTTTAAGCAACTGCCTTCTGCTGAGGTCATGATCTTCGGTCCTGGGATCCAGCCTCCAGTGAGGATAGGGTGTCTGCTTCTGCCTTTCCCCCTGCTCATGCTCTCTCTTTGTATCTATCTCAAATGAATAAATAAAATCTTAAGAAAAAACTACCATAAGCATTTCATAAAATTTTAACACTGTAAAAGTAGGTGACACATGATAGAATACTATTATCTTTTGTGAAAGACTCCCTACGTTATCTTTTTAAAAATCTCATTTCCCACCTGATCAGTGAAAGTATCATTGACTGGCTCCTTATTGACAGAAGGGCTATTGCAAACCTATTCATACAGAAAAGAAAGTATAAGGTAGAGGTGCCCCTAGCTCGATAGGCTTTGTGGTAAACAAAACGCACGCACCGGACAGCCTCGGGTTACTCTTCACTGGGCTGACTATTCCTTGGCAGAAGAACGGAAAGATAAGTGTTTGGAGCCCCTGGGAATGGATGAACCTTGATCTGGTGTGGAACTCTGTGTTTACCAAGTCTATTTAGACAAATTACCCGATTGAATTATCACCATTAACTCGTGAGATATTACTCCTACCTTACAGGTGCAGAAAGGGGTTTGGAGAGATCCATCTTTGTTGGAGGTGATATGCCCAAGGACACACACTGTCCTACTGATTGGTTCAGCGCAGAATGTGAGATCCTGAACTCAGACACTTCCAATTCAGGGCTCAATGTACATCCTGCTACCTTCCTGCAAGATTAGGGAAAGCAACGTCAGCAGAGAAAGGTGTGCCACAAAGAGTACTGAAGCATCGCAGTAGGATGAGTAGGGACAAATGTGGACCAAAATATTCCACAAAATACCTTTTTGTCCAAGGTCCTGAGGTACTTCGTATAAAGCTGTTAATTGGGTGACCTGCAGAGCAATGGTGAGGTATGGTCAGGTCTCAGGTTTTTGGAGAGGGGCGCGACCCAGCTCGGGCCTCTCTGGGGGCGTGACCGGCGGAGCGGGGCGGGGCCGGCGGGGAGGGGCGGGGCCTGGCCTGCGGCGGCCCGGCGCGCTCGGGGCGTGGCTTCCCGGCGGCCGTCCGCGAGCTGGTGAGCTCCCTGCACAGTCGTTCAACGGCGGCGCTGCGGGATCATGGGGAGCGACGGGCCTCGGAGCGACGGCTGCGCGCCCCCGCGGCCGCTGCACTCGGCGCAGGCGGTGGACGTGGCCTCGGCCTCCAATTTCCGGGCTTTCCAGATGCTGCACTTGCACCTGGACCTGCGGGCCGAGTTCGGGCCTCCGGGGCCGGGCCCCGGGAGCCGGGGCTTGAGCGGCACCGCGGTCCTGGAACTGCGCTGCCTGGTGCCCGAGGGCGCCACCGAGCTGCGGCTCGACTCGCACCCGTGCCTCGAGGTGACGGCGGCGGCGCTGCGGCGACAGCGGCCCGGCTCGAAGGAGCCGCCCGCGGAGCCCGTGCTCTTCCACACGCAGCCCTTCTCGCACTATGGCCAGGCCCTGTGCGTGGCCCTCCCGCAGCCCTGCCCGGCCGGCGAGCGCTTCCAGGTTCTGCTCACCTACCGCGTCGGGGAGGGACCCGGGGTGAGTTCGACCCCGGGTCCCTGCCCCGCCGCGGCCTCACTCGGCTCCTTCCTGCCCGCCCTTCCCCCTCGTTGCTGGTCTCCCGACCCGCACTCAGGCCCACCCTCAAAGAGAGAGAAGATGCTTCCGCCGTTGCCGGGAGGGGTCCCGGAGCTCTCCGGTCTGCGCCCTCTCACCCTCCGCGCCCTCTCTCCCTCCGGGGCTGCCCAGATCTCCGTCTTCTGGCTTCGGGCCAGCCTCCGAGCTGTGCACCTCCGTCTTTTCCGCCCTTCCTGCCTCCCCAACGGTTCTGCTTCCTTCTCACACACCGCCCTGTCTGGCTGCCGGTTCTGCCTGCAGAGGAAATCCTATCCTGTGCGGCTTTCTGGATCACCGACTCTTTATAAATCGAATTTAACGTGTCACCGGGCTTTGGGGCCTAGGTCCCTGATAATGAGTTACTTCGTTTTTCCTTTCTAGCAGCCGGGGACAAAGCCGGTTAATTAGCTCTGAGTGCCGATTCAGCCCTTTGTCCGCTTGCTCTTGCGGTGCCACAGGCTGAAGTAACTCTGAACCCCAGAGAGTTATTTTGTTTTCTTATGAGAAGTCCTAGATCGGTGTAATGGAAGAATTTGAGTAAAAATGAGAACTGGAATTAGAGTGTTCTAGGCTTTGTAGTAAGTTGGTCCTGTTCTTATTCTTGGTTGATTCTTAAATATTGATCGACTCTTAAATATTAAGTTTTTGGGGTGTGGGACAAATACTGGAACTAGAAGGATGGGTGGTTATGTGGCTTACAGTTGTAAGAGTTTGGAACTCCTTCATAAGGAGTCCTGAGGCCGTGGTTGCAAGTCATGTCTCAGGCAGAGTGAGTTACAAGTTCCAGGGGTAGGCTGCTTGCCTACAATCAAAGTTTACTTATCTAGCTAGCAGTTCCTTTCACTCTTAGAGCTGGCCAAAAGGACTGTTTCCGGTTCTGTTTCCGTCTTTATTCAGGGAATAAAGGAACCCATGATAGAACTTGTTTAAAAAATGAAAAGTCCAAAGCAATGTAAATTGACCTCTAAGGCAAAGGAAAAGCCCAGTGCCCTCTGGGGATAACATAGCATTGGTAAATGCGTTTGGTTGCCCTGTTATGTGCTAGCTTCTGGTTTGGGGCAGGAACTAGGAATTGAACAGGGGAACTGGAAACGTCATGCCGTCTCTGAAATCACCTACTGAAAATGGCACCTCAAATTGTACTAAATAGCCTTCATTAGAGACGTAAGAGCAGACACCCGCACTTTGCACTGTGAAGATCTACGTTAAAGAAACCCGCATTTATTCCTTCTTCTCATTGCCACCATCCCGAGGGAGGACACTCACCTTAATCACTGTACATTACAGCCCCACCCTAAGTTGAGACTCTTTCTTACATAGTGGAAATACTTGTATTACCAGGCTCCTTCATTCTCTCCTCTATGTCATATAAACAAAACCCCCCAAAAACTTCAAAGATGAAGAATAAGGAATTATGGCACGCTAGAGGGAATGACTAGTACTTATGAACTTGACAAAAGTTAAATGAGTTGTCTTTATAGAAGTGCTTAATATAGTGCCTAGTACCTAGTGAATACTGTGTGTTAGTCTTACTGTTAGCTCGTTAAATTTCTTTCAATAATATGATTAAAGGCAGTTGAGAGGTGCTGGGTGGTTTAGTCGGCTAAGTGGCTGACTCTTGATTTCAGCTTAGGTCATGATCTTAAGAGTTGTGAGATTGAGCTCTGCCCCTGCATTGGGCTTCGTGCTGGACGTGGAGCCTGCTTGAGATTCTTTCTCATCCTCTCCATCTGCCCCTCCCCCTGCAAATTTAATCTAAATTAGAAACAATTTAGATTAACAAAAAAAGTGAGCAGATAGTAATGGAGTTTTCCTATACCCTTCCATACACAGATTGCTCTATTAGCATTTTGTAAGTATGATATAATCGGTTACAATTAATGAACCAATACTGATACAGTATTATTTTTTTTTAAAGATTTTATTTATTTATTTGACAGAGAGAGATCACAAGTAGGCAGAGAAGCAGGCAGAGAGAGAGAGGAGGAAGCAGGCTCCCTGCTGAGCAGAGAGCCCGATGCGGGACTCGATCCCAGGACCCTGAGATCATGACCTGAGCCAAAGGCAGCGGCTTAACCCACTGAGCCACCCAGGCGCCCCCTGATACAGTATTATTAACTAAGGTTCATAGTTGGGTTGTTTGTTTGTTTGTTTGTTTGTTTGTTTTAAGGATTTTTTATATTTGACAGAGAGAGAAAGAGAGTAGCTTCAGAGGGAGAAGCAGGCTCTCCACTGAGCAGGAAGTCTGATCTGGGATTTGATCCTAGGACCTCGGGATCATGACCTGAGCCAACTGAGCCACCCAGGCGCCCCTGAAGTTTAGTTTTTTGTTTGTTTGTTTTCAGTTTTTTCCTAGGCTTTACTTAGTATCATTTTCTGTTCCAGGATCCCATCCAGAATACTACAGTGTATTTAGCTTTCATATATCTTAAGGCTCCCCTTGGCTATGACAATTTCTCAGGCTTTCCTTGTTTTTGATGACCTGGGCAGTTTTGAGGAGTATTGTCTAGGACGCCTCTCTATTGGAATTTGTCTTTTTTTTCCCATGATCAGACTAGAGTTGTTAAAAAAATTTAAAAAGTTTATTTTTTTCAGCAGCTTCAGGTTCACTGCAAAATTTAGTGGAATGTCACAAAGGTAAAGTGCTGTCTTCGCATTGCATTCCGAGTACATGGTATCAACATGATTTGTGACTGTTTCATGATGACCTCACTCATCTGGCCGAAGTAGTGCTGGTTTTTCCACTCTGGTATTCCGTTCTCCTCCTTTCCATCTGTACTATACCCTTTGGAAGGAGGCTCATTAAATTTTCACACACACACAAAAGAAACTCAAGCAAAGAAAAACCCAACATCTCCACGTGGTGTCCTTATGCCTCTTTAAAGTAGGTCTCCAATACCCATGTTCAAAGCCTTTCAGTCCACCTGCCAAGGCATGCCTCCCACCTCTGTATCTGAAATACCTCCAGTTCCCAAGGATGGCCCATCCATTCCCTTCTTCATATTGCTGTCTACCTCCTTGAGAATGTCTTCTCCTTTCCTTTTTGACCATCTCGATCCTACTCACCTTTAAACCCAGAAAGTTTTGCTTCCCCTCTAAAACCTTGCCAGAATTATTGAATCCTTTCCTAAATTCTAAGTGGCATTTGGTGCTGACATAGCCTCTGCTCCCTCAAGTTAGAGTGATGTAGGAAGTATGTATAGTTTGGGGGGCCTGGCTGGCGCAGTCAGTAGAGCATGCAACTCTTGATCTTGGGGTTGTAAGTTTGAGCCCCATGTTAGGAGTAGAGATTGCTGAAGAATAAAATCTGCAAAAGAAATTTAAATAACATATAGCCAATGCCTGTGATGGAAAAATACATTTATTCTGAAAGGGTAAGTTTCAGGAATGGAGAACGTTGTTCAGAATGGAGACTCCTCCCACTTTCCTTCTGCTTTTCTGTGGCCCTTATCTCAAGTTCAAATACAGCTGCTGCTCAATTGGTTTTTGTTTGATTTTTAATGAGAAACTACTATACCATAAAGGACTCAGGGGAGGAAGACAGGATGCCAGGGTCAGAGGCCGTGTCTGGAATTCTTAAAGATACCCAGTGGGATACAGTGAGAAATAAAGCCTTTGTGGTGTTTCTACTATGGGAGGTGGATGTCAATACCTTGGCGTGGGTTCCAGGGTGGATTAAATACACAGTAGGAGAGAACTTCCTAGTCAGGACCAAACTGCTGGCAGGATCGTAAAGATTACCTAACATTCTCCCCTGCCAGCCAGCTCCTTTTCTCTGGCTGGACTGAGCTCACATAAGGGGTGTCAGTTTTGAAATGTTCTGTTCTCTTAGGTTTGCTGGTTGGCTCCCGAGCAGACTGCAGGAAAGAAGAAGCCTTTTGTCTATACCCAGGGTCAGGCTGTGCTGAACAGGGCCTTCTTCCCTTGCTTCGACACTCCTGCAGTGAAATGCACATATTCAGCTCTTGTTGAGGTAAGAGGATTAAGGTTAAGTGAACCTGCCCTTGGGATTGGAAAATTTTAGATCTATCTCGTCACATTTCAACTGCTCAGTTGTTAACATCCATCCAGTGGACGTCTGCAAAATTCCTCCATCTACAAATATTTTATCTTTGCCAAATCCCATCAGCCTAGCACAAGTTCAGTCTCTGGAAACCTTTGTGTTCTCTAAGACAGGCTCCCGGTGGTGGCTGTCACCATGCGGGTTGCCAGCCATGCTGTTCTTCCAGCGAATCAAAAGGACACTCTCTCTGGATAAAATCTCCTAAGCTTCCTCTGTTGTCAGGTTCCAGATGGCTTCACAGCTGTGATGAGTGCTAACACCTGGGAGAAGAAAGGCCCAAATAAGTTCTTCTTTGAGATGTGTCATCCCATCCCCTCCTATCTGATAGCTTTGGCCATCGGAGATCTGGTGTCGGCCGAAGTTGGACCCAGGTAGGAGACAAAGACCCCCACAGGCCAGGTCAGACTGACTGACCACTGGCCCAGCTGGGATGGTTCTGGGACACCCTCGCAACTGCCCTGAATGGACAGCCTGTTCGCAGCCCAGAAGCGTGTGGCATGAGTCCAGAGGGAGGGTGGGCTCTCCCCGCTCTGCCCCGCTCCACTTCTCATCCTGCTGTCTGGAATGAGGTCGTCAGTCCTACTAGTGGCAGGAGCTCCTGTCCTGGGCCACCTCGTAGCCTGTGGTTGGCACCAAGGCAGCAGTTCTAGAAGACTCATCTCTGTTAGGATCTTTTAGTTCTGAATTCCCCTCTAGCAATTATATTTGCTTTTTAGTCTTTGTACCAAATCTCCCCATTTTCTCTAGCACGGACGTAGTTCCCGGAAATGTACACTCTGATCTCGTTGGCCTCTGGAGAGGAAAGTGGGAGTTCCTTCTCCTCTGCAGATACATACACCTGAACCCGTGGTGGCAGAGATGCCTCCGCGAAGTTAGATGAGTTTAATGGAGATGAATAAGGATTTTGTAAGGTTTCCCGCAAACAGAAACTTGACCGGGAGTATCAGTTTCTCCGGCTCTCTTATCACCTGCCGGTTGAGTGTAATCCTGTGGTAAAATGCCCAAAGGCTGGGCAGTAAAGCTGTGGCACTTTGCCTCGCTCTGTTGCTGCCACCCTGCTCTCCAGTCCTGGAGGCGGTGCTGACCTTGACCGCATTGGTTATGGGTATCAGACCTCATAGCTGGGTTCAGTAGCCCTGCTCAGATCATGAATCTTCGTTCCTGGGCTTCATCGAGAATGAGAGATGGGATGCCACTGGCATCTGCCTCCAGCACACACACTGAGAATGGTACCTGTCCCGAAAGACCTCTCCGTCATGAAGGTCAGTCTTTCTGATAGAGAGGGGAGTAGGGAAGCAGAGGAGCGTCATTGTTGCGGTTGACCGGAAAATAGAGAAGTAAAGGAAAGTGATTTTAGAGTATTTACTCTTGCTAAGGTTCTGTTAGTAAGAGAATGAACTATTTATTTTATTTATTTTTTATTTATTTGAGAGAGAGAGCGATCAGGAGCAGGGGGAGGGGCTGAGGGAGAAGCAGAGAGTCTGATGTGGGACTCAATCCCAGGACCCCAGGATCATGACCTGAGCTGAAGGCAGATGCTCAACCAATTGAGCCACCCAGATGCCCAAGAGTGTGACCTATTAATGAGAAATGAAAGAAAAAAATATTCTAAATGCACCAGAAAAATACTGATTTTTTTCTGAGCCTTCTGTAATAAAAAGACAATATAGTATACTAGTCCAAGTGATAGAGTCCATTTAACTGGTGATGATGTCTTCCTCCCCCTTCCAGGTCGACTGTCCTCGCCTCGCAGGGAACATCTTAGGGTCTTGTGAAGCTGTGTTAGATGAGAGGCTCTTCTGGCAAACTTGGCCACCAGTCCCAGTCACTGTTAACACAGGGAGGAAAATCCCGGGCACAAGAGCTCGTGGGCATGTTCTAGTCCTGATTTATGTATAATCTCTTCTAACCCTCACATAACCTCACTGAGGGGGTTACTGTTTTCTCCGTGTCGCAGATAAGCAAACTGAGGCTTCTGGTCGCATTGCTTGTACAAAGTCACGTCGCTGGCAGAACTGGAACGCCAACCCAGGCTTTTCCATTGCATATCCAGTCCTTGCATATCCAGACTGCTGGTGTTAAAATTCCAGCTTGCCTGAGAATATCCCAGTTTCTTTTGAGAGATAGAGGAAGTACTTGGATGCCATTCATCTAGCCTAGGCTTTGCCTTCTAGTTGTAGCAAGCTAAAGTAGCTTGGGGCGCCTGGATGGCTCAGTTGGTTAAGCCTCTGCCTTTGGCTCAGGTCATGATCCCAGGGTCCTGGGATAGAGCCCTGCTTTGGGCTCCCTGCTTATCAGCGAGCCTGCTTCTTCGTCTGCCCTTCACCCCTCTCATGCTCTCTCTCTCAAATAAATAAAATCTTAAAAAGTTGAAATAGACATTCATGTGGTTTTCAAGAAAAATAGAACAAATGTCGTCTTAAATACAGATACACCTTCAGTATTGGTCGCCTTCAGTATTGGTCACTGGTCGTTTCATTGATCTTCCTGGCTCCCTCTCCTTAAAGGAAGACTTTTGCCTTTAAATTTCCTATTTAGACATCAGACCCTCCCTCCAAGCAGATGATCTTGTCTCCTACTTTATTGAGAATATTTAATTCGCCAGATACACTTATGTCAGCTTCCTGTTTTCCATGTAAAAAGTCATCTTCATCAGCTGTCGTCCTTCCCTTTCTCTCTCTGAACTCCAAAGGGGGATGTCCGTGCTTCTGTTGGAACCACATCTCTGCCTTTGAGCCATCATTGGTTCGGTCCCTCCCCAAATCTGGTGGGGCTTTGTCTCGTTGTTGACCCCTCACTCTTCAAATGTGCAGCCTTCTCCCCCATTGGCTCTTTCCTTCCAACCCTAACCATGTTCCTGTCTCTCGTAGCTCAAAAACAAAGCAGAAAACATGCTCACTGACTCCACGCTCCCTCCTAGCACATGACCTTCTGCTTCCTTACTTAGCCGAGTTTCTTACAAGAGTAGCATTTCTCCTGCCCACCCTCCATGTACTGCTTGGACCTGTGGGAATCCAGCACCTCTCCCCGTTGTGCCACAGAAACTCCTGCAGTGAGAGAGGCCACTGGCCTCAACATGTGTAGCATGTTGCCTTCTCCTCCATCCTTGTCTTGGTGTTCTGCAAGGGATCGAGCCCCGCATCAAGGCTCCCTATGGGCAGGAAGCCTGCTTCTCCCTCTCCCACGCCCCCTGCTTGTGTTCCCTCTCTCGCTGTGTCTCTCTCTGTCAAATAAATAAATAAAAATCTTAAATAAAATACTGTCATGGCTCTGAAGGGCCAGCTGTGTCACATGGCGTATCGGGCCCTCTGTGACTGGAGTGTCGAGGGCTCTGTACCCGCCCTTGCCTCCCTGCCCCAGCCCCATCTGACGGTGAGCGTGCCAGTAGTCCAGACTCTTGGTGGTTCCTCCCCTGCGTGTATAGTTTCCACTCCGAGGCCCCTGCTTCTGCTCCTTGGGGAGCACCTGCTCCTTCTCCTGCTAGAACAGTTCCTGAGCTTCCACAGGGGCAGAGAGGAAGCCTTCCCTCCTCCTCACCTGGAACCCATCCCCTTTGCTATCTTACGTGCTATCTTCTTTCATCTTCCCCACCCACTTTACAGATGGGCACACTGAGGCCCAGGTCAGTGACTTTTGCAAGGTCACATTCATTGCTGGAGACAGAACAGGACAGTGCTGTGAGTTAGAGCCTGCTGTGCACGGGAGCCAGCTCCGCCACGACACGGCGCTGGGATCTCATTCATCAGGTGTGGCGAGCAGCCTCGGACCCACGCAGGCGACCTGACCTTGCACCTTCTGTCTCTGTGGCTGGCCACGCTGTCACATTCATGTGGCTCAAATATGAGACCGCCACATTTCTCCAGGTGCTTTTGGGCTCGAGTCTCCATGATAGGCCTCCAAACACCAGTCTGCTTTTTCTGTGCTCTTGCCTTTAGGAGCCGCGTGTGGGCTGAGCCCTGCCTGATCGACGCTGCCAAGGAGGAGTACAACGGGGTGATAGAAGAATTTCTGGCCACAGGAGAGAAACTTTTCGGACCCTACGTTTGGGGAAGGTGTGGTATGACATTGACTCCAATGTCTTTGGCTAAACTGAGTCCCTGGTTTCCTCCTCTTCTTCTTCTGGTGTTGCTTCTCCTCCTCTGTCTCCTAGAACCAAGTTCCCCAATCCCAGAAGTAGAGGAGAGGAGGAAGGGCGAAGCCAGGCCTCCTTCATTGTTGCTGAGGAGGGGACCCTGAGAGAAGGTTCTTGAAGTGTTAAAAATGGGCCTTCTAGCTGCTGAGTGTGGAGATGGGGAAACGCTGTCAGGGGACCTTTGTGACTTACCTTTCCTGATTGCTGGAGGCAGCCACACACTCCCATGTTAGCCTCCTCGGATCAAAGGCTCTGTTAGATCTTGGCGACCCCAAGCGAGCCGTCAGCGAGCTAACCGTGACAGAACTGATGATACGGCCATACCCTGCTTGGCAGGAGAACAGGGAGCAGCTTTCCGAGAGCCACCTCCGAGAGAGCAAAACCTGGCGAAAAGGAGGTCCCAGCGACCTGGCTGGAGGATAGAGAAGGCTGGGTGTCATTTCAGCGCTGGGCCCAGGGTTGGGTGCCACCTCTTCAGTGGCTGTGTCTCTCAGGGCTGAGGGCGCTGCCTGAGGAAGTGAGGCAGGGTCTCTGCCCTGGGGAGCCGAGACTTGTCTGTGACCTCCTGTTCTCTTGGCAGGTATGACCTGCTCTTCATGCCACCATCCTTTCCATTTGGAGGAATGGAGAACCCTTGTCTGACCTTTGTCACCCCCTGCCTGCTGGCAGGGGACCGCTCCTTGGCCGACGTCATCATCCACGAGATCTCCCACAGTTGGTTCGGGAACCTGGTCACTAATGCCAACTGGGGTGAATTCTGGCTCAATGAAGGTTTCACCATGTATGCCCAGAGGAGGATCTCCACTGTCCTCTTTGGTAAGCCAGCTCTCCGGTGCCGGCCTTCTCCTAGGGACCCCGTGCCCCATTCTTTCATCTGCGAGGCTGTGTGGTCTCCTTCGGGGTTTCGGGACACAGGTGGGCATGAAGGATGGGGCAGTGGTGCAGAAAGCTCTGGTGAGAGGCCAGCAAGGACCGACTCTAGACAAGAGTCCCTTCTGAATGGATGAGCCCCACGGAGTGACATGGCACCAAGTTGTTGGTGGTGAGTGGCGGGGGGGGCGGGGGCAGAAACTGCGTATTGGTGGCATGAACTGATAGGGGGCCCGACAGTGAAAGGACCCCTCAGCTAAGCTGAAACCTCACTCGATGCTCAGCCAGGCAGCCCCTCGGGGAGAGCTGCCCAGGGTCATTCACCCACACGGCTAGTTAATTTTACAAATGAATCATAAGATCATTATAATCATTATCTTCTCTTTTTTTTTTTTTTTTAAAGATTTTATTTATTTATTTGACAGACAGAGATCACAAGCAGGCAGATAGGCAGGCAGAGAGAGGGACAGGAGAAAGCAGGCTCCCCGCAGAGCAGAGAGCCCGACGCGGGACTCGATCCCAGGACCCCGAGATCATGACCTGAGCCGAAGGCAGCGGCTTAACCCACTGAGCCACCCAGACGCCCCAATCATTACCTTCTCTTGAACACCTACCTGCCAACTTTGTACAGGCACCTTATTAAAAATACCTCATTTAACAATTTCTCAGTAACCCTATGAAACAGATAGGATTTCCATTTTATGTATGAGTTCACCGTGACTCAAAAAGCACAAGAAATTTGCCCAAGCCACTTAGCAGGTGGGGACAGAATCCCACATGGAGCCCAGGTGTGCTTTTAAAATATTTTCTCAACATTATGTCATTGAAAACCTGCTATATATCAGGTCTTTAAAAATATAACATGTATTATTTTTATTATTTCTCACATGAAAATCTATTTTGATCTCTCTGAGAAAGAACACACAGTAGGTTTATCCACAATCTCGCTGTTCAGAGATCATCGATGTCTGTCTTTTCAGACATTTTCCTATGTGTGTGTGAATCATCAAACCTTCCAGCTGCCTTTTTTTTTTAAAAACCTGGGTGGCTCAGTTGGTTGGGCGGCTGCCTTCGGCTCAGGTCATGATCCCAGCGTCCTGGGATCGAGTCCCACATCGGGCTCCTTGCTCGGCAGGGAGCCTGCTTCTCCCTCTGCCTCTGCCTGTGCTTGCTCTCTCTCCCTCTCTCTCTGACAAGTAAATAAATAAAATCTTTTAAAAAAAAAAAACTTAATGAAGTTAATGAACATTTTCCCAAGTCATTAAATTTCTTCTATAGCTGCATAGTATGGATGTTTCTTAACATATTCAGTTTCTAGTTGTTAGGTTATCTTTAGTTTTTCTTTACTTTTTTTTTTAGAGAGAGAAGGTGTGAGCAGGGGAAGGGGCTAAGGGAGAGGGAGAGAGAATCTCAAGCAGACTCCCTGCTCGATGCTCAGCGTGGAGCCCAACAGGGGGCTCCCATCTCATGACCCTGAGATCATGACCTGATACGGAATCAGGAGTCAGATGTTTAACCCACTGAGCCACTCAGGCGCCCCCATTAGTTTCAGTTTTCTAATCAGAGAATGTTTTGACAAATATTTTTACATATAAATGTTCATGCATATCTAAGACAATGTAAGGGAAGATAAATTCCTAGAAATGTAATTTCTGGATCTGAACATTTTAAAGGCTTTTTAGCACACATCGTCCATTGCCTCCCAGAAAGTTGGTACAAATGGACGCTTTCATCCAGAGTATATGGAACAAGAGACCGTTTGTGAATATCTTACCCAGGCACTAAGAATCCTCGAAGCAGATGTTGTCAGCCCACTGTGCAGATGAAGAAGTTGAGGCTGAGAGAGATTGAGTACCTCACCCAGAGGCAGAACTCCCTATGAGCGGCAGAGGTGGCTGGTTCAAAACCTGGTCCCCTTCCCTCCACCATTCCCTCGGTCATTTTTAGAGCCAGAATGAGATGTAGAGACCACTAGAAAAATTTGGGGTGACAGTTTCTCTTGTCTGACTGGAACGATCAAATGAAAAATAGTTTGCTTTTATAGATCAAATTACTATCTCTAAAAATGAAAATATACAGATAGGGAAAGATAACAATCATGGGAAAAGGTGAGATTCCCTCATCATGTCTGGGCGAGACCGACAGCCAGAGCAAAGTGAGTCATTTGTAGTCCAGAGCAACCAGAAGCTAGGGGCTGAGTCAGGTTCTCTGTGGCCAGGTTGCCCTGGCGTCCCCAGGGGGGTGAGGATATGAATCTTCAGTTATCTGTCATGGTTCTTGTGGCCACAAGGGGGCAGCACACCCTCTTTTGTCTGGAAATTATTCTTGGGGGTGGTGTTCTTGAGTTGAGGCCTAAGGATTCTTTTTGCCCCAGGCTCTGCTTATACGTGCTTGGAAGCTGCGACTGGGCGGGCTCTGCTTCGGCAGCACATGGACATCACTGGCGAGGAGAACCCACTCAACAAGCTCCGCGTGAAGATCGAACCCGGTCTGGGAAACGCCTCTGTCTTACTACCCCACTTCCCAGCACTGAGCTTGGAGCCCCAAGTTATTTGAGCTTCAAGTTAATCAGTGTACTCCCTGAGTACTCTCCTCGGGAAGGAGGAGCCCTCCAGAGCCCTTTTAGCCATTCCCTGACCTCTAGGCAGACTCAACCGAAGCCATTCCAGTCTGATAGGAGTTCCTTCCAGTTTCATGTACGGGCCCCTGTCGCTTTCCAGGACTCTTTGCCGTGATTTTTCTATCAAGTGAGAACTGTAGTCGTGTAGCTCGAGCGTTAGCCTTATTTTACAGAAGACGTGAGCGCCCAACAAGTCAAATGACTTGTCCAAGGTCATGTGTTTTTATTTTCTGACATTTTTCTTTAGTTCCATGTATGACTAATCTAAAACCTGTCTGTGTGATTTAAACTTACGTTCCTTGATGCCAATGACCATGAAAATGAACTTCTTGTAGCCTGGTCATTAGTTTATTTTGGTCTAGAACATTCGTAGAAACAACCAGTTGTTCTGGGAGGGGCGCTTGAGTGTAGGTGGTGACCGACTGGCCTGGAAGAGGCACCAAGCCCTGTGCTCAGTCCTAAGAGTCCATGGAACCCACTGGAGCAAAGCAACCCCAGGAATAAGGAAACTTGCCAGTTCCCCTGGAAGGCTGGTTCTTTGTCCTCTTATTAGGTCCATAGTTAATGACCCTTTAAGATCAACTTTGAAGTCGCTTGACAGAGGCCATGGTAGATCTGGAGACTTTCCTGGCCTTTGCCAAACCCAAGGAAGCTGGAGAGGAACAATGACGGTGACAAGTTACAAGTGTCTGCTTTCTCTGTAGGTGTCGACCCGGATGATACCTATAACGAGACCCCCTACGAGAAAGGCTTCTGCTTTGTCTCATACCTGGCCCACTTGGTGGGTGATCAGGATCAGTTTGACAGTTTTCTCAAGGTATAGTCAACTCAGAAATGAGGGGGGAAGGAGGCGGCGCAGAGAAGCCAGCCGGGCCAGAGTACAGGGGTAGAGGCAGGGGTGGAAGGGACAGGGGGTTGGAGGAGAACCTGAGGCACAGAGGGACTGTTCTCCCCATAGGATCCAGAATGACTGAAAAGTACCTCCCTCCCTGCAGGCCTATGTTAATGAATTCAAATTCCAAAGTATTGTAGCTGAGGACTTTCTAGAATTCTACTTGGAATACTTCCCTGAGCTGAAGAAAAGGAGAGTGGAGTCCATTTCAGGTGAGCAGAGGAGCTGGCCTACAGGGTACTAGGAGATAGTAGAGAATTATGTCTAATTTCCATCCAGGAAGACGAAGATCGGGGCCGGAAACCTGAAATTTGAGTCCTCCAGTAAGTGGCACCTAGGGGCACAGACCCGCCCAGGGTCCCAGGCCTTGTTCCACAAGAGTGATTTCTCTCAGCTCCTCCCAGCCTCCTTTTCTCCACTGTTCTCCCCTCAGTGTCTCCTCTCTGTCCCCATTTTTCTCAAACCTACACACACAACCAAACCTCCACCTCTGCCCCGGGAGCTGTAGCCGCCCCAGCTATGACCCAGGCCCACAGGACCAGCAGCTGCCCCAGCTTGCAAGCGTGGAGTTGCCTCTGTGGCCTTCGGAGTGCCAGAGAAGCCTCGTGGCTGCCCTGATTTCAGCTTGGGAGGCCCTGCTCCCTAAGAGTAGACAGTGGCCTGTCGTGGACGAGGCTGCCTGCTGGAGATACCCGACCCGTGCTGGGCCTGGTAAAGTCACTTCCCCTGACAGCCGGGGTTGGTCAGGCCTGGAGCACCTACTCTCTGCTTGGAGGCTCCCACTTCAAGGTCATGAGACTCCGTGGCTGATAAAAGTTAATAATTACTGAGTGCTCCCTACACACCAGGCAGCCTGCTAAACTCACCCTGTATATTTGCTTATTTAATCCTCACCACTGCCAACAAATGCAGGGCCTCTCCCCCTGCCTTTTATCATTTTACAGATAAAAGGGAGGCGCAGAGAGGCGAAGTAATGTGCCAGTGGCCTCCTAGCTAGTTAATGGCAGGGCTGGGATAGGAGCCCAGCTAGCCCGGTCCCAGGGCCCAGGAGCCTCGGCACCACGCTGTTCTGCTCATCTGAAGGAGAACGTGAACTTGACTGAAGCTAGGAAAGCCTTTATCCACTTCGTTCTGGCAGCACAGTGTTAATTTGGACTGCGAACTACTGTCACAGTAGGAAAAGGGGCCGGGCCGTCCACTCTGACTGTTAACAGTCTGTGGGCCTCCGTGGAAGTGGGACCTGGCTGGAGCAGGTAGTCGTGTGGGAAAGTGTTGTTAAAATCAGAGAAGCAGTTTGGGATCGAGAGAGGCAGACAGGAGCTTGAGGTATGGGTGTTGCTGGAGCCAAGTTGACCTTGACACTGCCAGAGAATTCCGATGGCCCCTCTCTCTTTCCACCAAACAGGTTTTGAGTTTGATCGGTGGTTGAATGTCCCGGGCTGGCCCCCCTACCTCCCTGACCTTTCCCCTGGCGACTCACTTATGAAGCCCGCTGAAGAGCTGGCCCAGCTGTGGGAGACCGAGGAGCTGGACATGAAGGCCATTGAAGCTGTGGCCATTTCCACCTGGAAGACATACCAGCTGGTCTATTTCCTCGATAAGATCCTCCAGAAATCCCCTCTCCCCCCTGGTAAGAAAAAGTGGGGCAAATGAACGCAGCATATCAAGGTTCCATGTGTACAGAGCTTGATATCAGGGGCGAGAGGGAGACCCAGAGGAAGCCATTGCAATGCTCACCCCCAGGCGACTGCCGGGTGCTGGCAGGTGGTCACAAGCACGTCACGGGGAGCACCTCGACGGCTGCTGGGAGTCCCACACACGGGTGGGGGGAAGGGACTCCCGCAGCCCAGTGCTCACTGCGCCCTCCGGCTCTGCACGTGATTCTGAAGTCTTGAGTCCTCCTGACCGCTCATGCCTGGGGGCTGTGACGGTGACCCTGCAGGTAACAGGAGATGAAATAGGTCCCAGAGCCAGTGGATGGCAGGCTTGGGATCTGGATGGTCTCAACCACTACTGCCATGTGGCCGCTCAGCCAGAAATAACCTTCCTCCAGGGGTGCTGGAAAGAGAAAAAGTGGGAGTCCAGATAGTTCTCAGCAGCTGGGCGGTGATGGGAGCAAAAGGGGTCACAGCGTGTTTTAGGGAGATAACCTGGAAGGTAAGTGGGATGACGACAGAAGGTCTGTAATCACATTCAGGGAAGTTGTGTGGAAGAGCCTTAGACATGAAGGTGAACTTGAGGGTCAGGCAGTATTTCCCTTCCCGTGCATAAGATGAGCAGGAGGAGTGTAAAGTGGGGGGTCAGGAACCTCCCTGATGTCATCACAGGGGCTTTCGGGAGGGCCTGTAGGCCTGTAGCCACGTGCTTGTGGCTCTGATGACACAGCCTTTAAAAACCCATTTTCTTTTTTCAGGGAATGTGAAAAAACTTGGAGAGACATATCCAAAGATCTCAAACTCCCAGAATGCAGAGCTCCGGCTACGCTGGGGCCACATTGTCCTTAAGAATGACTACCAGGAAGATTTCTGGAAGGTGAAGGAATTCCTGCACAGCCAGGTAGGGAACCCCCAGCTCCTCGACCCCTTCAGGCTCACACAGTGGGCCGCTATGTAAGGCATAGTCCTGTGGGCGGAGGGGATGGGAGAGGACCGCACTCAGCAGTCATTTTCCTGAGTGTGGCCAGGGAAGGCATTGCCATGGCAGGGAGAAGCCTCCAGGGTTGGAAGCATTTTGCAGATGATCTGGTGAGGCCTGAAGGCCCCACACTGGGAAGAAGGGTAAAGCGGGACTTGAGGGCTGGTCTCGGGGAGAGGGGCCCAAGGACAAGAGAGGTGAGTGGAGGGTAAGACCATAGGTGCCTGCTTCCTCGGGAAGCCCACCACCTGGGAGGGCTCCGAGGCCAGCAGTGGTCCTGCTGGGGGAGGGCCGGAGCGCCTCCGAGCCTGGGGCAGGACGGGGCTGGGTCCAAAGCAGCACTCAGATGCCCCCCTCTATTGGCGCTGGGAGCTGTGTTCCTGTCTGGAGGTGTTCCGAGCCCCTCCTCAGGCTTCTCTGAGTCTCTGGACTTGAGGAGATTTGCGACATGGCATTCTCACACTGGTGCAAATTTGACTTGTGGGTTTTCCGGTGCTTGCCTGCAGTTGGGCCTTACGCGGCCCTCTGTTTTAATGTGCTGTCAGCTCAGGCCTTGATCTCGGTCGTGAGTTTAGGCCCTGTGCTGGGCTCCACGCTAAGAAACCTACTTAAACCTACTCAAAAAAAAAAAAAAAAAAAAGAGTGTAGACACCCCTGCCCTGTGCTAGCATGGATTGGAGTGGATACCAAGATCTACCTGCAGGGATCTTTGGCCCCCAAGAAGATACCAGAGTAAGAGCATGCCTGTCTGGGACCCTCTTCGTTCGAGCCCTGATAGCCACATCCCCTTTGGCTCCTGAGCAGGCCGGCTGTTAGGGTGACCCTGGGTTTGGGGCTGTGCCGACTCACTGAGCAGGCCGCTCAGGCCGTGGGTATGTGTGTCTCTTGTAGGGGAAGCAGAAGTACACTCTTCCACTGTACCACGCGATGATGGCTGGCAGCAAGGTAGCCCAGACCCTTGCCAAGGAGACCTTCGCGGCCACTGCCCCCCAGCTCCACAGCAATGTTGTCAACTACGTCCAGCAGATCGTGGCACCCAAGGGCAGTTAGAAGCTCCTGGGCATGACTTCTGCCTCTTCTGACTTTTCAGGCTTTCAGAATACTGTTCCCAAATTCCAGTTCTCCAATCAAATTCCTGAAGTTTCCACACCCTTCGGAAAATCTGTTCTCAGGGTTTGGTGTCTGTGACTCTTGGGCCTCTGCTCTGGTGGAAACTTCTCTGGATCAGTAAGTCCTGAGACCAGAGAACCTTCCACAGCTCTCTCAGTATAGGCTGCCAGCTTTGGTGGAGGCGAACAGTCTTCTCCCTCCTCCCAGTTGTCTGGGAAGAGCAGAGAGGATTTTCTTATCTCTTCCTTCCCCTCCCCTCCCCTCTCATCCCCATCTCTGATTCTTAAAGTACTATGCAAAGGGCTGTATTCTGGTAACTCATGTTTTTCAGGTTTAATCTTTATTTTAATAAATATTTTTAAGTGAAAAGTATTTAAGTTGGAGTTACGACCTGAGTGGCCATGAAATTTCCACTTCCACAAGTGTCCTCTGTGCGGACAGAAGTTCTAAGAAGGTTACAAGCGGGGGGTGGGGGGGTGGGGGGCGCCCCGGAGGCTGACAGTGCTTCTCTGTCTGCAAGGAACTCCCAGACATAGGAGATGGGGGTCCCACACCTGCAGATGAGAAAATACAGGGCAGCATTGTCGAAGCCCACTTACAGCAAATGAACCTCATTCCAGTGTTTTGTGAAGGCAGCTACGTTCCCTGCCTGTAGTGCCATTCCCCTTCATGTGTTCCATTGCTTAAAAAATGTGTACTTTAATGTTTTTTTCTCTGCCCTTCTCACCATCCTTCAGTGGGCCCCACCTACTTTTGATCCTGGATAAGGAATAGAGTGGGTTTAGAATTTGGCACTGTGTTCTGATTTCCTGGTTTCAGCATGGGAATCTCAGCAGTTAGCAGCTTGGATTTGAGGGAATGGTCACCAAGAAATATTTAAATATATTTAAGTTGCCTTTCTTCAGTACAAGGCACTCCCGACTAAGTCTCCATGTGTGGCCATGTCCTTGGCTTTGAGGTTATGCATTCAGGCCTCCTGCCTTCCCCGCACCAGGGCTTCAATAGATCTGTTCTCGCTCTTACTTAGCAAGAGTTAGGGAACGGCCGTGAGCGGGTGGCAGGCTGGTGAGGGCCTCCGTCCCCTGCCACGCCAGGAGCTTCACTAGCAGCGAGGGAACTTGGGGTCTGAGGAGAGGGATTCGGGTGCCCAGGGCTGTAGGATCTCCTCTTGCAATTCGATGGCAGACTGTCTCCATAAATCTTTCCGGGGTGTTTTTGTCAATATGCTATAGGCAAGGCTGATTTTAGGGCTACCCAGATGCCTCACTGACTCCCCAGCTCGGTGTCTGGCTTGTCAGCTCTGACACCAGGGGCTGTCTTGCCTTGTTTGCACAAAAACCTATGGCATAATCGCCACAGTGATGGCACAGGGTCACCATAGAAGCTCCTCCTCTGGCCGCTGCTCTCAGAGCCCACTACTTCGGGACCTCTCACCGTGCACAGCCTGGGTGTCTGCAGTTGTGGTGCCTGCCCTGCTCACCACCTTTGCCACCCAACAGTCCTGCTGGGTGTGCCTGTCCCTGTATAGGGTTGGGAGACAGTGCTCTTGCCATCCCATATCCCAGGGATGAGGCTGTGCCATTGTCTGGGCAAGCTTCATGGGGAGGGCCAACGGGCTCTTCCTGCCATTGGCAGGGTATGGGGAAGGCTTACTCCACAGCTCCTCTACCACTATCCTAGAACTCCCCACTCCACCTCCAAGGCACTGACCTCAGACTAACATCTTTCCTGCTTACCCTTCATAAAATTGCTTACCCTCCATAAAATCGCCCATTATTGGGCTATTGAAGACCTTAATATTTGGAGATAAGGTGCTAGCATATAGGGATTCCTTATCTCAGCCCCATTTCTTTGGTGAAGCCCCGTGAAGGCAAACATCCTTCTCATCCCACCCTCTGGAGCCTGAGCCAGGTGTCCCCCAGGGCAGGGGAGCATGTGAGCCGTCCTGGGGCTAGAAGCCGGTTCTCCCACATTCCAGGGTGAGTGACTGGGTGGAGGGTGTGCCCGCCTCAGGCTCCTTGGGGGAGGCCCCCTGAAGGGCTGGGGAAAATCCTACGCCAGAGCCCCAGGCTCTTCGGCCACCCCTGGCCCAGTGGAGGGGGCCCTGACCCTGAGTCCCTCTCTTAGGTGCCCGGCACTTTCGGGGACAAAGAGAAGGTTCCGGGAGATGGTCTTCTTGGTCATCTGGCTCGAGAGGATAAAGAAGGGGCAGCTCTGGGGGGGGGAGTCATTTTGTTTGGTTTGGTTTGGAGCCATTTCACCCACCGAGGCTAAGCCTGGCCATGAACCACCCAGGGTTGTGGCATTAACAAAGGAGGTGTGGAAGGAGACACTCAGATCCTACATCTTAGATGCATAAAAAACTAGATCTGGAAGAGACCTTAGGGATATTAGGTCCAAACAACCTTGTTTTTACCCATGGGGAAAAAAGCAGAATCACATAGCTGGGGAGTCACCTGAACACAGGTCTCCTGCCTCCTCTTCCCCGTCCTCTGCTGCCTGTCTCCAGTGGGGTCTGTGCTCACACACAAAGGACTCACTGTGCCCAAGGCTGAGCGGGAG